>NW_026019988.1:2400000-3102381 GCF_900185275.1 Solanum verrucosum
CTCAATCAATTTTACCATTAAAAGTAATAATTTTACATGATAATATCACCCATCATCCCCGTCAAATATGTCATTGCCCAAGTCAATATCATGAGTTATAGTTGGACTAAGTCTGTCAAACTTGTCACCGCCCAAGTCAATATCATGAGTTATAGTTGGACTAGGTCTTGAAACTACGCCTCTAGCTCTGGCTCTTTTCCAATACCTTGATGGTAATGGTCAAGTTCTTTTTAGAGTTATCAATTGTCACTTCCATAGAAGAATTGGTAACCTTATAATATGGTATAAATTTAATTTTCAAATACATATTTTACGATGCTTTCAATTCATGAGTTCATTATGTTCAAGATCCTAATATTAATAATTTAATAATTATGTTTAGCATGTACAACCATGATGATTGATTGAGTTAATTAAAGGCAATAAGGTAGATCTAAAATCATATGAAAGGAATTATCTTGCTATATATATATATGCAATTTCCTAGAATCCATATATATATATATATATATATATATATATATATATATATATATATTACATGATAACCAGTTTGGTTGGGATCAAATATAATGTCGTAGTTGTAGTACGAAAGTGATAATAAATAATCTCTTTATAGGTTGGTTTGTGCAATTGAATTTTACATTATTGTCTATAAATTTTGCTCACTCGTTCGGGATTGAGACATAATAATTTCGAATAATCTGCTCTCAGATATTGCAATGGTAATAGATGTTCAATGCAAGTTGTGACGTGGTCAGGGGAAGATCTAGCTAATGCGGTATGTGTTCACGTGAATCCACATAAGCTAGATGGGCCGATGTGGATTACAATGTGGGGAATCGAATCCTCATTAATAAGCTGAAAGTTTAAGTAGAAAAACAATCAACTGAGCTATTAAGATTCCCGCCATTTAATTATTACTTCTCCTTTGCCTATAATAAAAAAATTAATTTCTTTGAAATTTCAAAAAGTAGTACTTAGAATTGACCGTAGAACTACCGCGAAATTGCTCCAAAAGAAATTTTAAGAAAATGACATTGAAATCAGAGGTGTATCCAGGATTTCAGAATCCCTCTTGACTTGCAGAACTTGATTTTCAACTAAAAATCTTGTTTTACCCATTCGATTTTTGAAGTTATTTTTGTAACATCCGGTAAGTTGAAATAACTATGAAGAAGCTTAAAAATCGAAAATAGTCATTTTTGGAAAGAATTTTGGCTAAGTATGGAAAATAATGAATTTTTGGCCAACTTTGAGCAGTCATAACTCCTAGCTCAGGATTACTTAGGAGTAGTTCCAGTTATGTTTGCGAAGCTTGTGGAATGATCTTTCCAATGCCACTGAGTTTTCTTGATTCCGAGTTTGTATGAGCGAGTTATGCCCTTGGGCAGTTGGCAGTGAAGTCCGTCCGGAAATTTTAAGGGCATTTTGGTCTTTTCCCTAATCATTTCTTTGGGTTATATTGAGGTGTTAGACTGATTTTTGGATCATTTTTTTCCCTTTTTAAAGAGTGAGAGTAAGAGTGAGAGTTAGGGCTTGGGAGATAAGAGAGAAAGAAGAGGAGAAGAAGAGGAGAAAGGGAAGATCAAGCAAGGAGATCATCGTAGATTTCATCAGGGGTGATCCCTATTTAGGTATGTGAGTTCTTAGTGTTGGGTTGATCCTTCCCCCCACACACCAAACTCATTTTTATTATTGAGGAAAGATTGGTTGTGTTGTTGAAGTTGTTGGTTGTTGTTGATGTTGTTAATTGTGTTGTTGAAGTTCTTGTTGATTTGGGACATGTTTCCGGTTGTGTTTGTGAGTTGAAATCTATTGTATGTTGAGGGATTTATGATTCTAAGTGTTTGGGGCTGGAAACCTTGAAGTTAAGGAGGTTTAGAGTTGGAAAAATGAAGGAGAAGAGTCGGATTTTTGGGGGAAAAGGCTGGGGCGTCGCACCAGCCAGCGCGCCCCAACAGGGGTTCTGATGTTTTACCCCTAGCGTGGCACATCTCTCAGAGCGCCACAGCAGTCCTTCCGAGCTCCAAGGGCTGGCGCTCCGCGCCTCTCAGAGCGCCAAGTTTTCCCATTCCTTCCCCACTTTCTCATGCATGTTCCTAGGTGTTATACCTATGTTTCATAGTTGTTTCCGACACTCCAAAGTACGTCCAAACATCAAGAATCCCTCCATAACATGTGATCAAACACCTTGAATTCATAATTCCAATTCGAGTGAAGTTAGTTTCCAATTCAAGTGAAGTTAGTTTCTAAGTCAAGTGAAGTTAGTTTCCAAATCAAGTGAAGTTAGAAGCCAAGTGAAATTAGAAGTCAAACTTAGAAGTTAAGTAAGTCAAAGCAAGTCTTCAAAGTTTTCAAGAGTCTTCATTGAACGTTTTAACTTCATTCTAAGGCCCAAGTTCCGAGTTAAGCATAGAGTTCCAAGTTAAGTATAGAGTTTCAAGCTAAGTAAAGAGTCTCAAGTTTCAAGTCAAGTAAAGAGCATCGAGTTTCAAGTCAAGTCAAGAGTTTTCAGTTAAGTCAAGAGTTTTGAGATAAGTCAAGAGTCAAGAATTGAGTTCATTTCTCAAAAGTAATTAGGGAACTAAGTATTTCCCAAAGAAGTTTATAAGTGTTTTCACATTTAAGTTGAGAGGAAACTGAGATTTCCAAAAGAGTTTTGAGAAGTTTGAGTACTATCTCTTTTAAAAAGAAAAGATGGGTTTTGCAAAAGAGTTTCTAAAACATGATTAGTATGACAAATCGAGTATGTCATCAATGTTTAAACAGTATGGTCTCTAGATATACCATCAATGTTTAAGCAGTATGAATATCCCGAGTCATCAATGATCATATTAAAATATGGTTTTTGAGATGTTCTTTTTAGAAAGAGTTTTCAAGTACCTTTGGGCTAAGTTTTGAGTAATTATCTCAACTAAATAAAGATGTGTTTAAAACACTTATTAGCTAAAGTATTTTTGGGAGTAGTCTTTAGCATCGAATTGGGGAAGCGTTCAAAGAACTCATAGCCCCCATAGAACCATGTAGCCAAACATGGGATTTCTCGGGTCATACTTTTTAGATGACCAAGAAAGTTAAGCTAGCGGATCCACTAAGCAAAAGTAAGGTCCTATATCACGGCAAGGTATAGGATGGTCCTTGGGCAACGTGAGGTAAAACGTTGTATCACCACTTAGTTTCATAGTGGTGGTTATCGGTTAGAGAAACTCCCATAGCAGTAGAAAGAGCTTGGTTCCTCGATAAGTTCTGCTTAGTATGGATGGGGGTATGGGACTTCATTCATGCATTGCACAAGTAGACTTTGAGAGGAAGCATGGTATTTTCATGATATTATAAATATGATTTTTACGTCATGTTTTAAATAGTTTTACAAAGCTCTATATATAGTGCATGTGTCTCATTGCTTTATATTAAGTTCAGTTATTCTTGAGTTGTACAAAGCCAAGGTAAGTTCTCTTTTGTATCCCTTTCAAGCTTAAGTTGTTGTTTAGCGGTCCAACTCTCATACTCGTACATTCCATGTACTGATGCTAGTTGGCCTGCATCTTTTGACGATGCAGAAGCAGGTACCCAGGATCAGCATCCAGCACGCCGTTGATCCAGTTGAGCACTTCAGAGTCAGTGGTGAGCCTCCTTGCTTTCCGGAGGACTCGGTTATTTGTGTTTTTAAGTTTTGTTTTATTAGGATGTTGCGGGGTCTGTCCCAACATCCATCTCAGTATTATATAGAGGCTTCATAGACAGTCAGTCAGTTAGTGTTGAGTCTCTCATCTATGTATATATATTATATTCTATTTTGAGACTCGAGTTGCCTTTTTGGCCAGATTTTATGAGTTGAGTTATTTTATGACCTTTCTTTGTATTGAGTTATTCTGTTGAGTTAAGTTTCTGCTGAGTTAAGAAAGCCAGGCCAAGGGTTCGCTTGGGGCCAGCAATGATTTCCGGGTGCCGATCTCGCCTAGGGTGTAGGCTCGGGGAGTGACAATTTTTGAACTATTTTACCTCCGGTAATTCCTAATCATATCATTATGGGTATCGTTAGGATCCTTTTGATGAACTATATCCATTATTGATAGTTGAGGATTATTCGGGTGATCGTGTGGCTGAGGAGGGTGCTCTGATAGAGTTGTTCGCGTGATATTTCGGCCTTTGAGGTAAGTTTGGCTATCCATTTCTTAGCCTGAGATGAGTAACTAACCTTGCTTAGGAAGACAACTGTGAAATGAGTAGTAGTATGAGTCTTAGAAGTTGGTATGGTTGACCTCCTTAATTTGTTCGTATGACGACTATTTGTGATGCTTAGCATGTGTGGAAGCTTGTGTTATACTTTTAATTTTTGCTGAAAACCTGTGATATCTGAGTAATTGCTCGAGCGAGGGGTTGTGTGACCAATCCTTAATTTGGCATTGAGATGCCCGAGTTAGGGGCTTGACTTGATTTTTGGAACATCTTAAAAATGAAAGAAATTCTTTCTAAGTGGTAAAGACTGATTTTCAAATGGTTTCACCTATTATCACTACAAAAAACTGCTAAATTGTGGCGGTTAATTTATAGGGGTCATAACAAACCCCTACTACACATTCAATTTGTGGCGTTTGTGCTAACCTCTGCAAAATAATTCATTTTATGGTGGTTTTAGTGTGGAAATTGCAAAAGACCTCCTCTATAAATTCTATTTGTGGTGTTTGTGCCACCTTCGCAAAATAATTCTTTTTATGGCGGTTTAAGTGTGGAGGTTGTAAAAGACCCCCACTATAAATTCAATTTGTAGCATGTGTTTCAACCTCCCCAAAATCATTCTTGTTGTGACGATATTTTTGTGGGGGGCATTTGCACTACAAAAGAACAGAACGATCCTGGCGATTTATTTCACATATAACGACGGTTTATAATTAACAATCATAATTTTTGTGCACTTGATAATGACTTATGTAATTTGTATTTCGGCGATTTCAAATCGACATAAAATGTATATTTTATATAATATTATCACTGTATGAAATAATATTTTAACTAATTCGACCCTAAGCAATCAACAATCACGTAGTCACAAATTTAGATCATATTTTGCACTTTTTATGAAATCAATAAGCATTCATAATAATTTTAACACTTTAGCCTCATTTGTATACATTAAGATTAAGACGTTTGAATCTGAATGCACATCTGAATGATTCTGTAGATCTGAACACTAAATGATTAAGATTGTTTGTTTTTAAATATTTGAATATATATAATTTATTAATATATAGACACAATAAAATTATAATTCAAATAAAAGAGTAGTTAAGCATTACATTAATAAACTATTAGAAAAAAATCATTTTTGATAAACGTTAAGATATGTAAAGTGTAAATAAATTTTTTTAAGTTTGATAAAATGAAATGGAACTACATGACTATATATAAAATTAATGATAAAAAGGGAAAAGGGTTTGAAAAATACTCCAACTTTGGCCGAAATTGTTGTTACGATACCAAACTTTGTGGAGGGTCTTTTACCTCCTGCACTATTAAATAGTGTATTTTAAAGATATATATGTGCCCACGTGGACAAATTAGTAGTTATAATGATGCAATATTTATGTTGTTCATGTGGACACATATATACCTTTATCCTTGTCATTTGAGAACATGTTTCATGACTTGCTGAATTTGGAAATCTAATAGTATTTGAAATCCTTGATGAATTGATTATGCATTTGTGTTTTATATGTTGTGATGCATTTATCCTCATGCGGCATATCATTATTTATGGAAATATGAGAAAGTAGAGAAATACTATCTTTTTAAGGAAGAAAATGTGACATCTTACTTATATCCTTGACCATGAGCTAGGTAGCAAGTTGATGAGTTGTTGAGATTATGAGTGGTATATAGACTGTGAGTCCCCCATGGATCCTTGTCTGAATATAGGAGATAAAGATTCATATTACATGATAACCAGTTGGTTGGGATCAAATGTCCTAGTTGTAGTACGAAAGTGATAATGTATCATCTTTTAATAAATTGGTTGGTGCAATTGAATTTTACATTATTGTCTATAAATTTTGCTCACTTGTTCGGGATTGAGACATAATATATCGAATATTCTGCTCTCAGATATTGCAATGGTAATAGATGTTCAATGAAAGTTGTAATATCGTTAGGGGCAGATCTAGCTAATGTGGTATGTGTTCACGTACATGAATCCACATAAGCTAAATGGGCAGATGGAGATTACAATGTAGGGAATTGGATCCTCATGATCAATAAGCTGAAAGTTTAAGTAGAAAGACAATCAATCAAAATTTCAACAAGTAAACAAAAATGAATTTCTTTGAAATTTCAACGAGTATATAGGATTTAGAATTGACAGTAGAAACTAACACGAAATTAATCCAAAAGAAATTTCAATGAAATAACTATTGTCTAGTAAGTAGTACTATCACTATATATATTTATTATTGCAATAAACTGAACATAAGTGTTGCTATAATACATTTGAAAAACAAATCAAGCTTTGAATCAATCATGAAGAAGAACATTCTCTTATTGATTCTTCTCTTTCTAATTCAACTTTATGTATCATTTGCTTCCTCAAATGAGACTGATCAGCGAGCTCTACTAGCTTTCAAAAATCTTATTATTACAAGTCCCAATCATCTTTTGGCCAATAATTGGACCAAAAATACTTCTTTTTGCTCTTGGTTTGGTGTCACTTGTACTCCAAAGAGGCAAAGGGTTGTGGCCTTGACTCTTCCTAATTTGCAACTTCAAGGCACAATTTCCCCGTCTTTGGCCAATTTGTCCTTCCTCAGTGTTCTCAATCTCCAGAACAGCAGCTTCCATGGTGGCATCCCTTATGGACTTGGCCACTTGCGTACATTACTACTACTTCTTTGGATCGTGACTCTAGTAAAGAGAAAATTGAATTAGAAACCTTTGACGACATGCCTGAGACTATTAAGGAGCTATGTCATGATAATTTTTTTTTTGAAGATTGAGGATAGCCACTACTAAAAAAACAGTGAATACCAACCTATAAATACCGACCTCCGGAGGTCGGTATTCCCTGAAATACCGACCTAAAACCGACATCCCAGCTTAGGTCGGAAAAAGCTTGGTCGCTATTCAATACCGACCTCTCTAGGTCAGTATTTACTGACCTCTCGAGGTCGGTTTTTATTTTATGTCAGAATATTCATTCCGACCTCCGGAGGTCGGTTTTTATTTTATGTCAGAATATTCATTCCGACCTCCGGAGGTCGGTATTTTTATTTTTGTAATGTTGAAATTCCGACCTCCGGAGGTTGGCATTTTTATTTTTGTAATGTTGAAATTCCGACCTCCGGAGGTCGGTATTTTTATTTTTGTAATGTTGAAATTCCGACCTCCGGAGGTCGATATTTTTATTTTTGTAATGTTGAAATTCCGACCTCCGAAGGTCGGTTTTCTGCTGCAAAACAGGCAGCAAATTGCTGCAATTTTTAGTTGCCCACCTGCATATTTATACCAAAACAACCCAAAGCCAAATAAACTTCATCCAACCAAAACAACCCAAAGCCAAATAAAATTCATCCAACCAAAACAATCCAAAGCCAAATAAACTTCATCCAACCAAAACAACACAATATTTTCAACATATACATTAAACTATTTCAAAATAAACTTCATCCAACTTCAAAATAAACTAAAATACGATCAAATTAAACAATTCCAAAAATATAGAAGTCTAAAATGTCAAATAGATACAACTACTCCTCATCACCCTCACTCTCCTTATCAGACTTACCATTCTCATCACCCTCACTTTCCTTATCAGACTTATCATTCTCATCACCCTCCTAATCAGATCCATTACTGCTAGCCGGACATGGAGGAAGAATATTTCCTGATTCAAAAAGAAAAGTTAGTTGGGCTTGAAGCGCTGCATACCTCTTGTTCTCTACCTCCTTTGCTGCCGCAATCTCCTCCTCTCTCTTCTTCTCTCTTTCTTCTCTCTTCTTCTCTCTTTCGGCTACAGCAGTAAGCTCGGCATTGAGATAAGCTATCTTACTCTCCATTGCAGATATTGTCTCTCTATCCCCACCATCAAAGCTTGAGGATGATGAACCACAATACCAAGACTTCTTCTTCTGATATGCCTTTTCTGGATAGCTGTAGACTGAACCTCTAATCGGTTCACCAGCACTATGTTTCCAAAGATTCTCGTTTTCTTCTTGTGTAAATGGTCTGTCCTGACTCTCAAGAGGTAGAGTACTACGATATTCCTGAGATATTCGTATATACCTATCCTGTAATTTAAACAAAGAACTCTACGAATAAGAATGTAATATATACAAGGAAAAGAAAAAAAAATTAGTTTGAATGGAGTTCTTACATATGTCTCTTGAGCACGTGGCTCAATCCATCTTTCTTCTTCTATGGGGTTCGCACTCTTCTTGACGTGAGTAACCTTGAACATCTCTGGTACAGCTACCGGCCTACCCAACTCTTTTTCCTGCAAATAACATATATAGAATTTGATCTCATTAAACTCTAAAAAGTACTTATCAAAAAAGAAAAAAAATATTTTACTAAATTAAGAAAGTATACCATTCTTTCCTTCCTAGTAACCTGGCTAATAGCTCCACCAGTGTGCAAAGAGCCTCTTTTTTCTGATGCGCGAGCCATTTTCCCAATCTCACTCCTCTTTTTAAATGTTTCATCAGTACTCAAATGTTTCAGTAACAAAGCCCATCGATCCGGAAACATAAACTTAGGCATTATGTTTTCTCTTCGACAATCACAAAATGTGCTATAAAGCAACTTTGAAGCTTTAAGCTTGAAGTTCACTTGAACGTCATCCTCGTGTTCGGGAGCCCATACATAATATTTCTGTAATAAAAAATTACTAAATATTTATTGTTCAAATGACTAGAGAATTTAAATGTATATGATATGAATTTAATTTATATATATTCTTACCTAAAATTCATTGAACATTTGCCCTTGGACGTTAAGTGGAATCGAACTCCAATTCAGATACATACCATTATAGTGAGTTCCGATGCACTTTAAAATAATCTTTGCCATACCCACATCCGGACGTAAGCTGAAATACGAGTTCATTGACGAAGTAGAGTAAACAAAAAATAATCAATCAATTAAAATATAAATAGATAAATGAAAGATGAAACATAATTAAATCATACTTGTATCCTAATGGCTCGATGTCGAGTCTCCGAAAATTGTCTCTATCGCCTGGCTGAGGACCATGTGCATCTGAGTGCTGGGTGGTGGGAGTATTAGGCTCTGAGCCATTGGATTCAATATGATGATTGGAAAGTCCAATTGATCCACTACTAGTATTCAAACTATTGCACTGACTAGCACTAGCTGATGGTATGTTAGACCCACGACCAAGATGTGAATAGCCCTGCAATGTTTGGTAACCCGAACTAGGTACCACAGTGGGTGTAGATATAGTATAACTAGATTGTGGAGCCATATGAGTAGAGGCATCATGTGATTGGTGTGTCGAGTGAGTAGTTGAAACTGAGGCTCTTTTTGAAATATTAACTCGAGAGGGCTCATCAGATATAACGACCCCAGTGGGCCTTCTCATAGCATTGGCCTTAAATTTCTTTTTCGGATTAGCGGATTTTTTTGATTTACCCTTGTCTTTATCTACCATCTATATCAAATAAATATAAAGATTAAAACAAAGTAGTACAAAATAATGTCACAATGTCGAACAAATATATCAAACAAAGTTATCATAACATAAGGCTTAATCCAAATAGTCTTTCACAATGTCGAACAAACGTTAAAACTACTAAAATATAAAGTATACTCAAATACGAATAGCTAAAAATCCACCAACTAAACATACAAATTGTTATTCATCCTCTTCGGAAGTTTCTTCATCATCTATCTATTCACATGCATCATCTTCGGAAGTTTCCTCCTCATCTATCCATTCATCTTCTTCAAAAGTGTCCACCTCATCCTCCTCCATATTTGTTGGCATATCTAACTCTTCTCTATTAACTTCTTCTAATATGTGATCAGGATGCTCCAAATTCATTTCTAACTCAGCATCCACTACTTGATGAACACTTGATATTTCATTTTGATATGCAACACCCAATTCATTCTCAACTTCCACTCGCCCCATCGGTTTTGTTTTGATTACAACCCACCAATCAGACTTATCCCTACGCAACGGATAAGGAGCATAGTACACTTGCTTAGCATTTTGTGCAATAATAAAAGGATCATAAGCCTTATACTTCCTAGTGTGCTTGACTTCAATGATATTATGCTGCTTAAGCTCCCTCGTACCTCTTGAAGTTGGATCAAACCACTTGCATTGGAAAAGTACTATTCTTTTGATTGGCCAACCCGAATACTCCAACTCTACAATCTCCTGTAGGACGCCAAAATAATCAACATTCTCATTTTGATTTCCATTATCACCTTTAACCCAAACACCACTATTATTAGTTTTCTTATTATTTGAGTATTTCTCTATGGCAAATTTAAAACCATTTACGTTATATTGGGACATTGTGTGAACTGTAATCGGTCCCCAAGAAATATCCTTGAAAAATTGATCAAATGTGGCGACATTTTCTGAATTGTAGACCTATATATAATTAGTAAATTAAAAGCAATGTTAGTAGAAAGAAGAGTACACTAATCTCTTAATAGGTGTATATATTACAACACTTACCCAATTAGTATACCACGTTATAAATGATGGAAACACTTGATCATGACCATATTGGCTCACAAAATAACTGTAGAATCACATTGAAAATACAGTTAGTTTCCTTAATAAAATCGGAGTTGAATATATGTTGTTTACATATTTAATTTTCTTACTCTAAGAAGGGTTGGACTTCTGGACAATTCAACAAGACATGAAGCTCTGCAGATTTTTTCTCCTTTTCGGTAAGTTTGTGCAATGTACGCTTTTTTGAACCCTTACCCGGTTGGTTGAAGATTGATAATGATTGTACTGCAGGATCATTCCCAGTAACATCATGTCGATTAGGTCTGTTTCTAAAACACGACACATAATCATCAAAGTAGTAAGAACAAAAGTGGAATCTTTCTTTAGCTAGATATACTTGAGCCATACAGCCCTCCACCCTATGTTTATTCTTAATACCCCTTTTAGACTTGCCAATGCTCCTGTAAAATTTTATATTAGATATATAATTTCAAAAGATATATTAACGATTTATGAAATAAGAATAAATGTGTTATAGTTACTTACCGCTCAAAAGGATACATCCACTTATATTGAACTGGACCTCCCAGTAGAGCTTCATGAACAAGGTGAATAGGAAGATGTTCCATCACATCAAAGAACCCAGGTGGAAGAATCTTCTCCAACTTATTACTAATAACAACTATATTTTTGGCCATCTCAACCAGATTCTCTACTCTCAATGTGCTGGAACACAAGTCTTTGAAGAACAAACTGATTTCAGCCATCGGTTTTCATATGTTTTCAGGCAATCCACAAAAAGCAATCAGAAGGAATTGTTCCATAAAAACATGACAGTCGAGACTTTTCATCCCATGTAATATTCCACGCTCAATGTCAACCCTCTTTCCCAAATTTGAGGCATATCCATCTGGCATTTTCAAGCTTTCCACCCACTCACAAATTTCTCTTATGTTCCATTGTGAATGAATAACTAGCCTTAGGCTTAAGTAACTTGTTGTTGGCAGACTCCTGTAAATGCAACTCCAGTCGTCTACAATGTTCTGGTAAGTCAAGTCTAGCCTTAACATTATCTTTTGTCTTGCCAGTTACATCCATTACAGTGTTGAACAGATTATCAAAATAATTCTTTTCAATATGCATGACATCGAGATTATGTCTAAGCAAATTATCTTTGCAATAAGGTAACTCCCAAAATATACTCTGTTTAGTCCAATTATGTGCAACACCATACCCATCAAATTTGTACGATGGTTCCTCAGTTACCTTTGGAAAATTTTGAACCCTTTCCCAAATATCATCACCCGTTAATATTGGTGGTGGACCATCTCGTTCA
Source organism: Solanum verrucosum (assembly GCF_900185275.1). Lineage (NCBI taxonomy): Eukaryota > Viridiplantae > Streptophyta > Magnoliopsida > Solanales > Solanaceae > Solanum > Solanum verrucosum. The sequence goes on from NW_026019988.1 coordinate 2,412,042, forward strand.
GTTTTATTCTTTTTAAATGCATATTTCTTTCTCCTAAACTCATGATCACGTGGCAAGAACCGACGATGACAATCAAACCATGAATTCTTTCGGCCATGTTTTAATGTGAATGATTTAGTATCTTCCATACAGTAGGGACATGTTAACTTTCCAGCTGTCATCCATCCAGATAGCATTCCATAGGCAGGAAAATCATTAATAGTCCACATTAAAGTAGCACGCATGTTGAAATTTTGTTTACGAGAAATGTCCCATGTTTCTACCCCCTCAGACCACAACAATTTCAACTCATCAATCAAAGGTTGTAAGTACACATCAATCTTGCTTTTTGGATTACTCAGACCAGGAATGACACAATTCAGAAATATATATGGACTTGTCATACACATCTCAGGTGGAAGATTATACGGTGTAATAAACACAGGCCAGCAAGAATATGGTGTAGCCCCAACTGAAAAAGGGGTGAAACCATCCGCACACAAGCCTAGCCTAACATTCCTTGGTTCAGCAGCAAAATCTGGATAAGTTCTATCAAAATGTTTCCAAGCCTCTCCGTCAGATGGATGACACATGACACCAGATGGCCTTCTATTTTCACGGTGCCATCTCATATGAGGAGCAGAGCTATTTGATGCATACAACCTTTTCAATCTTGGTATAAGAGGTAAATAATGCATCGCATTAATAACAAGTTTTTTTCCGGTAGAATCAATCTTATAGCGAGGGTGACTACAAAACTTACAAGACTCTAGATTGACATCCTCCTTAAAGTATAACATGCAACCTTTTTCATAACAATCAATTCTTATCGAGGAGAGTCCTAACTTAGACACCAATGCATTTGCTTTATAATAAGAATCAGGAATCTCTACATTGGGATCAACTAATTCCTTCATAAGTTCTATCATAGAGTCCATTGCTCCTTGAGAAATATTATTGTCAGATTTGATACTTAACAATCTAACTGTAACAGACAATTTAGAGTGTTGACTCCCGTTGAACAAAGGACTACTACAATCACGCAATTGTTCATAAAAGATGTTTGCTTTTTCATTAGGAGCTTCTTCTACATTTTCTCCTTGTTCAAAATTAGAATGCATCCCAAAAGCATCATTAATCATATATGACATTCTAGAACCTTGGAAATAATTATGCTCGGTAGATCTACTACTTTCACCGACAACAAAGTTATTAAACATAGTGTCACTTTCAACCTCACCATGGCTAGTCCAAACTGTATACCCTGTTTTGAATCCATTCATCATAAGATGCATAGCAACAGTCTCTGTTGTATGATATCTCACATTTTCACAATTAACACACAGACACCTAATCAATCTTGAATTTAAAAAATCATCAAGTGTCATTGCATGATTTATAAATCTAGTGACACCTTCTGCAAATTCTGGAATCATACCCGCTCGACCAGGATTGTTTCTATTATACATCCAACTACGATCAGGATTCATCTACACAAACAATAATGATAATTTTAATTCCATCAACTAAATAACATTTGAATTTATTTAAACAACTTAACCACTTTCTAAGTCTAACTAGTTTTGACATATTTATTTTAACTTATTTAAACAACATAACAACTTTTGAACTTTAACTACATTAGTTTTGACTTAATTCCAACAACTAAATTCACTAACTAAACCGACATTATTTATTTTAACTTATTTAAACAACATAACAACTTTTGAACTTTAACTACATTAGTTTTGACTTAATTCCAACAACTAAATTCACTAACTAAACCGACATTATTTATTTTAACTTATTTAAACAACATAACAACTTTTGAACTTTAACTACATTAGTTTTGACTTAATTCCAACAACTAAATTCACTAACTAAACCGACATTATTTATTTTAACTTATTTAAACAACATAACAACTTTTGAACTTTAACTACATTAGTTTTGACTTAATTCCAACAACTAAATTCACTAACTAAACCGACATTTTTCATTTTAACTTATTTAAACAACATATCAACTTTTTAACTTTACCTAGTTTAGTTTTGACTTAGTTCCAACAACTAAATTCACTAACTAGACCGACATTATTCATTTTAACTGATTTAAACAACATAACAACTTTTTAACTTTACCTAGTTTAGTTTTGACTTAGTTCCAACAACTAAATTCACTAACTAAACCGACATTATTCATTTTAACTTATTTAAACAACATAACAACTTTTTAACTTTACCTAGTTTAGTTTTGACTTAGTTCCAACAACTAAATTCACTAACTAAACCGACATTATTTATTTTAACTTATTTAAACAACATAACAACTTTTGAACTTTAACTACATTAGTTTTGACTTAATTCCAACAACTAAATTCACTAACTAAATCGACATTATTTATTTTAACTTATTTAAACAACATAACAACTTTTGAACTTTAACTACATTAGTTTTGACTTAATTCCAACAACTAAATTCACTAACTAAACCGACATTATTCATTTTAACTTATTGAAACAACATAACAACTTTTTAACTTTAACTACATTAGTTTTGACTTAATTCCAACAACTAAATTCACTAACTAAACCGACATTATTTATTTTAACTTATTTAAACAACATAACAACTTTTGAACTTTAACTACATTAGTTTTGACTTAATTCCAATAACTAAATTCACTAACTAAACCGACATTATTTATTTTAACTTATTTAAACAACATAACAACTTTTTAACTTTACCTAGTTTAGTTTTGACTTAGTTCCAACAACTAAATTCACTAACTAAACCGACATTATTTATTTTAACTTATTTAAACAACATAACAACTTTTGAACTTAACTACATTAGTTTTGACTTAATTTCAACAACTAAATTCACTAACTAAACCGACATTATTTATTTTAACTTATTTAAACAACATAACAACTTTTCAACTTTAACTACATTAGTTTTGACTTAATTCCAACAACTAAATTCACTAACTAAACCAACATTATTCATTTTAACTTATTTAAACAACATAACAAATATATTATTTCTAAATTTAAAGCTAAGTGTCAACACTAGATGGACACAAATCGATCTTGCAAGAAAATCAATTTTGTCATCTATAGGATCAACTAGTGTTGGTACTTATGCTTAACAAACACTCGATGGACACAAAAAAATTATCACAAAATTGAAGTTAAGAATTAATACTAGATGGACACAAACACATTACTGAAAACAGTTGTACTTTAACTTAAGAAATTTAGAAGCACCAACCTTATCTCCAACTTTGATGAAAGAAGCAATATAGTCTTGTATCAACTTTTTTAGATGTTGAGCTTCCTCAATTGCCTAGCACGAAAAGTTCTTAAATTAGTTAAATATAAACTTCATATCCAAGAATATTAGTTATATATATATATATATATATATATATATATTCAAGTTTTAATAAGTTCAAGTTTCAATTCAAGTTCATATCTAATTTCTAAACTTAATTAGTTATATATTCAAGCTAATTAGTTCCAAGTTCAAGTTCTAATTTCAAGTTCATATTCCTAATTAAGTTCAATTTATAGTAAATTCAAGTTATAATTAATTATAAGTTCTAATTAAGTTGTAATTCAAATCCCTAAAATTCTAAATTCAAACTAGCTAGCTAGTGTCCCAACTTCAAACTATTAATTAGTCCTAAAATATCAAATATAATTCAAACTATTAGTCCTAAATTCCAAATTCAAACTAGTCTCAAAATCACAAATTGAAAGTACTCCTAGAATTCAAAAATCAAACTATAGTGCTAAAATCCCAAATTCAAACTATTAGTAATCCTAAAATCTCAATAATAATTCAAACTAGTCCTAAATTCAAAATTCAAACTAATCTTACAATCACAAATTCAAACTAGCCCTAAAATCAAAATTCAAACTAATCTTAAAATCACAAATTCAAACTAGCCCTAAAATCAAAATTCAAACTAATCTTAAAATCACAAATTCAAACTAGCCCTAAAATCCCATAATCTAACTAGTACTAAAATGCTAAATTCAAATTAGCTAGTTATTCCTAATCCCAAATTCAAACTATTAGTCCTAAAATCTCAATAATAATTCAAACTAACTCAAATAATACCCAAGTTCAAACAACTCCTTAAATACCCTAATTCAATCTAATCTTACAATTCCAAAATCAAACTAATTAACTTAAGAAATACCGAATTTCAAACAAATCCTAAGATACCCTAATTCAAACTAACCCTAACATTAAAATTTTCAATTCACAATCAACAAACACAAACTAACAATCAAATAATCCCTAATTCAAACTAACAATCAAAAACCCTAAACCATTCACTTACTAACTAACAATCAATAAAACTAACAATCAATAAAACTAAGTATATTAGTACTCTAATTTTGAGATACTTCAACTAAATAGAAATTCTAAAAATTCACCTTCAGTAAGAAGGTCGGGGATGGAGGCGCTAGTCGAGATGGAGGCGGCGCCGGTCGGGATGGAGGCAGCACCGGTAGGGATGGAGGTGCACGACCTCCTGCTGCTGGGCGTGACTTCCTCTGCAGCTGCCGCGACCTTCCTCTGCTGTTGCGAAGGTGGCGTGGCGGCGATCGGGGATGGTGGCGTGGCGGCAGTCGGGGATGGTGGCGTGGCGCCGGTCGGGGATGGGTGGGGATCGGCGCCGATAGGGGTGGGTCGAGGGTGGGTCAGGGGTGGGGAGTGAAAGTTGACTTAGGTTTTGAGAGTTAGACTTTAGGAGTAAGACTTGTTATACCCCATTTTAACTTGAGGTCAAAACGTGTACAACATATTGGTGATTTCCAAATTAAATAACTTAAGAAGTCGCCACCTAATTTAATTATGGTGAATTAGGACACCTAAATATTTAACTAAGTAATACTAAAATGACTTCAATTAAATGGTCTACTAAACCTATGTAATTCTAGATAAGAGTTCTAATTATCCTAAAGGGATGGTGTCAGGCTTCCTTTAAAATCTGTTAAAAACAGTTAACCAGCAAAACATAGGTTAATTAATTAAACTAAAAATTAGTGCTAAAGAATTAAAAAAAACATGAGTTGGAAAAAACATTTTAACATTAAAAAAAAACTCTTTTATATTTTGAAAGAATGAACTTACATTTTATTTTTTTTCTGAAAATAAAATAAAATAGATAATCATTTGTTTTAAATGACAATTGTTTGTACAAAGTTTGGTACCAAAATGTACTAAAAGAAAAGTCTCTATATATGAAGTCAATATGCATGCCTTTAAAAAATATTGTTTACACCTTGAAATCAATAACACATTATGCACTGGAAAGACTCTTTAGAGTTTAAAATAGAACGACAAATCTTTAGTAAAAGAAAATCATTTGTTTGAAGTAACTTTGTTTGAACCAAAATTTATTGCTAAAGATCTGAAAATAATAAAAAAGATTTGTGTTTGTAGTAGCACTGTAAGGACTTAAAGCACCTTTTAAGACATTTGCAGTTGAAAAATTTCAACGAAAAAAGAAAAAAATTACCAATTTTTAAACAAAGAAAACACTTAAAGATTAAAGGATACATTTAAGATCCTTAAAAGGTTTTCTTTTCTTAAAAAAAAAAACCGGTCGATGTTGAAGGCAAAAAAAATAAGTAAACAAAAGCTAAAATAGTTGTCTATTAACTAATGAATTTTATTTTTTCTTTTACACCTAGACAAGCAATCAAAGTGTAAGAAATATCACATAACACATATATCCACAAATAACATTAACAACAGCAACATAACAACAAATAACTAGGAAATTTGTAAAGGAACATTTTCCAGATTTCCTTGCTACTGGATGAGTCTTGAGGACATGAGAGACACAAAGTAAAAGAGTGGATGCACATTTTCATAGTCTAGCGATAGCATGAGACTATACGGCGGTAAGAGTCTTTCATGAAGACTCCATTTAGCTCCCGAAGTGTTCATGCAAATAAAAGAAGTAAAGAGAATTAGTAAGACAATTAAACCTCGCTCGATATTGAATAAACTAGAAATATAATTGAGTTAAATAGCATAACGAACATACCATCCAAAACATGAAAACTTGCAAATGCGGAACAAATCTCAAAGAAAACTATTACGACGCCTTTAAAGCACAAAAATAATAATAATAATAATAATAATAATACACAATCCCTTCTACTTGAGCTACAAACGAACTAGTCGTTAAAGACTTGAATTAAAAAAAATACTTATGCCATAAGTTTTCAAGATTTATACATGTTGTAATGCTATTACTTAAAAATAAAACAAAATACATACACAATATAATTAACAAAAGAGCACAAAACATAAATTAGTACTTGTATGCAAAAAGTAAGTTGCACAGGAATGTTTACAGTCGTGACTTTTAATAAGGGAGCACCTAGTTGCTAACCTTTTTTTTTATATATTTATAATTAGAACAGAGACTATCGTCATCGTCGTTAAGCATGTTTGTTATACACAGGAAAATATCAACATTGAAACTTTAACATATAAGCACACAAGATAAATCATTTAACTGGGAATGAAACAGCAACAACACAACTCATATAAATCCAATTATGAAACTAAGTCATTAACAAATATCTAGTTATAGAGCTAACCCATTCTTTAAATTCAAGGTCTAGTAAATGAGGTGAAAACAATTTCTGATCTGTATAAATCTCAAAAAGGGATACAAATCCGTTTTTAACATCAACATATAATAATAGCAAACTAAATAAAATTAGTTCTAGTAGAATTTGAGAGAAATGTAAAACTTATAAGATACAGGGTGCGAAGCTACTGTAGTGTACCCACAATTAGAGTTTATATTTTAAGAAAAAATAATAATATGATCTACACGTTTTTACATAGGAATGCATAGATATATCAAATGATCAGCAACCTGGAGCAAGAACTGATGCATATATACTATAAACACAACCATCTCCTTTTATTCATAATGTCTAAAACATAAAAAATAGAGAAGAAATGAATTTAGATTTTCAAATGAAAAACATAAATACAGTTTCCACATAACTTTGAATATAGCTAAACTAGGCAAGAATTTCTCTACATATAAATTTCTTAGAGTAACATAACGTTTTCCCACAGAAACAAAACAGAGGAAAAAGAAGAGAATGTCACCTGCTATAGGGCAGTGAACGGGGCTGCTGCGATCAAGTGTCTATATTCGAACAATGACAAACTCGAACAAGCTTGAAACTTGAGTTTCGGTCGAGATCGAAAGAGGATGTAAAGGCAATATTTTAGAGAAGAAAATAGTAGTTAAAATAGTGCTATGGGGACATGAAAAGGCTTCTAAAAAATGGATGCTGCCAAGGCTTCCATGGAGGCTGAAAAATTTGCCTCAATATGAATGTCAAGACCACTTATTTATAGGACAAGAAATGATAGGGTTAGCGATTTTGAGCGGGATTTTTCTAAACTCTAGTCAAGACACCCGTTTGAATTTTGAACGTTGCGTGCTTGACATGAGAATAGAGTAGTTGAGCCATGTCCATGGCTGACAAGTTTTTGTTGTATTTCTCTAAAAATGGAAGGTGGAAGAGAGACAAGACAAGACAAGACACGACTACTGGGTTGAAAATTTTGAAAATTATGTTTCCCAGGGGATAATGGGCTTTTCAGAGATATTTAGAAGGAAATTATATGGGTTGAAAGATGGTTTGGGCTAATTTGAGGGGTTTTGGGCCGAATTTCTTAGCCTTTTCCTTTCTTCTTTTAAATTATTTTGGGCTTCTTACTTTATAATTAATATAAAATATACCATAAGATGACAACTAATAATTTACGTAATAAAACATAGCTAATATAAAATATATGTGCAAAATATTGACTTAAATTAATTTAATAAATACGAGGCTAGAAATAAGATGACGACAATTGATTATTTAAGAAAAGAGGTATAGAAAGTGATAACAATCATCTCGACAATAAACGTATAATTTTAAATAGATAAATAGTTGTAATAGTAAAAATAGTTGTGAAAAAGGATTATTTTATATGTTATCAAATTAGAAGCTCGAAAATGATAAATTAGAAGAAAGAATGGTCAAAATTGGGTGTCAACAACTTGTCCCTCTTTGACCAGAGACGATGTAAGAGTTTTTGGGCAAAGAAGTTGACGTAATAGCCAATTTTGTCCCGACCAACAAATAAGACCTTGAGAGAGTATGAGACAATATGAACATTGTATAACTGATGAGATATAGGATTTGAAAACAAGGTAGTCGCAAGCTTAAAAAAAAATCGCCCCAGTATTAAACTATGATGTTATTGGTATTGTGATCTAGGAGAGTATTCAAGATTGGTGTCGAGTATAGTTCAAGGTAGACCTTTGACCTTTGTTGGAAAGATGAACTTTCTCAACAAATTGCCCCAATTCACTGCTTAGATAAAGTTCCACGTTGTGCTAAAACTCCTGCAGAACTCAAACTTGACAAAATAGTTAATAATATTAAACAAAAAGCATGGTGCGATAAACATATGGAAATAACACCTCCTGGGTGTGAATTTATGAAAATGCAGCCTTGCAAGCCGAAATGACTTAATGAGATGAAATCTTGCAAAATTTATTAAAACGGTTTTAAGGCCGATGATTCATGAGAAATGATGCTTCTTAGCGATGATTAATGAAAATGAGGCCTTAACCAAATAAATTATGTATATGAGGCTTTTAGCCAAATGATTTAAAAATGAGACTTTTTAAGTCAGGTGGTTTGTGAAAAGGAGGTCATTGAAAGCAATACAGACTGGTAAAACATTTGTGCAGTAATATTTGAAAACATATGTGCAATCAACTGAAAATATTTGTGCAATGCATTAGAAAAGCGATAAAGCAATGTGGGATTCCTTTTTAAAATACTTGAAAGTATTTGTGCATTTGAAAATATGCCTTTGTGCGAAATATAAAGCATTTGAAAATATTTAGAAGCATTTGTGCAGTGCGTTTGAAAACAATTGAAGGCATTTGTGCAGTGCATTTGGAAATATGCATCTGTGCAAAGCATTTGTGCGGTGCATCTGAAAGCATTTGTGCAGTGCGTATAAAGTATTTGAAAGCATGCATGCGAAAAATCCGAAAGCAATTGTGTGGTGCTTTTGAAATATATCTCGAAGCAAAGGTGCAGTGCGCTTGGAAATATCTGAAAGCATTTGTGCAGTGCATTTAAAGGCATTTGTGTAGAGCAAAATCATGTGCAATGTTTTATTAAATAGTTTTTGCTATCAACACAATTGAAAATTTATAAATCCTTACTTATAAGTCTTCGAATCATAAATTTATAAGTAATTCAAACCACTCGACATATAGTCCTTTCGATGCTATAGATGTTATTGACTTTTCAGCTTCTATTAATCCAGACAAACCTTCACTCAAAGAAAAATTATAAGTTTTGGGGGAGGTTGATTCGCGTTGACTTTGAAGGTCCCTTTTCATACTTCTTTCTTCCAACTTTGCTTGGACTCATAACCTCCGTCCGTTCTAAATCATGGTTAAATGAATAACAAGAAAATAAATAAAAAGGAAACATTTGATTGAAAATCATATTTGAAATAAGATAAAATTATGTATGTATATATAGCAAGAATTTTGTCGAACTTTAAATTGTGACATGTCATGAAACAAAGCGAACGTCCTTTATCTGAAATCTTTCCTCTGTCGGATGATTCGATTGACCATATACTCTTCAAATATCTTGATATCTTCTTGCAGTGATGCCCCTTAAAAATTGTCCCAGTTTTGGCGAAAGAGATACGTCGTCTTTTGGTCACGATGATACCAAATCTTCTATAGGCTGCACATTATTCTATCAAAACACCAAGCCAAACATAACCTAAGGATACAATTAAAAATGAAATAAAGGGGCCGAACCCTCTTCGGGTTGCCTACGTATCCAAAAGGAATCAGGCCATACGTAGTTCGCTACATACAAAGAAAGAAAAGAAGAAAAAAAAGAAAAAAAAATTCTAATAAAGTGACCGAAGCCGATATAGGCCGCCTACGTATCCCACCGAGGGTATCAGGCCAAGCGTAGTTCATATTACATAGAAAGGAAATTTTGCAAAACTTACTAAAAGACCAAATCCGATGTGGATTTCCTACGTATCCCGCCGTGGGAATCAGGTCAAGACGTAGTTTCGATACATGACAAAAAGATTAGAAGAAAGTGAAATAGAAACCTCTAGGTGTAGTATCTCTTAACCGCATCTGCATTGATAGCTTTTGGCCATATCTTACCATCCATTTCTGCTAGAATCAAAGCTCCTCCAGTCAGTACTCGGTGAACCATGTAAGGTCCTTGCCAATTAGGTGCAAACTTTCCCTTAGCTTCATCTTGGTGCAGAAATATTCGCTTTAACACCAATTGTCCCGGTTCAAACTGTCTCAATCTTACTTTCTTGTTGAAAGCTTTGGCAATCCTGTGTTGATAAAGTTGCCCGTGACAAACTGCATTCATTCTTTTTTCATCAATGAGCATCAATTGTTCATACCGATTTTGTGTCCACTCGGCATCACTTAACTCAGCTTCTTAGATGATCCTCAGAGATGGTATCTCAACTTCCATTGGTAACACTGCTTCTGTTCCATAAACCAAACGATAAGGTGTTGCCCCAGTCGAAGTCCTGATTGTGGTGCGGTATCCAAGAAGGGAAAATGACAAACTCTCATGCCAATGCTTGTAGTTACCAATCATTTTCCGCAATATCCTCTTGATATTTTTGTTGGCGGCCTCAACTGCTCCATTCATCTGAGGTCGATAAGGAGTGGACTTGCGGTGAATAATTTTAAACTTCTCGCATATCTCATGCATCAAACCACTATTGAGATTAGCTCCATTATCTGTAATAATTGACTCGGGGATCCCAAATCTACAAATGATGTTATTGCGAACAAAATCTGTCACCACCTTCTTTGTCACAGACTTGTATGAAGATGCTTCTACCCACTTTGTGAAGTAATCAATAGCTACCAGAATGAACCTGTGTCCATTTGAGGCGGCTGGCTCAATAGGGCCAATGACATCCATTCCCCAAGCTGCAAATGGCCAAGGAGAACTCGTCACATTTAGCTCATTCGGTGGAACCCGAATCAAATCACCATGAATTTGACATTGATGACACCTTCTCACAAAACGGATACAGTCTGTTTCCATGGTCATCCAAAAATATCCAGCTCGCAGAATCTTCTTTGCCAAAGTGAAACCATTCATGTGTGGCCCACATGTACCCCCATGTATTTCTTCAATCAACTTGCTTGCCTCTTGAGAGTTAACACATCTTAACAATCCCAAATCTGGAGTCCTCCTATAAAGGATTTCCCCACTTAGGAAAAAGTGATTTGCTAGTCTCCAAAGTGTCCTCTTTTGAACATTGTTTACTCCTTCTGGATAGTCTCCTTCTCTGATATACCTCTTAATGTCATAGTACCAAGGTTCTCCATCCGGTTCTTCATCTACATGGAAACAATAGGCTGGTTGATCCTGCACATTGACCTTGATGGGATCTATATAGTTCTTGTCTGGATGTTGAATCATAGAAGCCAGGGTTGCCAACGCGTCTGCAAACTCGTTCTGAGCTCGTGGAATATGCTTGAATTCTATCTTGACAAATTTCTTGCACAATTCTTTCACACACAACAAATATGGGAGTATCTTCACATTCTTTGTGCTCTATTCACCTCGAACCTGATGAATCAATAAGTCGGAATCACCTATAACCAACAATTCTTGTATATTCATGTCAACAGCCATTCTAAGCCCAAGAATACAAGCCTCGTACTCCACCATATTATTTGTGCATAAGAATCTGAACTTTGTTGAGATAGGATAATGTTGACCTGATTCTGAAATCAACACTGCTCCAGCACCGACTACTTTGGAATTCGTAGCACCATCAAAAAACATTCTCCACCTGGGATATTCTTTGAAAATATCCTCCCCAATAAATAAAACCTCTTCATCAGGGAAATAAGTTTTAAGAGGCCTGTACTCTTCGTCCACGGGATTTTCAGCGAGATGATCAGCTAGCGCTTGTCCCTTGATGGCTTTTTGAGTGACATAAACAATGTCGAATTCACATAGCAAAATTTGCCACTTCGCCAACCTTCCAGTGGGCATAGGCTTCTGAAATATATACTTGAGTGGATCCATCCTTGAGATGAGAAAAGTGGTATACGCACATAAATAATGTCTCAACTTTTGTGCAACCCAAGTCAAAGCACAACAAATGCGCTCCAATAAAGTATACTGAGCCTCATAAGGAGTGAACTTTTTGCTCAAGTAGTATATAGCTTGCTCCTTCTTTCCAGTTTCGTCATGTTGTCCAAGCACACATCCAAATGCATTGTCAGACACTGACAAATACAACAACGGTCTTCCAGATTCTGGGGGCACCAAGACTGGTGGACTAGATAAATACTCCTTGATTCTGTCGAAAGCTTTTTGGCAATCTTCCATCCATTTTGTTGCAACATCTTTCCTCAGCAACTTGAAGATTGGCTCGCAAATTACAGTGGATTGTGCAATGAATCGACTAATGTAATTGAGGCGTCCAAGAAAACTCATTACATCCTTTCGACTCTTTGGAGGAGGCAAGTCCTGAATAGCCTTTATCTTTGAAGGATCTAGCTCTATCCCTTTCCTACTCACGATGAAACCCAACAGCTTCCTGGCAGGGACACCAAATGCACACTTCGCAGGATTTAACTTCAGATTGTATCGCCCTAATCTGTCAAAAAACTTCTTCAAATCTGTTATATGATCTGAACTCTTCCGTGACTTGATGATGACATCATCCACATAGACTTCAATCTCTTTGTGGATCATATCATGAAATATGGTAGTCATAGCTCTCATATATGTTGCCCCTGCATTCTTGAGTCCAAAAGGCATTACCCGGTAACAATATACTCCCCAAGGCGTGATGAATGCGGTTTTCTCTGCATCTTCTTCATCCATTAGAATCTGATGATATCCTGCAAAGCAATCAACAAATGACTGCAACTCATGCTTTGCACAATTATCAATAAGTATGTGAATATTTGGGAGAGGAAAATCATCTTTCGGACTAGCCTTGTTGAGATCTCGATAATCTAGGTATGGATTGGCTTCATGCTTGTTATGCATCGATAGATTGTAGAACTCGAGCAGTCAAGTTTCAGTTTCCGAATGAGCCAGTCATAGAGTGGAGTAGCAGTTCAGCAGTGCCTAAGGGTCGTTTTATTTCGTACCTTAAGGCAAGAAAGTTAGTTTCGAAGGGTTGTATCTATCACTTAGTCCGAGTTCATGACTCTAGTGTTGAGATACCTTATTTTCAGTCAGTTCCTATAGTAAGAGAGTTTCCAGAAGTTTTTCCTGATGATCTACCCGGAATTCCTCCTGAGAGAGAAATAGATTTCGGCATAGATCTCATTCCAGATACTCGTCCTATCTCAATTCCGCCATATAGAATGGCACCAGCAGAGTTGAAAGAGTTGAAGGAGCAGTTGGAAGATCTTCTAGAGAAGGGTTTCATTCGACCGAGTGTCTCACCCTGGGGTGCTCCGGTTTTGTTTGTGAGAAAGAAAGATGGTTCCCTTAGGATGTGTATAGATTACCGCCAGTTGAATAAGGTTACCATCAAGAATAAGTACCCTCTTCCGAGGATTGATGATCTTTTCGATCAGCTTCAGGGTGCCACTTGTTTTTCAAAGATTGACCTCCGATCAAGCTATCATCAGTTAAGGATAAAGGAACGTGATATTCCAAAAACAGCTTTCAGAACCAGATATGGTCATTATGAGTTTTTAGTCATGTCGTTTGGTTTAAACCAATGCGCCGGCTGCTTTCATGGACCTGATGAATAGAGTCTTCAAACCTTATTTAGATATGTTTGTTATTGTCTTTATTGATGATATACTAGTCTATTCAAGGAATGAAGAAGATCATGCTAGTCATCTCAGAACAGTTCTTCAGACTTTGAAAGACAAGGAGTTGTATGCCAAGTTCTCTAAGTGTAAGTTTTGGCTTAAGTCTGTGGCGTTCCTAGGTCATATTGTGTCCGGTGATGGAATTAAAGTTGATACTCGGAAAATTGAGGCAGTGCAGAATTGGCCTAGACCTACATCTCCTACTGAAATTAGGAGTTTCTTGGGTTTAGGTGGTTATTATAGAAGGTTTGTTGAGGGGTTCTCGTCTATTGCATCTCCTTTGACAAAGTTGACTCAGAAGGCGCGAAATTTCAATGGTCTGAAGCTTGTGAGAAAAGCTTTCAGGAATTGAAAAAGAGATTGATTATAGCTCCAGTTTTGACGCTACCAGAAGGTACTCAAGGTTTTATGGTGTATTGTGATGCATCTAGAGTTGGTTTGGGTTGTGTCTTAATGCAGAATGGCAAAGTTATCGCTTATGCCTCCAGACAGTTGAAGGTTCATGAGAAGAACTACCCAACCCATGACTTAGAGCTAGCTGCTGTAGTATTTGCTTTGAAGTTATGGCGTCACTACTTGTATGGTGTGCATGTCGACATATTCACTGATCACAAAAGCCTTCAATATGTGCTTACTCAGAAAGAGCTTAATCTCAGACAGAGGAGGTGGTTAGAGTTACTCAAGGATTATGACCTAAGTATTCTTTACCACCCAGGTAAGGCCAATGTTGTTGCTGATTCTTTGAGCAGGCTGTCTATGGGTAGCACCGCCCATATTGAAGAAGGAAGGAGAGAGTTAGCAAAAGATGTGCACAGACTGGCATGCCTGGGAGTCAGATTTACAGATTCTGCAGAAGGAGGAATAGCGGTGACGAGCAGGGCCGAGTCATCATTAATGTCAGAAGTGAAAGAAAAGCAAGATCAAGATCCCATTTTGCTTGAGTTGAAGGCAAATGTTCAGAAGCAAAGAGTATTAGCTTTTGAACAAGGGGGAGATGGTCTATTAAGATATCAAGGTAGAATGTGTGTACCGATGGTAGATGGACTCCAAGAAAAGATTATGGAGGAAGCTCATAGTTCCCGATATTCCGTTCATCCAGGATCCACCAAGATGTATCGTGATTTGCGTGAAGTTTATTGGTGGAATGGCATGAAGAAGGGCATTGCTGAGTTTGTTGCTAAGTGTCCAAATTGCCAACAAGTGAAAGTTGAACACCAAAGGCCCGGTGGTTTGGCCCAGAGGATAGAACTTCCAGAGTGGAAGTGGGAGATGGTCAATATGGATTTCTCACAGAGTTGCCAAGGTCTCGCAGACAGCATGATTCTATTTGGGTAATTGTCGACCGAATGACAAAGTCAGCTCATTTTCTACCGGTAAAGACTACCAATACAGCAGAAGATTATGACAAGTTGTATGTTCAAGAGATAGTGAGACTTCATGGAGTCCCAATCTCCATTATTTCAGATAGAGGTGCACAGTTTACCGCACAGTTCTAGAAATCTTTTCAGAAGGGCTTGGGTTCAAAGGTGAACTTAAGTACTGCCTTTCACCCTCAGACTGATGGACAAGCTGAGCGCACTATTCAGACCTTAGAGGATATGTTGAGGGCTTGTGTGATCGATTTCAAAGGTAGTTGGGATGATCACCTACCTCTAATTGAATTTGCCTACAACAACAGTTATCACTCTAGCAACTAGATGGCTCCATATGAAGCTCTTTATGGGAGAAGATGTAGATCTCCTATTGGATGGTTTGAAGTCGGTGAAGCACAGTTGATAGGACCAGATTTAGTTCACCAAGCTATGGAGAAGGTGAAAGTGATTCAAGAGAGGTTGAAGACGGCACAGAGTCGTCAGAAATCCTACACTGATGTTAGGAGAAGGGCATTAGAGTTTGAAGTAGACGATTGGGTATATTTGAAGGTTTCACCCATGAAAGGCGTTATGAGGTTCGGTAAGAAGGGGAAACTCAGTCCCCGGTATATTGGACCTTACCGCATAGCCAAGAGGATTGGCAATGTTGCTTATGAGTTGGAGTTATCACAAGAGCTAGCAGCGGTTCATCCGGTATTTCACATCTCTATGTTGAAAAAGTGCATACGTGATCCTTCATTGATCTTACCGACTGAAAGTATAGAGATCAATGACAACTTATCTTTTGAGGAGATTCCTGTTCAAATTTTAGATCGGCAAGTTCGTAGGTTGAGAACAAAGGATGTAGCCTCAGTTAAGGTCCTTTGGAGGAACCAATTTGTTGAGGAAGCTACTTGGGAAGCCGAAGAAGACATGAAGAAGAGATACCCATATCTCTTTGAATCCGCAGATCAAGGTATTAATTTCCTTCTTAGTGCTCTTTTAATTATAATGAGCATGTTGTTGTTGTTGTTGCATTTGCATGGTTGTTTGTTGGGTGTTGAGTTGATGTTACACCCTTAGTCCTATAAGAGTAACCTCATTCGAGGACGAATGTTCCCAAGGGGGAGATATTGTAACATCCGACAATTAGAAACGGCTGAGAAGGAGCTTGAAATTCGGAAATAGTCATTTTTGGAAAAATGACGAATCTGGAAATTTGGCTAAGTGTGGAAATCAGTGAGTTTTGGCCAACTTTGAGTAGTCGTAACTCCTATCTCAGGATGAGTTAGGAGTAGTTCCAGTTATGGTTGCGAAGCTCGTGGAACGATCTTTCCAACGCCACCGAGTTTGCCCGATTCCGAGTTCGTATAAGGGAGTTATGACCTTTGAAAGTTGGGCAGTTGACAAGGAAATCCGTCCGGGAATCATTAAGGGCATTTTAGTCTTTTCCCTAGCCAATTCTTTTGAGCTCATATTGTTGTATTAGGATGATCTTTGGATCATTTTTGTCCCATTTTTTTTTGAAAGAGAAAGAGTTAGGGTTCTTGAGATTGAAGAAGAGAAGAAGGAGAAGAAGAAGAAGAGAAGAAAGAGGAGATTTGTCAAGACCATTGTGGATTTTCGTCGGGGGTGATCCCTATCAAGGTATGTGAGTTTTTCGTGTGGGTTGATCCTTTCCCTCACACACACCAAGTTTATTCTATGCTTTGAGAAAAGATTGGGAATTGTTGTTGAAGTGTCGAAGTTGTTAGTTGTTGTTGATATTGTTGTTGAGGTTGTTGAAGTTATTGTTCGTTGTGAGGCTTGATTGGGTTGTGCATTAAGTTGAAACCTATTGTATGTTGAGGGGATTATGATTCTAAGAGCTATGACCCTTTAAAGGTTGATCCACCATCGATTTGCAGAAATTTCTGGGCTGTTGATCCCCATCTACGGGACTGACCTACGGACCGTAGATCGATCGACGGTCTGTACTGGTCAACCGTCAATCGGAACAGAAGTTGGTTTTTGGGGCATCGATCTACGGTCACGACCTACGGTCCGTGGCCTGACCTACGGACCGTAAGTCAGGACCGTAGGTCAACACTTAGTCTTTTTCTTAAATGAATTCTGGGGAAAATCTCTGACGCAATCTACGGACCTGCAGTACGGACCGTAAGTCCATCTACGGTCCGTCGATGGCGTCCGTAAGTCCTATCTGTGTCACCAGAAATCTGAAGTCTCAGCCAAGTTTCCCCTCTTCTTTTCTCACTTTCTCATGCATGTTCCAAAGTAATTCACCTATGTTTTATAGTTGTTTTCGACGTTCCAAAGTGCGTCTAAGCGTTCAAGAATCCTTCCATAACATGTGATCGAACACCTTGAATTCATAATTCCGATTCAAGGAAAGATAGTTCCAAGTCAAGTGAAGTTTCAAGTCGAGTAAGAGTCTTAGTTTCAAGCTAAGTCATGAGTTTAAAGTTGAGTTCTTTTTTAAAAAAAAAAGAGAAAGCTATTAGGGAACTAAGTATTCCCAAAGGAGGTTGTAAATGCTATTATATTTGAATAAGAAGGGAATCATGTTTTCTTTCCCCAAAGGAGCCTTTGGGCTAAAGTTTTGAGTAATTATCTCAATCAAAGAAAGAAGTTATTTTAAAAGTATGAGCCAAAGTATTTTTGGGAGTAGTATTGAGCACCGAATTGGGGACACGAGTTCATATTAACTCAACTCTCCATAAGAACCATGCGCCAACATGGGACTTGTCGTATCATTCTTTTTAGATGATCACGTAAGATTAGGCTAGTGGATCCACTAAGCAAAAGTAAGGTCCTATATCGATGGCAAGGTATAGGATGGTCCTTGGCAACGTGAGGTAAAACGTTGTATCATCACTAAGGCTCGTAGTGGTGGTTGTCGGTTAAAGAACCTCCCACAAAGCTGTAATATGTTTATAATAGAAAAGTCGAGTTTGTTATCATTTTATCCTTAACGATCTAAGTTGTTTACATTCTTTTACAAGCTTTATATGTATGGCTTGTGTCTCATTGCTTTACTTTGAGTCCAGTTATTTATATGAGTTGTTCAGAGTCAAGGTAAGTGATCTCTTGTTCTCCTTTCAAGCTTAAGTTGGGGTTCAGCTTTTCCAGCTCACATATTCGTACATTCCATGTACTGATGCCAGTTAGCCTGCATCGTCTTATGATGCAGATACAGGTACCCCGGATCAGCATCCTGCACGTCGTTGATCCAGCCGAGCACTCCAGAGTTTGTGGTGAGCCTCCTTGCATTCCGGAGGACTCAATTATTTTGTGTACTTAGTTTTGTTCTATTAGGATGTTGCGGGGTCTGTCCCCACATCCATCTCAGGATATTAGAGGCTTCAATAGACAGTCAGTCAGTCAGTCAGTCAGTTAGTTTTGAGTTTCTCATCCATGTATGCGTATATATATATGTAAATATTCTATTTTGAGACTCGAGTTGCCCTTTGGGCCATACTTTTATTAGTTAAGTTGTTTGTGTCTTTGCATGGCATTGAGTTATTCTGTTGAGGTTTCCGCTGAGTTAAGAAAGACAGGCCAAGGGTTCGCTTGGGGCCAGAAATGGTCTCCGGGTGCCGGTCCCGCCCAGGGTGTAGGCTCGGGGCGTGACACAGCCTAAAAAACAGAAGAATGGGGGATGAACAACACATCTACCCAAGAACCAGAATTAATAAACATAGAAACTAGAGAAAACCATTATGAGAATTTCATATGTAATGAGGATAAAAAATTCACTACTATTAAAGTCCTAGCCAGAATTAAAATACAAGATATTGAGTTAGAAACTTTAGCATTAGTAGACACAGGATGTACAAGTAGTATAATAAATAAAAAGATTTTACCCCCAAAATTAATCAGGATGTTAGACAAACCAATTGCAGCAATGCAAATGGATGGGACATATAATACCTACCAACATTATATTGGAAAGACTCAGGTAAGTTTTATTAATACATGTAATGAATTTTATAAACCAATGTACACACTTGACCGGATATGGGTAAGAGATCTAAACATAAATGTAGATTTTGTATTAGGATTAAAATTTATGATACAAAATAACTGTGGAACATTAATTACAAGAGATGGGGTAATATTCTTTAAACATCTTACTTATACACCAGTACAAACGATTAAATTTGAAACAAAAGGAAGACAAGTTGGTATATCTCCAAGCACTTCTGACAGTGATAGTTCACAGGTATGTTGTAAAGACTGCAAAGATAAAAGCCAACGTTGTAAAAATTTAGGCTATACAGAACAATACGAAGAAGAAGAATATGATATAAGAGAAAAAGATTATACTCTAATAGAAGTAGAAAATGAATTCTATAATTTTCAAACAGGAATCAACAGGATAGGAACAATTAGAAGTCCTAGGGACTTAGAAAACATAGTAAAAATATTAGACGAAATGGAAATAATAGGAGAAAAACCTTTAAAATACTGGGAAAATAATAAGGTAGTATGTAAATTAAATATCATAAATCCTAAATACATAATAAAAACAGCCACTATTGAAGCGACTAATCAAGACTTGGAAGACTTTAATGTACAAATAAAAGAATTACTAAATTTAGGAGTAATAAGAAGGTCTACATCAAAACATAGATCATCAGCATTCATGGTTAGGAA
Source organism: Solanum verrucosum (assembly GCF_900185275.1). Classification (NCBI taxonomy): domain Eukaryota; kingdom Viridiplantae; phylum Streptophyta; class Magnoliopsida; order Solanales; family Solanaceae; genus Solanum; species Solanum verrucosum. Next base: position 2,431,974 of record NW_026019988.1, read on the forward strand.
TCATAGTGAGATCATGCGAGGTAAAGCAAGAATGGTAATTAATTACAAAAGACTTAATGATAATACAAGAACTGATGCATATAAATTACCTGATAAAAATTAATTAATTAATCAAATCCAAGGAAAAAGGATATTTAGTAAATTCGATTGTAAGTCAAGATATTGGCAGGTAAAAATGCATGAAGAAAGTATAGAATGGACAGCATTCACATGCCCGGAAGGACATTTTGAATGGTTAGCCATGCCATTTGGACTAAAAACAGCCCCTCCAATATTTCAAAGAAAAATGGACACTATATTTGGAGACTATAAAAAGATTGTCTTAGTTTATGTAGATGATATTCTAATATTTAGTAGAGATATTAAAGAGCATTTAGGACATCTACAGACAGTGTTTAGATTATTTGTGAAAAATGGAATAATAGTAAGTAAAAAGAAAATGGAATTATGTAAGAACCATATAAATTTTCTAGGAGTAACATTAGGAGAAGGTAAAATTAAATTACAACCACATATAGCAACAAAAGTATTAGATATGCCGGATAAATTAGACAATATAAAAGATTTACAAAAAATTTTAGGACTAGTAAATTACGCTAGGAATTTTATTAAAGATTTAGGAAAAATAGCAGGACCCCTATACTCAAAAACAGGTAGTAAAGGGCAAAAACATTTTAATATAGAAGACATTAAATTAGTCCAACAAATTAAAGAAAAAGTTAAAAATATTCCAGAATTAAGTATACCACTAGAAACTGATTTAATAATTGAAACCAATGGTAGTTTCCAAGGTTGGGGAGCTGTGTTAAAAGCTAGACCCAATAAATACAGCGACAAAATAGACGAAAAAATTTGTGCTTATCAAAGTGGAAAATATAAAGAAAAAGGAAATATGAGCAGTATAGATGCTGAAGTTTTAGCAATAATATATGGTCTTAATAGTTTTAAGTTATATATTTTAAATAAAAATGAGATATTAGTACAAACTGACTGTGAAGCCATAGTTAAATTTCATCAAGAAAATAAATCAAAAAGCTAGTAGCAAGAGAAGATGGCTAAATTTTATGGATACTATATCCATTTATCCAAATGTTATTTTTGAATATATAAAAGGAAAGGATAACAGTTTAGCAGATCAATTAAGTCGACTAAATATCAAAATAACTTAACCGTATATTTGTTTCAGCATGAGACCAACTAGTTCAACAGACAAAGGAAAAGGAGTAGCCTCAGCATCAGACTCATACGCTCAGACTGTATTAAGTAATATGAAGTTTAGACCTCAGACACCATCAATAGAGATGATGGATCGTATGTACTTCGGTAAGCATAATTTAATATGTTATCCGAATTCGAATTTACCTTTTAGACAATTGCCAGAATGTGTGTTAGACAAGCCTCAGAAATGTTTAGCAGATAATTTATGGATGACATATAATAAGAAAGACAATAAATATTTTATAGCTTCATTAAATGTTTTATGTCAATACTTTACAGACAAAAGTAGAGAGAATAAATTTAAATATTATGTGGTAATACATGGTAAGACTAATGGTATTTTTCAAACATGGATAGAAGTAGTAGAGTCTATAAACGGAGTTAAAACTCCTTTTTTTAAAGGTTTTAATTATTTTACTGAAGCACTAGATTATGCAAGAGGGATACTTGGTCCAAATTACTATATCTCTCCAACCCTCAGACAAAATCCCCAAAAGACCCCTCAATACAATATCCAAAAAGACACAGACAAAATAATCTTTTGTGACCATTGTTCTTCAATGACCGAGGCCTTCAAAAGATTAAATGCAGAGGTGGAAGCATTACTCCAAGAGAACACTAAACTAATGGAGCAGATAAAATCACTCAAAGGTAAAGATTCCATTCAACAGATTGATACCAGTACACAGACATCATAAAAGAGTTTTCCATCTCTCGAAAAAATGGATGAGCAGGGTGTGCATTCCCCAACGAATGCAAAAAGATCCATTGTATCGGATAATAAAGATACAGCTAGTCCGGTTCAAACAGTAGCCGGTAAAGACACATCAAACCCGTTTATGGCTGTCACTTTGCCAAAAAGTGAAGGTGAAGGTTCTTCATCCAGGCGAAGGTTACCTAGATCATTTACTCAGGTAGAGACAACAACAAAGAAGACTATGCTCCATAAAAAGAAAAAGAATGATAAAATAGAGAGCATAATAAAAAAGACTCTAGAACAATTTTTTCAACAGGGACAAGATAAACATGTAATTACTACTCCACAAAATCCAGATCCAAGTGGAGACAGACTAGTACCAGATACAGAACGAGATAGAACTAATATCAGTTCAAGAAGGGATGCTAATAATGACATAACCAGATCCAACAGCTCAGGAGAAGAAGACTATAGAGAACATTCGTATTATGAAGATGCTCAAGATCCCAAAGCAGATGATGATTCAGGAATGAGTTTTGATTCCGTAGCTCTGCACAACTTGGATACTTGAAGACAAACTAAAGAAGGGGAGAACAAGACAATAAATTAAAGTAGGAATAAAAGTGTGCCATGTGGGTATGCCCACGTTTGTCTTGTGAGTGCTTACTTTATCACTATCCTCCAAAGAGGAAAAAACTGATAAGCACGCGTCATATTTTTTGTCAAAATTTGTGTCAATAAGTAAAAATAATGCATGTGCGATGGGGCCCAAATGTGTACCCGGCATGAATTATTTGAGCTTATCGTTTCAAGAGTCGGCTACGTCTAGGTCATTACTTTTACTCCACTATCTTAGTAGGCCATTACTTTTACTCCACTATCTTAGTGCGTCGGCCACGTTTGGCCATTAGAATTAGTCCACGCTTTGTGCTAAGTCCCCTCAACCTCTATATAAAGACTCTCCTCCACACTCAAGAAAAATAAGAAAGAAAAACCAGAGAAAGACACAACATATTCCCCTTCCCAATGTTCAGAAAAACCATCTCCACAACTCCCTCCAAACACTCCTAAAGATTCTTCTAGTAATATCTAGCCTGTACAAAAAAAAAAGTTTGTTTTAAGTGTGTAAGAGTCAGTCGGGATTCCCGAAAGGGAAACCTCTCTCCGTCTAAGTCATGTAAGTCTCTTATATTTCCTGTAATTTTCCCTAAAAATATATGTAAAGTATGTCTGTTTTAAATCATGTTTGCTTTAATATGTAAATATGTTTGTAGTATAAAACTACCCTTAGTAAATGGTTAGACCTTTAACTTCTTAATAACAACGATGGATTAACCTGTAAATTCCTAGGATGTTTTCTAAGGCCTTAAAAAAGTCCACAAAAAATCACAGGACGTCTTGTTGGCCATCTCCGGGGTGGGGTTAATGAAGAAGTTTTTAAGAATACAGGTTAAAGGGAAGAGATGAACAGGGTAGTCACTTAAAGAAAAAAATAAGAGGGAAAAAACAGGATATATATGAGATAAACATGACCAGACACGAGTAAGAGAGAGTACTGAGTAGGATTTACAAAAATTTGAATTTTCTGCTATCTAAAAACTGTTTCTGTAATTTCTGTATTTTTTGTATTTTCTATATTTTCTGTAATTTCTGTAATTGTCATAATTGTTTTGGTAAAAAACAGGATATATATGAGATAAACATGACCAGACACGAGTAAGAGGGAGTACTGAGTAGGATTTAGAAAAATTTGAATTTTCTGCTATCTAAAAACTATTTCTGTAATTTTTGTATTTTCTGTATTATCTGTAATTGTCATAATTGTTTTGGTATCAGAGCGAGAAGTTTTTGGGAAGTAATAATTTAAATGAGAAGACCGCTACGTAGTACTATAATACATTTACAAACAAAACGAGATTTGGATAGCTTATATTTCGAATATAAAAGACTAAATCGGACTAAAGAAGACAATATAAGGTTAGATTACCTGATAGAAATAATATCTAGACTAGAATATAAATATATTTCACAGTTAAAATCTAGACATAATATATGAAAACACATCCTTTTGCTAAACAAATACGACTAAGATATTGGTATTTATACAGAGAAATACAAATAAAATCAGAATTGTTAAAATTAAAACAAGCAATAAGTATATATTTAAAAGTATTAGAGACAAGAGACTTAGCGATAGACTTTGTAATCACGGAGGTTTATACTCAGTAAATAGACAAACTCTAGTAAACCCAGAATTGTTAAGCGCTCTAAGGTGGGAATTACATAGCATCGATAGTGATATCCAATCCGCAAATAGTAGAATGCAATATCAAAGGAAAAGTATTAATAAAATAGATATTCCGTTAGGATAAAATAGCAAGAATAGATTCTTTAAAGCAATTAGAATACCTAGACTTAAGAATTTACCCTGAAAAGAAATACAGAATATTAAAAGAAAATTCAGTAATAAGGTGCAATTTTAGTCAAGGAGAACACCTTTTACATTCAGAAGATAAGCAATACAATACTATAGTAGATCTTATAATAAACTTTAGTGAAAAAACACAAGAAAAGGAAAAGAATATAGTAAGATTACTAGAAACAAACGAAATAACTCAAAATAAACAACAGAAGATATTAGAAAGATTAGAACAAAACTTTGATTTTCTAAAATCACAGCAATTAGAACTAGATAGAAAAATCCAATACTTAAATAATAAGTTTAATATAGAACAAATACCTACAAAGATTGAAATAGGAAAACTAATAAAGACTATAACAGAGAAGCCTAAAGAGTTAGAAATAAAAACAACAGAATTAATTGAAAAGATTACAAAACAAGTAGAAATAGTAACCACTGAAGTTATTGAATTAAAAAAGACGATACAACAACTAGAAGATAAACTCCTTTCATGAACGATCTATGCCAAGAACCATCCTATACAAAAGCCTTAAAATTTGCAGGAAGTATCCAACCAGATCCGCAAGGATTGTCTGACCACCAACCTTCAAGTAAATCAGATCAAATAATTATTAAACAAAATAACACTATAATAGTATTACTGATAGAATTAAATAAAAAATTAGATAAAATAATTAAAGAAAAAGAAGTTATAAAAGAACAACCTAAAAATACTGAAATAGAAGAATTAATAAATCAATTAAAAAATATTGAAATTACTCCACTTAAAGACAGACCAACAATAGTTAGAAAATCTCAAAAATGGACTTTCTTTCAGGTAGAAGAACAACAATCGAAGAAAGACCACGAGTAAGTTTTTCCGATAATAGAATAGGAAATAACTTTATATCGAGAATATTAACAAGAAATAAGCAAGAAGATAAACAAATCCAAGAGATAAATGAAGTAATAGATATAGATAAAGACCTAAGAATATTCCAACAGAATCAGTTAAATCTACTAAACCCAAAGATATTATATGATACAGGGTTCGATCCCTTACATCTCCATAAAAACAATTATGACAATTACAGAAAATACTGAGAATACAGAAATTACAGAAACAGTTTTTAGATAGCAGAAAATTCAATTTTTTGTAAATCCTATTCAGTACTCCCTCTTACTCGTGTCTGGTCATGTTTATCTCATATATATCCTGTTTTTTCCCTCTTTTATATATATATATATATATATATATAATTTAACTACACATCAACAGAAGTTTAATTTAATAAATTTACATATATATATATATATATATATGTATACGTATATATGTATATATATAGATGTATATATATACATATATATACATTTATATATATATATATATATAAATGTATATATATATATATATAGAAGTTGATGTGTAGTTAAATTTTATATATATATATATGTCAGAAGTTTAATTTAATAAATTTACATATATATGTATATATATATATATATATATATATACACATATATATAACATTTAACTACACATCAACAGAAGTTTAATTTAATAAATTTAATTTATCGATCAAGTCAATGTAAATAATAATTTGGTTTACCCGCAAACCACAAACCGACCTCCGGATGTCGCTTTTAAAAGTAATTAGATGAAATAAAAATACCGATCTCCGGATGTCGCTTTAATTAATAGTAGAAATAAAAATACCAACCTCATGAGGTCGGTATTTTAATTACATACTATTTAATTTTTACCGACATTCGGAAGTCGGAATTATGAAATATTTAATTGAGAAAAAATTCCGACCTCAGGAGGTCAGAATTTTTAATGAATTACAATAAAAACTGACCTCTTGATGTCGGTATTATTTTCTCAATTAAATATAAAAAATACTGACCTCATGAGGTCGGTATTTTAATTACATACTATTTAAATTTTACCGACATTCGGAAGTCGGTATTATGAAATATTTAATTGAGTAAAAATTCTGACCTCAGGAGGTCAGAATTTTTAATGAATTACAATAAAAACCGACCACTTGATGTCGGTATTATTTTCTCAATTAAATATAAAAAGACCGACCTCATGAGGTCGGTATTTTAATTACATACTATTTAATTTTTACCGACATTCGGAAGTCGGTATTATGAAATATTTAATTGAGAAAAAATTTCGACCTCAAGAGGTCGGAATTTTTAATGAATTACAATAAAAACCGACCTCTTGATGTCGGTATTATTTTCTCAATTAAATATAAAAAATACCGACCTCATGAGGTCGGTATTTTAATTACATACTACCGACATTCGGAAGTCCGTATTATAAAATATCTAATTGAGAAAAAATTTCGACCTCAGGAGGTCGGAATTTTTAATGAATTACAATAAAAACCGACCTCTTGATGTTGGTATTATTTTCTCAATTAAATATAAAAAAATACCGACCTCATGAGGTCGGTATTTTTATTGTAATTCATTTTTTTCAGGAAAAATTCCGACCTCCAGAGGTCGGAATTTGGTTTTCCCGCTTTATTTTGCATAAAAACCGACTACTTGTAAATACCGACCTCCATTTGAGGTCAAAAAATTTTAGGTCGGTATTCACTGTTTTTTTAGTAGTGAGCGTTCCACCAAGTAACATGCCTTTGGATAAAATGCTGCTTGTTGTGGATCATGGAAAATCTACAATTTGGGCCTTTTGGGGAATTAATTAAGTTAATAATTTTAAAGTTAGAGTTATTCCTTAAAATAAAACAAAAATAATTACAACCAAATAATAAAGAGAGGGAGAGAAGAATTTGGGCCTTTTAGGGCCTACTGCTGTATATCAGTGTATAAAGCTTGTATATCTGCCCCGTTTCCAGCCTTCCAGACCTGTAACAGCTTCTCTTTCACCACAAATACGAGATTGATTCAAAACGACTCAAGGATATGCAAGAGTGGAGTCCAAAATGGACTCGGATGGAGTTTCACATGCAACGAAAATGAGGATAAAAATTAGCGCCTGAAAATAATAAGAGTAATAATGTATCTAAAATAGATTATCACATGATGTAGATCAAAGTGACACTACTTCAAGGAGGCCTTTCACAAGGAGTCAAGCTAAGGACCTTCAAGCATTGCAAGCTTTATGGATGAAGATGAAACCTTTGGAAGGCTCCAACATGGAAGACTTGAAGATATTTAATATATTAAGTGCTCTACCATTTTAAGTACCTTGTAATTTTAACGAAGGGCAATTGTTATTTTAGTTTTTAGTATAAATAGTAGATATTAGGGTTTCATAAAGGGTTTTTGACATGTTATGCCCAGGGGCGTATCTAGAGGGGGTGTCATGGGTTCACGTGAACCCATGCTCCCCTCTCTAGATCATATATATTAGTGTTATATTTTAAGAACGGAAAAGGGCCTAAAATACCTTCAAAGTATTGGAAATGGTACACAATTACCCCCCATCCACCTATTGGCCCCCAAATACCCTTCCCATCCACCTTTGGGTCCAAATTTACCCCCTTCATTAACAGAGTACAATTTAAAATAATTAAATAATATTTTTAATTACGTGGCATTCAACCATTGGTTGTAATTTAATTATTTAATATAATTTTAAACCCACCCATTTAACTTAACCCGCCCCAAATAGTTACTAAACCCGCCCGCCCAACCCAATACAAATGAAACCATCTAATTAAAACAACCCTAAAACCCAAATAAACACTTTATTTCTTCCAATTCATTTCACGATCTACAGAGGGTTTAGAACATCAATGTTCTTCTTCTTCAATTTGTTATAAATGTCAACTTCTTCTTCGATTTCTTCCCCTGAAGCACTTTAATCTCGTACATGTAAGTGTGGATTTATGGCAAGATATTTTACTGCTACAACTCTTGAAAATGGTGGACGCCGATTCTACTGTTGTCGTCGTCTTGGGTCAAATTCTTGTGGTTATTGGAATTGGATTGATGAAAAACTTCCATGTCATGTGTCAACCATGATTCATAATCAAAAAGTTGAATTGGATTCAATTCGGAAAGAAAGAAATCATTTGAAGAAGATTGTGGAGGATATGGGTGGCATTGAAGATTCTTATTTGAAGAATATGACTGCCGATGAAATGTTTGAGTTGAATGTTATGAATGGAAATGAAATTTCTAATTTGACGAAAGTTTCTGCCTTGAAGGGAAAAATGTCAAATTTGGAGTTGACCGATAAAATTGAGAGTTCAAACCTGAAGAAAGTATCTAGCTTGAATGATAAAGTTTCGAAGTTAGAGTTGAAAGTTCATCAATTGATAAGTTTGCTTGCAGTTTCTTGGGCTATTATTGTTGGTTTTGTAGCTGCCAAGATGATGTAGTGTGGTGCTATTGTTTGTGTTAAGTTAGTATTATTAGATTATGTTAGTTTTGTGGTTTTTTGTTATTGTAACGATGGTTTGTTTTGAAAATTTGTCAAGATGATGTAGGTTGTTGTTCTGTCTACTAATGAAGAATTCTGCAGCTTGATAAGCTGCATTTTCTTGCATTTTGATCATGCAGTATTCGTGCACTTTGTTAACAGAGGACCAAATTGACCACAACTTATTACCTGTTACTTTGAGTGGTAAGATGAGAATTGATATTACAAAATTATTACTACTATTTACTGCAAATTTTGACATTAATAATTAATCTCAAACATACAATAAAGCTAATTGAAAAGCAAAAGCAAATCTTTTTTTTTTTTAATCTTAATTGTATATGTGAAGATATAACAATAGAAAGCCAATTTCAAATGGGCGGTGTTGCAGTAATGCTGCTAGAATTTGTAACATTTTCACTTGGTAGCACACTAGCTAGCACTAAACATTTTCTAACTCTGAAGTCCTATCAGCAATAAGTTACTATCCCTAACTACATATAAATTATTGAAAAAATGTTCTCATTTTTCAACACCACACAGAATCTTCACAGTAGTAATCAAAAGTCTCTAGTTATGTGTACCATGATAATGTTAATATATGATTAAATCAAATAATTTGTAAATTGCAACTACCCAGTGAAATACATAAGATGTAAACTATACATGGCACCATGTGACTGATGGAGAGAAACACACTTCAACAAGGAAGGTAACTACCTGAAGAAGGCTCGCTATATTACTGAATGGTCACAGCATTAAGAAGCCAAACTTACATAAAATAAAATAAAAAAACAATCTCAGACATTAACACTGATAACAGAACTCAGCATTCCAATCTCAGACATCAAAACTGAGAACAGAACTCAGCAATTTGCCAACAACCTAGCATTTCAATCTCAGACATTAAAACTGATAACAGAACTCAGCAACTTCATAAATTTTACAGGTCACAAAATATTTTCAACCCACAAAACATTGTCAGACTAATTTGTCATTAACATGCATGGCCAGTGACACACGGTTAAGTATCAGAAAATAACAAACTAAGAAGTTTCACTGTACCATTACATACTAAACAAAAACTTAAAATCACTACTTAGCAACTACTTTCTAATGCTTTCCCCTCTTTGCCTTAAGCTTGCCAATTTTTTTCTCCTTGTCTTTTGTCAACTGATTTGAGGTCACACACGCTTTGCCTTTCCAAGTTAGCTTTTTTGGTGAGTATGGCAAATTAGTAGGAATAGAAGCACCATTTTCATCACCCTTGAAACTAATCCTTCTTGAACCAATTGGTTGTTGTTGCAGCTTTTTCATTTGTAGTCTAGTCTTTTCTTCAGATATCATCCTAGGTGCAAACACTGTATCCTCATCCTCAGATTCAATACCATATTCAACTTCATCTTCATCAACAGTTGCAATTGAAGGTGCAACAACTATTTCTTTTCCACTGTTTTTAGACCTCTTTGGAATTGCATCAACTTTGTCCTTTGAAACATTTTTTCTCTTTGATTTTGAAGGACCGGGAGCTTCATTGAATGCTTGACTTGATTGCTGGCTTGTTTGTCGACTACAAGATGCAACAAATCTAGGAGTTGGCATAAAGACGAGTTCATTTTCTTCACTTGGTTGGGGTGCTGGGAGAACTTGTCCTCTTTTTTGAAGCTATAAAATTTGTGAAAGAGTAAGATAAATAAATATACATTGTAAGTAATTATAAATTGATGAAACATAACTTACCAAATGACATCTTCTTCGATTATGACCTACAGCACTGCAGTTTCCACATGTCATTTGCAATCCTTTTCTACTTTTCGACCATAATCCCTCCCTTTTTCTTGCCTCATCCTTTTCCCTTACTCTCTTTAATTTTGGTCTACCAACCAATTTATGAATTTGTGGTGGTTGCATAGCTTGAGAAGGATCAATTTTCTAGAATTTCTCACCCCTAACAGGTTGAATTTTAGGCTGATAAACAAGCAAGTAAGCTTCTTTTGAGTACCACCAATGCATCTCATTTAGTGGTTCTAGTCTATCATGTTCTAATGCTTTAATAGCATGAGGACATAGTATTCCTGTCAAATCCCATGTCCTACAAGTACACTTCTTTGTAGCAAGATTCACAACATATCTATCTATACCCTCAGCCATCTCATATCCTAAGTCTATATTAGCAACAACATGACAACCTTGTGCAATCATTCTAAAATCATGATACAGATCCATGGAGTATGGACAATACTCTTCTGTCCACCTCTTACCCTCTTCTTCAAGTTGTTTCAACCTTTTCATAACCTATAAATAGCAGTGAAATATATAACATATACATGACATATATAATCTAAACATAACACCTACATATTACTATCATATTAAATATAAATAGTTACTATTATATAGTTATATAAAACAGTGGCAGTACCTTAATTCTAATGTCTTCCAGCATCTTGATTATTGGTTTTGCCCTTGCTTCCAAAATCCATTTGTTGAATGACTCAGTAAAATTATTTTCACATAAGTGGTTTTTGCAAACAGTGTCAAAAAAGGCCCTGCACCAATGTTGTGGTGGATACCATAAAAGCTCTTTGGCTGCTTGTTTAGACACAGAACCCATAGACTTTAATTGGTCATTAAATTCCTCTTCATAGGTACTCCAAGTAGACCACCAAAACATCTTCTTCATTTGTACACCACTCCAAGACCTGGACCAATTGGCTTCTTTGTGCCTTGCACACCATCTATGTTGTGCTTTTGGAAGCAAATCACCAACAACGTCAATCAAGCCCTGTAACAATAAGAAAAAATAGAATAGAATAACTTAAAAAAATTCAAGTGTATACAATAATTATAATAAAAAACTATCAAACACTTACAAAATTACCTTTTGCATATCAGACATAAGTGTCAATCCTTCACCATCTGTCAACCCCAATGAGTTCCTCAGCAACTCAATGAACCATTTCCATGTTCTAATAGTTTATCTATCCACCACTGCCCAAACAAGTGGATAAAAATGCTTCATTGAATCTTGTCCAAGTGCAACCAATAAAATTTACTTCCCTTTTAAAAAGGTGCCATCTAACCCTATAAATGGCCTTAGACCAGCTCTCCAACCACTTTTCAAAGCCTGAATACAAATATACATTCCCAAGAATTTTCTTTGTCCATGTTCCAACAAAGCCTCTTTGGATATGTTTATAATCACATCGGTACCAGGGTTGTTGTCCCTTAACTCTTGCGCATAACTCTCCAATTTATTGAAATCATCAACATAGCTACCATCTAATTTCTCTAGCACAAGTCTTTTGACCCTCTTCATTTTTGAATAACTAATATTAAGCTTAAAGTTATCATCTACAATCTTTCTCATTTCATTCACTTTGCACTTAGGATCATTTTGGACCTTCTTCTTAAAGTAGTGTGCTAGAGCTTGTTGAGTAGCTCTTCTATTCTTGAATGCTTCTGGACATGTATGTTTTGTTTGCAAGGTCTTAATTTCAAATACTTGCCCTTTCTTAACTTCAGAAATCGGACACACAAAAGGACAACCAACAATACACTTATATCTAACTCTAACAGAGTCACTCTTATCAACCCTAAGGTCAACCTTCCTAGCAATTGAATAGTAGCTTACAACCCTTTTAGCTTCTTCAAGGTTCTTAAAGCTCATACCTTTTTCCAACTCTTTAAAGTTGTCAAGTTGATCATTAACTTCTCTTTTCTTTTCCAACCTAAAGGATTCCAAATCTTCACTATTGTAGTCACTGGGATAAGGTTCATTTTCTTCCTCACTTGATTCACCTTCAGCTGCAGCATCTAATGTGACTAGGTAAGGTTCATTTTCATCATTTTCTTCCTCACTTGTTTCACCTTCAGTAGCAGCATCTATTGTGACTAGGTAAGGTTCATTATTGTGGCTGATGTCAATAGCTGGAACAACATCATCCCCCTCATCTACATCAAACAGTTCAAGTACACCAGACCTAACAAATAGTGATGTTTGTATTGTTCTTATGCCAAAGTCCCCCTCAATCAAATAATACCTCCAAGAAGGTCCTTTGAGTAGAAGTTGTTGGACCTTACTAAAACCTAACTTTTCATGAAACTCTTCACATATGTCTATATATGACAATAAATTTGGATCATACTCCTTCCAAACATGAGTCAATTTTTTAATGTAAATAACAGTAGGTATAAGTATCCACCTACCCCCATAATAGAATAATAGGTCCACCTTGTCAACCATTCTTCAAGAAAAGGACATTATAGACAAAAAAGAAAGAGAAAAGGGCTATTAGACAACAACAAAACATTAAAAAAAATAGAGGAATCTACCAAGAGTAAAGGAATAGGGACCACATTCTTCAAAGTAAAACTTTACATACGCAAAACATATAATATAATACCTAGAATCCAAAAAATGGACCATTCAATAAAATATTTCATACCTAACAACAGTAAAGGCAAATCAAACTAACAACTACACAAATCGAATAAAATTATAAAATAAAGAGATAGACAACGAATAAAGACAGAAAATAACAAACTTGAGACATCAATATAAAAATCCTACTCGAAATCAATATAGTAACACATAACACTAACATAAATAGACACCACAAAAAACTATTGTATCACCATAATAATTGTCAAAAAAGCATAGAAAAGATGGAACATTAACATTAATAGAAATCGATTCTCAAAACAAGTAAAATCAATAAAAACCTAAACCCTCACTGAAATTCCGAAGTGCACAAAAGTTCTTACTTGAGTTGACGTTGAAATTGTGAACGAAAATACCCTTGCAATCTGAGATCTTCACGGATGAGTGTAATTATCAGGATGGAAGCTACTAAACCCTCTGTAGATCGTGAAATGAATTGGAAGAAATGAAGTGTTTATTTGGGTTTTAGGGTTGTTTTAATTAGATGGTTTCATTTGTATTGGGTTGGGCGGGCGGGTTTAGTAACTATTTGGGGCGGGTTAAGTTAAAATGGGTGGGTTTAAAATTATATTAAATAATTAAATTACAACCAATGGTTGAATGCCACGTAATTAAAAATATTATTTAATTATTTTAAATTGTACTCTGTTAATGAAGGGGGTAAATTTGGACCCAAAGGTGGATCGGAAGTGTATTTGGGGATCAATAGGTGGGGTTAATGAAGGGGGTAAATTTGGATGTCAACAGAAATCATATGATTCATGAGTTGCTTGTGATTGTTATTGACTGTTGTTGTTGTTGATGCCGTGGAAGACTTGGGCAAATACCAACTGCTCTGTCAAGGCAACACATAAAGTGGTACTATATAATTGAATAATATAGAGTCGTCCCCATTAAGAAATGTTTTACCACAATGTGATACTTCCCAGTACAAATGGAAATTTCCTCAAGAATAGAAAACTATTTGTAACTTAATAAATCGACAATAATAATAATCATCAAGAAATTATACTTCTATATTTTAAATTTTTACTGATTTAGATATGTTTTACTTGAGCCGAATGTTTCGAAATTGTCTCTCTACCTTTAATACAACATAGGAATAAAATTGTGTATGCATCACCCTACTTTCTATTCCTTAGGCAACACGAGTAACAGAAATAATAGAATAGAGTTGGCCCATACCTTTTAATAATTATTATTATTATAATAATAATTATTATTATTATTATTATAATAATAATAATTATTATTATTATTATTATTATTATTATAATTATATTATTATTATTATTATTATTATTATTATTAAATTACCAATTAACCCTTCATTAAAAAAATGTATTATTACAGGTTAGTTGGTCCAAAGATGATAAATGCAAGTGGGATTATGATGGTAACTTAGGTCAAGCAACATGCATTTTTTCCAAACTTGTCTTACACTGCATGACCCTTAGGTTGACTTGGGTTTGTACAATATATATGAGCAATTTTCACATATATCAAACACAAAATTCATATTTGTATGCTATAGCAAAGTTTGCATAATTGCGCTTCATAGCAAACATATATATGTATAATTCGCTATATATATACAAAAAAAAATAATAGTTGTATAATTCGCTATACATATACAAAGAAAGCAGTTGTATACAAAAGATCAATTGTATAATCTGTGTATGTATAAAACGAGAAAGAGAGAAAGGAAAAAAAAAACTGGGCAGGAAAATATTTGTATTATATAATTATAAGTGTATAGGACAAAGATATATGCATTTGCATGTGTATATACAATTTTCTCTTGCTTTATACAAACAGAAGTGCAATTTATACGTTTCATTTCTGTTTGTATAAAGTGAGAGAGGCGAGTGAGCGAGCGAGATCTGGGAGAGTGGCGAGCGAGATCTGGGAGAGGGGAGAGAGGGGAACGAAAATATATGTATATATACAATTTTCTCTCGCTTTATACAAACAAAAACACATTTTATACATTTGCGTTTTTGTATAAAGTGAGAGAGGCGAGCAAGACTGCCACCAAACGAGAGTGGCGAGCGAGATTCCACCAGGGAGAGTGGCGAAAATAGCAATAGTTTGCTATAGGGTACAATTAAATCAAAGTATATTTATAGCATTTAATTTGAATTAATAGTTTGCAATATATACAATTTTCCCTATATATAATGCACAACCTTTTTTTATATATATAATTTTTTTTTAAAATAATTTAAGTTAACTGACTTTTCTCAATCAATTTCCTTAACCCTTAGATGACGCAATTCCTCAATATGATGACATTTCAATAATGTGAAATACCCCCCAGTCCCACAAATAAGTTTGTGGAAATCAAAATCATCTAACTTCATTAGTACGTTTGTAAAATAAATATATATTTTCATCATTTTTTTTCTTACTAATCATTTTCATCATTTTTTTTTCTCCTTTTCTTGACATTTTTTATTAATTCTTTCAATTATTTTTTTCTTGCAAAATCATCTTCTTAACTTATACCTCTTCAATTATATAAATTCTATTCTTAAATTAGTATTAATAATATTCATAACTCCCAAACCTTTCATATTCATAACCTCTCAGGCCTTTCATGTTCATAACCTCTAATTATTTAATAAAGAAGGTTATATTAACACTATAAAATCACACTAAAATTTATAGGTTCATGTACACTATTTATTACCATAAGTAAAATTTCACACATAAATTTTGTACTGCCCCAATAACAAAAGGTCAAACAACATGTTTTTTTTCTAAACTTATCTTAGACCGTGGAGACTCCCATCGACTTGATTCTGGACCATACAATATATATATCCATATGTTTTTGCCTTTATAAAGTTGGCCAATGTGAGATGACATTGCAATAAAAGTTTGTGGGAATCCTTAATTCCTTCTCAAATCAATTGATACGCTTTATAAGTACAAGTGGGATGAAATTCTTACCTTTAAACAAAAACAGAAACTTGAATGAGATAATCAAAAGCACTAAGGCTAGATATAAAATACTTTTGGAAAAGGAAACAGAACTATATAGGAAATAAAGGCAGAGGTAAGACTCCGTACACTTGTGAAATTACATTGGGTGTTGTTGTTGTTGATGCCGTGAAGACTTGGGCAAATACCAATTGCTCTGTCAAGTCAACACATAAAGTGGTACGATATAATTGAATAATATAGAGTCGTCCCCATTAAGGAATGTTTTACCGCAATGTGATACTTCCCAGTACGGATAGAAATTTCCTCAAGAATAGAAAACTACTTGTAAAACGTAATAAATTGACAATAATATAATGATCATCAACAAATTATTTTTTATATGTTTCCTCACTTTTGTGTTTTAATTTTTTACCGATTTAGGTATGTCTTACTTAAGCTGAATGTTTTGAAACTTGTCTCTCTACCTTTAACACAAGATAGGAATAAAATTGTGTACACATCACCCTACTTCTATTCCTTAGGGAACACACTGAGTAACATAAATAATAGAATAGAGTTGGCCCATATCTTTTAATTATTATTATAATTATGAAGGATTAAATTACCAATTTACCCTCCATTAGAAAAAAAGAGTTATTACAGGTTAGTTGGTCCAAAGATGAGAAATGCATGTGGGGTTTATGACGGTAACTTAGGTCAAGCAACTCTGGAGGTGAGCCGAATCCCATTTTCTCCAAACTTGTCTTATACTGCATGACCCCCTTAGGTTGACTTGGGTGTTGTTGTTGATGCCGTGAAGACTTGGGCAAATACCAATTGCTCTGTCAAGTCAACACATAAAGTGGTACGATATAATTGAATAATATAGAGTCGTCCCCATTAAGGAATGTTTCACCGCAATGTGATACTTTCCGGTACGAATGAAAATTTCCTCAAGAATAGAAAACTACTTGTAAAACGTAATAAATCGACAATAATATAATGATCATCAACAAATTATTTTTTATATGTTTCCTCACTTTTGTGTTTTAATTTTTTACCGATTTAGGTATGTCTTACTTAAGCTGAATGTTTTGAAACTGTCTCTCTACCTTTAACACAAGATAGGAATAAAATTGTGTACACATCACCCTACTTTCCATTCCTTAGGCAACACACTGAGTAACATAAATAATAGAATAGAGTTGGCCCATATCTTTTAATTATTATTATAATTATGAAGGATTGAATTACCAATTTACCCTCCATTAGAAAAAAAGAGTTATTACAGGTTAGTTGGTCCAAAGATGAGAAATGCATGTGGGGTTTATGATGGTAACTTAGGTCAAGCAACTCTAGAGGTGAGCCGAATCCCATTTTTTCCAAACTTGTCTTATACTGCATGACCCCTTAGGTTGACTTGGGTTTGTACCATATATATAACTAGATAATGTTGGCCGTGCTATGCACGGCCCAATAATATAAATGATATGTTTTAGGGCTAATAACCGAGTTTTTGAAGCGATTGTTTGCATGAATAAAGGAATAATTTTTTTTTTATCACAAATCCGTACTTTCTTTGACACTATTTAAGGCATAATAAGACTACCCACATACAACAATTTTGAAATATTTTATGTTGTCAATTATCATGATTTATAGTATTTTTACGATAGATTCACTTCAAGAATCAGTAGAATTTTTTATATTTTTTTCAAAACATATTTTATATTGTCAATTAGTTGGTCCAAAGATGATAAATGCATGTGGGGTTTATGATGGTAACTTAGGTCAAGCAACTCTGTAGGTGAGCCGAATCCCATTTTTTCCAAACTTGTCTTATACTGCATGACCCCTTAGGTTGACTTGGGTTTGTACCATATATATAACTAGATAATGTTGGCGGTGCTATGCACCGTCCAATAATATAAATGATATGTTTTGGGGCTAATAACCGAGTTTTTTGAAGCGATTGTTTGCGTGGATAAAGGAATAAGTTTTTTTATCACAAATTTGTACTTTCTTTGATGCTATTTAAGGCATAATAAGACTACCCACATACAACATTTTTGAAATATTTTATGTTGTCAATTATCATGATTTATAGTATTTTTATGATAGATTCACTTCAAGAATCAGTGGAATTTTTTGTATTTTTTTCAAAACATATTTTATACTGTCAATTATCATGATTTATAGTATTTTTACGTAATTTTTAAATATAAATAAAAAATAAAAAATAAGACAAATAAATTAAAATGGACCCAATATATGTTATTTGTGTTGTCTCCGTTCAACTATCAATTGTTCGGTCAACTCAACAACATAAGTGTTGCTATAATACATTTGAAAAACAAATCAAGCTTTGAATCAATCATGAAGAAGAATTTTCTCTTATTGATTCTTCTCTTTCTAATTCAATTTTCTGTATCACTTTCTTCCTCAAATGAGACTGACCAACAAGCTTTACTGGCTTTCCAAAATCTTATTACACCTCCCAATCATTTTTTGGCCAATAATTGGACCAAAAATACTTCTTTTTGCACTTGGTTTGGTGTCACTTGCAGTCCAAAAAGGCAAAGGGTTATAGCCTTGACTCTTCCTAATTTTCAACTAAAAGGCACAATTTCCCCATCGTTGGCCAATTTGTCCTTTCTCAGTGCTCTCAATCTCAAGAACAACTGCTTCCACGGTGGCATCCCTTATGGACTTGGCCAACTGCCTCGCTTGCGAGTAATTAACGTTAAAAACAACCAGCTCAACGGAAGTATACCGACAAGTCTATTTCAACACAGGAGAGTTCAAGTAATTTCATTGGCTTTCAATGAACTCAGTGGTGAAATGTGGAGAGGGCCATGGTATGTACCCCAACTGAGCGTCTTAAATCTCAGGAATAATAGCCTCACGGGTATAATCCCTCCTTCTGTTGGAAATGCCACACAAATGATGAACTTCAGTTTGTATGGGAATAGAGTCAGCGGCAACATTCCAAAGGAGGTCGGTAATCTGAGCCAGATTGCATTTTTATCCTTGGCCGATAATCAATTAACAGGTTCCATTCCCGCAACACTGTTTAATATCTCGTCCCTACTTGCCGTATCTGTGTCACTCAATAGCCTTTCTGGTCCTCTCTTGCTAAATGAAGGCAATATTGTGTCGAATCTGTACTATTTAAGTATATCTAAAAACCAAATTTCTGGTTGCATTCCTTCCAACATATGCCAACTCACGGAGCTCCAAGTTTTGTCCATATCTTTCAACAATATAGCTGGAGACATACCCAGAAATATTGGTTGTTTATCCAAACTCGAGAAATTTTATATGGGTGATAATCCAATAAAAGGGACTATTCCCACTTCATTGGGAAATATTTCCACTCTGCAATATCTTGATTGTATCAACAATTGGATGGAGGGGCAAATTCCTACGGAATTAGGGAAGCTATCAAATTTGAGGCAATTACGCTTTGACAATAATTCTAATCTTATTGGTGAAATTCCAGAGGCTATTTTCAACATATCTTCTTTGGAAGTGATTGGTTTCAATTTCAATAACCTCTCGGGGAGAATTCCAACCACTACAGGTCTTCATCTTCCGAATCTTGAAGTACTTGAGTTGGGAGTCAATCAGCTGGAAAGGGAAATTCCATTGTTCATAACAAATGCTTCCAAGCTTCAGATACTGGAGCTAGATGATAACTCTCTCACAGGAACTATTCCTAATAATTTGGGGAATCTTCATGAGCTGCGCGCACTGATCCTACATGATAATCAACTTACCAATGAACCAAGAGAGAGTGAGTTGCGATTCTTTGATTCTTTGGCGGACTGTAGGATGTTGCGATATCTATTAGTGGGCAACAATCCGTTGACTGGCGTTCTTCCCAATTCTATTGGGAATCTTTCATCTACTATTGAAGACTTTCATATAGGACATGCGCACATCAATGGCCTCATCCCCACAAGTATAGGCAACATGACCGGTCTTACATCCCTAAGTCTTGGCAGAAACAACTTGACAGGGAGTATTCCTTCTGATGTTGGTAAGCTTAAACAACTCCAAGGGTTGTATCTATATAATAATAAATTGCAGGGACGTATTCCAGAGGCAGTATGCCATTTATCTAATTTGGTTCAATTATTTCTGGATGGTAATGAGCTCTCTGGATTAATTCCAGAATGCTTTGGAAATCTTAGCATGCTACAACATCTTTATTTGGATTCTAATAAATTTTCATCAAAATTTCCGTTGAGCCTTTGGAAGATGAGTGGTCTTCTCTATCTAGACGTGTCAAAGAATTCAATAGAGGGAGAAGTTCCATCAGATATTGGAGGACTAAAAGCCATTGTAGAACTATATCTTTACAATAACCACTTTTCAGGTGTAATACCAACCAGATTGGGGGAGCTCCAAAACCTGCAGTATATTGACCTATCGAACAATTCATTTTTTGGCCAAATTCCATTATCCTTTGCCAACTTGATAAGCTTGGAATTCTTGAATTTGTCTTTAAATGCCTTGTCTGGTACAATTCCTAAGTCTTTGGAAAAACTCTCATACCTTAAAGGCATTAATGTTTCATTTAATGATTTAGAAGGTGAAATACCGAGTGGTGGCGTGTTTGCAAATTCCACTTTGCAATCATTTCTCGGGAACAAAGGTCTTTGCGGAATGCACATATTGGAGATTCCTGCTTGTGCTATCACTAATCCTGGAAAACAATCAAAGCCTAAGGAGGTTGTGCTAAAAATTGTTACTCCAGTGGTTATAGCATCCTTTCTGATATTCTTGTTCGTTTCAATTTGGATAATGAAACAACACAAGAAAGGAAAGTCTAAAGATGTTGAAAAGGTACCGGAGATCGGGACTCATCAATTAGTTTCTTATCACGAGATTCAACGAGCAACAAATAATTTTGATGAATCCAATTTAATTGGTGAGGGAAGCTCTGGCTTTGTGTACAAAGGCACATTATTTGGTGGAACTGCAGTGGCCATAAAGGTTCTGGATTTGGAAAATGAGCAAGTATGCAAGAGGTTTGACACCGAATGTGAAGTGATGAGAAATGTTAGACATAGAAATCTTGTTCCGGTGATTACTACTTGTTCTAGTGACTATATAAGAGCCTTTGTTCTGCGATATATGCCCAATGGGAGTCTTGAGAATTGGTTGTATAGAGAAGAGTATCACTTGAACCTCCTTCAAAGAGTCTCCATAATGCTTGATGTGGCTGTGGCAATCGAATATCTACACCATGGTCATAACACTCCAATAGTTCATTGCGACCTGAAGCCAGGAAACGTTCTTTTGGATGAAGATATGGTGGCTTATGTTGGTGATTTTGGAATCTCTAAGATTTTAGCTGTCAGCAAGTCCGTGGCACATACAGAGACATTGGGCACTCTTGGATACATTGCACCAGGTATAATAAAATCTACTCTCATTGATTTTCTCTTATCATAATAAAGCCTCTCCAAGTTATAGAAGTAAAAAGAGAATTATTGTTGTATTTCAATTGAGTAACTTTTCTTCATTCCTTTTCTAAGAATATGGCTCGGAGGGAATAGTGTCCACTAGTGGTGATGTTTATAGCTACGGCATCATGTTGATGGAGGTTTTGGCGAAAAGAAGGCCAACAGATGAAGAGATATGCAATGGAAATCTTAACTTGAGGAAATGGATCACACAATCAATTTCAGGGAGTATGATGGACGTTGTGGATGCCAATATTTTTTCTGAGGACGAACAAATCACTAGTAAAAGTGAAATCTGCATAGCGTCCATGATAGAATTGGGCTTAGACTGCACAAAGGAAATGCCGGAATCAAGAGTGACTATGAAAGAAGTAGTGAAGAGGCTTAACAAAATCAAGAACGCATTTCTGGAAACATAGAAGTCATGGTGTTCTTTTCTGAGCTGCAAATTAATATGATGCTTTTTGTTTACCTGGTTTTTTTAATAAAGTTGTTGTATAGTACTACTTGAAGTCTTTGAGTGGTTTTGGACCTAATTTACTCTATCTATTTGTGATATGTCTTGAATGCTTGAAAGAATCAGAAATAAAGGTGTTTAGCTGCACTATTTTGTTTTTTGAATGTGATGAAACAATTAGTGAATTGAGCACTTCTCATTTCCTTGTACTAATTAATTATTGTCTTCTTTGGACTTCACCTGCACAAGTATTCCAACAAGCCTATCTTAACTGCAGAGAGTTCCAAAGAAAAAATTGTAATCTGAGGCAGCTTGCATTTATGTCCTTGGTCGATAATCAATTAACAAGTTTCATTCACGCAACACTGTTGTCCCTCCAATGGAATATTGTGTGAAATCTGAAGTTTCTAAGTATATCTTACAATCTAATTTCTAGTCACATTCCTTCCAACAACATAACTGCAGAAATACCCTCGAAAAATCAAGTAGTTTTCCTTTGGAAAGATTAGTGTGAGGCTTCTGTTATAATCCTGAGTTTAATTTCATTGAAAATATGTTTTAGATGTTATTTTCATACTATGCTATAGACATATGATCATTTATAGGTTGAATGACACTTTGATCGCTATAGATCTCTTAAAGACCTTGCTATTTTAATACTCAAGATTATTCATAAACAATGTCACATTTATATAAGAGAATCAATAAACATTTCTGTTATAACTTTAGTGACCTGAGTATGAGTATAAGCTGAAAGAGATGAATGCTACTTAACTGCACATTTTTCCCACTTCACATAGCAGATAGGAATTCAACTGGGAGAAGAAAATCATAGCAGTTATTTTCTCATTGCAAAATGGTACTCCTTTGTTGAGTTAAACAAGAATTAAGGGTGTATTCGGTCGGTACACGGGAAAAGTATAAAAAGACAATTTATAAGGAGAGAGATGTTTTTACTGTGGTTGTTTCCGGTGGTTCACTTATCAAGTCTCTCAGGTAATGATTGATTAATTCTCTTCGTTTCTACTAGGAAGTATCATTTTGGGTTGCTAAGGTTTGTTGCCAGAAACTGGTGGAGCCACCATATATTGATTCAATAGACTGGTCGAAATGGCACGTTTTCTGGGTGGATGAGAGAGTGGTTCCAAAGGATCATCCTGATAGCAATTATATATGATGGTTTTCTATCCAAGGTATATTTGCAGCCCTTCCTACAATATATTGATTTTATTTAGTGCTGCCAACATACTGTGTAGTTTCTTCATTAGCTTTCTACCCATTATATTTCACCCTCTCCTCTGTTTATTTGTCGTTTTTCCCCCAACTTTTGTGATCTTTTGCTTGTTTGCCTGGTCAAAATGTGGGACGCACTAGTGATTTCTTCTCATCTGTTCAATCAGATACCCCAAAGTATTAGTAGAGCTATTCAGATTCTCATTCATCAACTCCAGATGAAATATTTGGGAAAATCAGTTGAGAAAGTAATTATGTGAGGGCGTTAGCCCAGCTGTATGCAAGTCATGCATACTATTGACATATCTTTTTCCTTCAGTTTATTCTCCTATTATATTTTATCTACAAGTTAGGCATGTGTACAAAATTGTTTGCATCAGTAACAGATTGATACCGAATGCAAAGGAAAAAGATATGGTGGCTCATTTTGCAGCTGCTATATTCAGGATGGAGCCGGTAATACGTGTGAGGCTTCTGCTATATTCATTAGTCTATTTTATATAGAGGAACATCACTTGGGAAAACTCGGTATTAGAACAGTATGTAAAGAAGCTAAGGTTGATTGTTTAGGTAGTAAAAGAAGCATTTTTTACAACAGTGGAAGAAGCAATGGGAAAGAAAGCTTATGACCAATTAGCTTCATCTACTTCAGAGTGTTTGTCAAACATATGAAAACTGATTTCTGCATCAAAGCTTTGCACATGTGATTACTATCTAAATTGTTACCGAATTAATATAATCTAATTTAACTTTGAAAATGAATCAAACTGACTTTCGAAAAGCGCAACATGACAATTAAAAGTGGACAGAGGGAGTACAAGCAAATATTAGTACACACATAACAATAACAGAGAAGATGGTGCAGCTGCTCTGATCCTTCAAAGTGTTTCATGTCCATTGACAATTGTTTTTGGAACCCACACTAGATTACGTGATGGGAAAAAGTTATTAAATCAGATAGGGAAAAGTAGTCGAAAAGATAATCTAATTCATTCAGTACCCAAACTTTAAATCATATCTCATATATTATTATAAGTGGGAGACTTTTATCTTCAAAGTTGAATTACCATTTTGCCCTTTTCTAAAAAAATCTCTTAATTTGAATTTATTTTTACAAAAAAAGAGGAGACAAAAAAGACCAAAAGTCATTACTTTTATTTAATAAAGAACCGTTTCTTTTCTGGGAATTCAATGACCTCCTAAGAGATAACCCCCATAAGTTTTTCAGAATTGAGACATTTATTTATCTTCCACATTCAACTCTTTGTTTTCTTATTGTTGAGTTTGAAAGATTTTTTTGTCTTATCACGTGTATTTTTTTAAAGGGCAACAAACATTCATATTTTATCAACAAAATCAATTACGAGATGATGCTGAAGAAAGATATCAGCTTAATCTTCTGGGCAACATGAAAACAAAATTTTAATTTAGGGAAGGTCAGCTCTAAAATGGCAAATATCATAAAGTCAGTTGTATCTTTCTAAACATGGATTGATTTATTATCTCTTTCTTTTTTTAGTGTTCTTCATGAATATCTATATGTGTGATTATATATTGTTGTTTTATACAAGGGTTTTGGGATAATAGAATGCCAACTTAACTTTGCAACACCAATTAATTATATATTTTTTGCATGCAGATTTTATACGATTGAAGCAGTGAAAAGATATAATTTCTTTCTTTTCGGTTCGCATCTTAGGTAATTGTTCTATTCAATATTTTAGCACTTCTTATGGACTATCAAACTAATTTTTTCCTGTTTGCTTCTTTTTTTCTCATTTTTTATTTATCAATTGTTTGTTCATTGCAAAAGTCTATTTTTCTCATTTTTTTTATTTATCAATTGTTTTTAACATTTCAAAATCTCGAAATATACTTACTAATGAATACCATTTTCAATAATAAATATTATCTTTAGGATAAAATATAATATTATACTTCATAATTCATTGTACTTAAGTCTCCAAAACATAATTTTTATTTTTATGTTATATTAATTTCTAAATTTTCATTTTTGCATATATTATATTATTATTTTGAAAGTGGAAGCCTTTTAAGTTGAAAAAATGAATTACCGAAATATCCATTATAAGTTGAAGGACATTTTTACTCATTAGTCATGAACTATTTCTTCAATATTCAAGTTATACAAAATTGTAAGAAAACATTTCATAAAATATTACCATTAAATTATTATAAATTTGTAATCAAATTATATTAAATGACAGAAAGACAAATAAGTTGGGAAGTGTAACCATCACCTTATTGAATAGCTTTTATCTTTACGTATTCTTCTAGAATATTCTCTAATTGGTTATGTGGTTAAATTTTTGACTGCTAATTAATTACGTTTGTTTTTAAAAATAAAAATTTTATATTTTTTTAAATGGAAAAAAATATTTGTAAGTTGAGTTGGAGGCTAAATCATATAAGACCGTGAAAAATTGAAAAATAAAAGTAAGAATTTTTTAGGTATATTCTTAGGTATAGTACTATGACAGAATCTCTTTCATTTATTCCCTTTATTTTGCTTGATTTTTAACAATTTTAACTTTCTAATAGGTGATGTTATCGTCATATAGAAAGGAATTAACCTCCAAAAATCTTGAAAACAAAGTAAAATGATAGGTATACATTGTGAATGATCTTTTAGTGTGTTGCATACTTATAATTATAGTTCTATTTCAAATATAATAATTTATTGTTAGATGTAAAATGACTATTTTAAATTGTAAGAGTGATTGTACTATATTACATTGAATTTGCGATACTTATAATGAAGTCATCTCCGATGCATACTGCAAGCATCTAAACATGCACCTCTGGTTATTTGAGTAGGTGCCTAGGAAGCAACAAATTCATGTTGAATGGTGCGTAATTAGGAAATTCGTAGGGGTGTATAAAAAATGAAAAGATTATAATCAGTTATGTATGAAATTTAAAGGGTTATATCACTATAAATAGGCTTGTACCCTCCACTGTATGGAATTCAAATGGATACATCGGAACTATGACCAGACATACACTTATGTTTTATTTAGTGTGGTCTTATCTCTATGAATACATTTTATGTATAATTTTATTTTATGTTGCAATTTTAGGCTGATCCTTCTATTTGTATCATTTGAAATGATAAACTTGTATTTTTTTTTATAGGTGTGCTACATAAGTTCTTTCATAAGCTAAATATAAATTATCATAATGTTTTTAGAACCTTTTCACCTCCTAACTTAATTGCAAGCTAAAGAATCATAAAGTGATCATATTCATTAGTAAGTAACAAAGTGATTTGTTAATATATATATATATATATATATATATATATATATATATATATATATATATATATAAAATTTATTTTGATTCGATGAGAAGACTCTTGAATTTTAATTGGTTATGGGAGAAGGTGTAGACAAGAACTCCAAAAATTATGTAGTAATTCTATCCTCCCTTTTTTTTCCATATGCATTGTTATGATTAAAATTTTAAGAAGGATGTGTATATTGTATTTTTTTCATGTATATTTTTTGTGTGTTTTCTCCCCTATTAGACTTCTTTAGTTTAATTTTCTACGATTTTCTATATTTTTATCAAGCTCAAATTAGTTATTTGTGACTTTAGTGAAAGTTTGCTACTACTAACCAAAGTTTAGATGTACCGTTGGTTACTTTATAACGAATTGCTTTTAAACATTAAAAAAAATGCACCCCTTGTTTGGTGTTTCTTGTCACACTTTTAATGATTAATTATTTGTAATTGTTGCATTTTATTTCTCATTACATACATGTTTTCATAGAATTGTAATCGTTCTAACAATCTAAAATAAAATTACATAGGACACACGTGCAACGCACGTAGCCAGAGACTAGTATTATTAAAAGTGGGAAGAATCCAAGTCAAAAGTTGAATTACCATTTTACCCCTACACTAAATAAAAAAGTTATAAAAATTAATTAATTAAATATTAAATAATAATATTATTATATTATTATACTAAAGCTAATCATCATAACCTGCTTGTTTGTTTTCTTCGTTTTGGCCTTTGATTTCCTTGGTAATTAAATTCCTTCTCCCATTACCTATAAATGCTTATTGCTATAATAATTATAATAAAGAAGGTTAATGAAGAGTTGCAGTGGTAATTAATTGTGAGAGTTATATATCATATTTGTGTAGCAAAGAGGTGTCGGTGGTCATATTTTTTGCAAAAATTCATGATTATTAAACAATTTTTTTATTTCTCTCTAAATACATTAGTTGATCACTGATTACTCTCATTATATTTTTTTTTTCACGAGAGAAATCTATACAAATTCTAAAACTTCATACGGAGCTTGCAATGATGAAAATGGATGTTGAAAATCTTCATGGAGGTTGAAAGCTATCTATTCACAAAGCTGGCCTTTTAGCAAGCATAGTTAGTAACTAATACATTTTCATGTTTTGAGAAACTTCTCTTTTAATAATTAGTTTTTAGGCAATTGTTCGAGGAATTCAAAGCAGCATTTTCACTGATTTACATACTTTGGGTAAGTGATAAGATGGAAACTCTCTTCTTCCTTTCTTTGTCATTTCACTTAATTATGTTATGTAATTTAATCATCCGGAAAAGTGTTACATTTGTCTTTCTTCCATTTAATTTTTTACCCCTTATTTTGTTAGAGCTTAATTTTTCATGTTTTAGATCATACCTAGCTACCATCTTCCTATCGAGAATCATTTTTTTTAATCATAATATTGTATATGTTCAATCAATCTATATTTTGTATATGATAATCCTTCAATAATATCAGATAATGCTTAGGCCTTGTATTTTGTGTATCGAACAATTATTTTTCTTATGCGTGCAGAAGAACAACGCTATAAATGAAGGTTATAAGATGTTGAATATCGGAGGTGGAAGGTGATTAAGAGAGAAATTCAAAATGTAGTAGATTTTTATGGATATATATATTTTCCCTTTGCCTTTATTAATTTTGTTAGTGATGTTTACATGCACTTCTCAAATTTAGAGCAAGAGTTCCTCGATATATCACATATCATCAGATGATATTTTATCTTAATTAGTGTTACATACTTGTACAAAATTTATACAGTAGTAGAGGACAAACGTGCAATACACGTTCTCAAAACTAGTACAATAGATAAGTACAACCTACAGCTAAATTTAAGGACACTAACTACAAGTTGTACTCACTAACAATTACAATAACTAATGCTTAATACACCCCCTTAAGTTAGGTGTAGTGCAACAATGCCTAACTTGGAATGACACCGTTCAAAGGCTGGTTTTGGCAAGGGCTTGGTAAATGTATCAACAAGTTGATCACAAGCGTGACAAGAACCTGATGCGCTTGAACTTGGTTCCTAGCATAACAGAAGTCCACAGAAATATGTTTCATACGGCTATGAAACACTGATTATGATAGAGATAAGTGACACCAACATTGTCACAAAATATTGTGGGTGTATTTGGAATGATAATACACAATTCATTGAGCAAGTTGCGCACCCATATGAGTTCGGCAATTGCATTTGCAACTGATTTGTACTCTGCTTCAGTGGATGAGTGAGCTACAACTTGTTGCTTTTTGGATGACCAACTCACTGGATTGGTCCCAAAGAAAAGAACATAACCTGATGTGGATATTCTACATGGTATCAGAGCCATAGCCATAGGTTGTCTTGTGAGTTTTTATTTCAAGATCGGGTTGGTGGTAGATTCAACTAGTTTGTGTAGATGGATTTTAGTGGTCGTGTTAATCGACTGGGGATGGAGTTTTTGAATCAGTCCAATTACAAGGTATGGAAGACATGTATGGAATCATACCTTGTGGGCGAGGATTTGTGGGATGTTGTTAACAGAAGTGACACAAATCCTCCCAATGACTGACCGAAAACTAGCAGTGCGTACAAGAAGTGGAAGCAGGTTAATGTGAAGGCGGAGTTCATTCTGAAGAGGACAATCTCCTCCGGTTTATTTGATCATATTATAAAGTGTAAATTAGCTCATGAAATATGGGGGACCCTTGATCGTTTGTTCAACAAGAAGAATGAAGCTCGGCTGCAGATATTGGAGAATGAATTGGCTTACATCACTCAAGGTAATCTTTCTATCTCCGAGTATATTTTAAAGATTAAGAACTTATGTTCTGAGATATCTTTGTTGAATTCGGAAGAGTAAGAACTTATGTTCTGAGATATCTTTGTTGAATTCGGAAGAGGCTATCTCGGAAGCACGAATGAGAAGAATTGTCATTCGTGGTTTGAAACCTGAATAAATTCCATTTGTGACGCCAATTCAAGGATGGACTTAATAACCATCCTTGGAGGAGTTTGAAAATTTGTTGTCGTCACAAGAACTACTAGCCAAGCAGTTTGCTAGTGTATTTGTCAAAGATGGAGAAGGAAATGCTCTTGTAGCCGACAATAGAAACTTCAAAGGAAAATCAAGAGATATGTTGCACTCTCGATCCTCAGGTGATATAAGATCACCGGGAATGAAGAAAGAGTCTTCCAACTATTATGGTAAGAAGCCTCTCAAATGTTATTGTTGTGGTCAGGTAGGACATATAAAAAGATATTGCCGAGCCAAGGAGAGTAATATGGCTCAAAAGGTTATTGAAGAAGAAGAAGAGTGGGGAAAATGTTTAGTAGCTGAGGCTCGAGCAATAGATGCCAGGATTTCCATCAATCTTGAAAGATACTGGATCGAGGATCTAGAATATAATATAGCCGATCATGTGGAGAAGCAAGACACTGATGTCATCGATATGAAGCAAGAAACTCTTGAAGATGTTCATACTGGTGATATGGTAGCTTTTATCGAAGAAATCAAAGAAATAACTCCTGAACATGCAGTGTTCAAAAGTATGTATGCCGATGGTAACCTTCGTGAAGAAAGCATTGAGGGACATGTATTGGAGATCGAAGTCTCTAGTCAATCATCTGTCATATCGAGGTTAGTAACTGGCTTTAGATTGAACATTGGAAACAAATGGAGAAAATGATGACCAAATAGATGAAGAAGTTGATTTTGAAGTTTCAAAGACAAATGATGTAACACCCCAGAGAATTTTCGAACTAAGACTCGAGCCATCCTTCATGTGGAGTGGGATTTTACCGAGGAATAAAAAATTTCTTGAGTGTTAAGTTAAGGTCCCTAGGTGTAGCACATTGAGTTCCAAGAAGAGTTGAATTGGAAATAGTCATTTTGGAAAGAATCTGGAAAATTTGGCTATGGAAAAAAGGTGAGTTTTTGGTCAAATTTGAGCAGTCGTATCTCCTAGCTCAAAATGATTTAGGCGAATTTCCAGTTATTTCTGGAAAGCCCTTGGAATGATCTTTCCAACGCCGCCGAGTTTGCTTGATTCCGAGTTCGTATGAGTGACTTATGCCCTTTGGAAGTTGGGTTGTTGGCACAGTCGCACAGTCGCACAGTCGCACAGTGCAGTTTGTTTAGTCCGAAAATTTTAAGGGTATTTTGGTCTTTTCCCTAATCTTTTCTTTGGGTTATATTGAGGTGTTAGACTGATGTTTGGATCATTTTTGTCCCATTTTAAAGAGTGAGAGTAAGAGTGAGAGTTAGGGCTTGGAAGATAAGAGAGAAAGAAGAGGAAAAGAAGAGGAGAAAGAGAAGAAGAAGCTAAGGATCGTCGTGGATTTTCGTCGGGGGTGATCCCTAATCAGGTATGTGAGCTTTTAGTGTTGGGTGATCCTTTCCCCCACACACCTAACCCCTTTTATTCATTAAGAAAGGATTGGTTTTGTTGTTAAAGTTGTGAGTTGTTGTGGTTGAAGTTGTTAAAGTTGTTAGTTGTTGTTGTTGAAATTATAGCTGGTATTGTTGTTGAGATTCTTGATGATTTGGGACTTGTTTCCGGTTGGGGTTTTGAGTTGAATTCTATTGAATGTTGAGGGATTTTATGTTTCTAAGTGATTGGGGCTAGAACCTTTGAAGTTAAGAGGGTTTACAGTTGGAAAAATGAAGGAGAAAAGTCGGGCTTCTTACATGAAACAAGTCCGTGTCGCGGACTTGTTCCCTCTGTGAACAAAATCTTCTCCGCGTCGCGGACAGGACGCGGACTCCACTGTTTTCAGAATTTATTCTCAAAATTTTTCTTAAGTTTGGTTGTTCCAAATCATTCCTAAACATCATGAGGTCCTTCCAAACACCAATCAAGTCCTTGAACCCATAATCCAATTCAAGGTGAGTTAGGATCAAAGTCAAGTGAAGTTAGTTTCCAAATCAAGTGAAAGTTAGTTTCCAAGTCAAGTGAAGTTAGTTTCAAAGTCAAGTGAAGTTAGTTTCCAAGTCAAGTGAAGTTAGTTTCAAAGTCAAGTGAAGTTAGTTTCCAAGTCAAGTGAAGTTAGTTTCAAAGTCAAGTGAAGTTAGTTTCCAAATCAAGTGAAGTTAGTTTCCAAGTCAAGTGAAGTTAGTTTCAAAGTCAAGTGAAGTTAGTTTCCAAATCAAGTGAAGTTAGTTTCCAAGTCAAGTGAAGTTAGTTTCAAAGTCAAATGAAGTTAGTTTCCAAATCAAGTGAAGTTAGTTTCCAAGTCAAGTGAAGTTAGTTTCAAAGTCAAGTGAAGTTAGTTTCCAAGTCAAGTGAAGTCAAGCTTAGAAGTAAGTAAGTCAAAACAAGTCTTTAAGGTTTTCCAAGAGTCTTCATTGATCGTTTTAACTTCATTTTAAGGCTCAAGTTAAGTAAAGAATGAAGAGTTCCAAGTTAAGAGTTTCAAGTTGAGTAAAGAGTTTCAAGTTGAGTCAAAGTATCGAGTTTCAAGTAAAGTAAAGAGTAAAGAGTTGAGTTCATTTCTCAAAGTTATTAGGGAACTATGTATTCCCAAAGAAGTTTTAAAGAAATGTTTTTACATTTAAACAAGGTTGGAAACTGAGATTTCCAAAAGAGCCTTCGGGCTAGTTTTTGAGTAATTATCTCATATCAGCAGGAATAAATATGTTTTAAAAACATAAGAGCCAGTACATTTTTGGGAGTAGTATTGAGCACCGAATTGGGGGAGAGTTCAAAGAACCCACAGCCCTCATAGAACCATGTTAGCCACCATGGGTAGAAAAGGATCATACTTTTTAGATGAATCCTTTTCAGATTAGACTAGTGGATCCATTAGGCAGTTCAGGTCTTATACCTTTGGCCGGGTATAAGATGCTCTGGCAGCGTGAGGTCGATCGCTGTATCATCACTATAGCTCTTATGTGATGGTTGTCGGTTAGAGAAACTCCCACAGCAGTTATTGTATTTTCATACACAGAAATTATTGTATTTTATATACATCAGTTCAATTGTATTTCTATATACATCTCAGGCTTATTGTATCCTTGTATACACTCAGAGTTTATAGCATGTTTTAAACAGTCTTTCTTTATATCGCACTTGTTTTAAATTGCCTTATATTGAAAGAAGTCAGTCAGGTTGAGTTCAGTTATTCAAGAGTCGAGTATCCTTGAGTTAAGTATCTTTGAGTTAAGTATATATCTTGAGTTAAGTATATATCCTTGAGTTGAGTATCTATCTTGAGTTGAGTATCTATCTTTGAGTTGAGTATCTATCTTTGAGTTGAGTATCTGTCTCTGAGTCCAGTATCTATCTTCTGAGTTGAGTAAGTTTGAGTAGTTTTGGGTATTCCTTGAGTTGAGAAAGTTTGAAAAGAGGTAAGTTATTCAATTTATTCCAGTTTTTCTTCTAGCCTATGTTGTTTAGCTTTCTAGCTTACATACTCGTACATTCCACGTACTGAGCCATTTGGCCTGCATCTTTTTATGATGCAGACACAGGTATTCAGGATCATCAACAGGAGATTCGTTGATACATCCGGGAGTTCCAGTTAGCTATGACAAGCCTCTTTGCTTCCGGAGGATTTCATTTACCTTTCAGTTGTATCAGTTGTTAGGAGGTCGTGGGTCTTGTCCCGGCTTCCATCTTTATCAGTTAGAGGCTTCATAGATAGACAATAGAGTTTCAGAAGTCTCTTCATTTATTTTGTTAAATGTTTTGAAGACTAAAGTTTCCTTTTATGGCGAGTTGTATATATATTCTATTATACAGAGTTTTCTTTTGAGTTAAAGATTTATAAAGTTGAGTTTATAAACTCTTATTCAGTTTTAAGCTCTTGTATGCTTAAGTTAGTATTCCTCTTGGAGTCAGCCAGGATGAGGGTTCGCTTGGGGACCAGCAATGGTCTTCGAGTGCCGGCCACGTCCAGGGTGTAGGCTCGGGGCGTGACAAACTTGGTATCAGAGCACAGAGTTCAAGTGTCCTAGGGTGTCTATGAAGCCGTGTCAGTAAGATCTTGTTTATGGTTGTGAGGGCCCCACTTCTATAAACGAGGGACTACAGACATTTAAGAAAAGTCTCCCTTTTTTTTCACACTCTTAATCGTGCAATAGAGCTAAGTCATGGAGATCTAATCTAACTCGTGCGTTCTTAGAATCTTTCAACTACCCATCATACTGGAGGTGGTTGAAAAGCAGAGTCAGTTCTTTGTCGATGAGTTGTTCTTAGCAAGAGTCTTGAGAAAGTCATGAGGATTCAGAGGGGCTTAAGAGAAGCCCAAGAGTAAGTTAAGTGTTCAGTTTCAGAGTAATGCCTTCATATGAATCGTGCATTTGAGATAAAAGTGAGTTGTACTTTCTTCTCTAAGTATTGTTTCAGCTGAGATCCTTACGAGGAGGTATGTTTAGAGCTTGGGTATGATTTTCACCCGAAAGAGTAGCATGAGTTACGAGATCATGAGCAGTAGTAGAGAAAGAGCCTAGAGTTAGAGAGAAAAATATACAGAAGTTTAGTAATTTAAGTAAGGGAGATAGTGATGAGGCAAGCTATGTTATTGTAGTCATGCACCCAGTAAGTTATGAATGAGGAGTTGTCCCTTATGGGTAGACTAAGAAGTGATGAGTTGTGAAGATTACATCATAAGAGGAAGAGTGTGTTGTAGCTAGATAGGAGTTAGTGATGAAGTGTTATTGTGTAGAAAATGACCAAGTGCGAGTGTTGAAAAAAGAAAGCAGAGTATTCATGAGGTGTTAGATCTACGCTAGGCTTATGATTTTGAGGGAGGTCCCATAACATTCAAGTGGTATAGAATTATTGGGCATTGATGTATAGTGAATGAGTAAATAGTACTCAAGTTGTGAAGGGAAATATGATAGTAAATTGTGAGTATGAATACTAAGAGGTGAGGTTTGACTTTTGGCCATAAGGTCCTAGTGGACGAGAGTTTCTGAATTTGTACCTAGTATTTGTAAGTTAGTGTAGTAAGCGAGCAATCATATTAATATTCGGGTTTAGTCATAAACCTTAAGCTTGAATTTGAGATGAGTGTCTTGACCAAAGAAATGGCAACATGAGAGTGATGATGCTAGTTTGAGATTTGATCTAGTAGACTTGACATAGAGTAAGTGAGGAATTAAGGTGATTAGTCGCAATAAATATGAGTGGTACAAGTGAGAGACCCTAACCTTTAGATAAGGGCAATGAAGTGTGATTAAGTCACCAGAGTAACAAAAGCGTTAAGAGGTGTACCGAGAGTGTATGTAACCAGAAGAAGTTAAAGGAAAAACCTTTGAAAGAGGACTTAGCACCGCTTATAGAGAGTTTGGTAGGCATGAGATAAATTTCTCCCAAGTGTTAGATTAAAAGAAGAGGTAAACAAGTTAAATATGTGGAATAGGTCCATAGCTTTCAAGTGTTAGCTTTAGACCTAAGGGGGAGATGTCAAGATGAGAAATGGAGTCAAGTGTTTTAGATTAAGATGGTAATGAATTCAAAGAGTTTGCGAGATATCTTTTCAGAGGCCATTTTAGAAATGGAGTGGTGTTAAAAAGAGGAGGTTGATGTTCTTATCGTGTTGTGATGGTGGGATAGTTCCATTTAAGTTTTTTTTTTTAACACTGAGGAAGAAAAGGATGAGGTTTTACTATGAGAAATATTCAAATGAGAGCCCTTAGTTGGATCTAAAGGAGTGGTTAGTAAGAGTCCATGGAGTGTTAGAATACTAAGCTTTAATGTGGTGTTAAAGAGTTATAGTCTTGGGATAAGATTCCCTATAGAGAGGTATAGAATCCGAACCTAAGGATTTGGGTTAAGCTTGAATATGGTAAGAGCAGACCATTAGTCGCAGACCTTAGTAAGAGTAGACCCTTCCATACCAAGACTAGCCGTCATTCGAGGACGAATGATTCCAAGGGGGAGATATTGTAACACCCCAGAGAATTTTCGAACTAAGACTCGAGCCATCCTTCATGTGGAGTGGGATTTTACCGAGGAATAAAAAATTTCTTGAGTGTTAAGTTAAGGTCCCTAGGTGTAGCACATTGAGTTCCAAGAAGAGTTGAATTGGAAATAGTCATTTTGGAAAGAATCTGGAAAATTTGGCTATGGAAAAAAGGTGAGTTTTTGGTCAACTTTGATCAGTCGTATCTCCTAGCTCAAAATGATTTAGGCGAATTTCCAGTTATGTCTGGAAAGCCCTTGGAATGATCTTTCCAACGCCGCCGAGTTTGCTTGATTCCGAGTTCGTATGAGTGACTTATGCCCTTTGGAAGTTGGGTTGTTGGCACAGTCGCACAGTGCAGTTTGTTTAGTCCGAAAATTTTAAGGGTATTTTGGTCTTTTCCCTAATCTTTTCTTTGGGTTATATTGAGGTGTTAGACTGATGTTTGGATCATTTTTGTCCCATTTTAAAGAGTGAGAGTAAGAGTGAGAGTTAGGGCTTGGAAGATAAGAGAGAAAGAAGAGGAAAAGAAGAGGAGAAAGAGAAGAAGAAGCTAAGGATCGTCGTGGATTTTCGTCGGGGGTGATCCCTAATCAGGTATGTGAGCTTTTAGTGTTGGGTGATCCTTTCCCCCACACACCTAACCCCTTTTATTCATTAAGAAAGGATTGGTTTTGTTGTTAAAGTTGTGAGTTGTTGTGGTTGAAGTTGTTAAAGTTGTTAGTTGTTGTTGTTGAAATTATAGCTGGTATTGTTGTTGAGATTCTTGATGATTTGGGACTTGTTTCCGGTTGGGGTTTTGAGTTGAATTCTATTGAATGTTGAGGGATTTTATGTTTCTAAGTGATTGGGGCTAGAACCTTTGAAGTTAAGAGGGTTTACAGTTGGAAAAATGAAGGAGAAAAGTCGGGCTTCTTACATGAAACAAGTCCGTGTCGCGGACTTGTTCCCTCTGTGAACAAAATCTTCTCCGCGTCGCGGACAGGACGCGGACTCCACTGTTTTCAGAATTTATTCTCAAAATTTTTCTTAAGTTTGGTTGTTCCAAATCATTCCTAAACATCATGAGGTCCTTCCAAACACCAATCAAGTCCTTGAACCCATAATCCAATTCAAGGTGAGTTAGGATCAAAGTCAAGTGAAGTTAGTTTCCAAATCAAGTGAAAGTTAGTTTCCAAGTCAAGTGAAGTTAGTTTCAAAGTCAAGTGAAGTTAGTTTCCAAGTCAAGTGAAGT
This sequence comes from Solanum verrucosum, assembly GCF_900185275.1. NCBI lineage: Eukaryota > Viridiplantae > Streptophyta > Magnoliopsida > Solanales > Solanaceae > Solanum > Solanum verrucosum. The sequence goes on from NW_026019988.1 coordinate 2,468,699, forward strand.
TAGTTTCAAAGTCAAGTGAAGTTAGTTTCCAAGTCAAGTGAAGTTAGTTTCAAAGTCAAGTGAAGTTAGTTTCCAAATCAAGTGAAGTTAGTTTCCAAGTCAAGTGAAGTTAGTTTCAAAGTCAAGTGAAGTTAGTTTCCAAATCAAGTGAAGTTAGTTTCCAAGTCAAGTGAAGTTAGTTTCAAAGTCAAATGAAGTTAGTTTCCAAATCAAGTGAAGTTAGTTTCCAAGTCAAGTGAAGTTAGTTTCAAAGTCAAGTGAAGTTAGTTTCCAAGTCAAGTGAAGTCAAGCTTAGAAGTAAGTAAGTCAAAACAAGTCTTTAAGGTTTTCCAAGAGTCTTCAAAGTCAAGTGAAGTTAGTTTCCAAATCAAGTGAAAGTTAGTTTCCAAGTCAAGTGAAGTTAGTTTCAAAGTCAAGTGAAGTTAGTTTCCAAGTCAAGTGAAGTTAGTTTCAAAGTCAAGTGAAGTTAGTTTCCAAGTCAAGTGAAGTTAGTTTCAAAGTCAAGTGAAGTTAGTTTCCAAATCAAGTGAAGTTAGTTTCCAAGTCAAGTGAAGTTAGTTTCAAAGTCAAGTGAAGTTAGTTTCCAAATCAAGTGAAGTTAGTTTCCAAGTCAAGTGAAGTTAGTTTCAAAGTCAAATGAAGTTAGTTTCCAAATCAAGTGAAGTTAGTTTCCAAGTCAAGTGAAGTTAGTTTCAAAGTCAAGTGAAGTTAGTTTCCAAGTCAAGTGAAGTCAAGCTTAGAAGTAAGTAAGTCAAAACAAGTCTTTAAGGTTTTCCAAGAGTCTTCAAAGTCAAGTGAAGTTAGTTTCCAAATCAAGTGAAAGTTAGTTTCCAAGTCAAGTGAAGTTAGTTTCAAAGTCAAGTGAAGTTAGTTTCCAAGTCAAGTGAAGTTAGTTTCAAAGTCAAGTGAAGTTAGTTTCCAAGTCAAGTGAAGTTAGTTTCAAAGTCAAGTGAAGTTAGTTTCCAAATCAAGTGAAGTTAGTTTCCAAGTCAAGTGAAGTTAGTTTCAAAGTCAAGTGAAGTTAGTTTCCAAATCAAGTGAAGTTAGTTTCCAAGTCAAGTGAAGTTAGTTTCAAAGTCAAATGAAGTTAGTTTCCAAATCAAGTGAAGTTAGTTTCCAAGTCAAGTGAAGTTAGTTTCAAAGTCAAGTGAAGTTAGTTTCCAAGTCAAGTGAAGTCAAGCTTAGAAGTAAGTAAGTCAAAACAAGTCTTTAAGGTTTTCCAAGAGTCTTCATTGATCGTTTTAACTTCATTTTAAGGCTCAAGTTAAGTAAAGAATGAAGAGTTCCAAGTTAAGAGTTTCAAGTTGAGTAAAGAGTTTCAAGTTGAGTCAAAGTATCGAGTTTCAAGTAAAGTAAAGAGTAAAGAGTTGAGTTCATTTCTCAAAGTTATTAGGGAACTATGTATTCCCAAAGAAGTTTTAAAGAAATGTTTTTACATTTAAACAAGGTTGGAAACTGAGATTTCCAAAAGAGCCTTCGGGCTAGTTTTTGAGTAATTATCTCATATCAGCAGGAATAAATATGTTTTAAAAACATAAGAGCCAGTACATTTTTGGGAGTAGTATTGAGCACCGAATTGGGGGAGCGTTCAAAGAACCCACAGCCCTCATAGAACCATGTTAGCCACCATGGGTAGAAAAGGATCATACTTTTTAGATGAATCCTTTTCAGATTAGACTAGTGGATCCATTAGGCAGTTCAGGTCTTATACCTTTGGCCGGGTATAAGATGCTCTGACAGCGTGAGGTCGATCGCTGTATCATCACTATAGCTCTTATGTGATGGTTGTCGGTTAGAGAAACTCCCACAGCAGTTATTGTATTTTCATACACAGAAATTATTGTATTTTATATACATCAGTTCAATTGTATTTCTATATACATCTCAGGCTTATTGTATCCTTGTATACACTCAGAGTTTATAGCATGTTTTAAACAGTCTTTCTTTATATCGCACTTGTTTTAAATTGCCTTATATTGAAAGAAGTCAGTCAGGTTGAGTTCAGTTATTCAAGAGTCGAGTATCCTTGAGTTAAGTATCTTTGAGTTAAGTATATATCTTGAGTTAAGTATATATCCTTGAGTTGAGTATCTATCTTGAGTTGAGTATCTATCTTTGAGTTGAGTATCTATCTTTGAGTTGAGTATCTGTCTCTGAGTCCAGTATCTATCTTCTGAGTTGAGTAAGTTTGAGTAGTTTTGGGTATTCCTTGAGTTGAGAAAGTTTGAAAAGAGGTAAGTTATTCAATTTATTCCAGTTTTTCTTCTAGCCTATGTTGTTTAGCTTTCTAGCTTACATACTCGTACATTCCACGTACTGAGCCATTTGGCCTGCATCTTTTTATGATGCAGACACAGGTATTCAGGATCATCAACAGGAGATTCGTTGATACATCCGGGAGTTCCAGTTAGCTATGACAAGCCTCTTTGCTTCCGGAGGATTTCATTTACCTTTCAGTTGTATCAGTTGTTAGGAGGTCGTGGGTCTTGTCCCGGCTTCCATCTTTATCAGTTAGAGGCTTCATAGATAGACAATAGAGTTTCAGAAGTCTCTTCATTTATTTTGTTAAATGTTTTGAAGACTAAAGTTTCCTTTTATGGCGAGTTGTATATATATTCTATTATACAGAGTTTTCTTTTGAGTTAAAGATTTATAAAGTTGAGTTTATAAACTCTTATTCAGTTTTAAGCTCTTGTATGCTTAAGTTAGTATTCCTCTTGGAGTCAGCCAGGATGAGGGTTCGCTTGGGGACCAGCAATGGTCTTCGAGTGCCGGCCACGTCCAGGGTGTAGGCTCGGGGCGTGACAAATGATATGATTTTTGAAAGCTCTGAAGCTTCCAAAAAATCTATCGAGGAGATCATAAGAGAATATGGCAATGGATCCTATGTTGGTGTTGAGACTTCACAAGAAATTGATAGAGTTTCTCTGGATAATATAATTGTCGAGAAGTTAAGAGAAAGGGGGAGTTTGAGAACTCAACAAGGAGATAATTTAGATGGATCAACTGACAGTGAAAAATCTTTATCATTTGAAGAAGGAAGAGGAGTCCGGAAGAAAGTGTCACGCCCCGAGCCTACACCCTGGACGTGGCTGGCATTCGAAGACCATTGCTGCCCCCAAGCGAACCCTTGGCATGGCTTTCTTAACTCAGCAGAAAAACTCAATGCAATGCAAGGTTATAAAACAACCTAACTAATAAAAATCTGGCCAAAAAGGCAACTCAAGTCTCAAAATAGAATATTTACATATATACATATATGAGAGACTCCAAACTAACTGACTGACTGTCTATGAAGCCTCTAAAATACTGGGATGGATGTTGGGACAGACCCCATGACATCCTAATAAAACAAAGCTTAAGAGAACAAAATAACCGAGTCCTCCGGAATGCAAAGAGGCTCACCACTGACTCTGAAGTACTCAACTGGATCAACGGCAAACCGGATGCTGGCCCTGGGTACCTGTGTCTGCATCGTCATAAGATGCAGGCCAACTGGCATCAGTACATTGAATGTACAAGTATGCGAGTTGGAAAGCTAAACCACAACTTAAGCTTGAAGGAGTACAAAAGAACTCTTACCTTGGCTCTGTTCAATTCATGAATCACTGAACTCAATATATAAAACAATAAGACACATGCAATATATAAAGATTGAAAAAAAATAGTGTAAACAACTTAGTTCGTTAAGGATAAAACGATAACAAACTCAACTTTACTTATATAAAAGTAATATAACTTTTGTGGGAGATTCTTTAACCGACAATCACCACTATGAGCCCTAGTGGTGATACAACATTTTATCCTACGTTGCCCAAGGACCATCCTATACCTTGCCGTGATATAGGAAGCTAACTTTACTAAGTGGATCCACTAGCTTAATTTTACGGATTCATCTAAAAAGTATGACCCGTTAACTCCCATGTTGGCGCATGGTTCTTATGGAGAGTTGAGTTAATATGAACTCGTGTCCCCAATTCGGTGCTCAAGACTACTCCCAAAAATACTTAGCTCATAAGTGTTTTAAACACATCTTTCTTTATTTGAGATAATTACTCAAAACTTTGCCCGAAGGCTCACTTGGAATCGATGTTCCTTTTTCTTGAAAACTAGCCCAAAGGCTCTTTTGGAATCATAATTCCTTTTCTTACTCAAATGTAAAAACATTTAGAAACTTCTTTGGGAATACATAGTTCCCTTATACTTTTGAGAAATGACTCAACTTTAAACTCTTTACTCAATTGACTCTTTACTCTTTACTTGACTTGAAACTTGAGCCTTGAAATGAAGTTAAAACATTTAATAAAGACTCTTGAAAAACTTTAGAGACTTGCTTTGACTCCCTTCTTGAACTTCTAAACTCAACTCTTAACTTCACTTGACTTGGAAACTAACTCTCCTTGAATTGGAATTATGAATTCAAGGTGTTTGACCACATGATATGGATGAGTTCTTGACGTTTAAACGTACCTTGGAGTGTTGGAAACAACTATGAAACATAGGTAAAATACCTAGGAACATGTATGAAAAAGTGGGGAAGGAATGGGAAGACTTGGCGTCCTTGGCGCTCTGAGAGGTGCGGAGCGCCAGACCAAAAACTTCAGAGGAGGCCTGCTGGTTCACTAAGGGGCGCGCCGCCCCAAGGGGGAAAGTTCAGAGCTCCTATTGGGGCGCGCTGACAGGCGCGATGCCCCACCCTTTTTCCCCGAAAACTGACTTTTCTCCTTAGTTTTCTCCAACTCTAAACCTTTTACACATCAAAGGTTCCAGCCCCAAACACTTAAAATCATAAACCTCTCAACATACAATAGATTCAACTCAGAAACACCACCCGAAACATACACCAAACCAACAAGAACTTCAACTCAACACAACTACAACTTCAACAATTACAACCAACAACTTCAACAAACATATTCAATCTTTTCTCGAAATTAAACGAGCTTGGCATGTGGGGGAAAGAACCAACCCAACACTATGAACTCACATACCTTAATAGGGATCGCCCCCGAAGAAAATCACGACGATCTTTACGAAGTTTGCTTCTTCTTCTCCTTTCTCTCCTTTTCTCTCAAGAACCCTAATTCTTACTCTTTTTTAAAAAGGGAAAAACTGATCAAAAATCAGTCTTACACCTTAATATATATCCAAAGACAAGGCTAGGGAAAAGACCAAAATACCCTTACAAAAATTCCGGACGGAATCCCTACCAACTGCCCAACTTTCAAAGGGCATAACTCGCTCATACAAACTCAAAAATGAGCAAACTCGATGGCGTTGGAAAGACCAAGCCACGAACTTTGCAACCATAACTGGAACTACACCTAGATCATCCTGAGCTAGGAGTTATAACTGTTCAAAGTTGGCCAAAAATTCATTATTTTCCATAACCAAATTTTTTCCAGATTTTTAATTCTTTCCAAAAAGACTATTTCCAAGTTTTAAGCTTCTTCCTAGTCACCAACTTGCAAGATGTCACAGAAAGTGCTAAGATTTTCACCAAGACATGGCTCAAAGCTTCGTTTGAGCTCTTCCACGACAAGTGTGGGGTAGTTTCCAAAAAATCACTTTAAGGGGGAGTGTGAAAAATTAAAGTTGATTTTTTGGAGGTACAAAAAATATCTTAGATATTTAGTAAAACTTTCTAGAATTTTGTAGAGTAAATATCTTTGATATTTATACTTAGGAAATATCTAGATGTTCTAGATAAGTAGATATTTATAGTAAAGTATAGAAATATCTAGGTTCTTGTTACATAGTTAGAAGATAAGAATATCTAGATTTTTCTTGTAGAAGTATCTAGAATAATTTCTAGAAGCATCCCTATAAAAGAATAAATAGGGGTGGCATTAAGCATGTGTAAAACAATCTAATAACAACCCAAATAAAAGAGTCTTCTTCCATAAACAAGTTCTCCTTTCTAGCTTCCTCTTCTTTAGTTGAATATTCCAATCTTAGTTAACGATCTTGGGCTCGCAGAAGGTTTCCCAATTATACTTTTCTTCTGCTATTCTCTACAATTCTATCATTCAGGTCTCTGGCCCAATCGCATCAGTGTACCTGTAAAAATTGTTGTCTGAGTTGCAAAGAATTCGAAGACCTGAAGTTGTTGTGGCTTTAAGATACCGTAGTAGTATCCTCTTAACCGCCTTCCAGTGTTCATGGTAGGTTCATGCATAAACTGTGATAGTTTGTTGACAGCAGGCCGTGTGAATGATAAATCCTGTAACTTACCAACGGTGCGCCTGTAGAGTGTAGCATGAGCTAGCAGGCGGAGAACCATCAGCTGCCCGAGGTAGTTTACCGGAGCACATTGGAGTCAAGACTCCTTTACAATCTTGCATATCCAATTCAGACAAAATATCATGAATGTATTTGGATTGAGAGAGAATAAGACCATGACCATCTGACACTTTTTTTAACTTCGACACCCAAAAAGTAGTCTAAGTAACCAAGATCCTTCAAAGAAAACCCACTTCTATTCCATTTTGTGAAACACAACCCAAGTAGTAATGTAGTATTGTCAACTGGATAAATTCCTTTTCTTATTTTCCTCATACTTAATAATCTGTTTTCACATTAATCTTTTTGCTACTTATTTTCCTCATCCATATTAATCTGTTTTCGCATTTTGAATGTATTATATTTTGGAATTAAAAGAAAAAAATAAAAATAAAAATAAAATAGATTTAAAAAAAAAAAAGTGAAATCACACATGACAATGTGTGTAGTAGCGTGTGTCACGTTTGATTTTCTTCAAAAGAAAACATTAAAATTTCTTCCATTTTGTGCTAATTAGTGAACGTATGTTGTGTAACACAGCCTTGTAAGGTTGATTTGAAAGATTGACTCCCATTGACTTTGCTCTTAACAATTATTCTTTCTATATTATGACTTTTATTTCGTTCTGTGAAACACAACCCAATTAGTGTATTTTTTTTTATTTTGCTATTTATTTTCCTCCTTTTAATCTGTCTTTACATTAATCTGTTTTCACATTTTGGAAATTAGTCCATACTTTTCAGCATTTTATTTGTTTTGGTGCTATATATATAGTGGAGTTGTCACGCCCCGAGCCTACACCCTGGACGTGGCCGGCACTCGAAGACCATTGCTGGTCCCCAAGCGAACCCTCATCCTGGCTGACTCCAAGAGGAATACTAACTTAAGCATACAAAAGCTTAAAACTGAATAAGAGTTTATAAACTCAACTTTATAAATCTTTAACTCAAAAGAAAACTCTGTATAATAGAATATATATACAACTCGCCATAAAAGGAAACTTTAGTCTTCAAAACATTTAACAAAATAAATGAAGAGACTTCTGAAACTCTATTGTCTATCTATGAAGCCTCTAACTGATAAAGATGAAAGCCGGGACAAGACCCACGACCTCCTAACAACTGATACAACTGAAAGGTAAATGAAATCCTCCGGAAGCAAAGAGGCTTGTCATAGCTAACTGGAACTCCCGGATGTATCAACGAATCTCCTGTTGATGATCCTGAATACCTGTGTCTGCATCATAAAAAGATGCAGGCCAAATGGCTCAGTACGTGGAATGTACGAGTATGTAAGCTAGAAAGCTAAACAACATAGGCTAGAAGAAAAACTGGAATAAATTGAATAACTTACCTCTTTTCAAACTTTCTCAACTCAAGGAATACCCAAAACTACTCAAACTTACTCAACTCAGAAGATAGATACTGGACTCAGAGACAGATACTCAACTCAAAGATAGATACTCAACTCAAAGATAGATACTCAACTCAAGATAGATACTCAACTCAAGGATATATACTTAACTCAAGATATATACTTAACTCAAAGATACTTAACTCAAGGATACTCGACTCTTGAATAACTGAACTCAACCTGACTGACTTCTTTCAATATAAGGCAATTTAAAACAAGTGCGATATAAAGAAAGACTGTTTAAAACATGCTATAAACTCTGAGTGTATACAAGGATACAATAAGCCTGAGATGTATATAGAAATACAATTGAACTGATGTATATAAAATACAATAATTTCTGTGTATGAAAATACAATAACTGCTGTGGGAGTTTCTCTAACCGACAACCATCACATAAGAGCTATAGTGATGATACAGCGATCGACCTCACGCTGCCAGAGCATCTTATACCCGGCCAAAGGTATAAGACCTGAACTGCCTAATGGATCCACTAGTCTAATCTGAAAAGGATTCATCTAAAAAGTATGATCCTTTTCTACCCATGGTGGCTAACATGGTTCTATGGGGGCTGTGGGTTCTTTGAACGCTCCCCCAATTCGGTGCTCAATACTACTCCCAAAAATGTACTGGCTCTTATGTTTTTAAAACATATTTATTCCTGCTGATATGAGATAATTACTCAAAAACTAGCCCGAAGGCTCTTTTGGAAATCTCAGTTTCCAACCTTGTTTAAATGTAAAAACATTTCTTTAAAACTTCTTTGGGAATACATAGTTCCCTAATACCTTTGAGAAATGAACTCAACTCTTTACTCTTTACTTTACTTGAAACTCGATACTTTGACTCAACTTGAAACTCTTTACTCAACTTGAAACTCTTAACTTGGAACTCTTCATTCTTTACTTAACTTGAGCCTTAAAATGAAGTTAAAACGATCAATGAAGACTCTTGGAAAACCTTAAAGACTTGTTTTGACTTACTTACTTCTAAGCTTGACTTCACTTGACTTGGAAACTAACTTCACTTGACTTTGAAACTAACTTCACTTGACTTGGAAACTAACTTCACTTGATTTGGAAACTAACTTCATTTGACTTTGAAACTAACTTCACTTGACTTGGAAACTAACTTCACTTGATTTGGAAACTAACTTCACTTGACTTGGAAACTAACTTCACTTGATTTGGAAACTAACTTCACTTGACTTTGAAACTAACTTCACTTGACTTGGAAACTAACTTCACTTGACTTTGAAACTAACTTCACTTGACTTTGAAACTAACTTCACTTGACTTGGAAACTAACTTTCACTTGATTTGGAAACTAACTTCACTTGACTTTGATCCTAACTCACCTTGAATTGGATTATGGGTTCAAGGACTTGATTGGTGTTTGGAAGGACCTCATGATGTTTAGGAATGATTTGGAACAACCAAACTTAAGAAAAATTTTGAGAATAAATTCTGAAAACAGTGGAGTCCGCGTCCTGTCCGCGACGCGGAGAAGATTTTGTTCACAGAGGGAACAAGTCCGCGACACGGACTTGTTTCATGTAAGAAGCCCGACTTTTCTCCTTCATTTTTCCAACTGTAAACCCTCTTAACTTCAAAGGTTCTAGCCCCAATCACTTAGAAACATAAAATCCCTCAACATTCAATAGAATTCAACTCAAAACCCCAACCGGAAACAAGTCCCAAATCATCAAGAATCTCAACAACAATACCAGCTATAATTTCAACAACAACAACTAACAACTTTAACAACTTCAACCACAACAACTCACAACTTTAACAACAAAACCAATCCTTTCTTAATGAATAAAAGGGGTTAGGTGTGTGGGGGAAAGGATCACCCAACACTAAAAGCTCACATACCTGATTAGGGATCACCCCCGACGAAAATCCACGACGATCCTTAGCTTCTTCTTCTCTTTCTCCTCTTCTTTTCCTCTTCTTTCTCTCTTATCTTCCAAGCCCTAACTCTCACTCTTACTCTCACTCTTTAAAAAGGGACAAAAATGATCCAAACATCAGTATAACACCTCAATATAACCCAAAGAAAAGATTAGGGAAAAGACCAAAATACCCTTAAAATTTTCGGACTAAACAAACTGCACTGTGCGACTGTGCGACTGTGCCAACAACCCAACTTCCAAAGGGCATAAGTCACTCATACGAACTCGGAATCAAGCAAACTCGGCGGCGTTGGAAAGATCATTCCAAGGGCTTTCCAGAAATAACTGGAAATTCGCCTAAATCATTTTGAGCTAGGAGATACGACTGCTCAAAGTTGACCAAAAACTCACCTTTTTTCCATAGCCAAATTTTCCAGATTCTTTCCAAAATGACTATTTCCAATTCAACTCTTCTTGGAACTCAATGTGCTACACCTAGGGACCTTAACTTAACACTCAAGAAATTTTTTATTCCTCGGTAAAATCCCACTCCACATGAAGGATGGCTCGAGTCTTAGTTCGAAAATTCTCTGGGGTGTTACAGGAGTAACTTTGATCATTGGAAATACCACAAACACAAATTAATTGCCTTGAAATATTCTATATCATATGGAGAAGCACATTTTCTTATTGATTCTTCTCTTTCTAATTCAATTTTCTGTATCATTTGCTTCCTCAAATGAGAGTGACCAACAAGCTCTATTAGCTTTCCAAAATCTTATTACAAGTCCTAATCATTTTTTGGCCACTAATTGGACCAAAAATACTTCTTTTTGCTCTTGGTATGGTGTCACTTGTAGTCCAAAAAGGCAAAGGGTTGTGGCCTTGACTCTTCCTAATTTGCAACTTCAAGGCACAATTTCCCCGTCTTTGGCCAATTTGTCCTTCCTCAGTGAGATCAATCTTGGGAACAATAACTTCTGTGGTGGCATCCCTTATGGACTTGGCCACTTGCCTCGCTTGCGAGTGATTGATATTCAAAACAATCAGTTTAACGGAAGTATACCAACAAGTCTATTTCAAAACCGGAGAGTTCAAATAATTTCATTGGCTTTCAATGAACTCAGTGGTGAAATGTGGAGAGGGCCATGGTATGTACCCAAACTCAGAGTCTTAAATCTCGGGAACAATAACCTAACCGGTATAGTCCCTCCTTCTGTTGGAAATGCCACAAAAATGATGAACTTCAGTTTGTCTGGGAATAGAGTCAGCGGCAACATTCCAAAGGAGGTCGGTAATCTGAGCCAGCTTGCATTTCTGCCCTTGATCGATAATCAATTAACTGGTTCCATTCCTACATCACTTTTTAATATCTCGTCACTTCTTGTCCTAACTCTGAGAAATAATATCCTTTCTGGTCCTCTCTTGCTAAACGAAGGAAATATTGTTTCAAATCTGAAAATTTTAAGTATATCTTACAACCAAATATCTGGTTGCATTCCTTCCAACATATGCCAACTCACAGAGCTCAAAGTTTTGTCCATATCTTTCAACAATATAGCTGGAGATATACCCAGAAATATTGGTTGTTTATCCAAACTCGAGAAATTTTATATGGGTGATAATCCAATAAAAGGGACTATTCCCACTTCATTGGGAAATATTTCCACTCTGCATGATCTTTACTGTCGAAACAATCGGATAGTGGGGGGAATTCCTCCGGAATTAGGGAAGCTATCAAATTTGAGGCAATTAACCTTTGACAATAATTCTAATCTTATTGGTCAAATTCCAGAGGCTATTTTCAACATATCTTCTTTGGAATTGATTCTTTTCAATTTCAACAACCTCTCCGGGAGAATTCCAACCACTACAGGTCTTCATCTTCCGAACCTTAAAGTACTTCAGTTGGGAGTCAATCAGCTGGAAGGTGGTTCATAACAAATGCTTCCAAGCTTCAGAAACTGGAGCTAAATAATAACTTTCTGACAGGAACTATTCCTAATAATTTGGGGAATCTTCGTGAGCTGCAAACACTGCTCCTACATACCAATGAACCAAGAGAACGTGAGTTGTTATTCTTCAATTCGTTGGCGGACTGTAAGATGTTGCAATATCTACAAGTGGGTAAAAATCCGTTGAATGGCATTCTGCCCAATTCAATTGGGAATCTTTCATCTACTATTGAAAACATTTATATAGGATATGCACACATCAATGGCCTCATCCCCACAAGTATAGGCAACATGAGCGGTCTTACAGCCCTAAGCCTTGGAGAAAACAACTTGACAGGGAGTATTCCTTCTGAGATTGGTAAGCTTAAACAACTCCAAGGACTCGATCTATCTAACAATAAATTGCAGGGACATATTCCCGAGGCGGTATGCCATTTATCTAATTTGGTTAAACTATTTCTGAATGGTAATGAGCTCTCTGGATTAATTCCAGAATGCTTAGGAAATCTTAGCATGCTACAAAAGCTTTATTTGTGTTCTAATAAATTTTCATCAAAATTTCCATTGAGCCTTTGGAAGATGAGTAGTCTTCTCTATCTAAGTGTGTCACTGAATTCAGTAGACGGAGAAGTTCCATCAGATATTGGAGGACTGAAAGCCATTGTAGAACTACATCTTTCCAGTAACCTCTTTTCAGGAATGATACCAAGCACATTCAGGGAACTCCAAAACCTGCAGAATCTCGACCTGTCGAACAATTCATTTTTTGGCAAAATTCCATTATCCTTTGCCAACTTGATAAGCTTAGAATACTTGGATTTGTCTTCAAATGCGTTGTCAGGTACTATTCCTAAGTCTTTGGAAAAACTCTCATACCTTAAAAGCATCAATGTTTCATTTAATGATTTAGAAGGTGAAATACCGAGTGGTGGCGTGTTTGCAAATTCCACTTTGCAATCATTTCACGGGAACAAAGGTCTTTGCGGAATGTACATATTGGAGATTCCTGCTTGTGCTATCACTAATCCTGGAAAACAATCAAAGCTTAAGGAGGTTCTGCTAAAATTTGTTACTCCAGTGGTTATTGCATCCTTTCTGATATTCTTGTTCGTTTCAATTTGGATAATGAAACGACAGAAGAAAGGGAAGTCCAAAGAGGTAGAGAAGGTACTGGAGATCGGGACTCATCAATTAGTTTCTTATCACGAGATTCGACGAGCAACAAATAATTTTGATGAATCCAATTTAATTGGTGAGGGAAGCTCTGGCTCTGTGTACAAAGGCACATTGTTTGGTGGAACTGCAGTGGCCATTAAGGTTCTGGATTTGGAAAATGAGCAAGTATGCAAGAGGTTTGATTCCGAATGCGAAGTCATAAGAAATGTTAGACACAGAAATCTTGTTCCAGTGATTACTACATGTTCTAGTGACTATATAAGAGCCTTTGTTCTGCAATTTATGCCCAATGGGAGTCTTGAGAATTGGCTGTACAAAGAAGATCGCCACTTGAACCTTCATCAAAGAGTTTCTGTAATGCTTGATGCAGCTATGGCAGTTGAATATCTACATCATGGTCATGTCACTCTAATAGTTCATTGCGACTTAAAGCCAGCAAACATACTTTTGGATGAAGATATGGTGGCTCGTGTTGGTGATTTTGGAATCTCTAAAATTTTAGCCATAAGCAAGTCCGTGGCTTATACCGAGACATTGGGCAGTCTAGGATACATTGCACCAGGTATAATAAATCTTCTCTCTTTGATTTTCTCTTATCATAGTTAAGCATTCTAGAAGTAAAAAAAGCAAGTCTTCATTTATGCAGAATTATTGTTGTATTTCAATTGAGTAACTTTTCTTCAATCCGTTTTTAAGAATATGGCTCGGAGGGAATAGTGTCCACTAGTGGTGATGTTTATAGCTATGGCATCATGTTGACGGAGGTTTTGACGAAAAGAAGGCCAACGGATGAAGAGATATGCAATGAAAATCTTGACTTGAGGAAATGGATCATACAATCATTTTCAGGGAGTATGATGGACGTTGTGGATGTCAATCTTTTTTCTGAGGAAGAAGAAATCACTAGTAGAAGTGAAATGTGCATAGCGTCCATGATAGAATTGGGTTTAGACTGCACAAAGGAAACGCCAGAATCAAGAGTGACCATGAAAGAAGTAGTGAAGAGGCTTAACAAAATCAAGAACGCATTTCTGGAAACATAGAAGTCATGGTGTTCTTTTCTGAGCTGCAAATTAATATGATGCTTTTTGTTTACATGGTTTCTTCAATAAAGTTGTCGTATTGTACTAGTTGAAGTCTTTGAGTGGTTTTGGACCTATTTTACTCTATGATCTATTTGTGATTATGTTTTGATTTTTGAATGCTTGAAAGAAACCAGAAATAAAGGTGTTTAGCTGCACTATTTTGTTTTTTTTTGAATGTGATAATGAGTGAATGTGAAAAAAAATAAACAATTAGTGCAAATAATCTAACAAAATATGTTTTAGATGTTATTTTCATACTATGCTATAAACATAATGATCATTTACAGGTTGAATGACACTTAAATCTCTAGAGATGTCTTAAAAACCTTCCTATTTTTCATAAACAATATCTTTATATTTCTATCCCTCAAGTCAGGACAACAAAACATAGCAGTCTGGTCAAACAGAGAAGAAAAATAAAACAATACAAGGCCAAAGAAAAACTTATTTTCTCATTGCAAAATGGTATTTGTTGAGTTAAGCAAGAATTAAGGGTGTATTCTTTATAGGGGAAAAACATTTCTCAACTTTTTCATAAATGGTTACAGAGCAGTTGCTATAGATTAAGACTTCAGTTACTTTAAAATAACTCACTGTAAGAAAACAAAAGATATATGCGGAACTTTTCTTGTATATTTGATGATCTTTTCCATTGACAAGGTCTTGTATATATACAGCAAGAAAAAGAATCCTTACAGTTTACTAATAGCAAAGAAAAGACTCCTAACAAGATGTGTGTACGTCCTATTTAGCTTACTAGTCTATGGGAACGTGCGTTGCACGTTTGTTCCTTAACACTATTATAGAACTTTGATATATTTAAAAAATTAAGTTATGAAATAGCAAATTTTAAAATTAACAATATTAATTTTATATTTGTATTTTATTCATTAAATAAATTACATAAAAGTGGGACATGACATTTTTCATGAAACAAAAAAATATGTGAAGTCAATTATGACAGTATAGTCTTTAATGGTCTAAATATGTCGATGAATTGTTGAATTAAAAATTAATATATTCATGTAAATGTCTCTAACGAAATTTTCAAATACATGAACATACGAACAAATACCAACATGAACATACGAACAAATACCAAAAACGTAAAATAATAATACTGAAATTTTATCATTGTAACAAAAATAATATGTATATCCATTCACTAAAATTACACGCTAGCTCTAAATTTTATAATCCAAATGGGTTGACAACAAAGTGTTAATTGTATGACAACACAAGAGTCATACACTTATCTTGATATAATGTAAGATCTCCGAAATGGTCAAAATACAAAGCACATATTATATTATATACTCCCTCCGTTTCACAAAGAATGACCTCTTTTCCTTTTTAGTCAGTTTCAAAAAGAATGATCTCTTTTCTTTTTTGGTAACATTTTACTTTTTGCTTTCCACGTGGCATGTTTAAGACCACAAGATTAAGGACAATTTTGTACATTTGACATAACTTTAATTTAGGACCACAAGATTCAAAAGTCTTCTTTATTTACTTAAATTCCGTGCCAAGTCAAACCAGGTCATTCTTTGTGAAACGGAGGGAGTATATGAATAAAGCCTTTTAATTCACATTGCTTCACACTAGTGAAGACGATGATAATTCATTATCGATTTATCATGTTTACAAATTGATAGCTCATAAATCGAGCAACTAATATATAAAATTGGATTGAACATATCAATAAGCAACCCTAATAAAGTAAACGTTATTGAAGGCTATTTTAAGAATAGAGGCAGAAAAAGACTCTTGATTGATTTCAACACTTTGTTTTCTCATTATAATATAAAATTTAAAATGATTTTTTATGACTGATCCTAATAATCACAATAAACTATAACTAATTAATATATTCTTCAAGATTATATGAATCAATACCCCATATAATTCTATAGTTTTGCTTCTCATCATACATGATACAACATCAGATGTATCTTATGAAAATTATCTAGTGTGATAACTTTTCATTCTTGGAAATACAATTCACTTACATATAATAGGGATGATGATCCTACAAACACATTGTATATTTTTATCAAGTTCAATAATTTAACAAACGAAAATCAATTAAGCAACTAAAATTCTGATAAATAAATCACAAAAAATACTTAAAATTTCTACCTGTATATTTTGTTATTGTTTTTCACCAAGTAGATGACTGCATATGATACTCTTTACTCAATATATATTATCACTAAAAACTCTCAAGAAAATTATCAGATATAATAAATAAAAAATCAGGTTGATGGCTGCATATGATACTCTTTACTTAATATATATTATCACTAAAAACGCTCAAGAAAATTATCAGATATAAAAAATAAAAAATAAAAAATATCCATAAGAAAAAAGAAATCACCACAAAAATATTACACCCATATTTTAGCTAATACCCAAATCAAAATTATAATTCAATATATAATTCGATTCAGAAAAAATCCAAAAGAAAAGAAAAATATATAAAGTCTAATTAACTTGACACTCACAATACCCTTCAATTGTAAAAACGTGTAGTGTGGTCATATTGTAATTAATAGAGGCTGCACATAAAACTAAAAACAAATAAATACCACCTTAATTGTTAAAAAACATGACTTTTGAGCTTCTTGAAACCAAATTAATAAAGAAATAAAGAAAATATAGTAGAAAAATATAAAGAGACATTCAGGGTTCTTTTAAAATATTAAATAAATAATAGAAAATTAATAACAAAGATATATAAAGCGACATTCATGATTTTTTGAATATCAAATAAATAATAGAAAATTAATAACAAAAGAGAAAGGAAAAATTTAATGCACAGCAAAATAGAGTTTAACACCATTTTATTCCTCTAGTCGCATTGAGATATACGACGTTTCAGTCATCATTAAAAATTGAAATGAAAACACTTAAAAGCACATTTAATATTATAATTAAGATATTTAAATGATTGTTTTGAAGTTCTTTTACTCTAGCATAATATATTGTATATATTCACAATAAGTATTACACGGAAAAGTAACTCCGGAAAATTGAAAAGACTACAATAAATTTAGTTTCTCAACTAAATAATTCATTCTAAATATTTATTATAATATAAGTTTATTTTTTAATAAATAAAATATTTATAGAAATAGTTTTAGCTTGAGGGTATAATGGTAATCCAACTTTAATTGTTGGAGCTTCCCACTTATAATAATATATAGGGGTGTACAAAACCGAACCGCAAACCGAGTCAAACCGAAAAAAAAACCCGACTAGTGGTTTGGTTTGGCTTGGTTTGGTATTGAAAAAAAAACCCGACTATATTTGGGTTGGTTTGGTTTTAACTAAAAAAAACCAACCCGAGACCAAACCAACCCGACATTATATATGTAATTTTAAAATTTTATTTTATACATAAAAATGTTTATTAATATATAATTTATATATTTTTCTTAATCTTTCTCACAATTTTTTGTTTAATATTAGTGGACTTTGGGCTACATTGTTGACTTGAGCCCACTTGTTATTTTTAGGAATAAACAAAAGCCCAAATAAATTATACAATATAACTAGCCCTTTAATATTCTCTTTCTCATTTAACAAAGGTCATTTAGGTCAGCAGCTCAAAAATAGCTCTTCACCTTCAAAGACTTAGTCAATGTTAGGTTTTACTCATTAGCTATTAGGACATATATTGAGCTCGTCTTTTGGTTTTAGTTCAAATCGTCATCAACTCATCTTAATCTGGGTAAGTAATTGCTACTAACTCGTTTTTGGATATTTTTGTTCTATTGCCATTGTCAACAACATCACATTTTTGGGTAGTTGAATCATAGATATAAACCTAAAAATTATACATCTTGGTGTCCATATCTATGGTGTGTTAAGCTTAGCAACAAGATGATAAAGATGATGATAAATTTTTTGTATATAAGTTTCACTTATTTCTCTCTTTACTTATGTTGTTTCAATGCAATGAAAAAGGGGCAAGTGTTCGACTCATTGCTTTTGGTTCCATTTGTATGGAGGTTTTTGTACTGTAAACATTGTGATGGTCCGCAGAGATAAGGAAAAACAAGTGATAGAGATAAAAATTTAAGAGACTATTAGATTTGATAGCAGTAGCCAGTAATATACATCATACTTTTCTAACCAAATATTTTGTACTATATTGGTATCTGTTTTGGTTTCAAAGTGAAATATACTTCTAAGTCTTGTGCACAATACTTGAATGGAAGTCTTGTTGAAACACAATCTTGTATCAGAATACTAATAACTATCGTTATGTATGTGCAGAAACTTTCTTTTTGGATGGAAACTACACCTTCTGTAACGGATGTAGAGATGATTAATAATATTCCTTCAACTATGTCGACAATATCTCAACAACAAGGCAAAGTAACTCCACATCGACGCATACCTCCTAAGAAGCAAAAAAGAGCAGCTCCTCCGGTCACTCCTAACTCTGGAACTACAGGTAGAGAAACATCTCAAATTTGGGATCATTTCTCCAAGTTTATTGCTAAAGAAGGTAAATGTAGGGCAAAATGTAATTATTGTACTAAAACATTTGCTGCCGACAGTGTCAATGGGACAACTACGTTATGGAATCATTTAACTGTGAAATGTCTCAAGTCTCCATTTAAGTCCGATAAGTGGCAAACAACATTAAAACCTATCAAAAGAGGTTGGCCAGAAGGTGGTTCCACTGAAAAAGGGGTTTTTAATATGGATGAAATTAAGAGAGCAATTACCGAATTTATAATTATTGATGAACAACCGTTTAGGGCTGTTAAGCGAGAAGGATTCAAAAAATTAATGGCTAAAGCCTTTCCAAATTTTGAAGTACCTTCTCGTGTAACCGTTGCTCGACATTGTCTAAGGATTTATCAAGAAGAGAAAGAAAAGCTTAAGGAGCTTATAAAAAACCAACGTATTTGTCTTACCAGTGACACATGGACATCAATCCAAAATTATACTTATATGGTTGTCACTGCACATTGGATTGATGATCAATGGAATCTACAAAAGAGAATTCTTAATTTTTTTCAAACATCAGATCACAAAGGTGAGACTATTGCCAAGGGGATTGAGGATTGCTTATTAGGTTGGGGCATTGAGAACTTGTTTACAGTGACCTTGGATAATGCAACCGCAAATGATGCTGCCATTAAGAGTTTAAAGGGGCGTATTGAAGTTTGGAAAGGTGTAATGTTTGAAAATCAGTTTTTACATGTTAGATGTAATGCTCATATTTTAAACTTGATTGTAAAAGAGGGGCTGGATGAGCAAATTGAGCCTATTTCTCATATAAGAAGTGCTATCAAATATGTCAGGTCTTCTTCTTCAAGATTTGCTACTTTTAAGTCTGTTGTTGAGAAAGTTAAGATTGACACCCGTGGTCTTGTAAGTCTGGATGTTGAGACTAGATGGAACTCGACATACACAATGTTGGATAAAGCTTTGAAATTTGAAAAAGCTTTTACAAGAATGTATGTGGATGACCAGAATTATCAAAAGCAATGTCGAGAAATAAGTACAACAACAAAAAATCCATCAACAGATGATTGGAAGAATGTGAAAGCTTTTGTGAAGTTTCTTAATATTTTCTATCAGGCAACTTTAAAATTTTCGGGCAGCTTATATTCTACTTCTCACTCTTTCTTTCATGATTTTTTCAATCTCCGAAATGATATTATCAAGTATACAATACATGATGATCTCATTTTGGTTGATATGGCAACAAGAATGAAATCCAAGATGGATAAATATTGGGGTAAGTTTGAGAGTATGAATATGTTACTGATGGTTGCTGTTGTGTTGGATCCTAGATACAAGATGCAATATGTAGAGTATATTCTTTCTATTGCATATGGCTCTTTGATGGGAAGATTAAAGTCTCAAGATGTGAGAGATGTTTTGAATCTCTTATATAATCACTACAATTGCTCTTGCTCTGAAGATCCTAACGAAAATATTGAAAATGATAATTGTGTGATGGGTGAATCTAGTGATTTGTTGCAATATCAGTGGGAGAAACACATGAATAAAGAGGGATTTGTTGTAAAAAAATCTGATCTGGAAATATACTTGAAAGATGTAGTGAAGATCAATGATTTTAATATTTTGAGTTGGTGGAAAGTTTCGTCCAGTAGATATCCAATTGTTGCGAAAATTGCTAGGGATATCCTTTCTATTCCTATTTCTACTGTTGCATCTGAGTCAGCTTTTAGTACAGGTGGTCGAATTCTTGATAGTTATCGAAGCTCTTTATCTCCAAAAACGGTAGAAGCGCTTATTTGCACTCAACAATGGCTACGATCACCTTCTAAAGAATGCAAGCTTGAAGATATATTAGAGGAAGTCCAAAAAATTGACGAAATTGAAGAAGGTAACTTTATATATTCTAATTGCTATTAAAAATGATTCTCTGCTTTTGAATTTTATTTAGTATTCAATTTGTTTCAGTTGTTTCAGAATACCCCGACTCACCTTTGAGGATTGATTAGCCAGTTGATGTACTTTAATTTCACTACATGGAACAAAGGTATTAGTTTATTCTTTTGTGATTGTTAATTACCTAATTACTGTTTGCTCTAAATAGCAATAAGAACTAAGGACTAAACATCAACCTAGTTAATATGTTGCTAATCAACTTAATTGATTTGTATTGTCTACTTTGCAGATGCAGGCTATGGTTTTTGGAAAATATGTAAAGAAGATCTCACTTCAAAAATGTTTTGTTCCTCTAGGTACAAGGTCCTAGGTTGTAATTAATGATGGTGTAGAATTTAAAGACTTGAATGTAAATAACTTGTATTAACTTTTGATGACAATATTTTGACTATGCAAAAATTGTTTAAGTCACTATGTTACTTTCATGAATTTCTCTAATGTATAATGAATCACTCTTGATTATTGATATTATTTTATGATTTGTCCAAAATAGTAATAGTAGTAATTTTTTGAGAATTTGTGTTCCAAATAGAATGGAGAATTGCCTATTGAACTCATGGGCTTGCAATGCCAAAAGAAACTACTGAATGATTTTCTAGGATGAAAAATCATGTTAGTGTTCAACGATTTTTTTAAATCACTGAAAGAACACTAGTTCTTTAGTCTTTATAAAAAAACCCGAGAAAACCCGAATAACCCGAGAAAATCGAATAACCCGAAAAAACCCGAGATTGAAAAAACCTGACTATTATTGGTTTGGTTTGGTTTGGTTTATATATATTTTAACCCGATACAAATGGTTTGGTTTGATTTTTAAAAAACCTGAACCAACCCGGTAATGTACACCCCTAATAATATATATGATATGATAATACTTCAGCCCACTGTTGACTGAGATTGTTAACCAACTGAGGCCCAAAAGACCAAAAGAACCAATAAGCCATCTGAATCTGTGTGTGGAGGCCCAGTACTCTTTGTACAATTCTTGTCTTCGTTAGTGAGCAGATCAATTTTCACACCAACACCCTTTCTCAAGTTGGAGGGGATGAGAATACACCTAACTTGCCCAATAAGGTGTGATGCAGAGGTCCAGTCAATGATTTAGTGAACAAATCAGCTAGTTGGGATGAAGATCGAATGTGAGAAAGTGAAATGCAAGGTGTGCCTAGGGCTAGTTTTATTAATAATAAAAAAAGGGACCTCAAAGAGAAAAGTACAAGCAAGGCGGCCTAGGCCTTATCTTACTAATCCTAATAAGGTAGCATGTCTTTACTGATGAAATTTTTTATCATGCATGAGGCACAACTATGATGTGGCAGACAAAAGTTGTATGAGGCCACCGCTTTATGGGAAAATTAGCAAACTAGTCAAAAATCTTAACATAATTATTTAAAACATATATAGTTTATAAATATTAGTAAAAATGTCAAAATGTCAATATTTTAAAAAACATTGTGTATCCTAATTTAGTTCCTATTTTACCTCATCTTAATTAAAGTTTTCCAACTCATTCTCTCTCATATGTATTTTTTTTAAAAAATATTTTCTCTCTCACTGATTTCCCTCTTCCAATTCTTCTTCATCTTTCAACTCCCGCTTCTCTCTCTTTCGTTCTTTCGAGTTTTTTTTTCTAGAAATTGAAAAATATATCTCTAAAGATATTCACAACAATTCCTTGGATTAGTGTATGCATCTTTATCCGATTTTTCGGTTTGTTTACTGATTTTATTTTTGTTTAAATCTTTCTAAATTTTTGTTTGACCAATTTCGTTTAGGGTTTGAAAACCTCAAAATCACTCTCTAATGGACGAATATAAGAGGATTACAAGAGGTATCCAACTAAACCAATATTTTTCTAGCAATTTTCCATCCTTTATTGATTATATTACCATTACAATATTTGCATGTTCACTTGAAGTTGTTAAAATCATAAAAATCTTGATTTCTATTAGTTTCGAGTATCTATAATAATTTTCTTTTGTATTCAAAATTCATTAAGTATGCGTATTGATATAAAATTGTATTGCCACTGTGTATGGATATTGTGGGTTTTTAAATATAGATATTGTATTCCTTAATTTTATTTTATTTTTGTATTTGTGGACATTCTGTTAGTTTTGATAATATACCCACATACTTGGACTCATCATATCTATGTATCATTTTCTAGTTGTGGACATTGTAAGAGTGTTCTTTGTATCCAGTCAATTAAAGTTACATATTTACTTTATATAGTTATATTCATTTTTTAAGAATTAGTAATGTTATTTCAGATTGTATTCATGTTTAATTATTTGATGGTTTTGTATTCATTATGTTATATATGTTGTATATATTTTGTGTGCAGTATAGTTTGTTTTGTGATAAAAACATGTTTCAGTCATTATAAGAGAGTCAAGTATTCGTTAACTAGTGAATCATTAATTTGTTTGGAAGTTTGGACATGAAAGTTTTTTAAATTTTCCGGGTAATTATAATTTATTTTGGATGACGAGACAAAGTTTTACTAATGCACAAGTGAATACGGATTCATATTTGGGTTTGGTGAACTAAATCATAAAAAGGAACATAGTAGACGAAGAAGTAGAAGATGAAGAAAGAGAGAGTGAAAGAAGAAGATTGCAAAAATTGTATTCATATTAATTTTTGTTTGTCAATTGGTTGTCTTTTACTCAACATTTGTAGTTTTATTAAAAACATTGTATTTCTTTTTTAGTTTGTAGTCATTCCAATAGGTATGCCAAATGGATTTGTGTTTCTTAAGCATTGATGTATCCTATTTCTTTCACAGTCAATTTGTATTTTTTTTAAGAATGTTGTATTCTTCCTCAAAAGATTGTATTATTTCCACTATGTATGCTATTTTCTTCTAGAATCTTGTATCCTTTCTTAAATCGTATTCATATGTAACGATTAGATTATATTGGGATGCAATCAGTAATATTTTTGAATACAAATAAAAGAGAAATATATTTGGCAGCCATGTAATGCAATTTTGATCACTGGATACAATTTTTAGTTTTCACTATGAAAGTAAAATACATACATAACTCAATCATGAATACTTTTTGTTATATGAATGTAAATTTGTATTTGTTGATGATTTTGTATTCAATTTTTGTGGAATACAATATAGTTACATGGATAACTATTCTGTCTGGAGCGCTGATAGCCTTAAGATCATCATATCCAACATTTGGTGGTAGCTTCCTCTAGAACAACAAGGTCACACCAAACACAAGTGAAAAAAAAAGTAAACTCAAATGTCGATTAGAAAACATTACAAAAAACTACATGAAAAAATCAGCTGGGTGTTTCAGAAAACAAAAATTGGAGTACCAAATAAGGTTAGATCCCATTCGTAGCAAAACGGGGATGAGAAAGGCACCAAGCAACAAATTCAGCAGAATACTTGAACTTCCAACCCAACGTCGATTTCTATGCCTATCTGTTTGTATAGATCACCTTTTTTCTGGCAAAATCTTTGATCAATTGTCTTGTCTTCTACGGAGAAGGAGGATCATCAATGGAGAATTGAAAGTCGTTAATGGGGATGAGGAAGACGAGAGAATTTGTCGCCTATTTTAGTCTCTTAATCTGTATCGATCTCCTTTTTTTCGGCAAAGATCTTGTCTTGACTTCTACGAAGAACGAGGATCATCAATGGAGAATTGAAAGTCGTTAATGGGGATGAGGAAGACAAGAGAATTTGTCGCCTATTTTAGTCTCTTAATCTGTATCGATCTCCTTTTTTTTGGCAAAGATCTTGTCTTGCCTTCTACGAAGAACGATTAATGGATGATGAGGAAGACGAGAGAATTTGTGCCTGTTTTAGTTTCCTAATTTGTAAAGTAAGTAATAATATATTTTCAGCACTATTTACTTAATTTGAAAGATTATCTCCCCTGATTTTCTCTAATTTGTTATTTGCTTAGTTGTATTTTATTAAGTTAAATCAAAGAAAAAAAATACATAAATCAACATTATAACAAACTAAAATATTGATATTTTTAATAAATATTAAAAGTGTGGCTAATGATACTATTAAATGCTAAAATATTGACATTTTGAAAATTTTCCCCTTTATATTTACCAAGGGGATCCATATCAAAAAAATGGCCAGACGCCTCTTTCTCTCTCTTCCTTTTAGCGTTTTTTTTCTCTTTCTTACTTTTTTTTTTACTTTTTTCCCTTTGTGGTTTCTTTCTAACAATTGTACCAAATTTTATACTTTCATACTTAAATAACTTTATTCATGAAAAATATGAAATCCAAAAAATCTTGCCTGACTCATTCTATTTCTAACTTTTTGCTATTATTTTTCCATCTCGATATTAATTATTATTATTATTATTAAAAATAATTATATAAAATTATTTGTTAATTTACAAAGATACAATTAATTACAATTTTTCTATTTTATTACAACAATTAATTATTTTTGAAATTATAAATAAAATTTATAAAGTTACCAAAAAAAATCAAGGTATAAATTAGTAAAATTAATGTTCTATTTATAATTTCTTTAGAAATTTGTAAAAGAAAAGTATATTATAAATTTAATAAGTTTTTTTTCTCTCTCAATGATTTCATAATCCAAAAGCACTTCAATCCACAAATAATCTTCAATAAGTAAATATAACGAAAAGAACATCAATGATATTGACAAACAATTACATAAGTTTTGATACTATTGTCATGAAATTCAAAAACGAAAAAACATCCATAAACAACAACATAAATATATATTATTTTCGTCAATTTATACGATATATTTATTCTTAAAATTCAAGCTAGGTGAAAATTAATAAATATTTTGTTTATCTACTTTTCTTACACGTTTCTTAAGAATTATAAATATAAATAATAATTTTAATAATTTATTCCTTAAAAGAATTTTTGCAATTTTACAAATTTATTTATAATTTTTTAAAAAATAATTATTAGGATTAAAAAAACTACTTATATCTTGATTTTGTAAACTAAAAAATAAATTTCAAATAACTGTTTATTATAATAGAATAAATAACATAGAATAGAAAAAATAATATTAAAATAATAAACTAAAAACTTATACAATGATCGTAAAATTTAAATCAAAATTCAGTATGTAACAAAAAAGAGCATAAACTGATTGGATCAGCAAATAAAATTCTTAAAAGATTTGGTTAACATAATCTTAAAGAAGAACAAAATATTTAAAAAAATTAAAACACAAAATATATTGAACAAGGGGCATAAAACCAAAAAAAAAAAAAATGACGAAGGGGACTTTAAGATGTCCCTTTATTAGCTTGGCAAATGGGTCCCACTTATGTCCATTTGTCAATTAAACAATGCCTCATACAAGTATGACATGACGTGCCTCATACATAATAAAAATTTTCCTCCACTAATTATTGGATTTATTGGATCTTCTTGTTGTTATTGAAACTGTCATATGATTTTGTTTTGTTAGTCGCTTCGGTAGGTGCCTTGGAATAAATTTCTCAGGGCTCACCATCCTAACTATATATGTTGCCTTTCATGTGTCTTCTTTTTGCTTATGTTGCTTCCACTTCTTCATTGCTTGGTTGAGATATCCCCATCCTTGGCTACCTTATCAAATAGTATGTCTAGCATAACCTCCTTATCATCCCCGTCAAACATGTCACTGCCCAAGTCAATATCATGAGTTGTAGTTGGACTAAGTCTTGAAACTACAACTTATGGCTCATGGCTCTTTTCCAATACCTTGGTTGTAATAGTCAAATTCTTTTAGGAGTTATCAACTATCACTTCCATAGAAGAATTGGTAACCTTATAATATGGTCTAAATTTAATTTTCACATACCTATTTTACAATGCTTTCAATTGAGTTCATCATGTTCAAGATCCTGATATTCATGATTTAATAATTATGATTAGCATGTACAATCATGATGATTGGTGGAGTTAAAGGTACTAGACCTAACTAAAATCATATGAAAGGAATTGTCTTGATAAATATATACATACAATTTCCTAGAATCCATTAGACTTACCGAAAACTCAAGCACGATATATAGGAGATAAAGATTCATATTACATGATAACCAGTTGACTAAGATCAAATGTCCTAGTTGTAGTACAAAAGTGATAATATATCATCTCTTTATAGGTTGGTTACGTAGGTGCAATTGAATTTTACGTTATTGTCTATAAATTTTGTTCACTTGTTCGGAATTGAGACATAATTATTTCGAATATCCTGCTCTCAAATACTGCAATGGTAATAGATGTTCAATGCAAGTTGTGATGTGGTCAGGGGCAGATCTAGCTAATGTGGTATGTGTTCATGTGAATCCACATAAGCTAGATGGTCCGATGGAGATTACAATGTAGGGAATCAAATCCTCATCAATAAGCTGAAAGTTTAAATTGTCACACCCTGAGCCTACACCCTGGGTGGGACTGACACTTGAGAACCATTTCTGGCCCCAAGCGAACCCTTGACCTGGCTAGACTCTCAGCGGAAGACTCTAATCATTATTACAATGATCAAATGCTCTTATAAAACAATTGACTGAAATTAAACTCAGAACGTTTAAGGATAAAACATTCAACTAGCTATAGATTGCAACTCAAGTCTTAACATAAGAAATAATGATGTAAAGACAACAGAACTATTAATTGTCTATGAAGCCTCTAAAACAAGGAAGGATGCCGGGACAAGACCCCCGATCATCCTAACAACTAAAGTACTAAAGCAATGTAAAAGGAGCCCTCCAAAAATCAATGAGGCTCACCAACTGACTCTGAGTGCTCAACTAGATCAACGAGGCGCTGAATGCTGATCCTGGTTACCTGTGTCTGCATCATAAAATGATGCAAGCCAAATGGCATTGGTACATTGAATATATGAGTATGTGAGGGAATACTAAACAAGACATAAGCTTGAAAGGAATCTGAAAAGAACACTTACCTTGGCTTTACTCAACTCATGAATAACTCAACTCAAATGCAAAGTAAAACAACAATAATGGTGCAGTTATACAAAGCTTTTAAAAAAAGGAGGTAGCAACTCAATTTGTTAAAGAAATTCAATAACAACTCAGTTTAATTACATATAAAGTAATATAATACTGTGAGAGTTTCTCTAACCGATAACCACCATTATGAGCCTAAGTGAGATACAATGTCTTGTCCACGCTGCCAGAACTGTCCTATACTTTGCCGTCATATAGAACGCCTTAACTAAGTGGATCCACTAGTCTATGCTAAAAAAACACTAAGGAATCGCAGAGGGCGAAATGAGATCTTCTTGGAACAAGGTCAGAGACGTTGGACGGAATCTAAAAAGTATGATCCTTTTCTACCCATGATGGCCACATAGTTTATGGAGACTTGAGTTATTATGAACTCACGTCCCCATATTGGTGCTCAATTCTACTCCCAAAATATACTCAACTCATATTTTTTAAAAACAAAACTCTTTCTTTGGTTTGAGATAATTACTCAAAACTTAGCTTAAAAGCTCTCTTGGAAATCGGTGTTTCCTTTCTTGCTCAAATGTGAAAACATTTTAACTCTTGGGAATACTTCGTTCCCGTATAATCTTTGAAGAAATGAACTTTACTCTTACTTTTTACTCAACTCAAAGCTTAAGTCTTAAAACAAAGTTAAAATGTTTGTGAAAGACTTTTGGAAAATTCTATGAACTTCTCTTGACTTAATTCTTAACCTCTAGACTTGACTCTTAACTTTCCTTGAATTGAATTATGGATTCAAGGTTCATGATCTCATGTTTATGGATGATTTCATGATGTTTAGACGTACCTTAGAGTATATAAATCGACTAGAAAACATAGGTACGTTGCTAAGGAACTAGTATGGAAAGAAGGGGAAAAAAGTGGAAGAACTGGCGTCCTTGGCGCATTGAGAAGTGCGGGGCGCCAACCCTTAAATTTCAGGGACTAGGTTGGGGCGCTCTGACTGGTGCGGCGCCCCAAAGCCCAAATTTTAGAGCCCTTTTTGGGGCGCTTTGGCTGGGGTGACTGTCACGCCCCGAGCCTACACCCTGGACGTGGCCGGCACTCGAAGACCATTGCTGGCCCCCAAACGAACCCTTGGCCTGACTTTCTTAACTCAGTGGAAACTTAACTCAACAGTAACTCAATGCAATGCAAGGTTTTAAAACAACCTGACTGACATAAAATCTGGCCACAAAGGCAACTCGAGTCTCAAAATAAAATATTTACATATATACATAGATGAGAGACTCCCAACTAACTGACTGACTGTCTATGAAGCCTCTAAGATACTGAGATGGATGTTGGGACAGACCCCACAACATTCTAATTGAACAAAACTTGAGAGAACAAAATAACCGAGTCCTCCGAAATGCAAAGAGGCTCACCACTGACTCTGAAGTGCTCAACTGGATCAACGGCGAACCGGATGCTGGCCCTGGGTACCTGTGTCTGCATCATAATAAGATGCAGGCCAACTGGCATCAGTACATTGAATGTACGAGTATGTGAGCTGGAAAGCTAAACCACAACTCAAGCTTGAAAGGAGTACAAAGGAACTCTTACCTTGGCTCTGTTTAACTCTTGAATAACTGAACTCAATATATAAATCAATACGACATATGCAATATATAAAGCGTGTAAAACAGTGTAAACAACTTAGCTCGTTAAAGATAAAACAATAACAGCTCAACTTTACTTGTATAAAAGTAATATAACTTTAGTGGGAGATTCTTTAATCGACAATCACCACTATGAGCCCTAGTGGTGATACAACATTTTACCTCACGTTGCCCGAGGACCATCCTATACCTTGCCGTGATATAAGAAGCTAATGATACAACGTTTTACCTCACGTTGCCCAAGGACCATCCTATACCTTGCCGTGATATAGGAAGCTAATGATACAACGTTTTACCTCACGTTGCCCAAGGACCATCCTATACCTTGCCGTGATATAGAAAGCTAATGATACAACGTTTTACCTCACGTTGCCCAAGGACCATCCTATACCTTGCCGTGATATAGGAAGCTAATGATACAACGTTTTACCTCACGTTGCCCAAGGACCATCCTATACCTTGCCGTGATATAGGAAGCTAATGATACAACGTTTTACCTCACGTTGCACGAGGACTATCCTACACCTTGCCGTGATATAGGAAGCTAACTTTACCAAGTGGATCCACTTGCATAATCTTACGAATTCATCTAAAAAGTATGACCCGTTAACTCCCATGTTGGCACATGGTTCATTTGGAGAGTTAAGTTTATAGGAACTCGTATCTCCAATTCGGTGCTCAAGGATACTCCCCAAAATACTTAGCTCATAAGTGTTTTAAACACATCTTTCTTTATTTGAGATAATTACTCAAAACTTAGCCCAAAGGCTCTTTTGGAAAACATAATTCCTTTCTTACTCAAATGTAAAAACAATTAGAAACTTCTTTGGGAATACATAGTTCCCTAATACTTTTGAGAAATGAACTCAACTTTAAACTCTTTACTCAACTTGAAACACTTACTTGACTTGAAACTCTTGACTTAACTTGGAACTTGAGCCTTAAAATGAAGTTAAAACATTCAACAAAGACTCTTGGAAAGCTTTAAAGACTTGCTTTGACTCCCTTCTTGAACTTCTAGACTCAACTTTTAACTTCCCTTTTACTTGGAAACTTACTCTCCTTGAATTGGAATCATGGATTCAAGGTGTTTGATCACGTGTTATGGACGAGTTCTTGACGTTTCAACGTACCTTGGGGTGTTAGAAACAACTTGGGAACATAGGTACAATACCTAGGAACATGTATGAGAGTGGGGGGAAAGGATGAGAAGACTTGGCGCTCTGAGAGGCGCGGAGCGCCAGACCTCAAACTTCAGAGAGGTCTGGTTGGGGCTCTGGTAGGGACGGCGCCCCAAGGGCTGGACCTCAGAGTCCCTCTTGGGGCGCGCTAGCTGGCGCGACGCCCCAACCCTTTTCCCCGAAAACTTGACTTTTCTCCTCCTTTTCTCCAACTCTAAACCTTCTAAACTTCCAAGCTTTATACCCCAAAGACTTGGGATCATCAAAACCCTTAACATACACTAGATTCAACTCAAAAACACCACCGGAAACATACACCAAACCAACAAGAACTTCAACACAACACAACTACAACTTCAACAATTATATCCAACAACTTCAACAAACATATTCAATCTTTTCTCCAAATTAAACGAGCTTGGCGTGTGGGGGAAAGAACCAACCCAACACTATGAACTCAGATACCTAATAGGGATCACCCCCGGCGATATCCACGACAATCTTTTGACAAAAACTTGCTTCTTTTTCTCCTTTCTCTCTTCTTCTTCTCTTCTTCTCTTCTTCACTCTCAAACCCTTACTTTCACTCTTTAAAATGAGGGAAACTGATCAAAACCAGTCTAACACACTAATATATATCCAAACGAAAAAGGCTAGGGAAAAGACCAAAATACCCTTACCATTTCCGGACAGATTTCCTGCCAACTGCCCAACTTTCAAAGGGCATAACTCGCTCATACGAACTCGGAAACTAGCAAACTTTATGGCGTTGGAAAGATCATTCCACCGAATTTGCAAGCATAACTGGAACAACACCTAGATCATCCTGAGCTAGGAGTTATAACTGTTAAAAGTTGGCCAAAAACTCATTATTTTCCATACTTAGCCAAATTTTTCAGATTTGAAATTTTTCACATTTTTCCAAAAATGGGTATTTTCAATTTCAAGCTTTTTCAAAGTTATTTCAAATTGTCGGATGTTACAGCGACGCCCCATGCCCCTGCCCAGGTACACTCCAACTTTTCTCCTTCGTTTTTCAACTCTAAACCCCCTATTTCAACTTGGTTCTTTCCCCCAAACACTTAGAATCGACTATATCCTCAATATACATAAGATTCTACTCGAAATCACACCTAATTGCATGAATCAAACTCAACAAACTTCAACAACAAGAACCCATAAGATTTCAAACGAATTTCATCAAGAACTCATAAGATTTGCTTTCAAAACAATACAACTTCGCTGAATTGAATCATGATTGGCGCATGGGTGAACTAACCCAGCGCTATGTGATCTCACGTAGGGATCAACCCTTGGAGAAATCCACACGCAATTCTCCAAGAAATCGACGAATCCTTGCTTCTTCTCCTCTTTTTTCCTTTTCTTTTCTCTTCTATCAAAACCCTAACTCTTTTTCAAAAGTTTAAACTGACCAAGTTCAGTTTAGACCCCAAATAATTACCAAAAAATGAAATTAAAATAATAGGGTATGGAAAAGACCATAATGCCCTTCTAAAATCCGGATTAGACTTTCCTTATTTGAACAACCCAACTTCAAATGGGCATATATCACTCATACGAACTCGGAATCGCGCAAACTCGGAGGCGTTAGAAAGATAATTCCAAGATATTTCCTACGGTATTTGGAAGCACACCTAACTCATCCTGATCTAGGAGTTATGGTAGTTTGAAGCTGACCCAAAACTCAAACTTAACATAACTCAACAAATTTCCAGATTTTTCATTCTTTCCTAAAATGACTATTTCCAATTCTATCTCTTTCTAGTTCTTTCAATTAGTGAGATGTTACATAAATAGAAAGAGAATCACCCAAAATTTCAGTAAGTAAAAAAAGAAATCTTTGAAATTTCAATAAGTAGAATATTTAGAATTGACAGTAGAAACTACCACGAAATTGCTCCAAAAGAAATTTCAAGGAAATGACATTGGAATAACTATTGTCTAGTAAGTAGTACCTATCACTATATTTATTATTGCAATAAAGATGGTGTTGACATTAGTTTGATTAGGTAAGAGTTAATTAATTCTTCCTCTATTCTTTTTAACTTGTTCATAACATCAAAAATAGATGGCTACTTATACTTGTCAAATTATTTTTTAAAAAAACAAAAGATAATTTATCATTTCATACCGATTTTACCTTTATTATTAAGTACATCCGCCTGAACTCTAGTTCACTTGTGTCCTTTTACTTTCTTCAAACATGACATTTAAATAACTGTGTTCTTAACTTATCACTATATTTAGGCTATATTTATAGTAATAAAGAGGGTTATTGACATTAGTAAGACTAGGTAAGTGTTAATAATTGCATAATGAATTATTGAAATTAAGTGAATAAAGTCATTTATTTTTTAATTTTAAAAAAGTAACTTATTGTTTGCTATTTTCACTTTAAGAAAATGTAATACTAGCTGGAAGATGCATCTACGATATTGTTTCAGCTGTTGAATGCCAGAAAATTGAAAGAGATAATCAAAAGCACCTGAATTGAGTATATATTTTGCGAGTTTCTTAAAGTAAAGACCTTGAAATAGATTCACGGAGAAATTCACAAAATAATTATAAATATTTGACTATGAATTCAATTCATTTATTATTGTACTAGTTTCTGGGTACATTTAGCCAAGTGTATCGATTACTATAAACTTACAGTATATGACAATCGTGCTCCACACAAGTCCTTAGACATCTTATTATAATGTTTGACTTGTAAATGTTAAGTATTTATGTGATTTATGTTGCAGTAAAAAGTATAATTGATAATGGATATTAGAAGATTTTTTACCAATTAGTGTCACACAGATAATTGTTAGAGTAAGCGTGTTTGTTTGAAAATTAAAATAGTTATCTAATTTTATATGGATCATTGATAATGAACTTTATACTTTTAATCTCGTTGTTATTAATTAAAGAGGCAATATACTAATTCGACCATTGAAAGCAAGCTTTTGGCATTGAGGTATGTGTTGGGTTTTATTTGCCCTGACTTTCTTACCATAAATAAGTTTTCCTTTTAGGAAAATGTTTTAATATTTTACTAGTCCTTTTCTTGTAGGAAAGGTTTTAGGACTCTATAAATATACGTTTGTTCATTCTAACTTAATTAGCATTCACAATGTAGTCCTAGGGTTTTAAGAGTTTCAGTTATGGGGGAGAATTTGTGTACCTCCTTGTATTCTGAGTGAATTGGTTGAGGTTGTTTCTCTCTATATTTTGTACTCTCATATTTATAGTGGATTGCTCATCTCCTTTGTGGATGTAGGTCGATTGACCGAACCACGTTAAATCTTTGTGTCTTTGGTGTGTGTTTCTCATTTGTTTTCTTACTCATGGTCTTTCGAGATTTGCTTTGCAAAGCTTCCGCATTGTACCTGCTTATTTCGGTCCTAAAAAGTGGTATCAGAGCCAGGGTGCAATGTTTTGTTGATGGAACCAAGTTAAAAATGGATGTTCATCTTGGCGGGTGTAGTTCTACCCGCAACTTTTTTGACAATAATGAAGATCTTTGTTGGAGAAATTATTTCAAATAGGTTCTCTGTGTCGAGATGTAGATTTGATGGAGGAAATTATGGAGAAGAGATGCAATCTGTTGAAGATTATGTGAAGAAGGTGGACAAATTTATTTTGTCAGAAATTCATGCCAAGGGGGAGATTTGTTGGGTTTTATTTGCCTTGACTTTCTTACCATAAATAAGTTTTCGTTTTAGGAAAAGGTTTTGTAACATCCGGTAAGTTGAAATAACTATGAAGAGGCCTAAAAATCGGAGATAGTCATTTTTGGAATAAAATTGAAAATCTGGAAATTTGGTTAAGTGTGGGAAATCAGTGAGTTTTGGCCAACTTTGAGTAGTCATAACTCCTAGCTCAGGATGAGTTAGGAGTAGTTTCAGTTATGATTGTGAAGATTGTGGAATGATCTTTCCAACGCCACCGAGTTTGCTCGATTCCAAGTTCGTATGAACGAGTTATACCCTTTGAAAGTTGGGAAGTTGGCAGGGAATCCGTCCGGAAATTTTAAGGGCATTTTGGTCTTTTCCCTAGCTATTTCTTTTGGGGTTATATTGTTGTGTTAGGCTGATTTTTGGATCATTTGGTCCCATTTTAAAAGAATGAAAGCTAGGGCTTGAGAGTGAAGAAGAGAGGAAGAAGAGAAGAAGAAGAGAAGAAGAGGAGAAGAAGAGGAGATCAAGCAAGTTTCCGTCGTGGATATCGTCGGGGGTGATCCCTACTAGGTATGTGAGTTCTTAGTGTTGGGTTGATCCTTTCCCCCACACACCAAACTCATTTTTTTATTATTGAGAAAAGATTGGATATGTTGTTGAAGTTGTTGTGTTGTTGGTGTTGTTGTTTGTGTTGTTGAATTCCCTTGTTGATTTGGGCATGTTTCCGGTTGTGTTTGGGTTGAAATCTATGGTATGTTGAGGGATTTATGATTCTAAATGTTTGGGGCTGGAGACCTTGAAGTTTAGAAGGTTTAGAGTTGGAGAAAAGAAGGAAGAAAAGTCGAGTTTTCTGGGGAAAGGGGTGGTGCGTCGCGCGCCCCAAAGGAGCTTCTGAGCTTTCCCCCTTGGGGCGCCGCGCCTAGCAGTGCGCGAGCAGGTCCCTTCTGAGCTTCAAGGGCTGGCGCTCCGCGCCTTGCAGAGCGCCAAGGACGCCATGTTCCCCCATTCTTTTCATACTTTCTCATGCATGTTCCTAGGTATTATACATATGTTTCCTAGTTTTTTCCAACACTCTAAGGTACATTTAGACACCCCGAATTCATCCATAAACATGTGATCATACACCTTGAATCCATAGTTCAATTCAAGGCAAGTTAGGATCGAAGTTAAGGTGAAGTTAGAGTCAAGTCAAGCAAGGTTAAGAAGTAAGTTCAAGCAAGTCTCTAAAGCTTTTCAAGAGTCGTCATTAAATGTTTTACCTTCGTTTTAAGGTTCAAGTTTCAAGTCGAGTAAGGAGTATAGAGTTCAAGCCAAGTGAAGAGTCTCAAGTTTCAAGCTAAGTCAAGAACATAAAGTTGAGTTCATTTCTCAAAGTTATTAATGTATTCCCAAATAAGTTTTAAAGAAATGTTTTACATTTAAACAAGGTTGGAAACTGAGATATCCAAATAGCCTTCGGGCTAGTTTTTGAGTAATTATCTCAAATCAGCAGGAAGACATATGTTTTAAAAACATAAGAGCCAGTACATTTTTGGGAGTAGTATCGAGCACCGAATTGGGGGAGCGTTCAAAGAACCCACAGCCCCCATAGAACCATGTTAGCCACCATGGGTAGAAAAGGATCATACTTTTTAGATGAATCATTTTCCAGATAGACTAGTGGATCCATTAGGCAGTTCATATCTTATACCTTTGGCCGGGTATAAGATGCTCTGGTAGCGTGAGGTCGATCGCTGTATCATCACTATAGCTCTTGTGTGATGGTTGTCGGTTAGAGAAACTCCCATAACAGTTATTGTATTTTCTTACACAGAAAGTATTATATTTTTATACATCAGTTCACTTGTATTTCTATATACATCTCAGGCTTATTGTATCTTTGTATACACACAGAGTTTATAGCATGTTTTAAGTAGTCTTTCTTTATATCGCCCTTGTTTTAAAATTGCCTTATATTGAAAGAAGTCAGTCAGGTTGAGTTGAGTTGAGCCAGGTAAGTTTTTCAGTTTCTTCCAGATTTTCCTTCTAGCCTTTGTTGCTTAGCTTCCAGCTCGCATACTCGTACATTCCATGTACTGATGCTAGTTGGCCTTCATCTTATTATGATGCAGACACAGGTACCCAGGATCAGTATCCAGCACGTCGTTGATCCAGCTGAGCACTCCAGAGTCAGTGGTGAGCCTCCTTGCATTCCGGAGGACTCAATTATTTTGTGTTCTTAGTTTTGTTTTATTAGGGTGTTGCGGGGTCTGTCCCAACATCCATCTCAGTATTTTAGAGGCTTCATAGACAATCAGTCAGCTAGTTTTTGAGTCTCTCATCTATGTATATATTTAAATATCTTATTTTGAGATTCGAGATGCCCTTGTGGCCAAATTTTTATAATTTAAGTTGTTGTGTAAACTTGCATTGCATTAGGTTATTCTGTTGAGTTAGGTTTCTGCTGAGTTAAGTAAGCCAGGCCAAGGGTTCGCTTGGGGCCAGAAATGGTCTCCGGGTGCCGGTCCCGCCCAGGGTGTAGGCTCGGGCGTGACAGGTTTTAATATTTTACTAGTCCTTTTCTTGTAGGAAAGGTTTTAAGACTCTATAAATAGAGGCTTGTTTCTTCTAACTTAAATCAACATTCACAGTGTAGTCCAAGGGTTTTGAGAGTTGCGGTTATGGGGGAGAATTTTTGAACCTCCTTGTAGTCTGAATGAAATTGTTGAGGTCATTTCTCTCTATATTTGTACTCTCATATTTATATAGTGGATTGCTCATCTCTTTTGTGGATGTAGGTCGATTGATGGAACCACGTTAAATTTTTTGTGTCTTTTGGTATATTTCTCGTTTGTCTTCTTACTCATGGTCTTTCGAGGTTTGCTTTGCTAGCTTTCGCATTGTACCTGCTTATTTCTGTAACATCCGACAATTTGAAATAACTATGAAGAGACTTAGAATTGGAAATAGTCATTTTTGGAAGGAATTCAAAAATCTGGAAATTTGGTTAAGTGTGGGAAAAAAGTGAGTTTTTGGCCAACTTTGAGCAGTCATAACTCCTAGCTCACGATGAGTTAGGAGTAGTTCCAGTTATGTTTCCGAAGCTTGTGGAATGATCTTTCCAACGCCGCCAAGTTTGCTTGATTCCGAGTTTGTATGAGTGAGTTGTGCCCATTGGAAGTTGGGTAGTTGGCAGGGAAATCCGTCCGGAAATTTTAAGGGCATTTTGGTATTTTCCCTAATCAATTCTTTTGGTTATATTTAAGTGTTGGACTGATTTTTAGATCAGTTTGTCCCATTTTAAAAGAGTGAGAGTGAAGGTTTTGAGTGAAGAGGAGATGAAGAGGAGAAGAAGAGAAGAAAGAGGAGATCAAACAAGTTTCCGTCAAAGATCGTCGTGGATATCGTCGGGGGTGATCCCTACAAGGTATGTGAGTTCATAGTGTTGGGTTGATCCTTTCCCCCACACACCAAACTCGTTTTATTATTGAGAAAAGATCGGTTGTGTTGTTGAAGTTGTTGGTTGCTGTTGATGTTGTTAATTGTGAAGTCCCTTGTTGATTTGGGCATGTTTCCGGTTGTGTCTTAGGTTGAAATCTATTGTATGTTGAGGGATTTATGATTCTAAGTGTTTGGGGCTGGAAACCTTGAAGTTTAGAAGGTTTAGAGTTGGAGAAAAGAAGGAGAAAAGTCGAAGTTGTCGGGGAAAAGGGGTGGCGCGTCGCGCCTTGCAGAGCGCCAAGGACGCCAAGTTCCCCCGTTCTTTTCACACTTTGTCATGCATGTTCCTTGGTACTGTACCTATGTTTCCTAGTTGTTTCCAACACTCCAAGGTACTTCTAAACGTCAAGAACTCATCCAAAAACGTGTGATCATACACCTTGAATCCATAATCCAATTCAAGGCGAGTTAGTATCAAGTTAAAGTGAAGTTAGAGTCAAGTCAAGCAAAGTTAAGAAGTAAGTTCAAGCAACTCTCTAAAGCTTTTCAAGAGTTGTTATTAAACGTTTACCTTCGTTTTAAGGTTCAAGTTTCAAGTCGAGTAAAGAGTATAGAGTTCAAGCCAAGTGAAGAGTCTCAAGTTTCAAGTTAAGTCAAGACCATAAGGTCGAGTCCATTTCTCAAAAGTTATTAGGGAACTATGTATTTCCCAAAGAAGTTTCTAAATGTTTTTACATTTGAGTAAGAAAGGAACATCGATTCCAAGAGAGCCTTGGGCTAGATTTTGAGCAATTATCTCAAACTAAAGAAAGATGTGTTTAAAACACTTATGAGCTAAAGTATATTTTCGGGAGTAGTCTTGAGCACCAAGTTGGGGACACGAGTTCATATTAACTCAACTCTCCATAAGAACCATGCGGCCAACATGGGGTTTAACGGGTCATACTTTTTAGATGATCCCGTAAGTTAAGCTAGTGGATCCACTTAGTAAAGATAGCTTCCTATATCACGGCCAGGGATAGGATGGTCCTTGGGTGACATGAGGTAAAACGTTGTATCACCACTAGGGCTCATAGTGGTGATTGTCGGTTAAAGAATCTCCCACCAAAGTTATATTACTTTTATATAAGTAAAGTTGAGTTTGTTATTGTTTTATCATTAACGAGCTAAGTTGTTATACTGTTTTACAAGGTTTATATATTGCATGTGTCTTATTGCTATATATATATATATATATATATTGAGTTCAGTTATTCATGAGTCGTACAAAGCCAAGGTAAGTGTTCGCTTGTACTCTTTTCAAGCTTAAGTTGTGGTTTAGATTTCCAGCTCGCATACTCGTACATTCCATGTACTGATGCCAGTTGGCCTGCATCTTATGATGATGCAGACACAGGTACCCAGGATCAGCATCCAGCACGTCGTTGATCCAGCTGAGCACTCCAGAGTCAGTGGTGAGCCTCCTTGCATTCCGGAGGACTCAATTATTTTGTGTTCTTAGTTTTGTTTTATTAGGGTGTTGCGGGGTCTGTCCCAACATCCATCTCAGTATTTTAAAGGCTTCATAGACAGTCAGTCAGTTAGTTTTGAGTCTCTCATCTATGTATATATGTAAATATTCTATTTTGAGATTCGAGTTGCCTTTGTGGCCAGATTTTTAAGTTAAGTTGTTTTGCAACCTTGCATTTGCATTGAGTTATTCTGTTGGGTTAGGTTTCCGCTGAGTTAAGAAAGCTAGGCCAATGGTTCGCTTGGGGCCAGAAACGGTCTCCGGGTGCCGGTTTCGCCTAGGGTGTAGGCTCGGGGCGTGATAATTTCGGTCATAATAAGTGGTGTCATAGAGGTTGTTCCTTCTAACTTAATCAGCATTTACAATGTAGTCCTAGGGTTTTGAGAGTTGCGGTTATGGGGAGAATTTTGTGTATCTCCTTGTATTTTGAGTGAATTGGTTGACTCTATATTTTGTACTCTCATATTTATAGTGGATTGCTCATCTCTTTTGTTGACGTAGGTCAATTGACCGAACCACGTTGAATCTTTGTGTCTTTTGTTGTATTTTCTCGTTTGTCTTCTTACTCATGGTCTTTCGAGGTTTTCTTTGCTAGCTTCCGCCTTACAACTGCTTATTTTGGTCCTAACAGGTGGTTTTATGCCGTAATTTTACTATCTTTAGATAAATCACTTTTTGAAATGTTCTAAGTATAAAACAATTTTTAAAAAATACTTAGAAAAAAGTCGTCACTTAATTTTTTAAAGAAATTAAGAAAACTTAATTTAAAAAAGACTATAACAGATGATTCATCTTGGGGAGTAATTCAGATGATTTTTCCAGTCTTGAGACCGTCTTCAATAGTTTTACCAATTTTGACTATCTCACTTAACTTCTTTCCCAAAATGAGCAACATCCTATTGTAGTACTCCGGCTCTTGTATGCGCACGAAGACTTCAATAATTTCTTTCCCGATCATGGGAGGCATAACCCTTGCAACCTCTCTTCTCCAACGGTATGCATATTCTCGATAACTTTCACAAGACTTCTGCTTGATTCTCTCCAAAGAGTATCGATCAGGAATGAATTTCACATTGTAACCAAACCTTTCAATGAAGTCTTTAGCCAAAGCGTTCCAACTTGGCCATTGTTTCATTTCTTAAGAAATATATCATTCAAAAGCTTCTTCTTTCAGGCTTCGACTAAAGAGATGCATTAACAAAGCCTCATCTTTTCCAACTCCCAAAAATTGGTTGCAATAAGCCCTCAAATGAGCAAAAGGATTTTCAACTCCGCTAAAAGAGTCAAATTTCGGCACTTTAAAACCTTCCAGGAACTCCAAAGGTGAATGAATGCACAAATCTTCATAATTCAACCCCACAATGCCTGGGGTGTATTGAAAGTCCTTCATTGCATTCAAAACTTCCTCTCTGATGTTTTGCTCATCCTTTCCTTTTATGACCTTCCACCCCTTCTCCTTCTCCTCATAATAATCGAGTTCAAAATGTGTGGTAGATGGATGGTATGATTCTGACGGCGTTGGAATATGAAAATCAGTTTTAAGAGGTATGGATTGAGTGGTAGGTGAGTTTTGAACAATTTGAGTAGGGATTTGATGGTCGGGAGGAAAATTCTGGAGACTGTTGGTGTTTGAATTTCGAGGAATATGTAACTTTTGGTGTGAGGAGCTAGCATGATGTGGGTTAAGTTTAGTTAGGTTGATGATGAGAGGTTCTGGAATGGTAGTGGTGGATGAATTGTTTGGAAAATGTTTGGATGTTGGATCCAAAGTTAGAAAATTGAGTGGAGGCCTTTCATTGTCTGGAGTAGGAGTGTTGGCAATGATAGCCAGATTTATCAACTCTCAGGTCTTATCTGATTCATCCCTCATTTCAGCAATCTATTGGAATAATTGTGCAATTATCTTGTTCTGTTCAACAATGATAGGGTCATTCACATTGATTTTGGCCAAATTAGTGTTCTCAACATTCTCAACCACTTTTTCTTTGTCTTTCGACAAACATTGGTCGGAGAAGGAATCTTTGGGGTCTTTGGACCTCGTGAAGTATGAATTAATGTTCTGCCATTTTCTCAACACAGATCAATTTTGAGTACCTGAAAAGAAAAATAACTCAAAAGACAAATGTGTTAGTTTGTGTAGATGATAAATAATATAAAATATCACACACATGACTGCACACACATAAGAGTTGTTTTACATGAAGATAAACTAGCCCACATATATAGAAAAATGACTAAATAGACAAGAATTTGTCTATTTGATTTGAGATTAGTGAATCAAAGAAGTTAACTTTTGTGGAGCCGAGGTTCTTTTATACTTCTGATTTTT
The DNA here is from genome assembly GCF_900185275.1 of Solanum verrucosum. Lineage (NCBI taxonomy): Eukaryota > Viridiplantae > Streptophyta > Magnoliopsida > Solanales > Solanaceae > Solanum > Solanum verrucosum. The sequence goes on from NW_026019988.1 coordinate 2,509,684, forward strand.
TATGAGATGGAACTCTAATCTTTTCGCAAGGGTTGAAAAAAATAGAATTTCTCAAAATGGGGATCGAGACTTGAAAGGTTGTCTACGTATCTCTCTGAGGAGAATTCAGGTCCTACGTAGTTCGACTTGTTTGAATCTCTTTTCGACCTGAGATAGAGGGTTAACCTTTTTCTAAGATGAGAAAGTAAAGATTTGAAAGATGAAGTTTGAATTTTTTAGGGAAACTGAAGACTCGAAGGGTATTTGGACACACTTTTGATAGTGACTTGATATTTGTGCTTAAGGGTTCTAAAAACAATTTGAAGAGGAGTGAACTAGAATATCTCCAAATAAAGCAACATATTCACATAAGCAGTTATAACACAATAACATATATTGCGCGTTCTAAACAAATATGTGATCCTTTTGTGCCAAGGTAGACCTAGCAATTTGAATAATGTATAACGTCATTTAAAACATTTCATTATTCCAAAATCAAACATTATACAAGTTTTATGAATAAACTAAATAGGGATACATAATAGGGGAAAGTGATATAAATAATCAGTCTCACACAGGGGCATAATCCTAAACTATGCCTCCATGGAAGGTTTTTCGTTCTTGAGCTTCTTATAGCTTGTAAAGCTATTTCTTCAACTAGAATAAGATATAATCTACCTCTTACCCTAGGATATAATGATTTTTCAAACAACATATACATCCTTTAAATTTAACAAATAAGTATGATCGTCCGTTTAGGCCGTGAGCCATTTTGGACTCAAGGTGGTCTCTCTAATGGGCCCAACACGCCTTGGGTGTTGGCTCATGTTAGGTCAATACGCTAAATTGAGGGATTTGATTTCGCTCTACACTAGTTAACTAAGAGTGGGTTTTATTTGAAGTGAATCAACGACCCAAATGGACAACTTGGGCTGGGGTAGTTAGCGACCATTGACCATCTAGTAGCCAACTACATTGGCCAGGGTACCCCGAGAAATAATTTGGATAACGAACGATTGCGGCCCGCATAATCATCCTTTAAGTGAGAAATAATAAGAAGTCGTTTGAAGGAATAAATTACATGCATACAATGACAGTTAATATCATAACTTAAACAAATAAGGCACATATGAGGCAAAACAATTCAACAAATATTAACAAATAGTCAAAAGAATCAAGTCATGGTTAGAACTTAATTAAATCTCCAGCAGAGTCGCCATTTCTGTATGCTGTAATTTTGCTATCTTTAGAAAAATCACTTTTTGAAATGTTCTAAGTATAAAATAATTTGAAAAAAATACTTAAAAAACAGTTGCCACTTAATTTTTTAAAGAAATTAAGAAAACTTATTTAAAAAAGACTCTAATAGATTAAGTGTTTAAAAATTTAGAGAAAATGGGTAAGAGGTTCTCATTTACACTTCAAGAAGGTTTTTAAAATATTTTAAGTGCTCGCTAACACGCATTATCCGACAACTTGGTTAAAATATAATTTTTGACTCTTTGTTAGAAAAATGATTATAAAAATAATTTACAATATTAACTTGAAACAATAGTTAAACAATGAACAATTAAATTACAGGTGATTAATATTTCAACAAAATTACATTAATTAAAATTTATTTGAATCATTTTGGAAATAATAATTTAAACCAATTTGATCAATTAAAGCATGGAAACTTTTTTAAATAAATAAAAAGTTTTGATTAAAGATAAAAAAAACAAGTCAAAACTAACTAACATAAAGTATATAGTTCATCTTTTGGAGATTTAATTAAATTAAACCAAATCAAATAAAAATGTTAGAATTAAACAAATCACAAATAAAGAGGATAAATAAAAGAGAAGCAAAAAAAAAAAAAATCAGATTTTTGGGCTTTGGCATAATCTGTCCTAAAACTATCAACAATCTGCATAAATATATGGGCTTTTGGCCCAATTGCGTCAAAAGTGCAAGCTGTTAGAATTTGGTCTTCGGCCCAATTTTCCTGCTTTTATACAGTGTATACAACAAGTGTATATTTTTGTATACGGGTCGTATTTTGACCCATTTTCTTGTATATCGGACTGTATACTGACTGTATATTGAGTGTATACTGTTGTATACAACATGTATACAACCCATTTTTGGCTTTTCGATACCTGTGATCTAACTTTTCAGTGACTCGAATAAGATGTGGCTGACTAAAAAATGGTCCAACTAAATGATATGTAAGGAGGGGTCCAAAATGGACTCGAATTGGTGAGTTCATGCAAAAAAAATAAAAATGATAAAAGATTAGGACAAGGAAGAAAGTCACAACAACTCAAAATTTGAAAATGCAGACATATGAGGGCAGAAGAATGAATTCCAGATTATGGATATGCTATGACTAAGATGACAAAACCTTTGCTGCAAACTTGGTTCAAAATTCTAACCATAATCAAATAAAATTTAAATGAAATGCCAACAAAGACACACCATTATTGTATTGAAACTAAGAATTTGCTAGTGCAAATTAATTATTAGAGAAGGCAATAACTCAAGTAAAGAAGACAATCACAAATCCATGAATATTTTAACTCATTCCTCAACAACAAGAAAAAAAAAACTATTTTGACATAATCCGAACTATTAAAACAAATTAACACATAGGTTAGCTAATTATTTCTGAAACAAATTAACACAGAAGTTAGCTAATTAATGATGAATTCAACAAGGCAACGGAAACTAATAGGAACCAAACAATAATAAAATAAATCCCATAGCATAGGCTAAAGAAGCTTATTACATGCACATTGTACTTCAAATTGCCACATGAACAACATATACTCTTAAAGCATTTACTAACACAAGCAATAAACATATAAATGTTGATATGCGATGCTTAGAAGGCCGAGCCAGGCCATTACAGATTTGCCATCTAAAACAAGCAAACAAACAAAAAACAAAAGTAACACTAAAAATCTTAATCATAGTCAAAGAATGTAGGTATGGGATAAGAGTAAACTTCACTAAATACAAAGAAATCATACATCATTGAGATCTTAAAAACACGCTTCATGAAGAAAGCAATCAGGTTGGAAACGAAAATGCTCATCAAACTTAGGCTAAATATACCTTACTTGGAACTGAACATGTAGAAACTCAAACGAGACTAAAATTGTAAGCTATTGAGCACACAAAATAGGATAAGATTTAGACATAGAAAATAATATGAACTTAAATATAACTTTAGGAACACACAAATTGATCATTCAAAATGCAACAGTGATAGTTAAATACAATTACCATTTTGACATGAAGATACCTTATACAGAGAACTAGAATGGATTACTACCCAAAAAAATAGAAATTTATAAGGCGAGTATATTACCTTTTGTAGAGCAGTGAATCCGAGACGACGAGCTTGACCACAAAGAACTTCCACTAGTGAGCCGATTTCGATGAACTCCGGAAAATAAAACAACTTCGAATTCAAATTCGAATAGAAGAGACTCAAACTCTCTGTTTTTTTTTTACTCTTTTAGGATGTATTTTTCTGTCATTTTTATGTGTATCTCCCCCCTCATAGTGATTGAAAGAGAGAATATATAGAAGATTTAACACTGAAAATTGGGGGAAACGGGCAGAAAAGGGGAGAGAAATCCGTTGAGCAAAATTCAAAATCTTTTGAATTTCTATCCTCCTTTCCAATGCCAACAATGAAAGGATGTGTGATTTTTGAAAAAGGAGAAAAGGGAACGGCGATTGGACGCAACTGCTTCAAAAAGGAGGACGGCGCGATTGTTTCCGAATTTTCTGGACGTTGATGGACTGTTCTCAATTTGTGTTTCATTGGGAACTGTTGTCGCTGTTGTGCGCTGGGTTATACGCTGATCCATTTTTCTCGCTGGCTTTGCATTTCTGGGTTTCTTCGCGTGGAAAAGAACGGGGTGGGGTCGGGCGTATGGGTGTTGTACGTATGCTGATGGGCTGATGGGTTTTAAAGTTGTATGATTGAAAATTGTGTTGTAAATAACATATATATACAAGTATTATAGAAAATTAGCAACAAATAGCTCATAATTAAATAGCATTTAATAGACCAAAAAAAAGGAGCACAAATTAGCCCATATTAACAGACGGCTACTAATAGGTTTTTCTTTAAAAAAAAAATTCTTGTGAAACTAACCGCCACACATAGCATTAAAAACGGAACGTGGGAAATCATATAAACTCCCCATAGATAATTAGCAATTTAGTATCCATAAACTCATAAATTCATAAAACTTCATGTATAAAAAAATCAACGAGATTCTACTACAAACATCAACAAATAGATGACATCTTTGATAGTATTGATTCATCATAGCGGAGAATGGGATAGCGCAAATAATTTTGTAAACTATTCCATGGAGGGGTGGTTATTACAACAGACATTGATTTCAACGGATTCACTCGCTTGCTTTCAAGCCATCTAAACGTCGATACTTCCTTGAATTCGTTTGATTTTCATTATAAAATTGATGAAAATTCTATGCCGATGTTGATACGAGACTCTATGGGATTACGAGTATACATTGAATTGAAAAAAGGTTCAGGAAACTTCAAAGACTATCCATTGTGCATACTTGGAAAGCTATAGATATTCATCATACACTTTTAATTAATGGAGAAGAATATGGGGAGGTCAATACCCAAATAATACCTCATAGTAACACCAACACAGACAATTTGAATGTAATTGAATATAATGACATGGCTGCTCGGGGTGATTGCATATTTTCAACAATGCAATATTATTGAAAGTGATGTTGCTAACGTACCCTCAGAAGATTTTGAAGTCTGTCATTGAAAATTATGCAATTCGAAAGAAGTTCCAATTTAAAGTGAACAGATCAAGTGCATCAAGGTATTATTCAATTAGTATAAGTAGAATATAAATCTATGTTATCTGCTACAATGTATACCTTTTCAAAAATGGTATTCTTTATGTATCCAATCACTTATAAATTTAAACAGTTGACTGAATTATGTATTATCAAAAGATTTGGTTTTTATCACGTGAATGAACAGTCATGTATACAATGCATTAATGTATACATATTCGTGTATTCGTTCACTAAAAAAGTAAACAGTGAATCGAATAATCTTTTATCACATAAATGAGTTTTTATCACGTGAATGAACATTCATGTATACACTGCATTCATGTATACATATTTGTGTATTCATTCACTAAAACTTTGTATACATTTCAGATTCTTCCTTCAGTGTGTAAATGAGGATTGCACTTGGAAATTAAAATGCTCAGCATTACACAAGTAAAAAATATTCAAAGTTAGACAATTCATTGTTGAACACACTTGTCCTGCAAAGGATAGACTAATGTCGCAACGAGTTGCTACCTCAACTATACTTGGAAGAGAAATACAGTACAAATATCATGATCCAAAAGTTGTATACAATGCGAGAGACATAATTACTGATATGAATAAACAATTTGGACTTGATTTGACATACTGGAAAGCACATAGAGCAATGTTAAAAGCATTGACAATGGTTAGAGGTGATCCCACAGAATCCTATGCTGAGATACCAAGATATTTGCACATGTTGACGCAGTCGAATCCAAGATCTATTGTCAGTTTACAAAAACACAGCTGAGGGACATTTTCAATATGCTTTTGTGGCTTTAAATTCTTCAATACAAGGTTGGGTAAATTGCAGGCCAGTTGTAATTGTTGATGGTAGCTTTCTCAAAGCAGCCTAATCATGGAACCTTTCTAACTGCTAGTTGTCAAGATGTTGGAGGTATGTATACAACTCTTATTTATTTCAATATATTTTTTCACATATAAAGATTGCACTAATTACCTCCTCAAATCATTTTTTTCTCATAACATTATACCACACTTACAATTCATTATGATTTGTTTAGGACATATATTACCATTGGCATACACAATTGTCGATTCCAAAAATAATGTATCATGGCAATGATTTTTTGAAAAGTTCAAAAAAGCGTATGGAGTGAGGGATAAAATGTGTTTTGTATCAGATAGGCATCAAAGCATAATTAGAGCTAAATCAGTTATATATCCAGATTTACCACATTATGCATGTATGTGACATCTGTGGAAAAACATCAAAGAAAATTTCAGAAGAAGCCAATTATAATTAAGGGAAATATATTATGCAATGGCTTGCGCATACACTGTGCGAGATTTTGACTACTATATGGCGGATGTTAATCGAATCGATCATCGAGTGAAGACTTACATGTATGAAATTGGCTATAGTAAATGGTCAAGGGCGCATTCCACAAGTAATAGAACAATGACCATGACATCCAACATAGCAGAGTCACTTAACTCAGCAACAAAAGACGCACAAGATCTCCCAGTAACAAGGCTACTTGAAGAGATGCGTAAATTAATTGAGAAATGGAACTATGACAGGTCAAAAGAAGCTCTGTATACAAATACCAAACTTACAGCAAAATATGAATCAATTCTTGCTGATAACCTGGAAATTGCACTACATATGATGGTAAGTTTTATTAGTTATACTAATCATATTAATTATTCTTAATATAAATTGCACACCATTAATATTTATACTAATCATATTAATTATCTTCAATAGGTGCGACCTTCAAGTGATTACCTACATACCGTCACACATATGGGGAAAACTTTCATCGTCTGTATAAAAGCAAAAACATGTACATGTCAACAATTTCAATTCGATGAACTTCCATGTCCACACGCTTTAGCAGTATTACATAAAAAAGGTTTGGATGGAGATGATTACAGCTCATTATACTATACCAAGGAGAACATGATGAAGACATATGATATCCTCGTAAATCCAATGCCCGATGAAAGTACATGGGACTTACCACAAGAAGTGGCTGAAGAAATTTTATTGCATCCAATAGGTAACAAAGTGCCTGGAAGACCCCGAAAAAAGACAAGAAAAGGCTTGAAAATCGGCAAAAATAACATGTAAGACGTCATGTGGAAAATATGGACAAGAAGGGCATAACATATAAGATCAGAACCTGCAGGAACATGCCTAAAGAAAAATAGAAGTTAAATATAGTAATTATATATAATGTGTATCTATTTCTTTAGAATATTTTATGAATTCATTGATGTCATGTACATTATTTTAGATATATATATTTATTTATTTATTTTTAATTGAGATGCAATAAAAGACCAGAGTATGTATGATAACATCCACCTTGAGCTTTGGTGATCAAGTTTGCTCTAGTGCTGAAATCTTAACTGGCACAGATTATGGTTCCAATTCTGAGGCTCATCAAAAGCATTAGGAATGAAAAAAATAGATTACAGAACCAGCCTCTGGAAATAATCTCGGTTATCATGTAATTGCTTCACCTTATACAAGTCATAACAAATGAAATAAAATTAACCACATCCCTTATGAAATATATAATTAGTTATTATATCATATCAATGAAGATAGTAAAATATAGATAAAGAATTAATGTACATAACAAAGAGCAAATTAAATTAATAGCACATGTCAAAAGGAAATTAGATTCCAGAAAAAAACGTCTACAAATATATAACCAAAACATCAAACTTACGGTTTAAACAAACACATTAACAATTATCACTTAAAACAATATGATATCTTTCAAAACAACAACTACACTTTCTGTCTAATAGCTTTATCCTTGATCTTGATTTTTCTCTTTGGGAACTCAGATTCACTCTCAGCTTGTTCTTTCTGCTTGTTCAGTCCATAATTTCATAAAAGACATGCCAATCGCCTTCAATATTGATCTACATCAAAATTGGTAGGGAACTGACGATTTCAAATGAAATACTCTACAAAAGCAGATACAAAAACACCGCAATCCCTGCATAGACAAATAAGAATTCCCTTAACTATTTCTCAAATTGGAGGGAATGAGAATACAGCCAACTTGCCCAATAAGGTGTGATGCAGAGGTTCAGGCAATGATTTAGTGAACAAATCAGCTGGTTGGGATGAAGATCGAATGTGACAAAGAGAAATGTAAGGTGTGCCTAGGGCTAGTTTTATTAATAATAAAAAAGGAATCTTTAAGCAAGGGACCTATGCCTTATCTTACTAATCCTAATAAGGTAGCATGCCTCTACTAATTACTGGATTTATTGGATCTTCTTGTTGTTGTTGAAACTCTCATATGATTTTGTTTTGCCAATCACATCGGTAGGTGCCATGGAATAAATTCGCCAGCCACCTTACCATCCCAACTATTTTCCCTTTCATGTGTCTTCTTTTTGCTTATGTTGCTTCCACTTCTTCGTTGCTTAGTTAAGATATACCCATCATTGGCTACCTTATCAAATAATATGTCTAGCATATCCTCCTCATCATCTCCGTCAAACATGTCACTCCCCAAGTCATATCATGAGTTGTACTTGGATTAAGTCTTGAAACTACTACAACTTCTGGCTCATGGATCTTTTCCAATACCGATCACCTACCTCTTATCGAATTTGCTTACAACAATAGTTGCCACTCTAGCATCCAAATGGAAATTTGTTAAGTATTTTGAGTTGAGTTTTTGGTCAACTACAAACGACCATAACTCCTAGCTCAGGATGAGTTAGGTGTGTTTCCAGATATTGTAGGAAAGATCTTGGAATAATCTTTCCAACGCCGCCGAGTTTGCACGATTCTTAGTTCGTATGAGTAAGTTATTCCCATTGGAAGTTGGGTTGTTCATATAAGAAAAGTCGAATATGTCACACCCCGAGCCTACACACTGGACGTGGCCGGCACTCGAAGACCATTGTTGGCCCCCAAGTGAACCCTTGGCCTGGCTTTCTTAACTCAGCGGAAACCTAACTCAACAGAATAACTCAAAGCAATGAAAGGTCATAAAACAACCCAACTGATAAAATCTGGCCAAAAAGGCAACTCAAGTCTCAAAATAAAATATTTATATATATACATAGATGAGAGACTCAATACTAACTAACTGACTGTCTATGAAGCCTCTATAATACTGAGATGGATGTTGGGACAGACCCCATAACATCCTCATAAAACAAAATTAGGAAAACGAAATAACAAAGTCCTCCGGAATGTAAGGAGGCTCACCATTAACTCTGGAGTGCTCAATTGGATCAACGGCGTACTGAATGATGATCCTGGGTACCTGTGTCTGCATCATAATAAGATGCAGGCCAACTGGCATCAGTACATGGAATGTACGAGTATGCGAACTGGATAACTATACAACAACTTAAGCTTGAAAAGGGATACAAAAGAGAACTTGCCTTGGCTCTAGTCAACTCATGAGTAACTGAACTCAATATAAAGCAATAAGACACATGCAATATATAAAGCTTGTAAAACTATTTAAAACATGACATCGAAATCATATTTATAATATCATAAAAATACCATGCTCCCTCTCAAAGTCTACTTGTGCAATGCATGAATGAAGTCCCATACCCCCATCCATACTAAGCAGAACTCCTCGAGGAACCATGCAATTTCTATTGTGGGAGTTTCTCTAATCGACAGCCACCACTACATGCCTAAGTGGTGATACAACGTCTTGCCCACGCTGCCAGAACTGTCCTATACTTTCTTGTTATATAGAACGCTTTAACTTAGTGGATCCACTAGCTTAACTTTACGTGATCATCTAAAAAGTATGACACGTCAAATCCCATGTTTGGCTACATGGTTCTTATGGAGAGTTGAGTTAATATGAACTCGTGTCCCCAATTCGGTGCTCAAGACTACTCCCAAAAATACTCTAGCTCATAAGTGTTTTAAACACATCTTTCTTTAGTTTGAAATAATTGCTCAAACTACCCTCTTAAAAGAGGCAATTGCTTTTGAAAACTCTTTCTAAAAAGAACATATCAAAACCATATTTTTAATATGATCATTGATGACTCGGGAAGTCATACTGCATAAACATTGATGGTATATCTAGAGACCATACTGTTTAAACATTGATGACATACTCAATTGTCATACTAATCATGTTTTAGAAACTCTTTCGCAAAACTCATCTTTTCTTAAAAGAGATAGTACTCAAACTGCTCAAAACTCTTTTGGAAATCTCAGTTTCCTCTCATCTTAAATATGAAAACATTTATAAACTTCTTTGGGAATACTTAGTTCCCTAATAACTTTTGAGAAATGAACTTGACTCTTTACTATTGGCTTAACTAGAAACTCTATACTCTTTACTTAACTTGAAACTTGAGCCTAAAAATGAAGTTAAAATGTTCAATAAAGACTCTTGAAAAACTTTAAAGATTTGCTTTGACTTATTTCTTAACTTCTAAGCTTGACTCTAACTTCACTTAACTTGGATCCTATCTTTCCTGGAATTGGATTACGGATTCAAGGGTAATGATCTCCTGTTTATGGATGAGTTCGGGATGTCTAAATGTACATTAGAGTGTTGAAAACAACTATAGAACATAGGTACATTGCCAAGGAACATGTATGAAAAAGTGGGAAGGAATGGGAAGGATTGGCGTCCTTGGCGCTCTGAGAGGCGCGGGGCGCCAGCATTCAGACTTCAGAGGGGCCTGGTGGGGGCTTTGCTAGGCGCGCCGCCCCAAGGGCTGGACTTCAAAGTCCCTTTTGGGGCACGGTGGCTGGCGCGACGCCCCAGCCTTTTTCCCCGAAAATTTGACTCTTATCCTTCCTTTTTCCAACTCTAAACCTTCTTAACTTCAAAGGTTCCAGCCCCAAACACTTAGAATCATAAATCCCCTTAATATACAATAGATTCAACTCGAAATCACAACCGGAAACATGCACCAAACCAACAAGAAACTTCAACAACACAACCACAACTTCAACAAACACAACCAATCTTTTCTCGGAATTAAAACGATTTTGGCGTGTGGGGGAATGAACCAACCCAACACTATGATCTCGCATACCTTAATAGGGATCACCCCCGACGAAATCCACGACGATCTCTACGAACCTTGCTTATTCTTCTCCTTCTCCTCTTCTTCTCTTCTTCTCTCTCAAAGCCCTAACCCTCACTTTAAAAAGGAAAAACTTATTTAAAATCAGTCTAAACCTTAAAATAACCAAAAGAAATGGTTATGGAAAAGACCAAAATACCCTTACAAATTCGGACTAAACTGCCCTGCCAACAACCCAACTTCCAAAGGGCATAACTCATTCATACGAACTCGGAATCACGTAAACTCAGCGGAGTTGGAAAGATCACTCCATGATTTTTCCAAACATAACTGGAAATACACCTAACTCATCCTGAGCTAGGAGTTATGACTGTCTGAAGTTGACCAAAAACTCATTTTTTTCCATACTTAGCTAAATTTCCAGATTTTTAATTCTTTCCAAAAATGACTATTTCCAATTCTAAGCTTCTTCATAGCTATTTCAAATTGCTGAATGTTACAATATCTCCCCCGTAGGAACATTCGTCCTCGAATGAGATTACTCTTACTAAGCTATATTGCCAATCCCTTGACTATGGGATAGGTAATCAGCTCAATTATCCTTGAAACCAATCCCACAATCCACCTTGATACCTCAAAACACCATCTCCCCCTTGTTCAAAAGCCATCACTGCTTATGAACATTTTGCCTGTAATTCCAGCAAGATAGGGTCTGGGTCTTTCTCACCTTTTACTTCTGGCACTAATGATGGGTCAGACCCATTCATCATCACTATTCCTCCTTTTGCGGAATCTATAAGTCTGACTCCCAGGCGTGCCGGTCCGTGCATATCTTTTGCTAACTCTCTCTTTCCTTCTTCAATATGGGTGGTGCTACCCATAGACAACTTGCTTAAAGAATCAGTAACAGCATTAACCTTACCAGGGTGATAAAGAAAACTCATGTCATCATCCTTGAGTATAACTTTAACCACTCTCTCTCTGTCTGAGATTAAGCTCATTCTAAGTGAACACACCCACATGAACATCATACAACAGTGACGTCATATCTTCAAAGCGAAAACTACAACAGCCAACTCTAGCTCATCACATTACACCCTGATTAGCCTAAACTCGACTATTGATCTCAAATCCATTTTAGATTCAGATACCCAGTATGTACTCAAGAACCAAATATCATAACTGGGTGGTAGTCAACTTCTCTTTCCATTCCTGAAAACTTTTCTCACAAGCTTCAGACCGTTGAAACTTCGCTATTTTTCTGAGTCAACTTGGTCAAATAAAACCCCTATCTACTAGATCCTTTTAACTGCTCTTTCAACTCTTTCAACTCTGCTGGTGCCATTCTATATGGAGAAATAGAGATAGGACAAGTATCTGGAATGATGTCTTAACCAAAGTCTATTTCTCTCTCAGGAGAAATTTCGAGTAGATCATCAGGAAAAACTTCTGGAAACTCTCTTACTATAGGAACTGACTGAAAAGGAGGTATCTCAACACTAGTCATTATCGTGGACTAAGTGATAGATACAACCCTTCGAAACTAACTTTCTCGCCTTGAGGTACGAAATGAAACGACCCTTAGGCACTGCTGAACTACTACTCCACTCTATGACTAGCTCACTAGGTTGCTCAGGTATAGCATCAAAGTTCATAGCAACATAAGGAATTACAAAAGATAAACTCGCTCTGGGTCTAGTAAAGCATAAACAGCAAAGTCAAAGACTTGAATCATACCAGTGACAACATCTGGTGAATCCTCTTGCTTTGGGCGACTATTGATTGCGTAGAGGCGGTTTGCTCCTCCGCCAGTACTAGAAATAGCTCCTCTAGGTACCATCTTGTCTGGGGGAGCAACTGATGAAGCTTGGGCCCTATTGCTCAGATTTCCACTACCTTGCCTGTTCTTAGGGCACTCTTTCATGAAGTGACCCTCTTGTCCACACTTAAAACAACCTGTCTGGCCATCACGACACTTACTTGGGTGGGTTCTACCACACGTAGCACATGCAGGAGCCTTACTACCCCTTAGTACCATACTGTCTTGAGGATATGTAAGTCTAGTCCTGAAACTATAGGAATTTCTATTGTACCCATCTTTGTTCTCAGGTGCAAGTGCACTAGCAAATGGTGGAGCAGGTCCCTTCTGTTTCTGTGGGAGGGATGACTGATTGGCATCATTTTTTTGCTACCTAAACTCGTCCCCTACTATCTTAGCCCTCTTATCCTTAAACTCTTCTCTATCCTTCAACTTATCCTCCTCAACTTGTTGTAAATGGATCATAAATCTTGTTAGGTCAATATCCCCTATCAGCATAGCTGCCTTGCCTTCCTTGCTTGACTGACGAGACAATCCAGCAACATATAAACTCATTCTACTCCTCATGTCTACAACCATCTCCGGAGCATAGTGGGAAAGTTGCGTGAACTTTAGACTATACTCATGAACACTCATAGACTCCGGATTAAGGGTGAGAAACTCTTTTAGCTTTGCCTCTCACAACTCACGAGGTAAGAAACGCCCCATGAGAGCACTCTCAAACACAACCCAACTCACTACTTTCGCATCCTCAACCCTAGTCTTTTTGCATTGGTCAAACCAGATTCTAGCAACACCCTTCATTTGGTATGTAGCTAGTTCCACCCTCTCCGACTCAGCAACATGCATCACATCAAATACCTTTTTAAGCTCCTCAATGAAGTTCTCCGGATTCTCAGTGACACTTGAACATGTGAAGCTTGGTGGGTTCATCCTTAAGAGTTCACGGATCCTTGAAGTATCAACCACTTAGTGTCAATTATCTCTCTGTCCAACATGAAAGGTCGCAACTTGACTTAACATTCGGATAGCTTCACCAAAATCAGCATATTTTATCTCTTCATGGGTTTGCATTTCTAGGGCATTTGGTAACTCTTGTTCCTCAACACTCTTCATAGCTGGACGAACTTTGATTGTTCTTCGTAGAGGCAAAATCCTCTAAAAACACACGCAAGCACGAATTAGAAGGAAACTTTTTAGAGATAAACTCTAACGCACGAAATGAATGTGAAAGAAGTGAGATAGTTCCTAAATGTTGCAGCCTCCTAATTATAGATGTGGTGTGCTTCACACCGATAACTAGGACTCTACAGACACAGCTTCATAGACTCCCTAGGACTCTGGAACTCTGTGCTCTAATACCAAGTTTGTCATGCCCCGAGCCTACACCCTGGACGTGGCCGGCACTCGAAGACCATTGTAAGCCCCCAAGCGAACCTTTGGCCTGGCTTTCTTAACTCAGCGGAAACCTAACTCAACAGAATAACTCAAAGCAATGAAAGGTCATAAAACAACCCAACTGATAAAATCTGGCCAAAAAGGCAACTCGAGTCTCAAAATAGAATATTTATATATATACATAGATGAGAGACTCAATACTAACTGACTGACTGTTTATGAAGCCTCTATAATACTGAGATGGATGTTGGGCCAGACCCCGCAACATCCTAATAAAACAAAACTAGCAAAACAAAATAACTAAGTCCTACGGAATGCAAGGAGGCTCACCACTGACTCTGGAGTGCTCAACTGGATCAACGGCGTGCTGAATGATGATCTTGGGTACCTGTGTCTGCATCATAATTATGATGCAGGCCAACTGGCATTAGTACATGGAATGTACGAGTATGCGAGCTGGACAGCTAAACAATAACTTAAGCTTGAAAAGGGATACAAAAGAGAACTTACCTTGGCTCTAGTCAACTCATGAGTAATTGAACTCAATATAAAGCAATAAGACACATGCAATATATAAAGCTTGTAAACTATTTAAAACATGACATCGAAATCATATTTATAATATCATAAAAATACCATGCTCCCTCTCAAAGTCTACTTGTGCAATGCATGAATGAAGTCCCATACCCCCATCCATACTAAGCAGAACTCCTCGAGGAACCATGCAATTTCTACTGTGGGAGTTTCTCTAACCGACAACCACCACTACATGCCTAAGTGGTGATACAACGTCTTGCCCACGCTGCCAGAACTGTCCTATACTTTCTCATTATATAGAATGCTTTAACTTAGTGGATCCACTAGCTTAACTTTACATGATCATCTAAAAAGTATAACCCGTCAAATCCCATGTTTGGCTACATGGTTCTTATGGAGAGTTGAGTTAATATGAACTCGTGTCCCCAATTCGGTGCTCAATAGTACTCCCAAAAATATTTTAGCTCATAAGTGTTTTAAACACATATTTCTTTAGTTTGAAATAATTGCATAAACTACCCTCTTAAAAGAGCTAATTGCTCTTGAAAAATCTTTCTAAAAAGAACATATCAATACCATATTTTTAATATGATCATTGATGACTCGGGAAGTCATACTGCATAAACATTGATGGTATATCTAGAGAGCAGACTGTTTAAACATTGATGACATACTCGATTATCATACTAATCATGTTTTAGAAACTCTTTGCAAAACTCAACTTTTCTTAAAAGAGATAGTACTCAAACTGCTCAAAACTCTTTTGGAAATCTCAGTTTCCTCTCCTCTTAAATGTGAAAACATTTATAAACTTCTTTGGGAATACTTAGTTCCCTAATAACTTTTGAGAAATGAACTTGACTCTTTACTCTTGGCTTAACTAGAAACTCTATACTCTTTACTTAACTTGAAACTCTATACTCTATACTTAACTTGAAACTTGAGCCTAAAAATGAAGTTAAAATGTTCAATAAAGACTCTTGAAAAACTTTAAAGACTTGCTTTGACTTACTTCTTAACTTCTAAGCTTGACTCTAACTTCACTTGACTTGGATCCTATCTTCCCTCGAATTGGATTATGGATTCAAGGGTAATGATCTCATGTTTATGGATGAGTTCAGGATGTCTAGATGTACCTTAGAGTGTTGAAAACAACTATAGAACATAGGTACATTACCAAGGAACATGTATGAAAAAATGGGAAAGGAATAGGAAGGATTGGCGCCCTTGGCGCTCTAAGAGGCGCGGGGCGCCAGCCCTCAGACTTCAGAGGGGCCTGGTGGGGGCTCTGCTAGGCGCGCCGCCCCAAGGGCTGGACTTCAGAGTCCTTTTTGGGGCACGCTGGCTGGCGCGACGCCCCAGCCTTTTTCCCCGAAAATTTGACTCTTATCCTTCCTTTTTCCAACTCTAAACCTTCTTAACTTCAAAGGTTCCAGCCCCAAACACTTAGAATCATAAATCCCCTTAATATACAATAGATTCAACTCGAAATCACAACCGGAAACATGCACCAAACCAACAAGAAACTTCAACAACACAACCACAACTTCAACAAACACAACCAATCTTTTCTCGGAATTAAAACGAGTTTAGCGTGTGGGGGAATGAACCAACCCAACACTATGATCTAACATACCTTAATAGGGATCACCCCCGATGAAATCCACGACAATCTCTACGAACCTTGTTTATTCTTCTCCTTCTCCTCTTCTTCTCCTCTTCTCTCTCAAAGCCCTAACCCTCACTTTAAAAAGGAAAAACTGATTTAAAATCAGTCTAAAACCTTAATATAACCAAAATAAATGATTAGGGAAAAGACCAAAATACCCTTACAAATTCGGACTAAACTATCCTGCCAACAGCCCAACTTCCAAAGGGCATAACTCACTCATACGAACTTGGAATCGCGCAAACTTGGCGGCGTTGGAAAGATCACTCCAAGAGATTTCCAAACATAACTTGAAATACACCTAAATCATCCTGAGCTAGGAGTTATGAATGTCTAAAGTTGACCAAAAACTCATTTGTTTCCATACTTAGCTAAATTTCCAAATTTTTAATTCTTTCCAAAAATGACTATTTCCAATTCCAAGCTTCTTCATAGCTATTTCAAATTGTCGGATGTTACATAATCCGGATTTTGGAAGGATATTATGGTCTTTTCCATACCCTATTATTTTATTTCAATTTTTGGAGTTTAATTAGGGTCAAATCAGAATTGATCAGTATAGTCAATTGGATATTCACGCTAGGGCTTGGAGAAAGAGAAAAGAGGAGAAAGGAGAAGAAAAGCTCAAGATTCGCCAAGATCGTGCAATTTGGTTGTGGATTTCGCCAAGGATTTAATCCTACAAGGTACGTGAGACTTTCATAGCATTGGGTTCGTTCACCCACGCGCCAAACATGTTTAGTTCAGCGAAATTTGTTCTAAAAAGGTTGAAAGTATGATGTTCTTAATATGTATTCTTGAATTTTATGTCGTTCTTGAAGTGGGCTGATATTGAGAAGTTTCTGAGATCCTTACGTCAAATCATAGAGTTGTTTTGAGTTAGGTTCTTAGATATATTTGTTGGATATCTGAATCTAAAGAGAATTTGAGAAAAATAGTCGAGTTTAGGAGAATTGGGACTGGAAAATGAAGAAGGAAAAAGTCAGGCGAATTTGGGCAGTGGAGCCGCATCGCGGACCTGCTCCTCAGATTTGAGAAAAAGTTCTTTGCAGAGCGGAGCGGTCAAGGACAGTTCTGCCTCAAAAGTTATTTTCGCGACCAGAAATTTAAATATATCTTTGTGCCGCGGAACAGCTTACAGGAAGTGATTTCTTGATCTTTTCTCATGTTTAACTATCTAAAAACACTCCTAAACATCATGAGATCTTTCCTATCACAAACCACAATCCTTGAATCCATAATTCAATTCAAGGAAAGTTAAGAGTCAAGTCTAGAAGTTAAGAAGCAAGTCAAGAGAAGTTTATAAAGTTTTTCAAAAGTCTTTTACAAACGTTTTAACTTTGTTTTAAGACTTAAAGTTTTAAGTTAAGCAAAGAGTAAAGAGTTGAGTTCATTTCTCCAAAAGTTATAAGGGAACTAAGTATTCCCAAGAGTTTAAAATGTTTTCACATGTGAACAAGAAAGGGAAATATCGATTTCCAAGAGAGCTTTTAAGCTAAGTTTTGAGTAATTATCTCAAACCAAAGAAAAAAGTTTTGTTTTAAAACATATGAGCTAAGTATATTTTGGGAGTAGTATTGAGCACCGATATGAGGATACGAGTTTATATTAACTCAAGTCTCCATAAACCATGTAGTCATCATGAGTAGTAAAGGATCATACTATTTAGATGACTCCTTAAGTGCTTTTTAGCATAGACTAGTGGATCCACTTAGTTAAGGCGTTGTATATGATGGCAAAGTATATGACAGTTCTGGCAGCAAGGGAAAGACGTTGTATCACCACTTAGGCTCATAGTGGTGGTTGTCGGTTAGAGAATCTTCCACAGAAACTATATTATTTTATTATACGAGTACAAATGAGTTTGTTATTGCATTTCTTTAACAAACTAAGTTGATTTCTACTGCTTTAAAAGTTTTCTGTATATTGCATATGTTTTATTGATTTATATTGAGTTAAGCTATTTAGAAGTTGAGTAAAGCCAAGGTAAGTGTTTATTTCAGATTCTTTTCAAGCTTAAGTTATGTTTAGCATTCCAACTTGCATACTCGTACATTCAATGTACTGATGCCAGTTGGCCTGCATCGTCTTATGATGTAGACGGACGTAACCAGGATCACCATCCCGCGCCTCGTTGATTCAGTTGAGCACGCAGAGTCTATTGATGAGCCTCCTTGCTTTCCGGAGGGCTCCTTTTTACATTGCTTTCTAGTTTTCAATTGTTAGGATGATCGGGGGTACTGTCCCGACATCCCTCTTTGTTTCAAAGGCTTCACAGACAGATAGTTATAGTTCTTTAGTCTTATTCATTTCAGTTGTATTCGTTTAAGACTTGAGTTTCCATTTTGGCTAAGTTATTATCTCTTAAGTTATTGCATGAGTTACAGTTCTTATGCTTAAGTCTTCCGCTGAGTAAATAAGCCAGACCAAGGGTTCGCTTGGGGCCAACAATGGTTCTCGAGTGCCAGTCCCGCCCAGAGTGTAGGCTCAGGGCGTGACAGTTTTGCTAACCTAAGTGCAGAAAATGGAGTATATTTGTCATCATATAAAAGGGGGGAATTGATGGTTTGAAGAAACTCTCAAATTGATTTTGATGATGAAAAAAATGAACCAAGTTCACATAAGACCTACCAGACTTAAAAATATAAAAGGCGGGAAGAAATCACTTATTCAGATATGAAGTAGCAAAAAGTGTTCAAAACAGCAAATCAAGTTAAATAAGGAAAAGAATAAAAGTAGATGACTCCTAGGCGGTTAAGGAAGAAGGCAAACAAGTTCTATAAGGAAATGTGTTGACACCCAATTTTGGACCTCCACATTATAGATTAATCGTCAAGCTTCTCCAATTTCAAACGATCTAAAATAATTAGTTTTATAATTTTAAAAAAATTATTAAAAAATATAATATAGTTTGCAAGTTATTTTAAAGAGATTTGTTACTTTCTATGATTTTTAAATAATATATATGTTTTATATAATTTTGTATATAATTAGTATATTTTATAAACATTTCGAAAATCATCTCAAAAAAATTTTAATTTTAGTAAGTATCTTATTAAATTAGTTTAGTTTAAATTATGGTTATAATTTTGAATTATTAATTTACAATTAAGTTAATTATTTTGTTTCGTTAAAGATTAAGAAGCTTGTTAGTTAATTATATTAATTCGTCTTATTTAAGTTTTAGTCGAATTCACTAGTTTATTCAATTTGGCTTATTTTTAAACCCAATAGATTTTTCCTTCTTTAAGACCAAATCAAGCCATTATGCCAACTCCCGTAATCCATTTTATTTTTCCAATTCCAAATACCCAATCCCAGCAGCCCACCAAAACATTCACAGCCCATTTCCAATTCAACAAAAAAAAAACCCCAATTCCCATTTTCCAGCAGCAGCAACAATACAACGCCCAAACCACCGACCCCCTGTACGTCATCTTCTTCTTCTTCGACGCGAACCCGAGCCCATAAGCACGGCAAGACCAGCGAATCTAGCAGCGACCCGACCCAGTTCTCGCGTCCCTCTCCCTCTCTCCTCTTGACGTGTTCTCTCAGTACAAGGACCGTTGCGAATTTTCTAGGTTTCGAAATCTCCTATCTCTTTCGTCCTTGCTCTTCAAATCGAGCGTCTAAGTTCATCTTCCGTTGAGAATAGGGACGAAATCGAGTCAGCAACCTTTATCTCTTAGGAATTTTGAATTTTGAATGGGGAAATCCATCTGAAATTCCCTCCAGATTCCCCCTTATTTCAGTCCATATCTCCCTCTATATAAACCCTTTTTCATGCTTCATTGTGAAGGGGATTTTTTTGGGAAAAGTTAGGAAGAAAATTTGGGGGAGAAAATTGACAAGAAATAGTATAAAGAACTCTTCCAAAGCTGTAAGAATCGTCCAAATAATAATAATAATAATAATAATAATAATAATAATAATAATATATACTTTAGATACATATTTCCTCTTCTCGTTCTTTGTGGGTTGCGAGGGTATTAGCCGGGTTTCTCGAAGTTCCCGTTCGTGGTGTTGAAGCGTCTTATAGATCGTTGTCCCGGAACGCTGCTCCGAAAAAGGTAACACTTCCTCCTTTATAGTATGTTCTTATCGTTTATATTCCGAAATGGTGTTTCCAATGTCTCGGAGGTTTGTGTTGTTCATGTTGGTCATTGAATTCTTGATATCCTGATTTCTCGTGTATGTGACCCTTTAGCGATTCCCCTGTCTAATAGTAGTATGCTTTCGATTCCTACTTTCTCATGCTTAGCTTCGCTGCTCCTCTGTGTTTATCTTGAGGTTATTTTTTCTCCCCCCTTATCTTGAGTTTACTTGCTAAAATGTAGTTGAATACACATGTTGTGTTTTCTCGTGGTCTCTTGGCATCTAGAGTTTTTTTGTTTTTGCTACTGTGATGTTGGTTTTCTTTTTATTCTTTGTTTTAAAAAAAATGGAATAAAATAAGACAAAGCAAAATCTCGGGAGTCATCTAATATGGAGTTGTAAGTTGTATGTTTCCAGCATGCTTTGGTTGTTTCCTAAGTCATATTCACATGTTCAAAATATTCTCATGTACGTGTGTTAGATTATTGCCTTTGTTTGAGTACACCTTTGATGTATAGGTTTGGTTTGGCATGATTTTTCATGTAGTAATTCTGTTCTGTGCAAGATGTGATCCTTTGTGATTTATATTTTTATGTATCTGCCGAGATTACTTCCAATCCCTATGAGTTTGGTCATTCATGTTCAGCTCGGTATAATTTTGCATTAATCCTAGTCCAATGTGTTAATTATTTTGATTCATTGTATATAGTTAATTAGTTTTCTCTTAACATGCATGTATTTGTTGGATTGTTCCTTACTGGCACACTTTTCTCTTGTTTCAAAAATATATGCAAAGTTGGTTATGTTCTCATAGTTATTTCCTATGCAAAATCATGTGAGAACTAGTTGTTTCTTAATCATCTAAGGTTTATTAACTCTTTGCTGATTAGTGTTACTTTGTTTTGTTTATTGTGAGCAACTATGGAGGATTCCATTTGGGGCTAGATCATCTTCTTGCATCATTAATTGGGCCATTTAGGCCCGAAGCCATTCCCGCATCACTCTTTTCATTATCGAGTTCAGAATTAGAAAGCAAATATTCGAATTTCGAAAGGAAAGCAATATACAAGGCTGAAAAATCAAAGTTACAGGGCTAGGAAGTCAAAAACAGAATGGTGTACAGGCCAATATACGCTGCGATACACCATTGTATACGTTGATATACATGGAAAAAACACCGATATGCAGGTTCAAAAAAATAAAAGGCAGGTTGCAGGGTCAAAATGGACTGTATACATTCGGTATTCAGTCCGATATACACAACAATAGATCGAAATACGGCCTATATACATCGATATACATTTTTTGTATACACAGGTCCTTGGTGCGAAAATGGGCCTAAAGTCCAACAGATTTGGCCCAAATTCGGGCATCCTCTTATTATTGCCACTATTTATTTGTTCGTATTAACTCTCTAACCCTTTTTATGTGATTTGGTTTTAATTTAATTAATTCCCCAAAAGATGAACATTCTTTATGTTAGTTTATTTTAATACCATTCATTTTTTATCAACTCTCATGCTTTTATTGATATTTAGTCAAAACTTTATATTTTGTTTTCAATTAATTCAAAATAGTTTCATGCTTTAATTAATCTGATTGGTTCAAGTTATTTTTTAAAATGATTTAAAAATATAAATTCTAATTAATTTAGTCTTTTTATTCTATTCACTTGCATCATAATTCAATTGTTTCACTTTGGATACTCTTCTATAAAAAATAAAACGTGTCATTTATTTAACTATTTTTCTCAAAGTTAAACAAACATCGTAAATCATCATTCTTATGTTAAAACATTTTTTTTTCCTTCTTTTTCTAAAAAACAAGTCAAAGTCATTTTAGTCAAATCGCCAGTCAACCACAAGTTGGCGGGCATTCCGAGGGCCTAACACCTTCTCGGAATGTACATTGAACTTCGAACCCTTTTTATTTTCAAATGGTTTTATCTGTTTAAATCTTTCGAAAATCTCAAGTCTTTTTTCTTGATTTTTACTAAAAATTAAGTGGTGACTCTGTTTTTTTTGAAAATTCGATTTCTCTTAAATCATAAGTTTAATCGATTTTTCGAAAACTCAATCATTTTTTATTTTATTTATATTTTTAAATAAAACAAAAAAGAATTAGTCTTCAAGGAAAAACTAATTCCTTTCCTTGTAGAAGTTGGTCAAGCTCAAATCAATCTTTACAAAAGGACAAGGGTGAAGAAAGAAAAAGTTGTCTTTGCCAAATAAAAATCAAGAGAGTTATTCCAAGCGAAGGCCAACCTATTCAAAGAGATCGAGAAAATGGAAGAAAGAAGTTCTAGAGTTGGGATTTCTTTTGTGTTTTAGAATTGCATTGATTCATCTCTGAATCAGTGTTTAGAGTTTTTTCTTAGAGAGTAGAGTCTTTGAGTGAGTTGTACCAAGAAGTGAGTTTGACTTCTTGGAGAGTAGAGTCTTGAGTGAGTTGTACCAAGAAGAGAGTTTGACTTCTTGGAGAGTAGACTCTTCGATTATAGTTAATCAATAGAAAGTATAGGTACTAGAGTTAATTAGTTCCTTGATTATTGAGTTGTAATCTTGAGTGTGGTTTTTCCCTTCCTTGGGGGAGGAAGGTTTCCACGATAAAATCTTTATTTTATTGTGTTGTGTCTTTACTTAGGCAAATTTATAAGAACCTGGTTCTTTATTAGGGGGTAAGGTTTCTTCGATAGGAATTTAGGAGTGAATGAGAGGGTTTGATTATGAAAACTGATTATCTACACGTTTAGGGTAATTTCGATGACTTCCTATAGGTTTCTAGGACAATAATACCCTTTAAAAAATGAGCTGGGAGTCGGGATTTTATTCCATCAGACAATGAGGTCCGTATTCACTTCGTAACGCGGATCATCGCAGTGTTGCTGTCAAGTTAGAGCGTCTCTAGTAAATCAACCATGATGTTTTACTCAGAACTCTGATTGAGGCAAACTTGGTGGCGTTGGAAAGATGATTCATAGAGCTTTAATTTTATAGGTAACAGGCCACCTAATTCATTATATTCTGAGAGATATGATCGTCTGAAGTTGACCTAAGTATAATCTTATATTGAAATTCAATCGGTAAGAAAGATTTCAACTCAACTTTGTGCTCGGAGATTCTAGTGACCTCAATTGATATCCAAAAATCATTCCCCAACTAAAGAATTGACCTTAGCACCTAAGAAACATTAAGAATCACTCGGCACAACCTTATACATAAATGAAGAATAGAACGGGTCTTAACTTAGAAATATTCGGGGTGTAACAGTCAAGGTTTAACATGTGAAACCATTTTATGATTTATCCAAATTTCACTTACAAGTATACTATCTTGACCTTTTATTTTGTACCAAAGAATTATCTTCCTATCAAATCTTTACATTAATTCATCTTCTATTGGGTTTGACTCCACAAGGACCAAACCAATTCTTTCAAGAAGGCCAACAAATGAAGCGATATGCACAAAAATCTTGACTCGCGGAAATGAATAACACAAACATTTCCATGGACTATGATGGATGTCAAGAGGCTTAACAAAACATAGTAAGTTAGTTTCTGAGCTGCCAGTTAATATTATGCTTTTTGTTTACCTGGTTTCTTTTGTAATTTCATTTGAGTTTGCTAAATTAACTCTTATTTTCTTTTATAATTTCATTTGAGTGGTTTTGATTGCCCTACAGGAGCCTTTCTCATAATTTAATGGCGTATTTGAACTTTTTCTTATAATAATAATGTGTTGTTGAATTTAATTTGGGAAACTTCTAAAAACATTTTGCAAATAGTCAAGTCAAGGTTGTGGAAACAAAGCATATGTGTGAGTGGCTGTGAATAATTAGGAACTTGGTGGAAATAAATTTCTTGATATTTAGTGTAATTTAATTTGTTATAGTAGGTTAATTATTACTCTTTCCGTTTCTATTTACTTGTCAAATATTTTATAATCTGATGTCCCTTTTTACTTGTCAATTTTGACAAATCAAGAAAGGACAAAAAATGTTTTCCTATTATATCCTCAATTTATTAACATTGAGTTAATATCTTTGAATAATGTAATGAGTAAATAGAGAAAATGGTCAAATGCCCCCCCAATCTATTACCGGATTCTCAACTAAACACTTAAACTTTACGGGGGTCCTATCACCCCCTGAAATGTTTTAAAATAGAATAAATAAACCCTTAATGCTGAGTCGGCTGAGAAGGTGTATTGCACTCTCTTTGAGAGAGTGAAAAGAGAATAAATAGGGTTGTTTTTATGTTTATTTCATATTTTTATTTTATTTTCTTTCTCTGTCTAATTAAATTAAAATAATCTCCCCCACCCCACCCCCAACCGCCCCACACTTCTTCTTTTTCACACTCACCCTACACCTCTTCTTCTTTTTCACACTTCTGCTTTATTTTTATTTTTCATCACAAATCTCTACAAATTTCTTTAGGAATTCTACATATTAACCGTCTCTTACATAATCAAAGAACCTTTAAACAAATTTAGTTATTACTCTCAAATCAAAGTAATACAATAAAGAACTCAAAATTTAATTTTTTTACCAGAACCCATTCCAAACAAACATAGAATTTTCAATTTCCAACACCTTCACAAGCTCTTCTCTCAAACGTTAATTCTAATTTCACATTCTTGAATTTAACCACAAATTGGGGTATTTTAGAAATGGGGCATAAAAAATTCAATTGGATCATATTTTTTTTCAATTGGATTCATTTCAATGTTTTAATTTGGTTTGCTACTTTCACCAACATTAAGAAAAGAAAGAAATTGAATTCAAAATTTATGGCATGCCCATATACTACTTTGGGTATATCCCTTCATAAGCCCCCAACATTAGTAAAATGTGTAGCAATGAACTTTGAGAGAAATTGTGGGGAATAGGATAAAGATATTGGTCATAGAAACTTTTACTCGTCGGAAAAAATTTACTGTCTTTTCTCTTGCCAGAATGTCAATGTATGAGAAGTGAGTTTGATAATGGTGATGTTCTTAATGATAATGGAGGGTTTCTAATGGGGCATATAATAATTTTTTTTTAAAAAGTAGGAAAAACAATTCATTTATTATATTTATTAGGTGACATTGACATAGCGTTGACGTGGCACTGACATGGCATGTGTGTGCGTTACACCACAATACACATGAGTGATTATGTCATTTTAGGGTGAAATTTATTTCCTTATAAAATAGTTTAGGGGGTAATAGGACCCCCGTAAAGTATGAGCGTGTAGTTGAAAATCCGACCATAGGTGGAGGGGATTTTGACCATTTTCTCGAGTAAATATATTTGGGATCTCATTAATTAATAGAGTTAATATCTACACCAATCATTATTTTCTTAATAGGCGTGTCAAATCTGAATTTGACAAGTAAAAAGGGACGGACGATATATTTAGCTTAAGTTACTTCTTAATGTTATTAAATAGAGTTGACATAATATATAAACGTGTCATTTTACTTGATCTTAATTGATATTTGTGCCCTCTGAGTTGGAGTGTTCACAAGTGGACTGACTTTTCTTTGGTTTTGTGAAAATAATGCATGCAAGTTGTCAGGTACTATTACTAAGTCTTTGAAAATGATGATTTCAATCAATTTCCCTACCCCTCAGTTTACGCAATTCACCTATATTCTTGTGTTTTTGTCAATGTATTTCTCAATGTGATGACATTTCAATTAAAGTTTGTGGAAATCACAACCATTTAACTTTATTAGTATGCTTATAAAAAAAGAAATCATTTTATCTATAATGACCAAAAAAAAATTGTAGTTATACATATGTTCTGACATGTAATTTAAGACTAAAAATTTCACAAGTTTTCAATGACTTCTCAAATTGCCTGTCGAATCATACTATGTCATACAAACTAGAACACAGGGAGTTGTTTATGTATAAACAACACACAGGACACACAAATTAAATGAAGAGTGAATAGGTTAAAGAAAACTTAAAATATTATTATTTTGTTGATTTCATACCTAAACTAACGGATGTTCTTGTAAGGGGTGGAGACAGAGGGGTGCAAGCAGGGGCGGAGTTTATTAAAAAATTAAATAAACATATATATATTAATTTGTGAACCCCTAACAAATTGATTGACGACTTAGTGGTAAGGAAGAGGTTGTGAAAATACTTTCCACGCTTCAAGCCCAAGCTCTGCGGCATGAAGTATACTCAAGGAAGTAATTTTCATAGAAAGACAATGTTAGAACAAAAACTTATGTAATCAAACTCACATGTAGGTTAATTAGGCTCTGCAAAGGCATAATAATAAACATGTCCTTTAACATGGCCTCATTTCACATTTATACCACATAGGACTCATGTGTCTACTTGTTCAACTTTATACAAGTTTAAGTGTCTACTTGTGCACACCAAAGTTGGAAAGTTAAAGGGCACATTTTTGTATTAAACACATACAATTTTTTAAAAGGAAGCATGCTTTGCAATATCTTGAGTTCATTATAGTTCATGGGTTTTATGAATCTTGCAAAACGAAAATAGTTTAACGGTTTATTAAGCTATTCACTCTTAACCAAATGTTATGATTACTATATCTCTTCAGTTACATATTCCACATAAAAAATTTCCTAGACTATATATGTTCTCGACTGTTATTAACTATACAAATAATTTTAGTACGTTATTGATTTATTTGCATCTAAGGACCATTCCATATGAAAGAAATTAATGTTTTGTATGTTTGATGTGACAGAACATGTTGGCACTGAAGAATTGAAAAATAGTGATATCTACATTTCCAAGGTAAGAGTAAGACTTTGTACATTTGTTAGAGTACATTGGATGTTGTTTTTGTTTTAAGAGTAAGACTTGGGCAAACACCAATTGCTCTGTCAAGTCAACAACATAAGTGGTGCTATATATTTGAAGAAACAAATCAAACTTTGAATCAATCTGTTTCCAAGTGCATAGCATATAGTAACAGCATGAAGAAGATTAATATTGTCTTATTGATTCTTCTCTTTCGAATTCAATTTTCTGAATCATTTGCTTCATCAAATGAGACTGACCAACAAGCTCTACTAGTTTTCCAAAATCTTGTTACAAGTCCTAGTCATTTTTTGGCCAATAATTGGACCAAAAATACTTCTTTTTGCTCTTGGTTTGGTGTCACTTGCAGTTCCAGAAGACAAAGGGTTATTGCCTTGGATCTTCCTAATTTGCAACTTCAAGGCACAATTTCCCCGTCTTTGGCCAATTTGTCCTTCCTCAGCATTCTCAATCTCGAGAACAACAGCTTCCACGGTGGCATCCCTGATGGACTTGGCCACTTGCCCCGCTTGCGAGTCATTGATATTCAAAATAATCAGCTAAGCGGATGTATACCAACAAATCTATTTCAACACCGGAGAGTTCAGGTAATTTCTTTGGCTTTCAATGAACTCGGTGGTGAAATGTGGAAAGGGCCATGGTATGTATCCGAACTCAGAGTCTTGGATCTCAGGAACAATAGTCTCACAGGTATGATCCCTCCTTCTGTTGGAAATGCCACAAAAATGATGAACTTCAGTTTGTCTGGGAATAGAGTCAGCGGCAACATTCCAAAGGAAATTGGTAATCTGAGGCAATTTACAATGTTGCGTTTGTACGATAATCAATTAACAGGTTTCATTCCCGCAACATTGTTTAATATTTCATCACTTCTTGTCCTATCTCTTGGAATCAATAGTCTTTCCGGTCCTCTCTTGCCTGATGAAGGGAATCTAGCAACCAAATTTCTAAACTTTTTAAGTATATCTGGCAACCAAATTTCTGGTTGCATTCCTTCCAACATATGCCAACTCACAGAGCTCCAAGCTTTGTACATATCTTACAACAACATAACTGAAGACATACCCAGAAATATAGGTTGTTTATCAAAACTCGAAAAGTTTTATATTGGCAATAATCTAATAAAAGGGACTATTCCCACTTCGTTGGGAAATATTTCCACTCTGCAATATCTTGATTGTGGAGAAAATCGCATAGTTGGTCAAATTCCTCCGGAATTAGGGAAGCTATCAAATTTGAGGAAATTAATTTTTGCCCATAATTCTAATCTTAATGGTCAAATTCCAGAGGCTATTTTCAACATATCTTCTTTGGAAATGATTGATTTCAGTCTTAGCAACCTCTCAGGGAGAATTCCAACCACTACAGGTCTTCATCTTCCCAACCTTAAAGAACTTTACTTGGGACGCAATCAGCTTGAAGGGGAAATTCCATTGTTCATAACAAATGCTTCCAATCTTGAGATACTGGTGCTAGTACACAACTTTCTCACAGGCGCTATTCCTACTAATTTAGGAAATCTTCGTGAGCTGCAAGATCTGTTCCTACATCATAATCAACTTACCAATGAACCAAGAGAGCGTGAGTTGTTATTCTTCAATTCTTTGGCGGACTGTAGGATGTTGCGATATCTACAAGTGGGTTACAATCTGTTGAATGGCATTCTGCCCAATTCTATTGGGAATCTTTCATCTACTATCGAAAGCTTTGAAATAGCAGAAGCACACATCAAAGGCCTCATCCCCACAGGTATAGGCAACATGAGCGGTCTTACAGCCCTAGACGTTGAAGGAAACAACTTGTCGGGAAGTATTCCTTCTGAGATTGGTAAGCTTAAACAACTCCAAGGGCTGTTTCTAGATAACAATAAATTGCAGGGACATATTCCAGAGGCAGTATGCCATTTACCTAATTTGGTTGAATTATTTCTGGATGGTAATGAGCTCTCTGGATCAATTCCAGAATGCTTAGGAACATTTAGCATGCTTCAAAATCTTTATTTGGGTTCTAATAAATTTTCGTCAAAATTTCCATTGAGCCTTTGGAAGATGAGTGGTCTTCTCTATCTAGACGTGTCACAGAATTCAATAGAGGGAGAAATTCCATCAGATATTGGAGGACTGAAAGCCATTGTAGAACTATATCTTTCCAGTAACCACTTTTCAGGAATGATACCAAGCACATCCGGGGAACTCCAAAACCTGCAGTCTCTTGACCTATCGAACAATTCATTTTTTGGAAAAATTCCATTATCCTTTGCCAACTTGATAAGCTTAAAAGACTTGGATTTGTCTTTGAATGTGTTGTCAGGTACTATTCCTAAGTCTTTGGAAAAACTCTCATACCTTAAAAGCATTAATGTTTCATTTAATGATTTAGAAGGTGAAATACCGAGTGGTGGTGTGTTTGCAAATTCCACTTTGCAATCATTTCTCGGGAATAAAGGTCTTTGCGGAATGCACATATTGGAGATTCCTTCTTGTGCTATCACTAATCCTGGAAAACAATCAAAGCTTAAGGAGGTTCTGCTAAAAATTGTTACTCTAGTGGTTACTACATCCTTTTTGATATTCTTGTTCATTTCAATTTGGATAATGAAACGACAGAAGAAAGGAAAGTCCAAAGATGTTGAAAAGGTACTGGAGATTAGGACTCACCAATTAGTTTCTTATCATGAGATTCAACGAGCAACAAATAATTTTGATGAATCCAATTTAATTGGTGAGGGAAGCTCTGGCTCTGTGTACAAAGGCATTTTATCTAGTAGAACTGTAGTGGCCATAAAGGTTCTGGAGTTGGGAAATGAGCAAGTATGCAAGAGATTTGATACCGAATGTGAAGTGATGAGAAATGTTAGACACAGAAATCTTGTTTCAGTGATTACTACGTGTTCTAGTGACTATATAAGAGCCTTTGTTCTGCAATATATGCCCAATGGAAGTCTTGAGAATTGGCTGTACAAAGAAGATCGCCACTTGAACCTTCATCAAAGAGTCACTGTAATGCTTGATGCAGCTATGGCAGTTGAATATCTACATCATGGTCATGTCACTCCAATAGTTCATTGCGACCTAAAGCCAGCCAACGTACTTTTGGATGAAGATATGGTGGCTCATGTTGGTGATTTTGGTATCTCTAAAATTTTAGCCATAAGCAAGTCCGTGGCTTATACCGAGACATTGGGCACTCTTGGATACATTGCACCAGGTATAATAAATCTTCTCTCTTTGAATTTCTCTTATCATAGTTAAGCATTCTAGAAGTAAAAAAAGCAAGTCTTCATTTATGCAGAATTATTGTTGTATTTCAATTGAGTAACTTTTCTTCAATCCGTTTTTAAGAATATGGCTCGGAGGGAATAGTGTCCACTAGTGGTGATGTTTATAGTTATGGCATCATGTTGATGGAGGTTTTGACGAAAAGAAGGCCTACAAATGAAGAGATATGCAATGGAAATCTTAACTTGAGGAAATGGATCATACAATCATTTTCAGGGAGTATGATGGACGTTGTGGATGTCAATCTTTTTTCTGAGGAAGAACAAATCACTAGTAAAAGTGAAATCTGCATAGCTTCCATGATAGAATTGGGTTTAGACTGCACAAAGGAAACGCCAGAATCAAGAGTGACCATGAAAGAAGTAGTGAAGAGGCTTCACAAAATCAAGAACGCATTTCTGGAAACATAGAAGTCATGGTGTTCTTTTCTGAGCTGCAAATTAATATGATGCTTTTTGTTTCTTTAATAAAGTTGCCGTATAGTGCTACTTGAAGTCATGTATTGTTTGTAATTTCATTTGAGTGGTTTTGGACCTATCTATTTGTGATTATGTTTTGAATACTTGAAAGAAACCAGAAATAAAGGTGTTTAGCTGCACTATTTTGTTTTTTAGAATGTGAAAAAAAAAACAATTAGTGAAAATAATCTAACAAAATATGTTTTAGATGTTATTTTCATACTATGCTATAAACATAATGATCATTTACAGGTTGAATGACACTTAGATCTCTAGAGATGTCTTTAAAACCTTCCTATTTTTCATAAACAATATCTTTATATTTCTATCCCTCAAGTCAGGACAACAAAACATAGCAGTCTGGTCAAACAGAGAAGAAAAATAAAACAATACAAGGCCAAAGAAAAGTTATTTTCTCATTGCAAAATGGTATTTGTTGTGTTAAAGCAAGAATTAAGGGTGTATTCTTTATAGGGGAAAAACATTTCTCAACTTTTCATATATGGTTACAGAGCAGTTGCTACTTCAGTTACTTTAGAATAACTCACTGTAAGAAAACAAAAGATATATGCAGAACTTTTCTTGTACATTTGATGATCTTTTCCATTGTACAATGCCTTGTATATATACATGTTAATGATACAGAATATTCACAAGTCAGATATAGCCTTTGCTTAACCACAATCTCGATCCAACCTCTCTTTTCTTCCTTCCTCCATGGATACTGATCCAAAGTCACCAGACAGCTCATCTCGTGCTACAGTCACCAACACTCCCAACATAACATCACACTTGGGTGAGGTGCTTGTATGCATCAATGCTGCTGCACAATAACCATTGAAACTGACTTCCACCAACTTTGTTTCGTGGAAAACCCAGTTACACTCTCTTCTCATTGGATACAATCTCATGGGGTATATCAATGTCTCCGTGCAAGTTCCTGTTGATGAAACTAATTTTCAGACAAGACAAATTAATCCTTCATGCCATCTTGACCTCGGTTTCAGAGGCTATTGTACCATTCATAGCCTCTTCCAAGACTTCTCACCATGCTTGGACAATAATCCAAAAAACATATGCAAACAAATCCAGATCACAAATCATGTCTCTTAAAGAAAGCCTCTCTGTGATTCAACGAGGTGAACAAACTATATCTGAATATCTTCAGCAGATCCGTACTATGGCAGACAGCCTTGCTCTTGTTGGTTCGCCTATTTTACAAGATGATCTCATTCTCTACACCCTTAATGGAGTTGGCCCTGATTACAAGGAAATAGCTGCTGCTATTAAGGCCCGTGATACCTGCATCTCATTTGAAGATCTTCATGACAAACTCAGACTTTGAATCCTATTTGGCCAAGTCCAAATCTATGGGTTCTGATGTCTCCATTGCCACACTGAATGCAACAACCAAGTCATGTCAACCACAACACCGCAACAGAGGTTCCTACTCTAATCACAATCAGCCGGCCATGTCTCACAGAAATTTGGGACAGCATGGGGGAAATCAGAGATCTCACAAGCCTCGTGTCATCTGTCAATTGTGTTAAAAGCCTGGGGATGTTGCAAAGAAATGTTACAGAGCCAAAGAAATCATACTTGGAACTCCGACAGCAAAACAATACAACTGTCTCTACTCAAACAACTCAAGGATGGTTAATGGATTCAGGTGCTTCACACCATGTCACCAATGACATTCAAAACTTATCCTTGTCTTTGGATTATGATGGCCGGTGGCCCTGATGAAGTGCAAATAGGTGATGGCTCAGGTTTGCATATTACACATGTTGGTACATCCAAAATAAATTCCTCCTCAAATACATTACACCTTCACAATGTCCTTTGTGTCCCAAGTATTAAATCTAATCTGAATTCTGTTGGCAAATTCTGCAAAACTAACAAAGTGTCTGTTGAATTTTTTCCGCAATATTTCTCTGTGAAGGATCTCAACACTAGGGAGGTCGTGCTACAAGGAAAAAATAAAGATGATGTATATGTTCTTCCAACGTCATCCCCACCTACAGTTCACAACACCATTAGAACACTTATCGTTGATTGGCATGGTCGTCTTGGACATCCTTCAGATAGGATTCTTCATCACATCATCCACACCGACTCTCTACCACTGTCATCATCATCTCTTAAGTCAAAGTCATGTGTCTCGTGTGCTTGTAATAAAAGCCATCAGCTTCCATTTAGTCAGTCTACTCTTCGGAGTTCATCTCCCTTAGAGTTGCTTTTCAGTGATGTATGGGGCCCTGCCCCAGTTGAATCTATTGACGGTTTCAAATATTATCTCATTTTTGTTGATCACTACTCTAAGTATATATGGCTTTACCCGTTGAAGAGAAAATCAGAGGTCACCAACTTGTTTCCCAAATTCAAATCGTTGGTTGAAAAACACTTCGAAAAACCAATAAAAACTCTCTTCACTGATGGTGGCACTGAATATTTTAAACTCAAAGAGCTTTTTGCCACTCATGGAATAAGTCATTTAACATCTCCACCATATACTCCACCAACACAATGGCTATGTCGAAAGGAGACACCGTCAAATAGTTGAAACTGGGCTCACTCTTCTTCACCAAGCTTCTGTATCTCCATCTTTCTGGTCGCATGCTTTTCAAGCTACCACTTATCTGTACCCCGACACTTGACTATCAACCCCCATTTCAACATTGCTCCCAATAGAACCAAACTGCGTGCCTTTGGATGTCTTTGCTTTCCTTGGTTGCGACCTTATGCAAATCACAAACTTGAGCCTCACTCTAAGCCATGCATCTTTATTGGTTACTCCTCAAATCAAAGTGCCTACAAATGTTATGAACCTGTGTCAAAAAAGATCTTCTTTTCTCGGCATGTTCAATTTGCGGAGTCCACATTTCCATGTTCCTCACAACTGTTACCATCTTCCTCTGTCCATGTTTCATGGAATGCTGCATCAAATTCTGCCACTCATTTCACACTACCAGTTCCCTCATCTGTAAAAAGGCCTTTACCTTTGCCCGTGCCTTCACCGTCTCCAAATGTGGACACTGTCATTTCTTCTCCTCCGTGTAGAGAATCTCCCCAAGGAACTTCAGATCCCTCACTGTCTTCACCACCCTGTCAAACAAACACTCATATACAACAAGGTCCCACGCGTAACCATCCCATGACCACACGGTCTCAAAACAACATTTATAAACCTAAACAAGCCTTCACCACAACAAAACATCCCATTAGTTCCTCCATTGAGCCATCATGCGTTACACAAGCCATTAAAGATCCTGAATGGAGAGCAGCAATGTCAGAAGAATTTAATGCTCTTGTTAAAAATGGTACATGGGAACTTGTCCCTTTTCAACCTCACTTTAATGTCATTGGTTGTAAGTGGATTTTCAGGATAAAGCGAAAAACTGATGGAACTATTAGCCACTATAAAGAACGTCTAGTAGCTAAAGGCTTTCATCAAAGACCCAGGCTTGACTATCATAACACATTCAGTCCTGTTATTAAAACAACTACCATTGGAGTAGTCCTATGCATTGTCTTTCAACTTGGGTGGAAGATTAGTCAACTTGATGTCAACAATGCTTTCCTTCAAGGATCATTGCAGGACGAAGTCTATATGAGTCAACCACCTGGGTTTGTTGACTCTACTAGACCATCTCACATTTGCAAGCTAAAGCAAGCAATTTATGGTTTAAAACAGGCACCTAGAGCTTGGTATCATGAACTGAGCAAATTTATTCTCTCTCTTGGCTTTGTTCAGTCTCAAAGTGATGCATCTTTGTTCATCTATGCACATGGTTCTGTCCTTTGCTATTTCCTGGTGTATGTTGATGACTTACTGATTACAGGAAATTCCAATCAGTTTCTGGAACAACTTGTTTCCACTCTCTCTACACAGTTCTCCTTAAAAGATCTGGGCAGCTTACATTATTTTTTAGGGGTTGAACTCATCCCAACAACCAGGGGCCTCATTTTGTCACAACACAAGTATATCAGGGACATTCTTGACAGATTCGATTTGAGTGGTGCTAATCCTGTTGCAACCCTATGTCCACTTCAGTTGAATTAAAATTGAAAGATGGAACTGCTTTGATCGATGCCAAATCTTATCGGCAGTTAGTTGGCTCCTTACAATACCTCAATCTCACCCGTCCTGATATTTCTTACAGTGTTAACAAGTTGTCTCAGTTCATGCAGAATCCTACCACAACGCACTGGCAGGCTCTTAAGCGAGTGTTACGCTATCTTAAAGCTACCATTTACCATGGTCTTCATCTCAAACGTGACTCTCCATTGATGCTTCGAGCCTTTTCTGATGCAGATTGGGCAGGGAATTTGGACGACCGTAGCTCTACATCTGCCTACATTGTCTACCTAGGCAGCAATCCTATTTCTTGGAGCTCAAAGAAACAAAAAACTATAGCCCGTTCTTCCACAGAAGCGGAGTACAGAGCTGTTGCCTCTACTGCTTCTGAACTTGCTTGGGTTCATGCCTTACTTCATGAACTACATCAGTGTCCATCCTCAACTCCCACAATCCTATGTGATAATATTGGCACAACTTATGCTTGTGCCAATCCCGTCTTTCACAGTTGAATGAAGCATGTTTCTATTGATTTCCATTTTGTCCATGATAGGATTGCCAAGGGGCAGCTACACGTTGTCCATGTATCCACAAAAGACTAATTGGCAGATGCACTGACTAAACCACTGTCCAGACAAAGGCTTGAGTTTCTTCAATCCAAGATCGGCGTATCTGATGGATCCTCTGTCTTGCGGGGGCATGTTAATGATACAGAATATTCACAAGATCAAAACAAATCAAGTAGCAAATCTCGCTCAATCAAAATCCCATGAAAGCAGCAGTCAAATCAGATTAGTGATAATAATTGATTCTGATATATCAGATCACTTGATTTTAGGGATTATATGAATTTGTAGTTGTGTATATATATACCTGTACTCTACAGTCAATATATGGAGTTCTTATTCTCACATATATTTATTATTGGGGAAAATGCATAAGTACCCCCAACCTATGCCCGAATTTCCAGAGATACACTTATACTATACTAAGGTCCTATTATCCCCCGAACTTATTTTATAAATAATTTTCTACGCCTTTTCGGCTTACGTGGCACTATCAACCAGATAGCTTGAAAAAATTGTCAACACGCTGGGCCCAGAAGATAGTGTCACGTAGGCCGAAAAGGGGTAGAAAATTATTTATAAAATAAGTTTGAGGGTAATAGGACCTTAGGGCATCTCCAACCCAATCCTCTATTTTACTCTCTAAATACAGAGTTCTCTATTTTTTAAGACAACCAACTCCAACCCAATTCTCTATTTTACCCTCTAAAAAAGAATTTTTTTCTCTTTCCTCAATTTTATATTATTATTTCTATTGCATTCTTATTTTCTTATTTCATAATATAAATCCTTTATTTCTTTTTTTTCAAAGAATTACTTTATATAATTTTTAATGTGATATGAAATTATATTTTATTCTAACTTTTTTAAATAACATAAATTGCAAGAAAATATAATATAATACATAAATTAGGGGACAAATTCAAATAAAAGTGACATACAATTACATAAACACTCAATTTTCAAAATTATTACGTTGCTCCCATAAATGCTCTATTAATGCATTACGGAATTTAAAATGCTCTATTAATGCATTACGGAGTTCAAAATTAATTCATTACAGAGTTCAATGGTAAAAAATATAGTGAAATCCATCCCATGGTAAAAAGCAAAACTTACATTCTATATATAATATATGTAGAAGTCTATTCTTGTCACAAAGGCAAGATAGTATACTCACATTTCCAGAAAACAACTAAAAAATGTCTCGATCTTCTGGATACTCTCTCAATGAGGATAAATTATTATGTCAAATCTATGTATATATCTCAAGACCCGATCACCGGCACATGCCAATCCTATGATCAGTTTTGGGTTCGAATTGAACAAAGCTATAATAATTTAATGGAAGAATCATGGATATATCGCAATAAGAAATCATTGCAGTGTCAAATAGCTTTAATTGAGAAGGCAGTAAGAAAATTAAGTGGATGTATTAGACAAATAGAAAATTTGCATCCCAGTAGTGCTTTAGATATAGATATTGTAAGTGACTATTTTCTAACTACTTATAATATATTTATATATATTTACTTACACAATTTTGATTCATATTTTTGCAAATTAATCAAGCAAAAATGCTACTTATGCAAGAACCAACTTATAAAAAAGGTTTTAAGTTTGATCATGTATCGAATCTAATGAAAGATTTTGAAAAGTTTAAGGTATCGACACCGGAAAGAAAAAAGCTCGAGGACAAGGCTCTACTTTGCAATCATCGGAATCCGAGGCTCCTAGTCCTACATCACCTATAGTATCATCTCCTAACTTATCATCTTTTTCACTTAATTTAAATGAGAATTTTTCAGGTCATTACACTTCATCTGAACGGCCTATTGGGGTGAAGAAATCAAAATTAAAGAGATCAAAAAATGAAGGTCATTCGTCAACTATGAAACTTTTCGAAATCGAAAATAATCGACTTGGGAAGATGTTATCAGAGTTTGCTACATCCAAACAACCGGACGGTGAAAGGCTAGATATATATATATATATATAAAGCCAAGGAATTTAGAGACGAAACTAAAATTTTAATGAAAAATTTAGAAACTGTTAGTGATCCAAATATTCGTGATTACCTGCAACGGGAACAACAACGAATACTGAAAAAAGAAATCGACAATCACAACCGCAATCACAACCACAATCGCAACAATTTTCGGAATCAAATCCTAATTTTTTTCCGAATAGTGCTAAATCTGGAAACGACCTACCGGATTACTAAATTATTGTTGTGATCAATTAATTATTATGTTATGTATTGTATTTTCTCTTATATTTAAATTATTATGTTATGTATTATACTGTATTGTTATCTTGTATTTAAATTATTATGTTATGTATTGTGTTGTTATCTTGTATTTAAATTATCATATCATGTCCTGTATTTTTTAATTAATTTTTTTCATCTTGCCATTTTAATTTTGCGTATTCTTTTTGTTGGAATGTATGTGTCCACTTGTCTAGATGGGACCAGGTCCTCAGCACAGTTACAATAACAGAAAATAAACAAAGTGCTGAAAGTAAAGATTGCACAACAACTTTACGTGGAAACCTCCTTGCTCAAGGGAGTAAAACCACGACCTAGCCTGCCAGGACTTTTCAAACTTCTTTCACTAGTCTTCTCAAGCAAAAGTAAAAGCAAGTTTACAAACCGAGATTAGCCTACTAATCCCAACTCTAAGCAATACCTCTTATTACTTAGATGAGCCAGAGCAGATACAACACTACCCACTAAGCTATCACCCTTAGATAACTTAGACTTTGCTAAGCGGATACAACACCGCCCACTATACTAATCCTAACCGATTAATATAGACTTTTAGAGTAAGAACCTAAGTTACCCTTAACCTAGTTCTTACAATGATTCAAACAAGTTTGAAACGTTTCTTTCACAAAACGAATCCTACAATGTAAGCACTATTATAAGCAAACAAAGTAACAGCTGGTACAAGAAGCTCTTGAAATAATCGATCAGATCCCTTGTTGTTCTTGAAGCTCTT
Organism: Solanum verrucosum; assembly: GCF_900185275.1. Taxonomy (NCBI): domain Eukaryota; kingdom Viridiplantae; phylum Streptophyta; class Magnoliopsida; order Solanales; family Solanaceae; genus Solanum; species Solanum verrucosum. The sequence goes on from NW_026019988.1 coordinate 2,548,262, forward strand.
GAAGTAATTGATCAAGTCCCTTGCTGTTCTTGAAGCTTGAAAGACTCTCTCTTTGAATGAATTGATTATATTGTTGTATTTTGTTTAGTATATACCACAAAAAGTTATTACCAAACGTACAAGCAACCTCCTTGCTTCTGATTGGTGAAGTACTCTACAGCTTCTGACGCAGACAGCTTTTACAGCTGTACCGCACTTTGACACTGGACAAGCATACTCTGCAGAGGACCAGGTCCCTGCACTTGTGAGGAGATCATCAAAACACCAAAAGGCATAAGCTCTTATCAATTTCCCCCTTTTTGATGATGACAAACAACCTGCATAACTCCTCACGTGAGTGAACAGACATTCATTCAAATACATAACAACAACCACAGTTTATTCCCCCTTAGTTCAATGCCCCTAACAACCATAGTTCATTCCCCCTTAGTTCAGTGCCCCCTATTCCCCTTAGTTCAGTGCCCCTTAACAACCATAGTTCGTTCCCCCTTAGTTCAGTGCCCCCTATTCCACAACCAACTTTACAACAAAACTTCCCCCTCTTGACATCATTGAAAAGGTGAAGCAGTAAACATATTCAAGTTAAATGCAAGGCAATAAAGAATTCAGGGCCTTGGGCCACACAGAACATGTGTATGTAAGCATAAAGAGAATATTAAGCCACACATGAACAGGGGAGAAACATAAATAGCATTAGATCACAAATACTGACCACTGTAGTCAAGCAAAACAAACACAAAGCCACAAGAATTTTAATCAGGATTGTAAGGAAACAAGACACTTTTAGGATGGAATGGGAAAGGGATTGAGGGTGCACATAAGCAGAGACATATGCTCATTTGCATCCTCATGAGCCTTGATAAGCTGCATGTTGAGAGCCTTAACTTCCTCACTGAGTGATGCATTTGTCTTTAGCAGCCTTTCATTTTCATCCCTCAACATTTGCAACACCTGCTCATTTCCATCGCTGGTACCAGGTCCTCTAGAAACTGCCTTCTGTAATTCAGACCTCAATGAAGCGATTTCAATCTCCTTGTTATTCAGAATCTCAGTAAGATCAGTTACTTCCCGTTTAAGAGCAGTCTGCTACTCTAGAACATCTGTCATTTGAGATCTGCCCCTAGCTTTTCCTTCAATTGATATTTCCCTTTGAGAAACCTTTTCGATAACCCTGCATTTTTTATATCTCCATGTTTTAATTTTTAGCCACCTGTTTTCTAGCTTTCTCCCTTTTCACAGGAGATTTCTTTGCAACCTTTTGGACTAGAAAATGAGAAGTTGAATGAACTAAGGTTTTCAACTTCTTGGGAGATAGGGATCTTTGAAGAAGAATTAGAGTTAGACATTTTGAGAAAGAGAGAAAAGTTTTGGAAAGGGGATTAGTGAATTTCAACAAGAATTGTTTGATGAGATTTTGTAATTTGATTCACTAAGAGAAATAGTATATAAAACCAAAAAGACATCGGGTCCCCAACAGTAGAAACCTTTGGTTTAAAAGCAAAAAGACATCTGAAACTGACGCGATGAATGGGCGAGGGACATGTGGCAGTGATGTTGACATACAGACAGTGTAGTATAAGTGATACTAACCTCAGCAGGACCAGGTCCCCTTTTCAGTTTGCAACCCTGTCAGTATGATTTAATATTCCCTACAGCTAGACACACCATGAGTGTATACCTACATTAAGGTACCAGAAGTGAATTCTTAAGTGACAAGCATTAAAACAAGTATAGATACCTGCCCTCCGTAACATAATCAAAATAGAAGATTTTTGTGCAAACTTGTCACGGAATCAGGTAATCTTATGCATCCCCAGCCTCATCGTGCTTTTAATGAAACATTCTTTACTCAATGACTTTGTAAAGATATCAGTCAGCTGGTCCTCAGTCTTACAGAACTTCATCACCACATTTTGCTTCTCAACATTGTCCCTCAGGAAATCAGTGATGATCCAAGAAAATGTGTCATGCCTGATGTACTCTTTCGATCTACAAGAAAGCCTGCATAGTCAGCATCTGCAAAACCAATTAAATCAAGTGATTCACATGTTAGGTAGAGGAGGACTAGGTCCTGAGTTCCCTTCAAGTGTCTCAGGATACGTTTAGTTACCTTTAGATGGGATTCCTTTGGTGCTGCTTGAAATCTTGCACTCATCCCTCAACTTCATCTTCATCTAAGTCAAGCTTCACACTTGTGCTCATGGGAGTGTCAAGAACTTTTGCCTCAATCGGATTGAACTTTCAAAGCAGTTCCTTGATGTATTTCTCTTGACATAAAGGCTGAATATGCAACTAGATTTCTTGTCCTGGATCTAGTTTGAATTCCAGAGTCAAGTGGAGAGATGAGATTGTCCCATGGTTGTGAGAATTGATGTTTCCATCCGGACTTTCTGATCAACTCTTCTTCGATTTCAACATCAAATTCAGCTTCATGATTTTGAGATGGAACCTTCTGGGTAGTATCAGAGGGACCAGGTGCTCCTGTGAGATCTGCAGCAATTTCCTTCACAGCCTGTTTGTTTCCAGGATTTAGGATATCATTGTCTTCCCTTTCCTTGATCAGCTCCTCCATCTCATGTTCTCCCTTCATCACTCCTCCTCTGCTTTGAATTCTAACAGGTTCACACAGATTCATGTGGAGAAGTTCCAAAGGTCTGGTAGTGCTCACACCTTTCCTTGCCTTGAAAGAAAATCTTGTTTGTTTGCCTTTTGCACAGGCGTCACAAATTTTGTCATTTGAGAACTTTAGCTTTGGTAGTCCGCGGACCAGGTCCCCTGCAACAAGCTTGTTAAGTAAAGAGGTACTTACATGACCCAGTCGTTTATGACAAGGATTTGCATCATCAGTTTGAGCACTCAGACATGACAAGTTGTTTCCCTTCAGACATGATATTGACTTCATTTCTCTTGTTCCAAATATGAAACACACTTAAGAGATTAAACTACAGACCATCCACATAGTGTACACTTTCTATGGAATGATCTATAGTTCTTCCTATTTTGCCAATACCAAGAATAAAACTTTTCTTTTAGCTGCCAAAAGACACACCACCACCTTGGTGTGCTTCCAAAGAGAGGAAGTTAAGAGTATTTCCAGTCATATGCCTTGAGCATCCACTATTCATGTACCAGCATTGACTGCTCCCTCTCTTCTGCACAAGAATCACTTATTAGACTTGGGAACCCACTTCAGACGGAGTTCCCAATAACTATCAAAAGGCTTAATAAGAAACCTTTCTGTCCAGGGGGGCAAAGTGTTCTTACTGAAACGATAACGGGGACCAGGTCCCTTGAGTTCCCTTTTATCATTGTTTTCCGATCTGACAAATTTCTCATGCTTTTCTTTTGCTTTTCTCAGAGTCTCACACTTTTCTTTTAGATGACCATTACGCCCACAGTGAGTGCACAACAGATTGTCAGATACAGACACATATTTGCTATGAGGATTATAAGGAGGTTCTATTGGTCTACGTCCCAACCCTTTCTTTCCATTGAAACTCTGATTAGATAGATTAGAGAGTATCTTAGAAGAGTCAGTCCATTTTAGAGAGTGGATTAACTCCTCCTTGACCTTACTCAGATCCTTTCTCAGTTGAGAATTTGTTTCAAAAGAAGCAACTAACTTGGACTCAAGGATTTTGAGCTTTTCTTCCAGTTCTTCCTCAAGGATGCTAAGCTTTCTCTTTCCACCTACTGAGGTACCAGGTCCCTCACTGGGTTCCAGACTATCATTCTCGAGGATACCTATCCTGATACTCAGTTTAGACATGAGAGCAGAATTTTTATCTTCACACAAACTTAATTTTTTATTCAACATTAAGTTTTCAGTGGTTCGTTCATCAACACAATCAATAAGCAGAGCAGCAAGTTTCCTCAAATTTTCAATAGGCAGATTATCTAGATCATCTTTAAGATCAAAAAGAGTTACCTCATCTGAATCCTCTTCATCATCAGAATTTGCCATTAATGAGAAGATGGAATTGAAGACATTTTCATCATCTTTAATAGCCATCATTGAAACATCTTCATAACTTTCTGCATCTTCTTCTGACTCACTTGAATCATTTCCCCATACAGCAAGGGCTTTTCTTACCAACTGATCAGCATGAGCCTTTCTCCGAGCACTGTCTGGGACCAAGTCCCTCTTACGAGGTTTGAAGTTCTGAGTTTCCTGCTTCTGGCTGGGACAGTCCCTCATAAAATGACCAGGTATGCCACATTTATGACAAAGGTCATTTCCGTTTGATGTTCTGCTGGTCGAAGCCTTCTTTTGAAAGACGTCATGTTTCTTGATAATTTTTTGAAACCTTTTCGTAACATAGGCCATTTGATCTTCCTCCTCAGTCGCATCATTTTGTGAGGATTTCAGAGCAACAGATCTCTCCTTCTTTCCCTCCTTCATGTTTGTCCCCTGCTTTTTGTTCAGCTCGTAAGTTTGGAGATTTCCAATCAGCTCATCCATGGCAAGTGTCTTCAGATCTTTTGCCTCTGTTATAGCGTCAACTTTGCTTTCCCATGACTTGGGAAGAACCTTGAGAATCTTGCGAACTTGTTTGCTTAAGGGAATGGGCTCACCTAAGCACTTTAGTTCGTTGGTGATGGAAGTGAATCTTGAGTTCATTTCAAAGATAGTTTCACCTTCCTTCATGCAAAAATTCTCGTATTGAGTCGTAAGCATATCGACCTTAGACTCTTTTACTTGTTGTGTTCCCTCATGGGCTGTTTGGAGACAGTCCCATATCTTTTTGGCTGATTCACAGGCAGAAATTTTGTTGTACTCATCCGCTCCAATCCCACACACTAGGATCTTCTTGGCTTTGTAATTTTTTTCAATCTTCTTCCTATCAGCTTCATTGTATTCTTTTCTTGTCTTGACCATAGAAGTGGTGGTCTCTCCATCCTTCACTTCCTTGACTGGAACGTAAGGACCATTAAGAATGATATCCCACAACTCAGTGTCCTCTGCATTGATATAATCATGCATACGATTTTTCCACCATCCATAATACTGACCATTGAATCGAGGTGGTCTGATCGAAGACTGTCCTTCCTCCATGTTAGGTGGAGCGGCCATTCCGTCCAGATCTTTCCTTTTCTTGGTGTTAACCAGAGAGAAAAGACTAGCTCTGATACCACTTGTTGGAATGTATGCGTCCACTTGTCTAGATGGGACCAGGTCCTTAACACAGTTACAATAACAGAAAATAAACAAAGTGCTGAAAGTAAAGATTGCACAACAACTTTACGTGGAAACCTCCTTGCTCAAGGGAGTAAAACCACGACCTGGCCTGCCAGGACTTTTCAAACTTCTTTCACTAGTCTTCTCAAGCAACAGTAAAAGCAAGTTTACAAACCGAGATTAGCCTACTAATCCCAACTCTAAGCAATACCTCTGATTACGTAGATGAGCCAGAGCAGATACAACACTACCCACTAAGCTATCACCCTTAGATAACTTAGACTTTGTTAAGCGGATACAACACCGCCCACTATACTAATCCTAACCGATTAATATAGACTTTTAGAGTAAGAACCTAAGTTACCCTTAACCTAGTTCTTACAATGATTCAAACAAGTTTGAAACGTTTCTTTCACAAAACGAATCCTACAATGTAAGCACTATTACAAGCAAACAAAGTAACAGCTGGTACAGGAAGCTCTTGAAGTAATCGATCAGATCCCTTGTTGTTCTTGAAGCTCTTGAAGTAATTGATCAAGTCCCTTGCTGTTCTTGAAGCTTGAAAGACTCTCTCTTTGAATGAATTGATTATATTGTTGTATTTTGTTTAGTATATACCACAAAAAGTTATTACCAAATGTACAAGCAACCTCCTTGCTTCTGATTGGTGAAGTACTCTGCAGCTTTTGACGCAGACATCTTTTACAGCTGTACCGCACTTTGACACTGGACAAGCATACTCTGCAGAGGACCAGGTCCCTGCACTTATGAGGAGATCATCAAAACACCAAAAGGCATAAGCTCTTATTACTTTATAATGAAAATTAATACTAAAATAAAATTGGTGCATAAGGGGGTTCTGCCTAGAGGAGAGAGAAGACATGAGGCATCCTCTAGGGATTTGGGGATTGCAAATGCATTGGAGAATAAATAGCCTATAGACTGGCCCACTCCCATGATTAAACATATGCCACGGTTAGCTGATCCTAAACCTAGTCCTCACCACTGTGTTTAAAGCTTTTGATGTTCCTTTGGGGGAAGGAAGGGTTCTGAATAGGAATGACATGTTTACCAGGTATACTCTCGTTGACTGCCAACTCCTTGTTGATATCGACTAGGTTCCAGGTTCTCTTCCGCAAGCTACTGGCCCAGTTATCGGTATTCTGAATGATCTCCATGCTGTCAGGGAACAAAATGCTGCCCTCCGTATTGAAATTGAGACTTTGCGCACTAACCTGGCTGAGTCACAGGGGGAGTTGCTCGGTTGAAGGACCAACTATTGCAGCAACAACAAGACAACAATGCTCGAGTGGATCGTGTGCTTCAACTCCTGGCCCTATCTCAGACCCCTCAACCCCTCCTCCGTCCACCTCTTAAAACTAACATCATTCCAGTTCTTTTTGCTTCTTTTGAGACAATATTGTAAATTTGCTTTGTCTTGTGTCTGTTGGATAATTTGGTGGAGCTCCATGAGCTTAAAACCTGGTGCATCCTATTTTGCTTGATTATTTTTTTTTGCCTTGTGATGCACTTTGGTATCTTTTTTGGATGGCTAATATCCTTAGATCTTTGATTGGTCTCTCTTTGTCCTGACTAAGTGTTACCTTTACATGCTCTGAGTTTGTTATTCTTCTGCTATTTTTTTTTGTGTGTTTTACCCTTCTTTTTGATATGTCAAAAGGGGGAAGTGTTTTGCTAACCTAAGTGCAGGAAATGTGAAATGGAGTATATTTGTCATCATCAAAAAGGGGGAAGTTGATGGCTTGAAGAAACTCTCAAATTGATTTTGATGATGAAAACATGAACCAGGTTCACATAAGACATACCAGACTTAAAAATATAAAAGGCGGGAAGAAATCACTTATTCAGATATGAAGTAGGAAAAAGTGTTCAAAACAGCAAACCAAGTTAAATAAGGAAAAGAATAAAAGCAGATGACTCCTAGGCAGTTAAGGAAGAAGGCAAACAAGTTCTATAAGGAAAAGAATTAGTCTTCAAGGAAAAACTAATTCCTTTCCTTGTAGAAGTTGGTCAAGCTCAAATCAATACAAAAGGACAAGGGTGAAGAAAGAAAAAGTTGTCTTTGCCAAGTAAAAATCAAGAGAGTTATTCCAAGCGAAGTCCAACCTATTCAAAGAGATCGAGAAAGCGGAAGAAAGAAGTTCTAGAGTTAGGATTTATTTTGTGTTTTAGAGTTGCATTGATTCATTTTTTAATCAGTGTTTAGAGTTTGTTCTTGGAGAATAGTCTTTGAGTGAGTTGTACCAAGAAGTGGGTTTGACTTCTTGGAGAGTAGATTCTTGAGTGAGTATTACCAAGAAGTGGGTTTGACTTCTTGGAGAGTAGACTCTTCGATTGTAGTTAATCAATAGAGAATATAGGTACTAGAGTTAATTAGTTCCTTGATTATTGAGTTGTAATCTTGAGTTGTGCTAAAAGATAATAAAACTGTGGTGTGGTTTTTTCCTTCCTTGACGGAGGAAGGTTTCCACGATAAAATCTTTGTTTTATTGTGTTGTATCTTTACATAGGCAAATTTACAAGAACTTGGTTCTTTATTAGGGGGTAAGGTTTCTTCGGTAGGAATTTAGGAGTGAATGAGAGAGTTTGATTATGAAAACTGATTTTCTATACGTTTAGGGTAATTTCGATGACTTCCTATAGGTTTCTAGGACAATAATACTCTTAAATAAAACAAGCTAGGAGTCGGGATATTCCAGCGGACAATGAGGTCCGTATTCACTTCGTAACGCGGATCATCGCGGAGTTGCTGTCAAGTTAGAGCGTCTCTAGTAAATCAACCATGATGTTTTACTCAGAACTCTGATTGAGGCAAACTTGGTGGCATTGGAACGATGATTCATAGAGCTTTAATTTATAGGTTATAGGCCACCTAATTCATTATATTCTGAGAGATATGATCGTCTGAAGTGGACCTAAGTATAATCTTATATTGAAACTCAATCGGTAAGAAATATTTCAACTCAACTTTGTGCTCGGAGATTCTAGTGACCTCAATTGATATCCAAAAATCATTCCTCAACTAAAGAATTGACCTTAGCACCTAAGAAACATTAAGAATCACTCTGCACGACCTTATACATAAATGACGAATAGAACGGATCTTAACTTAGAAATATTCGGGGTGTAAGTTTTGACATGTGAAACCGTCTTATGGTTTACCTAAATTTCACTTACAAATATACTATCTTGACCTTTTATTTTGTACCAAAGAATTATCTTCCTATCAAATCTTCAAATTAATTCATCTTCTATTGGGTTTGACTCCACAAGGACCAAATCAACTCTTTCAAGAATGCCAACAAATGAAGAGATATGCAACAAAAATCTTGACTTGCGGAAATGGATAACACAAACATTTCCATGGACTATGATGGATGTCAAGAGGCTTAACAAAACATAGTAAGTTAGTTTCTGAGCTGCCAGTTAATATGATGCTTTTTGTTTACCTGGTTTCTTTTGTAATTTCATTTGAGAATGCTAAATTAACTTTTATTTTCTTTTGTAATTTCATTTGAGTGGTTTTGATTGCCCTAGAGGAGCCTTTGTCATAATTTAATGGCATATTTGAACTTTTTCCCTTATAATAATAATATTTAGTTGAATTTAATTTGGGAAACTTCTAAAAACATTTTGCAAATAGTCAAGTCAAGGTTGTGGAAACAAAGCATATGTGTGAGTGGCTGTGAATAATTAGGAACTTGGTAGAAATAAATTTCTTGATATTTAGTGTAATTTAATTTGTTATAGTAGGTTAATTCCGTTTCTATTTACTTGTCAAATATTTTCTAATCGGATGTCCCTTTTTGCTTGTCAATTTTGACAAATCAAGACAGGACAAAAAATGTTTTCCTATTGTATCCTCAATTTATTAACATTGAGTTAATGTCTTTGAAAAATGTAGTGAGTAAATATATTTGGGATCTCATTAATTAATAGAGTTAAAATAATAAACTCACTACACCAATCATTATTTTCTTAAATGCCGTGTCAAATCAAATTTTGACAAGTAAAAAGGAACGAACGATATATTTAGCTTAAGTGGGTTCAGACAGACCCAATAACTTTTTCATAGATCTTAAATTGTTATTAAAAAATATAATAAAATATATATGTATATTAACTTGTGAACCCCTAACAAAATTGATTGACGACTTAGTGGTAAGAAAGAGGTTGTAAAAATACTTTCCACTCTTCAAGCCCAGGCTCTGCGGCATGAAGTATACTCAAGGAAGTAATTTTCATAGAAAGACAATGTTAGAACATAAACTTATGTAATCAAACTCACATGTAGGTTAATTAGGCTCAGCAAAGGCATAATACATAAACATGCCTTTTAACTTGGCCTCATTTCACATTTATGCCACATAGGACTCATATGTCTACTTATTCAACTTTATACAAGTTTAAGTTATATTTAGCTTAAGTTACTTCTTAATGTTATTAAATATAGTTGACATAATATATAAACGTGTCATTTCACTTGATCTTAATTGATATTTATGCCCTCTGAGTTGGAGTGTTCACAAGTGGACTGACGTTTCTTTGGTTTTGTGAAAATAATGCATGCAAGTTGTCAGGTACTATTACTAAGTCTTTGAAAATGATGATTTCAATCAATTTCCCTACCCCTCAGTTTACGCAATTCACCTATATTCTTGTGTTTTTGTCAATGTATTTCTCAATGTGATGACATTTCAATTAAAGTTTGTGGAAATCACAACCATTTCACTTTATTAGTATGCTTATAAAAAAAAGAAATCATTTTATCTATAATGACAAAAAATAAATTGTAGTTATACATATGTTCTGACACCTAATTGAAGACTAAAAATTTCAAAAGTTTTCAATGCCTTCTCAAATTTCCTGTCGAATCATTCTATGTCATACAAACTAGAACACAGGGAGTTGTTTAACTATAAACAACACACAGACACACAAATTAAATGAAGAGTGAATAGGTTAAAGAAAAACTTAAAATATTATTATTTTGTTGATTCCACACCTAAACTAATGGATGTTCTTGTAAGGGGTGGAACAGAGGGGTGCAAGCAGGGGCAGAGCTAAATGGGGGTTTGGACGAACTCAGTAGCTTTTTCGTAGATCCTAAATTGTTATTAAAAAATTAAATATACATATAAACATACATATATAGTTTAATCTCATTTCACATTTATACCACATATAGGACTCATGTGTCTACTTGTTCAACTTTATATAAGTTTAAGTGTCTACTTTTGCACACCAAAGTTGGAGAGCATAAATGTGAAATGTGATCAAGTTAAAAGGCACATTTTTCTATTAAACACAAAGACAATTTTTTTTAAAAGGAAGCATGCTTTGCAATATCATGAGTTCATAATAGTTCATGGGTTTTATGAAACTTGCAAAACGAAAAAAGTTTAATGGTTTATTAAGCTACTAGTTTTTGGGTATGTGCGTTGCACGTATATACCTATTAGTTGGTATCAAGTTCTTCTATATATGATTTCAAGTGATATGTAAGATAATAAAAATAGAAATTAAAGGGTACCAAGAATGCAAGTTACGGAGGATGATGATGAATATTAATATTATATTTTAGTCACCTAGCACTTAAACTCACAATGGAGTCAATATTTGCGGAGGTACTTCTTTGTAAATTATGTAATTTATATATCATTTCTCACACCTTTTATATTAGATTTGATGAGATAAATTTTCCTATCTAAACAATAATTTGCAGAAAATGATTTCTCATCCACCTAAAAAAGCCCAATAAGGTGTGATGCAGAGGTTCAGGCAATGATTTAGTGAACAAATCAGCTGGTTGGGATGAAGATCGAATGTGAAAAAGTGAAATGCAAGGTGTGCCTAGGGCTAGTTTTATTAATAAAAAAAAGGGACCTCGAAGAGAAAAGTACAAGCAAGGGGTTTAGGTTTTATCTTATTTATCTTAATAAAGTAGCATGCCTCTACTAATGAAAAACTTTATCGTGCATGAGGCACAACTATAATGTGGCAGACAAAAGTTGTATGAGACCGTTTATATTTTGCCAAGTGGATCCATTTCAGAAAAATGGCCAGACACCTCTTTCTCTCTCTTCCTTTTAGCGCTTTTTTTTTCTCTTTCTTACTATTTTTTTTACTTTTTTACCTTTTTGGTTTCTTTCTAACAATTGTTCCAAATTTTATACTTCCATACTTAAATAATTTTATTCATGAAAAATATGAAATCCAAAAAGCCTGACTTATTCTATTTCTAACATTTTGATATTATTTTTCCATCTCGATATTAATTATAATTAAAAATAGTTATATAAAATTATTTGTTAATTTACAAAGTACAATTAATTACAATTTTTCTATATTATTACAACCATTAATTATTTTTGAAAGTATAAATAAAATTTACAAAGTTACCAAAAAAAATCAAGGTATAAATTAGTAAAATTATTATTCTATTTATGCTTTCTTAAGAAATTTGTAAAAGAAAAGGAAGATTATAAATTTAATAAGTTCTTTTTTTTTTCTCTCAACAATTTCATAATCCAAAAGAACTTCAATCCACAAATAATCTTCAATAAGTAAATATAACGAAAATAACATCAATGATCTTGACAAACAATTACATAATTTTTGATACTATTGTCATGAAATTCAAAAACGAAAAACATCCATAAACAACATAAATACATATTATTTTCGTCAATTTATACGCTATTTTTATTCTTAAAATTCAAGCTAGGTGAAATTTAATAAATATTTTGTTTATCTACTTTTCTTCCACATTTCTTAAGAAATTATAAATATAAATAATAATTTTAATAATTTATTCCTTAAAAGAATTTTTGCAATTTTACAAAATTTATTTATAATTCTTTTTAAAAATAATTATTAGGATTAAAAAAAACTACTTATATCTTGATTTTATAAACTAAAAAATAAATTTCAAACAACTGTTTATTATAATAGAATAAATAACATAGAATAGAAAAAATAATAAACTAAAAACTTATATAATGATCGTAAAATTTAAATCAAAATTCAGTACGTAAAAAAAAGCATAAACTAATAAGATCAGCAAATAAAATTCTTAAAGATTTGGTTAACATAATCTTAAAGAAGAACAAAATATTTAAAAAAAATAAAACACAAAATATGTTGAACAAGGGGCATAAAACCAAAAATAAAAAAAATTGACAAACGAGACTTAAATATGTCCCTATATTAGCTTGGCAAATGGGTCTCATCCATGTCCATTTGTCAATTAAACAATGTCTCACTTGCCTCATACATAATAAAAAAAATTCTCCACCTTACCATCCAATTATGCTGCCTTTCATGCGTTGTCTTTTTGCTTATGTTACTTCCACTTCTCGTTGCTTAGTTGAGATATCCCCATCATTGGCTACCTTATCAAATAATATGTCTAGCATATCTTCCTTATCATCTTCGTCAAACATGTCACTGCCTAAGTCAATAGACTAAGTCTTGAAACTACAACTTATGGCTCATGGCTCTTTTTCAATACCTTGGTCGTAATGATCAAATTCTTTTTGGAGTTATCAACTATCACTTCCATAGAAGAATTGGTAACTTATAATATAGTCTAAATTTAATTTTCACATACCTATTTTACAATGCTTTCAATTGAGTTCATCATGTTCAAGATCCTGATATTCATAATTTAATAATTATGATTAGCATGTACAATCATGATGATTGATGGAGTTAAAAGGTAAGTAGACCTAACTAAAATCATAAGAAAGGAATTGTCTTGATAAATATATACAATTTCCTAGAATCCATTAGACTTACCGGAAACTCAAGCACGATATATAGGAGATAAAGATTCATATTACATGATAACCAGTTGGCTGGGATCAAATGTCCTAGTTGTAGTACAAAAGTGATAATATATCATCTCTTTATAAGTTGGTTGGTGCAATTGAATTTACATTATTGTCTATAAATTTTGTTCACTTGTTCAGAATTGAGACATAATTATTTAGAATATTCTGCTCTCAAATATTGCAATGGTAATAGATGTTCGATGCAAGTTGTGATGTGGTCAGGGACAGATCTAGCTAATGTGGTATGTGTTCACGTGAATCCACATATGCTAAATGGTCCGATGAAGATTACAATGTAAGGAATCGAATCCTCATTTAAATAGAAAGAGAATCACTCAAAATTTCAGTAAGTAAAAAAAAAGAAATCTTTGAAATTTCAATAAGTAGAGTATTTAGAATTGATAGCAGAAACTACAGCGAAATTGCTCCAAAAGAAATTTCAAGGAAATGACATTGAAATAACTATTGTCTAGTAAGTAGTGTTGGGTTTTATAGGTGTGAACAGGAAATGAAGGGTTGTGACTCTCCTAAAGAGTTGTAACTATGCCGAAGGGTTGTGACCTTTATGGAAGGTTGTGTCCTTTCTAAAGGGTTGTGACCGTTTGAAAGGTTATGCCTTTTCCAAAGTGTTGTGACCTTTCTGAAAGACTGTTTTCTTTTTGAAAGGTTGTCTTCTTTCCAAAGGGTTATGACCTTTACCCTTTGTTGGCTATAAATAGAGAGGTTTTCTCTCATTTTTCTGCATCGAATTCTTCCCTTCTTTTGCATACATTTCTTACAAAACAAAAGCGATCGATCGTGTATGTGTGTGATTCGTTGCTGTCATTTTGAGTTCATTGAAATTATCGAAGTTTGAGGTACCACTACTTCTTTAATGGTTAATCCATTTTATCTTGAGAGGAATTAATCTTCAACCTCGGGTACTTGAGGGGATTAAATTTCTTAAGGACACACAGTGGGTTCTGTGGACTCGGATAGTTCTTTGTGTTTTTCTTTTCATCTTTTATTATTTCTGGTTTGCTAATCTGAATACAAGAGATAGCAAGCTTAAGAAATTTATTGTTGGTATTTTCTGTGGTAAGGAAATTACTTCTATTTTCTGTGTTCTTTTTATGGGGAAAGAAAAAGAAGAAAAAAAGAATTATTTTATCATATGATAAAAGAGATTTGGGATGAATTAGTACTACTTTAATATGTTCGAGTATATTTTTTGTAGTAAGTTTTCCTTGGATGGGTAAGATTATTTTTATTTTCTTCCCAAGTGCATTCAAGCATTGCACCCCCTTCAGTTTTCTTTTCGATGAGAAAAGTTATTTTGTGCATAAAGGCTAAGATGAACACTTTATTTTTTTCCCCTATATTCTTGGTTTTGTATAACTATGAGAAGAAGTAAATGAATAAATGCTGTCTCCTAACAATATTTGAACATGAGTTTAGTTTCTTGTTGAAATTAAATGTCTTCTTGAGGAAAATAGGAATATGATGGAAACTGAGAAAAGGAAAAAAAAATTAACAAGAAAAGTGACTTGCATGGAATTATTGTTGACAGATAGAATATGATTCAATGAGAGTAAAAATCAGGTTCTATCTTTATTTTCCTTGATTATTATTTTCTTTTTCTATCCTTTATAAGTTAAATATATCTTTATTATTATTAATATGTATTCTGTTTAGAGGAGGAAAAATAAAACTTTTGTAGTTTTCTACTCCATGTGAAATTTGATTGTGTTTGACTTTTGGAGATTTTTTTTCTCCTTTGATTTGAAGAATATAAAAACTTCACGAACAAATCAGATTGTGCATTGGTTTGAAGAATATATAGAAACTTCACCATTTGAATGAATATTTTGACTTGAAGAGTACAAAATCTTCGTCAGGAATATTAAGGCTAAATGATTGAAAAAAATAAAATCTTCATCATTAGCTCGAAACAGTGTTGTATCTGAGGTTTCTGGAGATTAAAACTTTTTTGGTTTACTACTTTGTCTGAATGTGAAACTGATTCGAAGAATATTAAAACTTCATCAGAATTCAAGGTTCATTCGGTTAACGATTAGAAGAATACAAAAACTTCACCGTTAAACTAGAAACAAGTTGTATAAAGATTGAATCTTTATTGTTAGTATTCTAAATACTAAGTGGTTTGTCTAGTTGTGACAAAAAGGGAAAAAAAACACTAGTGACATAAAATTAGTGGTTTTTGTGCCTGCAATGGGTGTTTATATGGATTAAATCTCCAAAAGAAGGCTTCGTGTTGCCAATGTGTAAGCATGGGAAAAAATATGTGGAAAGTAATTTCAAATACTTGAAAAATATTTTTGAGAACATATCTAAAATGTGGGGGGTTCTTTACTTGTGATAAAGACAAAATTAGACTTACTATCTAATTTAAATTTGAAAGTACAAGATATGAAATTTAATGACAATCTTGTATTATGTTAGATCCACAAAATTCTTGGAGTATATTTGATATTGTGGTCGTTGAGTCTCTCTTTACTAGTATATGATATGACTAGTATGAAACCACAAAATTATATTACTCATTGAAAAGAATTGTATTCTTTGATGAAAAAGTTTCACTTTAAAATATTGTGATTTTTCATGAAAAGATATGTCTATTAATTTTTTTTTTATAGACATGAACATTGGTGAAAAGTGATATGTTATGTTTGTGTTGTAAAACAAACATTTGGGTCATATTGCCCTTATTGGACCGATGAGACTATGATCATGGGTAATTCTATAACAATTGAATGTTGTGGAAAGGTCTTTCTGAAAAGGACAAATGACAAGGTATTGACTCTAAAACAATGTCTGTATTTGAGAAAGTTATAAAAAAAGTAAAGAACAAAATATTTGTGGGAAAAGGTTACCTCACAGAAGGTCTTTTCAAACTTAGTATTTTTTTTTTGTTCTTAATTGCTTGAATCAAATTGTTTGTGACATAAATGTTTGGGATATGTCAATTACAAAACCTTGCAAAAACTGATCAACTTAGAAGTTTTGCCTAACTTCTAGTGCAATAAATCAAAATGTCAAGTATGTGTTATTGAAGGGAATTTTAATACCTTTACACTGACATTTGTGATATGAAGTCAACACCATCTTGTGATGGGAAAAAGTGTTTCATAAATTTTATTGACAATTGTAGTAGATATTGTTATGTTTATTTGCTGAATGGTAAGGATGAAGCAATGGAAACATATTGGCAATATAAAACTGAAGTTGAAAATCAGTTGGATAAAGAGATTGTCATGATTAGAAGTAGTAGATGTGGAGAATATGAATCTTCTTTTGCAGAAATATATTTGGAAAATGGAATCATCCATCAAATTACTGCACATTCTCACCTCAATCTAATGAAATTGTTGACAGGAAAAAACCGAACTTTGAAGGAAATGTTGAATGTCCTATTTATAAGTTCAGGTTTACCACAAAATTTGTGGGGGGTGCTATCATTATAGCAAAAGAGAACAACAAAAAAAAAATTGTCTGTTCAGAAAGAGAGAAACAAAAAGTTTTGTTTGTTAGTAAAGGGAGTAACAAATAATAATAAAAACAAACGTTTGTTTGTTAAGAAAGGGAGCAACAGAAAGTTGTGTTTATTCAGACTTTGTTGTATCCTGATAGAGAGTTGTTTGTCGTCCCTTAAAGTTTATACAAGCAATAACTATTGAAAGATAGTGATCAAACAATTTCCAATACAGTTTATTTCATATGAGAAATGGAAATGAGGGAACTATTCCTAAACGGGTCAAAATAGGACCTAAGACTTTGGATTGTATGTTCATTGGATATGCTACAAATACTAAAGCATGTCGATTTATGGTTCATAAGTCCGAACTGTCGGATAGTCAAGTGAAGGGTCTAAACGACCTTGGAAAGAACCAAAGGAAAATGTACTTAATAAAGAGATTCGGAGGCGTAGTAAATGTCAATGGACAAATTACTTCCTACGAGTTTGATTTTGTAACATTTCTTCTTGAAAATGAGTCTCATTTATTCTAAAAGTTATGTCCTTCGTGGACTCATTCTCTTTGAGAAAAGTCTGTCAATAGTAAGATAGATTCAATCTTGAGCAACCATACTTGAGAGTTGGTTGATCTTCCTCCAGGAAATAAACTTTTGGATTCAAAGTGGATCTACAAAAGGAAAAGAAAGTTGATGAAACTATTGACAAATACAAAGACAGACTTGTTGTCATAGGCTTTAGGCAATAAGAAAGTCTTGTTTGACAGATAATAGCACTAACTAGGATTGCATCAATTCAGATATTAATTGCGCTAGTTGCGAAATATGGCCTTCAAATTCATCAAAATGGATGTGAAAACATTTTTTAAAATGGAAAATTGGAGGAAGAAATTTACATGGAACAATCCGAGGGTTTGTGGTTTCTAGTAAAGAAAAGAAATTGAATGACTCCAAAATTTCTTGAAAGATTTTTGGCCCAAACCTTTTAGCTCCAGTATGCATACACTGTGAGAGTTAATTTGCAATAGGTAGGGCATGGAGCATGATATATAATGGAAAGTCTCGTCATATATGACGTAGACATAATATCGTTAGAGAACTACTCTCTAGTGGAATTATCATAATTGACTATGTAAAGTCAAAGGATAATGTGTCCGATCCACTTATAAAAGGCCTAACTAGAGAGAGAGTTGATAGATTATCAGAGGGAATGAGACTATGGTCGAGAACAAGTCATTGTGGCGGTAACTCTACCTAGAAGACTGGAGATCCCAAGATCTAGGTTCAAGGAGATCAAACAAAGTCATTGATGACGGTTCAACATTTTCAAAATATTTTTTATGGTCCATTCTCATGATAAGACAATGTTCAGTAACAAGGACAAAGGCATTAGGACTTTTTAATGATTTCTAAGTTTGATACATGGTATATCAAATGGTGTATCTACGGGATAACACATTTAGAAATCACCTATGTAAGTGTGAAGTGTAAGCCGCTTCAAGGAGAATCCGGTAAGGCCAGTTCTCTACACACTTATAAACCGAGACGTGTTCATGGATGAAATGAACAAAACAATGAGAACCAAAAACAGTTCAAGGGTTGATTGTGTGACTTATGTTGTCTAGGTATACACCAAAGCTCGACGGTTCAAAGATATCAAATCTACCGATTGACCAAGTATATCCGATATATGTTCACTGTGGAAAGTTCAAAGGGAAACCCACTTATCCAGAGACAATCAATCCTTAATTACGAATCACGCGGTTTTTCATGCATATGTTTAAATAATAGTCATTCCCTATTCATGTGGGGGATTGTTGGGTTTTAAAGGTGAGAACAAGAAATGAAGGGTTGTGACTCTCCTAAAGAGTTGTAACTATGCCGAAGGATTGTGACCTTTATGAAAGGTTGTGTCCTTTCTAAATGGTTGTGACCGTTTGAAAGGTTATGCCTTTTCCAAAGTGTTGTGACCTTTCTGAAAGACTGTTTTCTTTTTGAAAGGTTGTCTTCTTTCCAAAGGGTTATGACTTTTACCCTTTGTTGGCTATAAATAGAGAGGTTTTCTCTCATTTTTCTGCATCGAATTCTACCCTTCTTTTGCATACATTTCTTACAAAACAAAATCGATCGATCATGTCTGTGTGTGTGATTCGTTGCTGTCATTTTGAGTTCGTTGAAATTATCGAAGTTTGAGGTATCACTACTTCTTTAATGGTTAATCCGTTTTATCTTGAGAGGAATTAATCTGCAACCTCGGGTACTTGAGGGAATTAAATTTCTTAAGGACACACAGTGGGTTTTGTGGACTCGGATAGTTCTTTGTGTTTTTCTTTTCATCTTTTATTATTTCTGGTTTGCTAATCTGAATACAAGAGATAACAATTAAGTAGTACCTATCACTATATTTATTATTGTAATAAAAATGGTTGTTGACATTAGTTGGATTAGGTAAGAGTTAATTAATTCTTCCTCTGTTCTTTTTTACTTGTTCATAACATCAAAAAATAGATGGTTACTTATACTTGTCAAATTATTTTTTTTAAAACAAATGGTAATTTATCATTTCATACCGATTTTACCCTTATTATTAAGTACATCCGCGTGAACTCTACTTCACTGTATCCTTTTACTTTCTTCAAACATGACATTTAAATAACTGTGTTGTTAACCTATCACTATATTTATAACAATAAAGAGGGTTATTGACATTAGTTGGACTAGGTAAGTGTTAATAATTGCAAAATGAACTATTGAAATTAAGTGAATAAAGTCCTTTATTTTTTAATTTCAAAAAAGTAACTTATTGTTTGCTATTTATACTAGCTGGAAGGCCAGAAACTTGAAAGAGATAACCAAAAGCACCTGAATTAAGTATATTTTTTGCTGAGTTTCGTAAAGTAAAGACCTTGAAATAGATTCACGGAGAAATCAACAAAATAATTATAAATATTAGACTATGAATCCGATCCATTTATTATTGTATATTAATTTAAAATTATCATAGAAATTTATAAATTTTAAATCAACCTGACTGTGTATATGGTTGGTCAAGCAACATGTACTACAACAAAAATACATTTTAGCGGTAATAAATATATATATATATATTAATATAGAGTGTTAAAGTAATTACCGACATTAGTTAATTTTCATTGGATCCAATGTCGCTAAAGGCTTTAGTGACATATACAAAGAGTGCTAATTGCCGTTAATAATCTATATCTATCTATCTATCTATACTACCTTAAAAGCATGAACTCTCAAACTTGAATGTTGAATTACTATAATACCCCCAATTAAAAATACTCAATTTGTTTTATTTGTTGATTTAATTAATTGTATTACATTAAGAGTAGATACCTTTTCAAATTAAAGGGTTGTAACTTTTTCGAAGGGTTGAATTTTTTTTTTGACGGGTAGTGACATTTTCGATGAGTTGTGACTTTTCTGAAGGATTGTCATTTCTCCAAAGGGTTGTGACTTTTCCGTGAGCAACAACATTTTTCAAGGGTTGTAACTTTTCTGATAAGGCACAATTTGCACCTATTCATACTACTTTTTGTTAGCTATAAATAGAGGGGTTTGCTCTCACTTTAAACTACAATCTTTGTAAGTTTTCTACTCTTCTTCTTCTTAAAAAGTCTCAAGTATTATTTTGCAACAATTGATTAAGTTCGAAATTCAATGAAATTCGAGGTACCACATAAAAAAGAATTGGTTAACAAATTGTAGCAAATCATGCATCAATTGTTTCTTCTTTGTTTATTCATAAATAATAATCAAATACGAAAAAGGACACATGATTGAGGTAAAATATTTTTTCTTTGTTTTTTCATTCTTTATTTGTTTACCCTCAAATGAAGCAGTTTGTTCCTAATCTTTCTAAAACATCGCGCATAAACGTAATCCATTGAATTATTAATTTTGATGTTAAGTCCACTAATTCAAAAATTGATATTCATTTTTACTTATAATGTGATAACATAGTCATGATAATAATTATTTGTCATAGATATGTAAGTAAAAATGAACAGAGAAAGTAAAGTATTGGTGGCAAGAGATTTCAATCAAATAGAATTCTAGAGAAAATATAACATGAACATATATTTTCCTCTGCCTTCTTCATTGGCTATGAATTGTCCATATATTTTTTCATTTTTATATTTATATTGAGTTTAAATAATTTTTAAGTATGAATTTAATGTTATTTCATGTTTATTTTACTCTTAGAAAATGTTATTTCACAAGATACACTTCGTGCTACTATATAAAAATAGATTAAAAGAATTTTAGTTAATCATAGAATGGTTAAATTATAGTAAAGATTCTATAAATAATACTTTAAATTTTATTCAGCTATTATTTTCTTATGGGAAAATGCATAAGTACCCCCCAGCCTATACCCGAAATCCCAGAGACACACCTAACCTTCACTAAGGTCCTCTTACCCTCCCGAACTTAATTTATCTATAATATTCTACCCCTTTTCGGCCTACGTGGCACTATCCTTGAAAAATTGGTCAACATGCGCTGGGCCCACAAGATAGTGCCACGTAGGCCAAAAAGGGGTAGAATATTACATATAAAATAAGTTCAGGGGGGTAATAGGACCTTTGTAAAGGTTAGGTGTGTCTCTGGGATTTCGGGCATAGGCTGGGGGGGGTACTTATGCATTTTTCCTTTTCTTATTGAAAAAGTATAACATTTTATATCATGATACAACTTTTATAAGATACTAGATACTTTCATTAGACAACAACTATCGTATGTGGTAGAAAAAAAAGGAGAAGACGACAATTCCACAAAGAAAAAGTAGAAACTTAAAGAAATGAAATATTGTTCACCATACGTGATGTTATTTATATATAGATCTAAAACAAAGAATTGGTCAAACAAAATATTTGACATACTCTCAAAACTCTATGTAACTATAATTCATTATACCAAAATGTATGTGTAACAACCTAATTTTCTTTAGAACAAATCTTTTATGTTAAATTTTTTTGTCTCTATAACATTCTATTTATAATAGTGTTGACATTCATTATACAAGTACACTGTTTTGTAAAATTTCCTCTCTATAACAACCTTACTCAAAAATTAATTGAGTAATAATATTTTGTAATGATATATTACGTGTAAAGATAAAATATTGAAATATTTATGGTAATCATTATTAGTATCATGCACATACCAATTTTCAAGTACGAAGATTTAAGAGAAAAATTGTACTTAATGGTGTCCATCATTTATGGTTAAATTTTTTACAAAATCGAATGAGGTAAAAGACAACACTACTAAAGAAATGTCACTTTCTCCCCACATTTAAACTTTGAATGTATTTTGAAATGCTCCTATGATATCTGAGCATTTTGATCTCAAAAAACAAGTAACTCTCTGACAATGTGTATTAATCATTTAAAAGCACATTTCTTATATTCTTTCAAGCTTTAATATAGTAATATTAATTCCATTTTACAACATTATATACTATATTATATGATACACACGTGCAATGCACATGTCATGAAACTAGTACATATATAATGACAATTAAGTTGTCGTTAATTAATTGCCACTAAATGCTTCTTTCCAAACTAGACTGCCTGACCTCCCATTCACTTGGTTCTGGCCATATAAAATAATGCAACTTTTTTAATTAAAAAAAATGTTCTAACGTTATTAGAATGTTTAACTTTAAAATTCACAACAATTTAATTTTATTAGTACGTTTGTAAAAAAAAATATTTAAAGTTAAAAATTTCATTTTATCTGTAGTGAGAAAATAAATAAATTATAGTCATACAAATGTAACGACATAGTTAAGACTAAAAGTTTCAAAAGTTTTCAATGCTTCCCAAATTTCTTGTCGAATAAGACTATGTCATATAAATAACACACAAATCAAATGAAGAGTGAATTGGTTAAAAAAGTTAAAACTATTACTCTATTATTTGGCGTGTTTCATACATAAGCTATCACATATTCTTATAAGGTGTGGAGACAGAGGGGTGCAAGGGTTTTTGTAACACCTCGGATTCAAAAAGGGTAAAATTTCAGCTTTTAAGAAATCTGGTGCCAGGACCGACGGACACCACCGACGGTCCGTTGTTTAACACATGGACCGTAGGTCAGGTTCGTGGTTGGCCAAGTAATTTTCCAAAAATGTTGAGTTTCAGTACTTTGTTGACGGTTCACCAGGATGGCCCGTCATTCAATTTACAAGCCGGAGGTAGGGTCGAGTCCCAAACTTAGAGAAAATTCAGCATCAAAAGTCAAGATCCACGGTCGGGATCAATGGACCGTCATTACACTACAAGAAAAGTGCATTTTAACGACCATTTCTTAACGAAGGGACATAGATGTGGTCGTAAAAAGTGTATTCCTAACGACAAAATAATTTTTTTGGTCGTTAGAGTTAGTTTTTAATATATTATAAGCGAGAGGATAAATATTAGTCGTTCTAAAATTATTTTCCGGTCGTTAAAACAAATTACCAGTATATATATATATATATATATATATATATATATATTATTTTGTTTTTATTGAAGAATAATTATATTTGGGTTAAATATTAAATTTACAAATAATAACTTAAACAAAAAAAAAAGCCGCGTATTTTTCCTTCGGTTTTATTTGAGAAACAATATGAGAGAAGCCCTACGTACGTTTCTCATTAGATCCACGGCGGCTCATCACTAGGTTTCAGTTTTCTTCGTTCGTAAGAGAAAATAAGATAGTTGTGAATCTACAGAGAGGTTCCTCTTCTTCACTTTTTCAAGCAGAGTAAGCTTTGAATCTACAGAGAGGTTCTTGTTCTTCATTTTTTCAAGCAGAGTAAGCTTTGAATCTACAGAACAATTGATCAGAACTTCCTCCTCTACAAAATCAATAGTAAGTGATTGTTCTCTTCTCTCTGGTAAATCATTTGACCTCTTTGTATTCTATCAAGTTTAATTTGTTTTTGGCGTTCTGGAATTCAATTCTAACTGGAACTGGTGTGACGATTTTATCTTTGTCTGAAAGTTGTTTTTGTATCTGGAATTCAATTTTATATGAAACTGGATGTGACGTTATAATGTTTAGAGGAAACATTGATCATTATTTATCTACTAAGATTGTCCCTGGACTCATCAAGAATATATCTTAGGTATGATTAGGATTGATGGAGTTGTTCTCTGTTTCTCATCCCGTTAGATATTGTTTTTACTAAAATACAATCTTTTGTGCGTTGTACTTATTGATTATTCTATATGAAAGATAGTTTATATGGATCGACAGAGTTCTTATCAATATAGAATAAATGGATTGTACAGAGCTACAAGAACTGTAAGTGTTTCTTCTCCTTATGTCTGTCAAATCCTTTAACCCACCTCTTTGTATTCCACCATGTTCAATTTGTTATTGGCGCTTTATATGTTATCTAATTCTTGTAGTCAATCATTCTTTATCCCCTAATAATGTAATCGAGAATAAGTCTTTCAGATCAAACATGAAGATCGTAGCTTTTTTTATGTATGATCAGAATTAATGTATATGGTCTTTGTTCTCATCCAGCCAAAAGTTTCTTTACCAAATACAACCAATTTTGTGTTGAACTTCTATATGTGCCAAGGTTCAGCACACTATCTATTACTGTTTAGTATGTGTTTGACTGAATTGTATAGGGAATTGACATGAAATTTAGTAAGAGAGCAACATGTTCCTATAGTAGAAAGCAATTGTTTGTGAAGCAGTCTATAGCCTTAGTCACATATATCACATCTGATTAGTTTTTTCTTCTTATTGTTACTCTATTGTACTTGGAGCTGCAATTTTGTATCTGTCAACATTTTTTCGATTAGTTTTTGTACAAAAATTGCGCTCATTTGAGGCAGATCAAGTAGTTTTATGTTAGTCTTTGTCAGGTTCCATTTTTGGTTATTGAATTACAATTTTAGAATTGGAAGATTCGAGTTACGTAATAAAAAATAGATAAAATCCAAAGTGGGACATAATTTATTGCTACATGCTTGAATGTTACAGATGACGATGTGCCCTATCTTTTTGTGAAAGTTTTTGTGTGCTAACGTAAATTAGGAAAAACTTTATTTTATCAATTTTAATGATCCCTTTCTGAGGGCATACTTCTATGTAAATTGCTTTGCTGCTCCCCTTCCTTTTTTGTCTATATGTCTGAACTTGTATCTTCATGTTGTCTAATTTGCCATGTTCTTATTCTGCTGGATGGAATCTGCGTTTTGTCCATATTTATAATGTGTTTGTCTGCTATTGGTAACCGCCAAATTCATTGAATTCTTGTATATATGTTTGATTAGTAGCTAGGTTAGCTAAGTAATCTAGAGTGCAGAGCAGAGCAGCGAGAAACAGTGCAGAGCAGTGATAAACACAGTTAATCTAGAGTGCAGAGCAGCGAGAAACAGTTAGTTTTTCTTATCCTTCTCTCAGCCAAATACTTAAGCTTCCTTTCATTGAATTCTATAAAGTTCAATTTGTTTTTGGCGTTTTATATGCTGTCTCATTCTTGTTTTCTGTATGGTTTTTTTTATCTTTGAAATTCAATTGTATACTAAAATGGATTTAAAATTCAGTTGCATCTAACTTCAGTTTTTATTAGTTGACAGTTTTCCAGAAACTGTCCACATTAATTCTTTTAGATAAAAAAAAAAGCTTGTAGATTTTTGATATGATTCAGTGGGCTGTACAGAGAAACTGAGAACTATTGTCATTTCTACTAAATCAACTATTAGTGTACCTGGTTAAATTTTCTGTAGCACAATTCTATTTGCATTAATATACACACCTAGAGGCAACCCCTACTTTCTTGGAGAATTTAACATGCAACTTCAAGTTTGTGGACCTGATCAAGTTCATGTATAGCAGAACTCCATTGGATTCATTTATACATGTCAAGAAGAATCTAATGAACGCAAAGTTAGAATTGTTGGTAATTAATTTGTCGTCCCCTTTTTTTTCTCAGTATCTATCTTTTTTATTTCATCAACACAACACCAGAACATTTACCATTCTTCATCTGCTTAGAATTTTTATTTACTTAAATACTCCACAAATTGGTTCTATGATTCAAGTATCTTAGCATGTAGGAGATATAACTATTTTTTAGGTTTGTCAACCCCCTCTCGAACTTGTTTTATTGATTTATTAATTCTTGGACGATTAAATATAATTTTAGTTGTTGCACCTTTTGTATTTTTGTACTGAAATACTTTTGTTCCACATTTTATTGTCTAGACCGGATTATGGCACCTGATAAGCAATGGATGCAACTTATTCATAATAGACTTGATGATGCTTATATACATGGGGTAGAAAGCTTTTTGAATTATACTTTTACAAGATTGAGGAAAGCGAATGAAATAAGATGCCCATGTGTTAAATGTTGTAATGCAGTTTCTCGAACACGAGAGATTGTTAGATCACATTTAATAGTACATGGAATGATCCAAAATTATACCTTTTGGTATCACCATGGAGAGAGGATAGGTGAGACAGAAGAATCAGATTCTGAATCTGAAGATGATGAAAATGAAATTGGCGAGGATGATGAAGAGGATGAAATACATGAAATTCTTACAGATTTACATCCTGCTTTTAATATAGAAAATATGAATACTGGCGGTGATGATATTCCCGAGGAGGAACCAAATCCTGAAGCGAAAAGATTCTATAGTCTTTTAAAGGAATATGATCAACCACTATACAAAGGTTCAAAACTTTCAAAACTTTCTACTTTGGTGAAATTGCTTCATATTAAAAGTATTGGGCGTTGGAGTAATGACTCATTTAATATGTTACTGAAGATGTGAAAGAATGATTTGTTGCCTGATGAATCAAACTTGCCAGATTCATATTATGAAGCAAGGAAACTAATTTGAAGCCTAGGGCTTTCATATGATAAGATTGATGCATGTAAGAATGATTGCATGTTATATTGGAAGAATGATAAGTTAGTTGATTCTTGCAAAATTTGTGGTGCATCTAGATGGAAGGAGGATAAAAATAGTGGAGAAACTAGACTTAGAAAGGGAAAAAAGATACCACACAAGATCTTACGCTATTTTCCTTTAAAGACAAGGCTTCAAAGATTGTTTATGTGCTCAAAAACATCTTCTTTAATGAAATGGCATCATGAAAACAAAGCTAGTGATGGGATTATGAGGCATCCAGTTGATTCAAAAGCATGGAAAAAGTTTGATGAACTTCATCAATCATTTGCTATGGAGCCTCGTAATGTTAGACTTGGACTTTCTAGTGATGGTTTTCAACCATTTGGATGTTCTAGAACTCCATATAGTATTTGGCCGGTGGTACTTATTCCTTATAATTTACCACCTTGGTTATGCATGAAACAGGAAAATTTTGTTTTTTCAATGCTTATTCCCGGTCCTGGAAGTCCCGGAGATGCAATTGATGTTTATCTTCAACCATTGATTGATGAATTAAATGAATTATGGAAAACTGGAGTTGTTACCTTTGATGCGTCAATTAAACAGAACTTCACGTTGCATGCTGCTTTATTGTGGACCATTAATGACTTTCCAGCTTATGCAAATCTATCTGGTTGGAGTACAAAAGGAAAATTAGCTTGCCCATGTTGTAATAAAGAAACAATCTCAATTAGGTTGAATAATGGTCAAAAACAGTGTTATATGGGTCATAGACGCTTTCTTCCTCTTAATCACAAATGGAGGAAAGATAAAAAGTCATTTGATGGTACTACAGAGTGGAGATTACCTCCAAATACATTATCTGGTGATGACATACTTGATCAAGTGGCTGATTTAGATGGGTTACCTCTAACAAATGATCCAAAGAAGAAGATTAAAGTATCACATGAGAAAAGAGGTGATAATTGGAATAAGAAGAGTATTTTTTTTTATCTTCCATATTGGAAAACTTTGTTGTTGCGGCATAATTTAGATGTGATGCACATTGAGAAGAATATATGTGATAATATTTTGGGAACAATCTTAAATATCAAAGGCAAAACAAAAGACACCCTGAGCAGTCGCTTGGATTTGCAAGAAATGAACATCAGGAAAGAATTACATCCAAAAGAAAATGGAGACAAGTATGAGCTACCAACAGCATGTTTCACATTATCTCCTGAAGAGAAGCACAAGTTTTTAAATTTTTTGAAGGATTTAAGGGTTCCTGATGGATTTTCATCAAATATTTCTCATTGTATCAATATGAAAGATCACAAAATCTCAGGATTAAAAAGTCATGATTGTCATGGTCTTCTTCAACATTTAATCCCACTTGCCATACGTAGTATGCTATGCACGGAGGTGCGTGAGCCAATAATTGAGTTGTCATTGTTTTTCAATATTCTTAGAGCAAAGTGCTTAAAACTAGAGGAGTTGGAACAAATAGAAGCACAAATTCCTGAAACTCAATGCAAGTTAGAAAAGGTTTTCCTTCCTGCTTTTTTTGATGACATGGAGCACTTGCCAATTCATTTAGCTAATGAGGCTATGATTGCTGGACCTGTTCAATATCAATCAATGTATCCAATAGAGCGATGGTTATACTTTTTGAAGCTTTTTATTCGTAATAGATCATGCGTTGAAGGTTCTATTGCAGAGGGACATATAGCAAATGAATTTACGACCTTATGTTCAAGGTATTTGCATACAATGGAAACAAAATTTAATCGCCTTGAACGGAATTATGATGGGGGTGCTATAGAATCTGATGGAGGTTTAATGATTTTTTGTCAACCTGGAAAAGCTTTAAAAGGTGGCAAGACACACCGACTTGATTTAAAAGAAATGGAGCAAGCCCATATTTATATTTTGAAGAATTGTGATGAAGTTCAACCATTTCTCGAGTAAGTAATTACTTTTCAAAATAATGATTTTGTAATTCTTCAAAATGCTTCAAAATGTAATTCTTCTCGAGTAAGTAATGACTCTTATTATGCTTCAATCTTCTATAGAGAGTTTTCTCAAGTTCCAGGTGATTCCTCTCAAAAAAATTCAGATAGACAATTCATTAGTTAGTTTAAAGAAAAGGTGAATACTATTTAAAAACTATTATTTTCAAATCATGGAAATAATATTTGCTAAACTATGTTCTTAATCATGATAGATTGCAGGATTATACGAACATGACAATAGTAAGAAAATTGAAGATTTACTCACATTGTCACGTGGTCCTATGAAATACGTGACAAGTTTCAAAGGCTACATTATTAATGGGTATAGATTTCATGTACAAGATTATGATAACGGTTTGAGGACTCAAAATTGTGGGATAGTTGTTGCCGGTGAGACTGATGAAGAAGATAGAATAATTGATTACTATGGAGAACTAACAGAGATTCTTGAATTACAATTTATCGGGGGGAGAAGATTGGTTTTGTTTAGATGTATGTGGTATGACGTATATGACAAAGAAAGGGGAGTTAAAATGGATGAATATGACTTTGTGAGTGTTAACCCACAATGATTTTTGAAAACAGATGAGCCTTTTGTATTAGCCAATCAAGCATCACAAGTATTTTATGCGAGAGATCATTCTAATAAAGGCTGGAATGTGGTGCAAAAGTTTATGCCTCGTGATTCTTTTGATGATATGCAAAAGAATGATAATGATTCTGAGGATTTACATGATTCAATTGAAAGAAAAAGAAAAAGAACTCATACAGGTTTGGAACTTCATAGTGGATGCTTATATTTTTTCAATTACATGCACATATTCTAAATCTTCTATATGTAATTTTGATCCATTGAAGTAGTTAGAGTGAATAGAGGTTGATCGAATAACAATATCTTCTTATTTACTTTGTATGAAATGAATAGAGACAATGTGTAGTAGCATTTATCTTTTGTTTGTTTATCCTAGCTATTTTTATATTTGTTCTATGTTAATATCCGTCCTAAAAGATACTTAGCTAAATGTACTATATTGTTGGACTTTATGATAGGATGAAATGAGTCCTTTAAATTTTAAGAAATCTGAAATGGGATCAAGTTCAAAGAATTTAAAGCAATCATTCCTTCCACCTGGAGAGGATCACTGCACATGAATGCAAAGTCGAAACCATTGAAAGAGGTTCTCAAAGATGTGCCACAGGGGGTCGACAAGAGTGATTGGGAATGGTTGGTCAAAGAGCATTTTTTATCCAAAAAATTTAAGGTAGGATATTTACTAACCAGTCATTTAATTTGTCTATCATAATGTTGCTAATGTGTTGTTAATACAGGAAACAAGTACGCGAAACACAAGGAATAGGTCTAAGTTGAGTATGCCTCACCGTACGTGTAGCAAGCCAATTAGAGAGATAATTTATGAATTGGTACGTATTCGATTCTTCTACTCCTATTAAGAAAGCTCCTCTTCGTTTCAAATATATGACTGTTTGAATGTTAAGGGAGGAAAGCATGGTAATCCACCGGACATGGCGACTATCTTCTTTGAGACTCGTAAGAAGGACAACAAGCTTCTCGAACCTGAAACTAATAAAAAATATGTATGTCAATTTACAAATTTCTGGTTACATACTTTTACTGAATGTATATTGCATTATCCTTTAATTTTCTTATATTTTACAGGATGAAATTCAAGAACTACTACAAGTTGAGCCGTCGCTTACTAATATCAAGGTGGTAGAAAGATGTTTCGGACCTCAAAGCAAGAGTCATGTGATTGGATTTGGTGGTGGGATAACCAGTAGGGATTTGAAAGGAGGTAGCGCTGCAAAGACTGCACTGTTAGAAGAGCTAAATACGAGTCGAAAGGAAAAGGCTGCACTATTAGAAGAACTGAATGCGACTCGAAAAGAAAATGAATCAATTAAAAGATGCTTGGATAACATAGAGAAGAAATGTGAAATGTTTGATAGTGCAATCTTTAGAGATCCTTCATCACCACCATCATCAAGTGAATAAAGTAATTGCTGAATCATTTTACAGGTCAGTAAGCTTTTTACTGCTTAAGGCATGAAGTATCAATAGCTGCTAGCTCATCACGTGACCAGTTAAAATCAAAAGTATTCCCCTTTGGACATATTACTATTTCGTCTATCTTTTTGTAACTTGACATGAATCTCTGCCTTCTTATCCTTCTTTTCATCATTTGTTTTTTTATCCTTTCATTAATTTCACTAAGAGCAGTCTCCCTGGCAGCATTTCAAACTTCTGCACTTTCAGTTCTCTTCTTCTGAATTAAATTAGTTAGTATTATTTATTGTTAACGTTGTGCTTCTGTACTTTGCCGAATATTCTTGTGAAACAAATCATTTTAATTTCTTACAATCTGGAATTTTTGATGAGAAAATAATTAAACAATCATTATTTATGTCTCCGCAACATATATATCGGATTGAATTATTCAATTAACTTATGCAAATATTTATCCTTGCAACAGATCATGATCAAGAATTTGAAGTGACGAAGGATCTTCAAGTCATGTGGAGCGAGTTGAACAACAATTGAAGATATTAGCAGAGATGAACAAGTTAAAGTGAAAGAAGTTCATTAAACTTATTTTACAAAACTAGGCTATTTTCGTTAAATTATTAATTAGCATCTCTACATATATATACATTCTAGATTCTTATTTTTCTTTTTGTAGGATTTTTAGAAACTCTTCATTCATTGTACGTAATTAACTACGTACGTACTTACATTATCATCAATTTATATTATTGAATCAATTTATGACATTGGAAATGTTTGTTTAATTACATATATATGAAATATAATGATTTTTAATTATCAATCACAAGGGATCAGACAAAATGTAAGCTTTTATTTAATAATATTTATTTTTTTTAAATATCAACAAAGGGAAATACGTGGTTGTTAACATGGATTCCAGTCGCTAAAAGAGCTTATAATATAACTATATGAAGTTATCTAGCGACCAAGATAAAAATTAACGAAGGGGAAATGTGATCGCAAAAAAGATCTAATGACCAATTTTTTTGCCGTCACTAAAGATTTCTTAACGACCGGACTTGAATTTGGTCGTCTAGTATTAACGTCGGAGCTACTAACGACGGACGATGACCAATTTTTGTTCAGTCGTAAATGACCAATAACGACTGGATTTGCCCTTTTAGAGACTAATTTTCCTGTCGCTAAAGACCAATTTTCTTGTAGTGTTAGACCCACAGTCCATGGATGGGGTCCGTCAATCAAGGCCTCAGAACTTGGCCTCTGATCCAGACGACGCCCTAACAGGACGGTCCGTAGATTGACCAACGGACCGTCGGTTTGATCGTCGTTGGTGGCAGCAGTTAAAATCTTTAGGGGCTTTTGGGTCTTTTCTCAATTATTCTAGCCTAATACTATGTCGTTTTACCCTTCACTAAAATCCCTATATAAGTATTTTTAACCCCAAATTGAAACCATTCTCTCAAATTTCTAAAAGAAGGACAAGTCTTCCTCTCAAATATTTCTCTCTCTAGAAGTTGAAGAAGAAAGTTAGGGTTTCAAGTCAAGCCTCCAATTCCATCATTGAAGGCAAGCTTTTGGCATTGAGGTATTATAGTTTTCATCCATGAAACCCTTTCCTTCATGGAGTTCCCAAATTCTCCAATTTACAAAATTAGAATTCCCTAATTGAGATTAGGAATTTCTTCTATGTTATGGTTCTCTTAATTATGGATTTAACTGATTGATTTATGATCTTCTATACATGAATTGAGTTAATCTCATGTTTTTATGATGATCCCCATGAACCCACACAATTCTCATGTTTTCCAAGGTATGATCATATGATGTGGGTTTTGAATTATGAAAGAAGAGTTTATGAAATTAAGCATGTTCTCATGAAATTGATGTAAATGTTTTAAGGATACTTTAAGAGTAAAGTATCAATGTTGTTATTTGTTGTGTTGTGAAAGGATTTCTCATATACACATGAAAGCATAATTTGTGAAAGGATATTCTCACATAAAGGATTTTTAGGGTTGAAAGGTTTTCTCAACTACACTCGGAATCAAAGATTTAAGGAGTTATTCTAATGAAAGCTAACTTGGATTGGTTATTGAATGATACCTTTCCATGGATAATACATTACTTAGCTCGGATTAGCAATATGGCGTGCCCTTCCATGGATAATAAAGACAAGTATGCATAATTGACTATTCTGTGGGAATTACTCTTAGTATCAAGCGGATATTGAGATGGATGCTCTCTCGTTGGTAGAGACGGGTTTTCTAGAAGCAATCTCCTTGTCCCTTAACTATGTACCACCATAGGATGTTGTCTTATCTAGATATTAGCTAGTGGATCCACCTAAGCTAGAAGTTCATGGGCCTTACCTTGGCAAGTAGGACAATCCTTTCCGGTGTGGGAGACACCGGATTCCGTGTTGATAGGTCACATGGTCTTATATGTCGGTTAAACGTAAATTTGCCACAATTATGAACTAAGGTTACTTTTATAAGTACCTCATGAATGTCTTGAAGATGTCAGCTTGCATTGACCTTGTTTTATGACTTATGCTTTCTAACTCTTATTAACATGTTTTAGCTTGGTCATTGCATGTTTATGAAAATGTTCCCTTTTAAGCATGTTTTCAAATGATTTTATGCATGGCTATCATACTTGTTACATGTTTGTACTAACGCATACTCTTACCTACAGTTTCCCAAATGTAGGGTCTGATAGTCAGGGTTCCCGGTTTCGTGGCTAGAGTTCGTTGAGGAGATTTCGAGCTTTGGTGAGTTCTCATGCTTCGAGGACGAACATTTATTGTTTTCAGTCTTTTGTTTCTTTCAGTTTTGAACATGATGTACGGGGTTCGCTCAAATTCATTCTTATGTACTAGATGGATTTGAGATGATGTTTAGAGTTCCGTTTTGCTTTTATAAACTCTCTACGTTGAAAACTGTCTTTTGAATCTCTTATATTTCTATTTCTTATGTTATGAATGCTAAGTGGCTTGTATGGAGGCCTCCCGGGGTCCTATACGCCATGTTATGCCTAGAGACTACCTTGGATAGTGACAGTTTTGTAGTTGACATTGAATGGTTGATGTTCACATTGAATGTCATATTCCTCCTCCATGAAGTTTTAATATGAGTTCATGGGTTTTGTAGTTTATGTATTAAACTTGCAAAACGAAAATACTTGAGTGGTTTATTAGCCTATTCACTCTTAAACGAATGTTGTGATTATTATATCTCTCAGTTATATATTACATATAAAAATCTTCTTAGAATATATTTGTTCTGAAGTGTTATTAACTATACAGTGAAATCTGAAGAGAAAAAAAATAGACGCACAGAACATCAATATTTTAGAAGAATATTATTTTGTATCCTCCAAATTTTAATAACACAAGCCTATTTCTAGTGGAAGAGTTGCCTTAATAATAATGATGAACAAACCATAGATTATAAATATAGGAAAAAGAGATCAAATAATTGGACCATTCCATACGAAAGAAATTAATAATGATGACCAAACCATAGATTAGTATGTTATCAAATAATTTTCAATTTAAGGACCATTTCATCATACCAAAGAAATTAATGTTTTGTATATATGATTGATGTGATAGTACATGTGGGG
This sequence comes from Solanum verrucosum, assembly GCF_900185275.1. NCBI lineage: Eukaryota > Viridiplantae > Streptophyta > Magnoliopsida > Solanales > Solanaceae > Solanum > Solanum verrucosum. Next base: position 2,582,323 of record NW_026019988.1, read on the forward strand.
GCAGTGAAGACTATGGAAATAGTGATATCGTAAAGACTTGGGCAAATACCAATTGCTCTGTCAACTCAACAACATAAGTGTTGCTATATATTTCAAAAACAAATCAAGCTTTGAAGCAATCTGTTTCCAAGTGCATAGCATAGTTACAGCATGAAAAAGAACATTGTCTTATTGATTCTTCACTTTCTAATCCAATTTTCTACATCACTTGCTTATTCCAATGAGACTGACCAACAAGCTCTACTAGCTTTCCAAAATCTTGTTAGGAGTCCCACTCATTTTTTGGCCAATAATTGGACGAAAAATACCTCTTTTTGCTCTTGGTTCGGTGTCACGTGCACTCCTAAAAGGCAAAGGGTTATGGCCTTGGCTCTTCCTAATTTGCAACTTCAAGGCACAATTACCCCGTCTTTAGCCAATTTGTCCTTCCTCAGTATTCTCAATCTCCAGAACAACAGCTTCCACGGTGGCATCCCTTATGGACTTGGCCACATCCCTCGCTTGCGAGTCATTGACGTTAAAAACAATCAGCTCAACGGAAGTATACCAACAAGTCTATTTCAAAACCGGAGAGTTCAAGTAATTTCATTGGCTTTCAATGAACTCAGTGGTGAAATGTGGAGAGGCCCATGGTATGTACCCGAACTCAGAGTCTTAGATCTCGGGAACTATTAGCCTCACCGGTATAGTCCCTCCTTCTGTTGGAAATGCCACAAAAATGATGAACTTCAGTATGTCTGGGAATAGAGTCAGCGGCAACATTCCAAAGGAGATCGGTAATCTGAGCCAACTTACAGACTTGTCCTTGACTGATAATCAATTAATAGGTTCCATTCCCGCAGAACTGTTTAATATCTCGTCGCTACTTGCCATACATCTGCGATACAATAGCCTTTCCGGCCCTCTCTTGCTAGATGAAGGGAATATTGTGTCAAATCTCAAATATCTAAGTATATCTCACAACCAAATTTCTGGTTGCATTCCTTCCAACATATGCCAACTCACAAAGATCAAAGTTTTGTCCATATATTTCAACAACATAACTGGAGACGTACCCAGAAATATTGGTTGTTTATCCAAACTCGAGATGTTTCTTATTGGTGAAAATCCAATAAAAGGGAATATTCCCACTTCGTTGGGAAATAGTTCCACTCTGCAATATATTTATTGTGGAAACAATCGCATAGTGGGGCAAATTCCTCCGGAATTAGGGAAGCTATCAAATTTGAGGGAATTAAGCTTTGCCCAAAATTCTAATCTTGTTGGTCAAATTCCAGAGGCTTTTTTCAACATATCTTCTTTGGAAATTACTGATTTCAGTTTCAATAACCTCTCAGGTCTTCCAACCACTACAGGTCTTCATCTTCCAAACCTTAAACAGCTTGTCTTGGGAGGTAATCAGCTTGAAGGGGAAATTCCAGTATTCATAACAAATGCTTCCAAGCTGCAGATACTGGAGCTAAATGATAACTTTCTGACAGGAACTATTCCTAACAATTTGGGGAGTCTTCGTGAGCTGCGAGAACTATACCTACATCATAATCAACTTACCAATGAACCCAGGGAGCGTGAGTTGTTATTTTTCTATTCTTTGGCAAACTGTAGGGTGTTGAAATATCTACAAGTCGGTAACAATCTGTTGAATGGTATTCTGCTCAATTCTATTGGGAATCTTTCATCTACTATCGAAAGTTTGTATATAGGATACGCACACATCGGAGGCCTCATCCCCATAAGCATAGGCAGCATGAGTGGTCTTACATCCCTAGACATTGAAGGAAACAACTTTATGGGAAGTTTCCTCCTGAGATTGGTAAGCTTAAACAACTCCAAGGGTTGTATCTAAATAACAATAAATTGCAGGGACATATTCCAGAGACGGTATGCCATTTATCTAATTTGGTTCAATTATATCTACATACTAATGAGCTCTCTGGATCAATTCCAGAATGCTTAGGAAATCTTAGCATGCTACAAGAGCTTTATTTGAGTTATAATAAATTTTCATCAAAATTTCCGTTGAGCCTTTGGAAGATGAGTGGTCTTCTCTATCTAAGTTTGTCACAAAATTCAATAGAGGGAGAAGTTCCATCAGATATTGGAGGACTTAAAGCCATTGTAGAACTATATCTTTCCAGTAACCACTTTTCAGGAATGATACCAAGCACATTCGGGGAACTCCAAAGCCTGCAGTATCTTGACCTATCCAACAATTCATTTTTTGGCAAAATTCCATTGTCATTTGCCAACTTGATAAGCTTGGAATTCTTGAATTTGTCTTTAAATGCATTGTCAGGTACTATTCCTAAGTCATTGGAAAAACTCTCCTACCTTAAAAGCATTAATGTTTCATTCAATGATTTAGAAGGTGAAATACCGAGTGGTGGTGTGTTTGCAAATTCCACTCTGCAATCATTTCTCGGGAACAAAGGTCTTTGCGGAATGCACATATTGGAGATTCCTGCTTGTGCTATCACTAATCCTGGAAAACAATCAAAGCTCAAGGAGGTTTTACTAGAAATTGTTGCTCCAGTGGTTACTTCATCCTTTCTGATATTCTTGTTGGATTCAGTTTGGATAATGAAACGACAGAAGAAAGGGAAGTCCAAAGATGTGGAGAAGGTACCGGAGATCGGGACTCATCAATTAGTTTCTTATCACGAGATTCAACGAGCAACAAATAATTTTGATGAATCCAATTTAATTGGTGAGGGAAGCTCTGGCTCTGTGTACAAAGGCATATTGTTTGGTGGAATTGCAGTGGCCATTAAGGTTCTGGATTTGGAAAATGAGCAAGTATGCAAGAGGTTTGATGCCGAATGCGAAGTGATGAGAAATGTTAGACACAGAAATCTTGTTCCAGTGATTACTACATGTTCTAGTGACAATATAAGAGCCTTTGTTCTGCAATTTATGCCCAATGGAAGTCTTGAGAATTGGCTGTACAAAGAAGATCGCCACTTGAACCTTCATCAAAGAGTCACTGTAATGCTTGATGCAGCTATGGCAGTTGAATATCTACATCATGGTCATGTCACGCCAATAGTTCATTGCGACTTAAAGCCAGCAAACGTACTTTTGGATGAAGATATGGTGGCTCATGTTGGTGATTTTGGTATCTCTAAAATTTTAGCCATAAGCAAGTCCGTGGCTTATACCGAGACATTGGGCACTCTTGGATACATTGCACCAGGTATAAAAAAATCTACTCTCTTTGATTTTCTCTTATATCGTAGTTAAGCCTCTCTAAGGTCTAAAAGTAAAAAGAGCAAGTCTTTATTTATGCAGAATTATTGTTGTATTTCAATTGAGTAACTTTTCTTCATTCCTTTTCTAAGAATATGGCTCGGAGGGAATAGTGTCCACTAGTGGTGATGTTTATAGCTACGGAATCATGTTGATGGAGGTTTTGACGAAAAGAAGGCCAACAAATGAAGAGATATGCAATGGAAATCTTGACTTGAGGAAATGGATTACACTATCATTTTCAGGGAGTATGATGCACGTTGTGGATGTCAATCTTTTTTGTGAGGAAGAACAAATCACTAGTAAAAGTGAAATGTGCATAGCGTCCATGATAGAATTGGGTTTAGACTGCACAAAGGAAACGCCAGAATCAAGAGTGACCATGAAAGAAGTAGTGAAGAGGCTTAACAAAATCAAGAACGCATTTCTGGAAACATAGAAGTGATCAGCATCTGTTCTTTACTGAGCTGCAAATCAGTTGAGAAAGTAATTATGTGAGGGCGTTAGGCCAGCGGTAACAAGGAATGCAACTCATGCATACTATTAAACATATCTTTTTCCGCAGTCCCATAGATTAAGAAGTTAAGCCTGCTAATGTATTAGTGAGAACTAAAATGATATGATTAATATGTAATTCACATTAGATTTCTTATCTTTAACACATTTTGTGCACTCTCTGTTTAATAGATCAAAAAGTGCCATGATCCACTTTTTGGCAGTTTTTTCCTCACTTGTTTCTGTGAGGATCAGGAACTCGGTAATTAAACTGCAGTTTATTCTCCTATTATATTTTATCTACAAGTTAGGCATGTGTACAGATTGTTTGCATCAGTAACAGATTGATACCGAATTCAAAGGAAAAATATATGGTGGCTCATTTTGCAGCTGCTATATTCAGGATGGAGCCGGTAATACATGTGAGGCTTCTGCTATATTCATGAGTTTATTTTATATAGAGGAACATCACTTGGGAAAACTCGGTATCAGAACAGTATGTAAAGAAGCTTAGGTTGATTGTTTAGGTAGTAAAAGAAGCATTTTTTTACAACAGTGGAAGAAGCAATGGGAAAGAAAGCCTATGACCAATTAGCTGTTTCTACTTCAGAGTGCTTGTCAAACATATGAAAACTGATTTCTGCATCAAAGCTTTGCACATGTGATTACTATCTAAATTGAATTGAATTAATATAATCTAATTTACTTATGAAAATTAATCAAATTGACTTTTGAAAAGCGCAATGTGACAATTAAAAGTGGACAGAGGGAGTACAAGCAAATATTAGTACACGCATAACAATAACAGAGAAGATGGTGCATCTGCTCTGATCCTTCAAAGCGTTTCATGTCCATTGGCATTTGTTTTTGGAACCCACACTAGATTACATGGATGGGAAAAAGTTATAAAATCAGATAGAGAAAAGTAGTAGAAAAGATAATCTTATTCATTCAGTACCCAAATTTTAAATACAATAGATAAGTACAACCTACAACAACTAAATTTAAGGAAACTAACTTCAACCTATACTCCTAAACAATAGGGGGAGTCTTCTATTGATACTCTAAAATAGTAACTCTTACCGTAACTAATGCTTAATACACCCCCTCAAGTTAAGTGTGGTGCAACAATGCCTAACTTGGAATGACACCGTTCAAAGGCTGGTTTTGGCAAGGGCTTGGTAAATGTATTAGCACAAGTGTGAGTGTGTGTGACAAGAACCTGATGCGCTTGAACTTGGTTCCTAGCATAACAGAAGTCCACAGCAATATGTTTCATACGGCTATGAAACACTGGATTATGATAGAGATAAGTGACACCAACATTGTCACAAAAGATTGTGGGTGTATTTGGAATGGTGATACGCAATTCATTGAGCAAGTTGCGCACCCATATGAGTTTGGCAAGTGCATTTGCTACTGATTTGTACTCTGCTTCAGTGGATGAGTGAGCTACAACTTGTTGCTTTTTGGATGACCAACTCACTGGATTGTGCCCAAATAAAAGAACATAACCTGATGTGGATATTTTGTCATTCGGGTCTCCGGCCCAATCGGCATCAGCGTACATGTAAAGATTGTTGTCTAAGTTGCGAAGAATTCGAAGACCTGAAGTTGTTGTTGTTTTATTAAGAAAATATAATTATACTGGTTTAGAGTCGCCACTTAATTTTTAAGAAAAATCAAGAAAACTATTTTTTTCAAAAGATTAAAACAGAAATCTGATGAAAATATTCAAAGGAGTTCGGGGTTCATATTAGCATTTCAGGAAGGGTTTGAAAGCACCCGAAATGCCTGCTAATACGTGGTTATCCGGCAATTAATTATTTAGCTAGATTTGTTTGACTTAATTTGGATTGAACAATTTTAGGACCATTTTAAAAGAAAAATATTGAAATATTACCTAAATGAAATATTTTATAAACTTATTTATTTATTTATTTATTAAGTCAAGTAAAAGATGAATAGCTTAGTTAAGTAATTAACTCAGAATGGGTGTCTTTCGGGGATTTGGATTTTTTAAAACCTTAAGATTAAGTAGCAGATATCGGCAAGTAAACAAACACGATAAAGCAAAGAGGGAAAGAAACTTAGGCCCAAATTTGGTTTTCCTATCCGCCTAGGCCAGTATTTGGGCCCATTTTTGTTTTGGGCCTTCGGCCCATTAGAGTCACCTGCACCTATCCTAAACTAACGTAAAGAAATATTTTTCTTTGGGCCTTAGGCCCAATTTTTCATCTGTCCTAAACTCTTACAAAATAATAAACATAATGACTAAATGGGCTTAGGCCCAATAAAAAACAAAATACAATCCTTTTTATCTAAAGAGTGGGCCTTTGGCCCAATCTTTTCAATATCCTCCGCTTTCACATTTTCCACCTTCGAGACCTGTTCGTCGATTTTAATGGCTGACTGACTCAAAAAAGGAATTTGAGCCTTTATGGCTCTTCCAAAATGCAAGACCGGGAAGATGAGTTCATGGTGAACTCAAGGCAAATTTCACATGCAACAAAAAGGAAATAAGGATTAGTATTCGAAAGTAATATCTTAAAAGATACATCTAAATGACAATGAAGATTAATCAGTTGCAAAAATAATAAATGCATCAAAGTGAATACAACATTCAAGCTAAAGGTCAAACAAATTAATCAAGTTAAGACAACATAAGAAAATAAATAGTAGTGACTATGAACTCAAAAATCAAGTAGTAATCAGGGCCTTCAAACTAGGAGTAATTATCAACCTAATCTAATGACTCTTGCACAATGCACACAAACAAGCAACAAGAAAGTCGATGATTCGATAAGATAAAACATATATATATATAGAAGAGCTAACACCATATCGATACAAATAGATTTCTCCGCTTAAGTTATCGATCATGTAATGCTAAAGACCAACAGTTATTAAAAATAAAGCATATGAAATAAGGCACCTAGCTAGAACATATGAATAAAGCAATTAGAAAATACTTGACTCTAGGTCATGGCTAGACACAATTATTTATGACCTTTAAAAAAAAGACAAAAGAATTCCACTGTTAGCAAGACAAAACCTTTGCTACTCATCTTATGACTTAACAGGGACGAGAAGGAATTTAATACAAAATAGAAAGTGACAAATTCCACATTAGACTACCAAAAATCCTAACACAGGGAAATTCCTAGGTACAACATATATAATGACAGTAAAAAGTTCAAAAGGAGAATAAGCATTGGCATAGCAAAAGAAAGCTCACATTATGAACAAGCAATTAACAAACAAGAAGATTCCAAAGTATAAAGAGATAGAGAGGGAGCATGCTGCACACTAGACAAACATCACACTTTATGCAATAATCGATACCTGATTTATCCATGGAGACTTAAAGCTAACAGCTTATCATGCTAAAGGGTCAAACTAACTCACTTGAAACAAAAAGAGGAAAATGGCTACAATCTAAATGCCTAAACAAAATGACATCGCTATTCAAACTAAATATGCTAAACGATAGCATAAACTAGCATAAATAATGTCCATAGAAAACAACACGGTTGGACAATGACACCGAATGAATAACTCGACTAATCAACAAGTAAGAACTAGAAATAATATCTACAGATTTAAACAAAGGCAGGAAAATTGTTTTCTGGAAAAGGCAAAGGTCACTCTAGCTATGCCGAAACTTTACGAAGACGGAGCAATGAACACAACATCACGAGTTAAACCAAAACAGGTATGGACATCAAATTAACGACTAACATTATATCATATGAACGAAAATAAGAACAAAGTGTGCGAGGCCGAAATGACGCAACCTATTCACTCATCATTTAAACTATTAGGGCCCGTTTGGCCATGCGATATGGTATCATAATATGGAATCATGATATGGTATCATGATATGGAATCAAATAAAAAATACATCAATATTAGTTTAGTGAACATAAAATAAATTGGAAGCATTATAGAATGCACTTCATAAAAATAATGTTTGTAAGAGTAATAAAAATAGTGCTTCCAAGACAATGCAAAGTCATAAAATAAATATTATCTCTTTAAACAAAGTTGATAGGAAATATGTAACTAAATACTAATAACTTACACATAAAATATAAATGTTCACTTATTAAGGCCATAAAATAAATTTATTAATGTGATTGAAATTTTACCTTAAACCAAGGCCAAAATCGAGTATTATGTCGAATTTTGGAATGTACGCCAGTCATATTTTTTGGTTGTATATATGTTGGTGCCATCTTGCTAATTGCCTCGGCAACTATTTTAACATGTTGGTTAATTGTTTCAAGTGAATGTTGAAAAGTTTCACAATCGTGAGGTGTGAGTTAAAGTGACTATATGTTGGTGAGAATAATAAATTTTATGTCGGTGAGAATAATAAATTTTAAAAAGTAATGATGTGATTATAAATTTTATTTACATATGAAACAAATGGTTAGTAGATATAAATGTGGGGTTGTTTTAACAAAATATAAACTCATGGATCAATTATTGTATTAAAATATCTCAAATAATGATATGGAATCACCATATAATTCCATATCATGTTTTTGGAGAATATGGTATCACCTCTGATGATATGGAATCATGAGATGGAATCAGCGTAAAATCGCATGTCCAAACGCTGATTCCATCTCACGATACCATATCGTGATATGGTATCGCATGGACAAACACCTACAAAATGTGAATCTAACCTTCTCAAGCAACGTGAGGCAGGGATTCCATTAATTAAAGACTCACAATCAAGTTAGTGAATATAAAGATCAATATATATCCCAAGATAGCTTTACTAATATCTCACCCAACCAAGACGCGACATCACATAGGAGTATATGCATCACATCAACAACACCATAAACCCAACTACATATATTAGCAGACCACCCTCGGAACAGAGGTCTTCCAACACCAAAGATTGAAATAAGAAAAGAGATGAAGAGAATGTTATTGGGAGAGAGTAGTGTTACCTATTTCGGACAGCGAACAGGAACCAAAAGCTAGCAACGACTTCACCACTGCACGAACTTGACCCCGGACAACAAATAGGGAGTCTGGACAGAAATCTGAGCAGCTATCTCTAGTTCGAATGAACTTGTGATAGAGCAATGGATAGCACCAAAAGGAAAATAAAACTAAGTTCTCTCTATTTCAGAGTGTATTTCATATGTATTCAGACTACTTTTTCTTAAGCTATTCTTATATTTTTGCTAAAAACTCTTCCAACTCGAAAATCTCCTCCTCTCAACAGTGAATAACAAGCAACATATATAGAAGGGGAATTAGGGTTCAGAAAAGGGGAGGGAAAATGGACGAAATCCAAATTCAAGGCCCAATTCCAAATTCAAAAATAAAAATTCTTTCACTATTCAAGCAAAACACCATTTTTTCTGAAGTTTTGTCCCATTCCAGAAGAGGATATGGGAACAGCCGTGTGCTTGCTTTATGCTGCTCTGTTGTGTTGTAGAAGATGACAACAAAATCGTACTGGTCTTTGATTCGCTTGACGCCGTGAGACACCGTGTATCTCCATTTGAATAGATTGACATTGAATTGCTGCATGATTTTCTTTGTGAACGTTGGGATAGCATATTCCGTTGATGTCGCTTGGAAGTTATGTCGATGCCGTGTCCTTGTCGTGAAGATGGAAGCTGCTGATGGTGAAAAGATATGGGTCTCTTTAGAATTGAAAAAGTGGGCCGGGTCGGATGGGAATTGGGCTGGGTTGTCGGAATTGCTGGAATGAAATGAGTGGGCTGCTGTACTGTTGGGCATTAGTGTTGTAACGTATGGGATTTGCTGGAGTTTGGGAATTGTATGGCCCAACTTAGAGTCTTAAAAGGGTAAGGTAAAAGGATAGTTAAAAATTGCAATAAAAGGGTTATTGCAATTAGAAAGACTACATGAATTAGCAATTTAACCATACGAAATTAATGTTGTAGTCAAATTGATTTTGATTAGCAAATCTGGCTAAAATTTGAAAATAAGATGAATTGATATTAATTAATTAATGAGCTTCTTAATTTTAACAAAATAAAATAATTAACTTTATAAAAATAACTAATTCAACAACATATCCATAATTTAAACTAAGCCAAATTAATAAAGCGTTTAACTAAAAAAAAGAAAATCTTTTTCAAATATTTGTAAAATATATTAGCAACATATGTAAAGATTTTAAAACATATTCATTATTTAAAATATTATAAAAGTGAGTAAAATTCTTTAAAATAACTTGAAACATATTTTGAATTTTTCATAAAATTAGTTATTTCAAATCATTTGAAATTAAAGAAGCTCGAAAATTAATTCCCATCGTGGAGGTCCAAAATTGGATGTCAACAGTTGTGGCTTTAAGATACCGCATTATCCTCTTAACCGCCTTCCCATGTTCATGGTAAGTTCATGCATAAACTGTGATAGTTTGTTGACAGCATAAGAAATAGCAGGCTGTGTGAATGATAAATCTTGTAACTATTGGAAAACTATATGCACAACAGAAGCATATCAGAATGAATAATAGATAACCAATAATCGTTTATGCTAGAACACATAATCATGCTAGAACACATAAACTTGTTGAATTTAATTCAAGAATTACCTCTTGAAGCATGAGCAGATACCTTCAAGCGAAATCCACAAATTAGATTTACCTTCAAGTGAATCCATATAATAGACAACAACTATGGTCTTCTACAGCGATCCCAAGTTCACATCCGAACTCTCTCAATACTTGGGTGCACAAGTATAAATAGAAAACTAAATCATCACTTTTTTAGGTTAGGAGAATCCCTATTTATAGAGATTCCTTCCCAATCCAAAAAGGAGTAGAAAACATAGTTTTTCGAAAAACCCACATTATTCTTCCTTTTTTCATATAAATAGGATTCTGAGTTCTAGTTAAATATGAGCACTGTAGGGACCACATAATTAATTACTCAGGCCTTCTATTATGGAAATAATTTCAAATAATTAATTTGAATTATTCTTATCATAATAAATTACAAACCATTCCACTAGAAATTCGTAATTGCACTCCTCAATTTATATCTCAAAATTCCCATTAAACACTTGTGTAATTCCCATGTTAAGATTACATATACTAATCAATAAATTAAATTACTGATTAATTTCCTTTAGAACACTACTTAACTTATTTCATATGTCGGATTCATAAATCCACTTGCAAGGTTTGACACGGTGAAAACTTGTAAGTTTCTCAAAAAGGCATATCAATCAATCTCTATAACGTGACATGGATTCCATCAACTAATTTATTATTTCACCATTATATATTATTATCATCCAATCTACCAAGCATATTGACCCATCTCAGAATCTCACATTTTAATAAATCAAAACGATAATTAATATATACAGATCATAATAGTTATATTAGGATTAAGTATATAAGTACATTTAATAGTTTAAAGAATATGTTTTTGTCAGCCAATCTAAATCAACTATCTCTACTCGGTCCCGTTCAATACGTACAAAATGCACTAGCACAAGAAGTTGGAACTATACCGTTCCTATAATTAAGATAAATTACATATAATCTTGTGCTACAATCGTACCGATGACATGTCCAATTTCCATCCTAGATTGTGAACAGAAAACTTTATACTTATAAGAACCGATGATTTAATCATTTGTGTATAAGCTAAAACTCTAAACACTAAATCATCTACCATATAAGTAAACAGACACCATAAACGAATATATGATATATTAAAACTGAATAGATATTTATTCTATAATAAATATTATATCTTAACATATGGTTAATAGTATATATCCCAACAGTAACTTACCAAGGGTGCGCCTGTAGAATGTAGCATGAGTAGGCGGAGAACCATCAGCTGCCCGAGGTAGTTTACCTGAGCACATTGGAGTCAAGAGTACTCCTTTACAATCTTGCATATCCAATTCAGCTAAAATATCATAAATGTATTTGGATTGAGAGAGAATAAGACCATCTGACGCTTTTTTTAACTTCGACACCCAAAAAGTAGTCTAAGTAACCAAGATTCTTCAAAGAAAACCGACTTTTATTCCATTTTGTGAAACACAACCCAAGTAGTGTTAACTGTCAAGGAAAAAATGGATAAATTCCCTTTCTTATTTTCCTCCTTTTAATTTGTTTCCACATTAATCTTTTTGCTACTTATTTTCCTCCTTATTAATCTGTTTTTGTATTTTGAATATATTATATTTTGGAATTACAAGAAAACAAAAATAAAAATAATAAAATAGTTTTTTTTTTAAAAAAAAAGTGAAATCACACATGACAATGTGTGTAGTAGTGTGTGTCACGTTTGATTTTCTTCAAAAGAAAACATTAATATATCTTCCATTTTGTGCTAAGTAGTGAATGTGTGTTGTGTAACACAGCCTTGTAATGCTGACTTGCCTCTTAACTATATATAGAAAATTGATAGTAACATTTATTCTTTCTATTATGACTTTTATTTCGTTTTGTGAAACACAACCCAATTAGTGTTTTTTTTCTTTTTGCGTCTTTACATTAATCTGTTTGTTACTTATTTTCCTCCTCCGTATGAATCCGTTTTCACATTTGGAAATTATAGTCTATACTTTTCAACATTTTATTTAGGGAAAATGCATAAGTACCCCCCAGTCTATGCCCAAAATCCCTGAGATAGACCTAACCTTTATTAAGGTCCTATTACCCCCCGAACTTATTTTATATATAATTTTCTACCCCTTTTCGGCCTACGTGGCACTATCTTGTGGGCCCAGCGCGTGTTGACAACTTTTTCAAGGAAAGTGCCGAAAAGGGGTAGAAAATTATATATAAAATAAGTTCGGGGGGTAATAGGACCTTAGTAAAGGTTAGATGTATCTCAGGGATTTTGGGCATAGGCTGGGGGTACTTATGCATTTTCCCTTTTATTTATATATAGTGGAGTAACTTTGATCATTGGAATACAACACACACAAATTAATTCCCTTGGAACATTTTATATCATATGGAGAAGCACATTTTCTTTTTAATTCTTCTCTTTCTAATTCAATTTTCTATATCACTTGCTTCCTTTGATGAGACTGACCAACAAGCTCTATTAGCTTTCCAAAATCTTATTACAAGTCCCAATCATTTTTTGGCCAATAATTGGACCAAAAATACTTCTTTTTGCTCTTGGTTTGGTGTCACTTGCACTCCAAAAACGCAAAGGGACTATTCCCACTTCATTGGGAAATATTGATTGTTTATCCAAACTCGAGATGCTTTTTATTAGTGATAATCCAATAAAAGGGACTATTCCCACTTCATTGGGAAATATTTCCTCTCTGCATTATTTTAATTGTGGAAACAATCACATAGTGGAGCAAATTCCTCCAGAATTAGGAAAGCTATCAAATTTGAGGCAATTAATCTTAGACAATAATTATAATCTTATTGGTCAAATTCCAGAGGCTATTTTCAACATATCTTCTTTGGAAGTGATTGGTTTCAATATCAATAACCTCTCGGGGAGAATTCCAACCACTACAGGTCTTCATCTTCCTAACCTTAAAGTACTTCACTTGGGAGGTAATCAGCTTGAAGGGGAAATTCCATTGTTCATAACAAATGCTTCCGAGCTTCAGATAATATCGCTAGATGATAACTCTCTCACATAAACTATTCCTAACAATTTGGGAAATCTTCGTGAGCTGCAAATACTACTTCTACATACTAATCAACTTACCAATGAACCAAGAGAGCGTGAGTTGTTATTCTTCAATTCTTTAGCGGACTGTACGATGTTCTGTCACGCCCCGAGACTACACCCTGGGCGGGACCGGCACCTGGAGACCATTTCTGGCCCTAAGCGAACTTTTGGCCTGGCTTTCTTAACTCAGCGGAAACCTAACTCAACAGAGTAACTCAATGCAAATGCAAGGTTACAAAACAACTTAACTTATAAAATTTGGCAACAAAGGCAACTCGAATCTCAAAATAGAATATTTGCATATATACATAGATGAGAGACTCAAAACTAACTGACTGACTGTCTATGAAGCCTCTACAATACTGAGATTGATGTTGGGACAAACCCCGCAACATCCTAATAGAACAAAACTAAGAGAACAAAATAACCGAGTCCTCCGGAAAGCAAGGAAGCTCACCACTGACTTTGGAGTGCTCAAATGGATCAACGGCGTGCTGTATGCTGATCCTGGGTACCTGCGTCTGCATCATAATAAGATGCAGGCCAACTGGCATCAGTACATGGAATGTACGAGTATGCGAGCTGGAAAGCTAAACCACAACTTAAGCTTGAAAGGAGTACAAGAGAACACTTACCTTGGCCCTGTACGACTCATGAATAATTGAACTCAACATATAATGCAATAAGACACATGCAATATATATATATAGCTAGTAAAACAGTATAAACAACTTAGCTCGTAAATGATAAACACTAACAAACTCAACTTTACTTATATAAAAGTAATACAGCTTTTGTGGGAGATTCTTTAACCGACAACCACCACTATGAGCCCTAGTGATGATACAACGTTTTACCTAACGTTGCCCAAGGACCATCCTATACCTTGCCGTGATATAGGACCTTACTTTTGCTTAGTGGATCCACTAGCTAAATCTTACGTGATCATCTAAAAAGAATGATACGTCAAGTCCCATGTTGGCACATGGTTCTTATGGAGATTTGAGTTAATATGAACTCGTGTCCCCAATTCGGTGCTCAATACTACTCCCAAAAATACTTTGGCTCATAAGTGTCTTTAAACACATCTTGCTTTAATTGAGATGATTACTCAAAACTTAGCCCAAAGGCTCTTTTAGAAAAACATGGTTCCCCTCTTACTCAAATGTAAAAACATTTACGACCTTCTTTGGGAATACTTAGTTCCCTAATAGCTTTTGAGAAATGGACTCAACTTTATGCTCTTGACTTAACTTGAAACTCGATACTCTTCACTTGACTTGAAACTTGAGACTCTTTACTTAGCTTGAAACTCTATACTCTTTGCTTGACTTAAAACTTGAAACGAAGTTAAAACGTTCAACAACGACTTTTGAAAAGCTTTAAAGACTTGCTTAGACTTACTTCTTAACTTTGCTTGACTTGACTCTAACTTCACTTTGACTTGATACTAACTTGCCTTAAATTGGATTATGGATTCAAGGTATATGACCACACATTTGTAGATGAGTTCTTAACATTTAAACGTACCTTGGAGTGTTGGAAACAACTAGGAAACATAGGTACAATACCAAGAAACATGCATGAAAGGGTGGGGAATGAAAGGGAAAGCTTGGCGTCCTTGGCGTTCTGCAAGGCGCGGAGCGCCAGCCCTCAAAGTTCAGAGGGCCAGCTGAGGCGCTCTGCAAGGTGCGGCGCCCCAAGGGGGAAAGTTTAGAGCCCCTTTTTGGGCGCGCTGGCAGGCGCAACGCGCCAGCCCCTTCCCCAGAAAGTCCAACTTTTTCTCCCTCATTTTCCAACTCTAAACCTTCTAAACCTCAAGGGTTCCAACACCAAACACTTAGAACCATAAAACCCTCAACATACAATAGATTTCAACTCAAAAACACAACCGGAAACATGTCCCAAATCAACAAGGAACTTCAATAACATCAACAACACAACCCAACAACTTCAACAACATAATCAATCTTTTCTCGAAAATAAAATGAGTTTGGCGTGTGGGGGAAAGGATCAACCCAACACTATGAACTCACATACCTAGTAGGAATCACCCCCGACGATATCCACAACAGAAACTTGCTTGATCTCCTCTTTCTCCTCTTCTTCTCTTCTTCACTCAAAACCCTCACTCTCACTCTTTTAAAACGGGACAAACTGATATAAAAATCATTCTAACACTTTAATATAACCAAAAGAATTGATTAGGGAAAAGACCAAAATGCCCTTAAAATTTCCGGACGGATTTCCCTGCCAACTGCCCAACTTCCAAAGGGCATAACTCACTCATACGAACTCGAAATCGAGCAAACTCGGTGGAGTTGGAAAGATCATTCCACGAAATTTTCAACCATAACTAGAACTACACCTAACTCATCTTTAGCTAGAAGTTATGATGGCTCAAAGTTGGCCAAAAACTCACCCTTTCCCATACTTAGCCAAATTTTCCAGATTTTCAAAATTCTTTCCAAAAATGAAAATTTCCAATTTTAAGCCTCTTCGTAGTCATTTTACATTGCCGGATGCTACATGTTCAAATATCTACAAGTGGGTTCCAATCCATTGAATGGCGTTCTGCGCAATTCTATTGGGAATCTTTCATCTACTATTCAAAACTTTAATATAGGATATGCACACATCAATGAACTCATCCCCACAAGTATAGGCAATATGAGCGGTCTTACAGCCATAGACATTGAAGGAAACAACTTGACAGGGAGTATTCCTTCTGAGATTGGTAAGCTTAAACAACTCCAAGGGCTGTATCTAGATAACAATAAATTGAAGGGACATATTCCAGAAGCGGTATGCAATTTGTCTGATTTGGTTCAATTATATCTGTATGGTAATGAGCTCTCTGGATTAATTCCAGAATGCTTAGGAAATCTTAGCATGCTTCAAGAGCTTTATTTGGGTTCTAATAAATTTTCATCAAAATTTCCATTGAGCCTTTGGAAAATGAGTGGTCTTCTGTATCTAGACGTGTCACAGAATTCAATAGAGGGAGAAGTTCCATCAGATATTGGAGGACTGAAAGCCATTGTAGAACTACATCTTTCCAGTAACCACTTTTCAGGAATGATACCAAGCACATTCGGGTAACTCCAAAACCTGCAGTATCTTGACCTATAGAACAATTCATTTTTTGGCCTAATTCCATTATCCTTTGCCAACTTGATAAACTTGGAATTCTTGAATGTCTTTAAATGCATTGTCAGGTAGTATTCCTGTATATTTGGAAAAACTCTCATACCTTCAAAGCATTAATGTTTCATTTAATGATTTAGAAGGTGTAATACCAAGTATTGGTGTGTTTGCAAATACCACTCTGCAGTCATTTCTTGGGAACAAAGGTCTATGTGGAGTGCACATATTGGATATTCCTGCTTGTGCTATCACTAATCCTGGAAAACAATCAAAGCTTAAGGAGGGTGTGCTAAAAATTGTTACTCATGTGGTTATATCATCCTTTCTGATATTCTTGTTGGTTTCAATTTGGATAATGAAACGACAAAAGAAAGGGAAGTCCAAAGATGTGGAAAAGGTACCGGAGATCGGGACTCATCAATTAGTTTCTTATCACGAGATTCAACGAGCAACAAATAATTTTGATGAATCCAATTTAATTGGTGAGGGAATCTCTGGTTCTGTGTACAAAGGCACATTGTTTGGTGGAACTGCAGTGGCCATTAAGGTTCTGGATTTGGAAAATGAGAAAGTATGCAAGAGGTTTGATACCAAATGTGAAGTGATGAGAAATGTTATGTCACACCCCGAGCCTACACCCTGGGCGGGACCGGCACTCGGAGACCATTGCTGGCCCCAAACGAACCCTTGGCCTGGCTTTCTTAACTCAGCGGAAACCGAACTCAAAAGAATAACTCAAAGCAATGCAATATTTCAAAAAAAAAAAAAAAAAAAAACAACTTAACTTATAAAATATGGCCCTAAGGCAACCCGAATCTCAAAATAGGATATTTACATAAATATATATATATATAAGAGACTCAAACTAGCTGACTGA
The DNA here is from genome assembly GCF_900185275.1 of Solanum verrucosum. NCBI lineage: Eukaryota > Viridiplantae > Streptophyta > Magnoliopsida > Solanales > Solanaceae > Solanum > Solanum verrucosum. The sequence continues at coordinate 2,599,768 of NW_026019988.1, forward strand.
CTGTCTGTCTATGAAGCCTCTAAAAATACTGAGATGGATGTTGGGACAGACCCCGCAACATCCTAATAAAATCAAAACTAAGAACACTCAATAATTGAGCCCTCCGAAATGCAAGGAGGCTCACCACTGACTCTGGAGTGCTCAGCTGGATCAACGACGTGCAGGCTGCTGATCTGGGATACCTGAATCTGCATCATGAAACGATGCAGGCCAACTGGCATCAGTACATGGAATGTACGAGTATGCAAGCTGGAAACTAAGCAACAACGGCTAGAAGGAGAAATCTGGAAGAAACTGAATAGCTTACCTGTCTCAACTCAACTCAACCTGACTGACTTCTTTCAATATAAGACAATTTAGGACAAGTGCGATATAAAGAAAGACTGTTTAAAACATGCTATAAACTCTGTGTGTATACAAAGATACAATAAGCCTGAAATGTATATAGAAATACAATAATCTGATGTATATAAAAATACAATAATCTCTGAGTATGAAAATACAATAACTGCTGTGGGAGTTTCTCTAACCGACAACCATCACATAAGAGCTATAGTGATGATACAGCGATCGACCTCACGCTGCCAGAGCATCTTATACCCGGCCAAAGGTATAAGACCTGAACTGCCTAATGGATCCACTAGTCTAATCTGAAAAGGATTCATCTAGAAAGCATGATCCTTTTCTACCCATGGTGGCTAACATGGTTCTATGGGGGCTGTGGGTTCTTTGGAACGCTCCCCCAATTCGGTGCTCGATACTACTCCCAAAAATGTACTGGCTCTTATGTTTTTAAAACATATTTATTCCTGCTGATATGAGATAATTACTCAAAAACTAGCCCGAAGGCCCCTTTGGAAATCTCAGTTTCCAACCTTGTTCAATTGTAAAAACATTTCTTTAAAACTTCTTTGGGAATACATAGTTCCCTAATAACTTTGAGACTGAACTCAACTTTAAACTCTTGACTTAACTTGACTGCTAACTTCACTTGACTTGGAACCATCTTTCCTTGAATCGGAATTATAAATTCAAGGTGTTCGATCACATGTTATGGAGGGATTCTTGAACTCTTAGACGCACTATGGAGTGTCGGAAACAACCATAAAACATAGGTAATAATACTTTGGAACTTGCTTGAGAAAGTGAGAAAAGGAATGGGGAACTTGGCTGAGACTTTAGATTTCTGGTGACACAGGCGGCATCTACGGAAGCCATCGACGGACCGTAGATGAACCTACGGTCCGTACTGTAGGTCCGTAGATCGCGTCAGAGATTTTCCCCAGAATTTATTTAAGAAAAAGACTAAGTGTTGACCTACGGTCCTGACTTACAGTCCGTGGATCGAGCTACGGACCTTGGGTCGGACCCGTAGATCGACGCCCCAAAAACTAACTTCTGTCTTGATCGACGGTTGACCAGTACGGACCGTCGATTGATCTACGGTCCGTAGGTCACGCCCGTAGATGGGGATCGACAGCCCAGATATTTGTTGCGAAAAGATGTGAATCAACCTCCAATGGTCATAACTCTTAGAATCATAATTCCCTCAACATACAATAGGTTTCAACTACACAATCCACAACATCAACAACTAACAACTTCACCAACTTCACCAACTTTAACAACTTCAACAACTTTAACAACTTCAACAACTATTCCAATCTTTTCTCAATCATATAATAAACTAGGTGTGTGTGGGGGAAAGGATCAACCCACACGAAAAACTCACATACCTTTAATAGGGATCACCCCCGACGAAAATCCACAACGATCTAATTGCCTCTCTGAACTCGGCATTAGAAACTTCCCCATGATCTTGCACTCCAGGTGCATCAGGTAACTCTTGCTCATCAACATAGCGTCTAGGAAGACGCCCTCTGCCAACTCTTCGTGGAGGCATGACTATCTGAAACACGCGCAAGCACGGATTAGAGAGAAACTTTTTAGAGATCAACTCTAACGCACGAAATGAGTGTGAAAGAAATGAGAAATCTTCCTAAATGTTGCAGCCTCCCAATTATAGATGTGGCGCGCTTCACACCGATAACTAGGACTCTACAGACACGGCTTCAAAGACTCCCTAGGACTCTTGAACTCTGTGCTCTAATACCAAGTTTGTCACGCCCCGAGCCTACACCCTGGGCGGGACCGGCACTCGGAGACCATTGCTGGCCCCAAGCGAACCCTTGGCCTGGCTTTCTTAACTCAGCAGAAACATAACTCAATAGAATAACTCAAAGCAATGCAATATTTCAAAAAAAAAAAAAAAACAAAACAACTTAACTTATAAAATATGGCCCTAAGGCAACCCGAATCTCTAAATAGGATATTTACATAAATATATATATATATATATAAGAGACTCAAACTAGCTGACTGACTGTCTGTCTATGAAGCCTCTAAAAATACTGAGATGGATGTTGGGACAGACCCCGCAACATCCTAATAAAATCAAAACTAAGAACACTCAATAATTGAGCCCTCCGAAATGCAAGGAGGCTCACCACTGACTCTGGAGTGCTCAGCTGGATCAACGACGTGCAGGCTGCTGATCTGGGATACCTGAATCTGCATCATGAAACGATGCAGGCCAACTGGCATCAGTACATGGAATGTACGAGTATGCAAGCTGGAAACTAAGCAACAACGGCTAGAAGGAGAAATCTGGAAGAAACTGAATAGCTTACCTGTCTCAACTCAACTCAACCTGACTGACTTCTTTCAATATAAGACAATTTAGGACAAGTGCGATATAAAGAAAGACTGTTTAAAACATGCTATAAACTCTGTGTGTATACAAAGATACAATAAGCCTGAAATGTATATAGAAATACAATAATCTGATGTATATAAAAATACAATAATCTCTGAGTATGAAAATACAATAACTGCTGTGGGAGTTTCTCTAACCGACAACCATCACATAAGAGCTATAGTGATGATACAGCGATCGACCTCACGCTGCCAGAGCATCTTATACCCGGCCAAAGGTATAAGACCTGAACTGCCTAATGGATCCACTAGTCTAATCTGAAAAGGATTCATCTAGAAAGCATGATCCTTTTCTACCCATGGTGGCTAACATGGTTCTATGGGGGCTGTGGGTTCTTTGGAACGCTCCCCCAATTCGGTGCTCGATACTACTCCCAAAAATGTACTGGCTCTTATGTTTTTAAAACATATTTATTCCTGCTGATATGAGATAATTACTCAAAAACTAGCCCGAAGGCCCCTTTGGAAATCTCAGTTTCCAACCTTGTTCAATTGTAAAAACATTTCTTTAAAACTTCTTTGGGAATACATAGTTCCCTAATAACTTTGAGACTGAACTCAACTTTAAACTCTTGACTTAACTTGACTGCTAACTTCACTTGACTTGGAACCATCTTTCCTTGAATCGGAATTATAAATTCAAGGTGTTCGATCACATGTTATGGAGGGATTCTTGAACTCTTAGACGCACTATGGAGTGTCGGAAACAACCATAAAACATAGGTAATAATACTTTGGAACTTGCTTGAGAAAGTGAGAAAAGGAATGGGGAACTTGGCTGAGACTTTAGATTTCTGGTGACACAGGCGGCATCTACGGAAGCCATCGACGGACCGTAGATGAACCTACGGTCCGTACTGTAGGTCCGTAGATCGCGTCAGAGATTTTCCCCAGAATTTATTTAAGAAAAAGACTAAGTGTTGACCTACGGTCCTGACTTACAGTCCGTGGATCGAGCTACGGACCTTGGGTCGGACCCGTAGATCGACGCCCCAAAAACTAACTTCTGTCTTGATCGACGGTTGACCAGTACGGACCGTCGATTGATCTACGGTCCGTAGGTCACGCCCGTAGATGGGGATCGACAGCCCAGATATTTGTTGCGAAAAGATGTGAATCAACCTCCAATGGTCATAACTCTTAGAATCATAATTCCCTCAACATACAATAGGTTTCAACTACACAATCCACAACATCAACAACTAACAACTTCACCAACTTCACCAACTTTAACAACTTCAACAACTTTAACAACTTCAACAACTATTCCAATCTTTTCTCAATCATATAATAAACTAGGTGTGTGTGGGGGAAAGGATCAACCCACACGAAAAACTCACATACCTTTAATAGGGATCACCCCCGACGAAAATCCACAACGATCTAATTGCCTCTCTGAACTCGGCATTAGAAACTTCCCCATGATCTTGCACTCCAGGTGCATCAGGTAACTCTTGCTCATCAACATAGCGTCTAGGAAGACGCCCTCTGCCAACTCTTCGTGGAGGCATGACTATCTGAAACACGCGCAAGCACGGATTAGAGAGAAACTTTTTAGAGATCAACTCTAACGCACGAAATGAGTGTGAAAGAAATGAGAAATCTTCCTAAATGTTGCAGCCTCCCAATTATAGATGTGGCGCGCTTCACACCGATAACTAGGACTCTACAGACACGGCTTCAAAGACTCCCTAGGACTCTTGAACTCTGTGCTCTAATACCAAGTTTGTCACGCCCCGAGCCTACACCCTGGGCGGGACCGGCACTCGGAGACCATTGCTGGCCCCAAGCGAACCCTTGGCCTGGCTTTCTTAACTCAGCAGAAACATAACTCAATAGAATAACTCAAAGCAATGCAATATTTCAAAAAAAAAAAAAAAACAAAACAACTTAACTTATAAAATATGGCCCTAAGGCAACCCGAATCTCTAAATAGGATATTTACATAAATATATATATATATATATAAGAGACTCAAACTAGCTGACTGACTGTCTGTCTATGAAGCCTCTAAAAATACTGAGATGGATGTTGGGACAGACCCCGCAACATCCTAATAAAATCAAAACTAAGAACACTCAATAATTGAGCCCTCCGAAATGCAAGGAGGCTCACCACTGACTCTGGAGTGCTCAGCTGGATCAACGACGTGCAGGCTGCTGATCTGGGATACCTGAATCTGCATCATGAAACGATGCAGGCCAACTGGCATCAGTACATGGAATGTACGAGTATGCAAGCTGGAAACTAAGCAACAACGGCTAGAAGGAGAAATCTGGAAGAAACTGAATAGCTTACCTGTCTCAACTCAACTCAACCTGACTGACTTCTTTCAATATAAGACAATTTAGGACAAGTGCGATATAAAGAAAGACTGTTTAAAACATGCTATAAACTCTGTGTGTATACAAAGATACAATAAGCCTGAAATGTATATAGAAATACAATAATCTGATGTATATAAAAATACAATAATCTCTGAGTATGAAAATACAATAACTGCTGTGGGAGTTTCTCTAACCGACAACCATCACATAAGAGCTATAGTGATGATACAGCGATCGACCTCACGCTGCCAGAGCATCTTATACCCGGCCAAAGGTATAAGACCTGAACTGCCTAATGGATCCACTAGTCTAATCTGAAAAGGATTCATCTAGAAAGCATGATCCTTTTCTACCCATGGTGGCTAACATGGTTCTATGGGGGCTGTGGGTTCTTTGGAACGCTCCCCCAATTCGGTGCTCGATACTACTCCCAAAAATGTACTGGCTCTTATGTTTTTAAAACATATTTATTCCTGCTGATATGAGATAATTACTCAAAAACTAGCCCGAAGGCCCCTTTGGAAATCTCAGTTTCCAACCTTGTTCAATTGTAAAAACATTTCTTTAAAACTTCTTTGGGAATACATAGTTCCCTAATAACTTTGAGACTGAACTCAACTTTAAACTCTTGACTTAACTTGACTGCTAACTTCACTTGACTTGGAACCATCTTTCCTTGAATCGGAATTATAAATTCAAGGTGTTCGATCACATGTTATGGAGGGATTCTTGAACTCTTAGACGCACTATGGAGTGTCGGAAACAACCATAAAACATAGGTAATAATACTTTGGAACTTGCTTGAGAAAGTGAGAAAAGGAATGGGGAACTTGGCTGAGACTTTAGATTTCTGGTGACACAGGCGGCATCTACGGAAGCCATCGACGGACCGTAGATGAACCTACGGTCCGTACTGTAGGTCCGTAGATCGCGTCAGAGATTTTCCCCAGAATTTATTTAAGAAAAAGACTAAGTGTTGACCTACGGTCCTGACTTACAGTCCGTGGATCGAGCTACGGACCTTGGGTCGGACCCGTAGATCGACGCCCCAAAAACTAACTTCTGTCTTGATCGACGGTTGACCAGTACGGACCGTCGATTGATCTACGGTCCGTAGGTCACGCCCGTAGATGGGGATCGACAGCCCAGATATTTGTTGCGAAAAGATGTGAATCAACCTCCAATGGTCATAACTCTTAGAATCATAATTCCCTCAACATACAATAGGTTTCAACTACACAATCCACAACATCAACAACTAACAACTTCACCAACTTCACCAACTTTAACAACTTCAACAACTTTAACAACTTCAACAACTATTCCAATCTTTTCTCAATCATATAATAAACTAGGTGTGTGTGGGGGAAAGGATCAACCCACACGAAAAACTCACATACCTTTAATAGGGATCACCCCCGACGAAAATCCACAACGATCTAATTGCCTCTCTGAACTCGGCATTAGAAACTTCCCCATGATCTTGCACTCCAGGTGCATCAGGTAACTCTTGCTCATCAACATAGCGTCTAGGAAGACGCCCTCTGCCAACTCTTCGTGGAGGCATGACTATCTGAAACACGCGCAAGCACGGATTAGAGAGAAACTTTTTAGAGATCAACTCTAACGCACGAAATGAGTGTGAAAGAAATGAGAAATCTTCCTAAATGTTGCAGCCTCCCAATTATAGATGTGGCGCGCTTCACACCGATAACTAGGACTCTACAGACACGGCTTCAAAGACTCCCTAGGACTCTTGAACTCTGTGCTCTAATACCAAGTTTGTCACGCCCCGAGCCTACACCCTGGGCGGGACCGGCACTCGGAGACCATTGCTGGCCCCAAGCGAACCCTTGGCCTGGCTTTCTTAACTCAGCAGAAACCTAACTCAATAGAATAACTCAAAGCAATGCAATATTTCAAAAAAAAAAAAAAACAAAACAACTTAACTTATAAAATATGGCCCTAAGGCAACCCGAATCTCTAAATAGGATATTTACATAAATATATATATATATATAAGAGACTCAAACTAGCTGACTGACTGTCTGTCTATGAAGCCTCTAAAAATACTGAGATGGATGTTGGGACAGACCCCGCAACATCCTAATAAAATCAAAACTAAGAACACTCAATAATTGAGCCCTCCGAAATGCAAGGAGGCTCACCACTGACTCTGGAGTGCTCAGCTGGATCAACGACGTGCAGGCTGCTGATCTGGGATACCTGAATCTGCATCATGAAACGATGCAGGCCAACTGGCATCAGTACATGGAATGTACGAGTATGCAAGCTGGAAACTAAGCAACAACGGCTAGAAGGAGAAATCTGGAAGAAACTGAATAGCTTACCTGTCTCAACTCAACTCAACCTGACTGACTTCTTTCAATATAAGACAATTTAGGACAAGTGCGATATAAAGAAAGACTGTTTAAAACATGCTATAAACTCTGTGTGTATACAAAGATACAATAAGCCTGAAATGTATATAGAAATACAATAATCTGATGTATATAAAAATACAATAATCTCTGAGTATGAAAATACAATAACTGCTGTGGGAGTTTCTCTAACCGACAACCATCACATAAGAGCTATAGTGATGATACAGCGATCGACCTCACGCTGCCAGAGCATCTTATACCCGGCCAAAGGTATAAGACCTGAACTGCCTAATGGATCCACTAGTCTAATCTGAAAAGGATTCATCTAGAAAGCATGATCCTTTTCTACCCATGGTGGCTAACATGGTTCTATGGGGGCTGTGGGTTCTTTGGAACGCTCCCCCAATTCGGTGCTCGATACTACTCCCAAAAATGTACTGGCTCTTATGTTTTTAAAACATATTTATTCCTGCTGATATGAGATAATTACTCAAAAACTAGCCCGAAGGCCCCTTTGGAAATCTCAGTTTCCAACCTTGTTCAATTGTAAAAACATTTCTTTAAAACTTCTTTGGGAATACATAGTTCCCTAATAACTTTGAGACTGAACTCAACTTTAAACTCTTGACTTAACTTGACTGCTAACTTCACTTGACTTGGAACCATCTTTCCTTGAATCGGAATTATGAATTCAAGGTGTTCGATCACATGTTATGGAGGGATTCTTGAACTCTTAGACGCACTATGGAGTGTCGGAAACAACCATAAAACATAGGTAATAATACTTTGGAACTTGCTTGAGAAAGTGAGAAAAGGAATGGGGAACTTGGCTGAGACTTTAGATTTCTGGTGACACAGGCGGCATCTACGGAAGCCATCGACGGACCGTAGATGAACCTACGGTCCGTACTGTAGGTCCGTAGATCGCGTCAGAGATTTTCCCCAGAATTTATTTAAGAAAAAGACTAAGTGTTGACCTACGGTCCTGACTTACAGTCCGTGGATCGAGCTACGGACCTTGGGTCGGACCCGTAGATCGATGCCCCAAAAACTAACTTCTGTCTTGATCGACGGTTGACCAGTACGGACCGTCGATTGATCTACGGTCCGTAGGTCACGCCCGTAGATGGGGATCGACAGCCCAGATATTTGTTGCGAAAAGATGTGAATCAACCTCCAATGGTCATAACTCTTAGAATCATAATTCCCTCAACATACAATAGGTTTCAACTACACAATCCACAACATCAACAACTAACAACTTCACCAACTTCACCAACTTTAACAACTTCAACAACTTTAACAACTTCAACAACTATTCCAATCTTTTCTCAATCATATAATAAACTAGGTGTGTGGGGGGGAAAGGATCAACCCACACGAAAAACTCACATACCTTTAATAGGGATCACCCCCGACGAAAATCCACAACGATCTAATTGCCTCTCTGAACTCGGCATTAGAAACTTCCCAATGATCTTGCACTCCAGGTGCATCAGGTAACTCTTGCTCATCAACATAGCGTCTAGGAAGACGCCCTCTGCCAACTCTTCGTGGAGGCATGACTATCTGAAACACGCGCAAGCACGGATTAGAGAGAAACTTTTTAGAGATCAACTCTAACGCACGAAATGAGTGTGAAAGAAATGAGAAATCTTCCTAAATGTTGCAGCCTCCCAATTATAGATGTGGCGCGCTTCACACCGATAACTAGGACTCTACAGACACGGCTTCAAAGACTCCCTAGGACTCTTGAACTCTGTGCTCTAATACCAAGTTTGTCACGCCCCGAGCCTACACCCTGGGCGGGACCGGCACTCGGAGACCATTGCTGGCCCCAAGCGAACCCTTGGCCTGGCTTTCTTAACTCAGCAGAAACCTAACTCAATAGAATAACTCAAAGCAATGCAATATTTCAAAAAAAAAAAAAACAAAACAACTTAACTTATAAAATATGGCCCTAAGGCAACCCGAATCTCTAAATAGGATATTTACATAAATATATATATATATATATATAAGAGACTCAAACTAGCTGACTGACTGTTTGTCTATGAAGCCTCTAAAAATACTGAGATGGATGTTGGGACAGACCCCGCAACATCCTAATAAAATCAAAACTAAGAACACTCAATAATTGAGCCCTCCGAAATGCAAGGAGGCTCACCACTGACTCTGGAGTGCTCAGCTGGATCAACGACGTGCAGGCTGCTGATCTGGGATACCTGAATCTGCATCATGAAACGATGCAGGCCAACTGGCATCAGTACATGGAATGTACGAGTATGCAAGCTGGAAACTAAGCAACAACGGCTAGAAGGAGAAATCTGGAAGAAACTGAATAGCTTACCTGTCTCAACTCAACTCAACCTGACTGACTTCTTTCAATATAAGACAATTTAGGACAAGTGCGATATAAAGAAAGACTGTTTAAAACATGCTATAAACTCTGTGTGTATACAAAGATACAATAAGCCTGAAATGTATATAGAAATACAATAATCTGATGTATATAAAAATACAATAATCTCTGAGTATGAAAATACAATAACTGCTGTGGGAGTTTCTCTAACCGACAACCATCACATAAGAGCTATAGTGATGATACAGCGATCGACCTCACGCTGCCAGAGCATCTTATACCCGGCCAAAGGTATAAGACCTGAACTGCCTAATGGATCCACTAGTCTAATCTGAAAAGGATTCATCTAGAAAGCATGATCCTTTTCTACCCATGGTGGCTAACATGGTTCTATGGGGGCTGTGGGTTCTTTGGAACGCTCCCCCAATTCGGTGCTCGATACTACTCCCAAAAATGTACTGGCTCTTATGTTTTTAAAACATATTTATTCCTGCTGATATGAGATAATTACTCAAAAACTAGCCCGAAGGCCCCTTTGGAAATCTCAGTTTCCAACCTTGTTCAATTGTAAAAACATTTCTTTAAAACTTCTTTGGGAATACATAGTTCCCTAATAACTTTGAGACTGAACTCAACTTTAAACTCTTGACTTAACTTGACTGCTAACTTCACTTGACTTGGAACCATCTTTCCTTGAATCGGAATTATGAATTCAAGGTGTTCGATCACATGTTATGGAGGGATTCTTGAACTCTTAGACGCACTATGGAGTGTCGGAAACAACCATAAAACATAGGTAATAATACTTTGGAACTTGCTTGAGAAAGTGAGAAAAGGAATGGGGAACTTGGCTGAGACTTTAGATTTCTGGTGACACAGGCGGCATCTACGGAAGCCATCGACGGACCGTAGATGAACCTACGGTCCGTACTGTAGGTCCGTAGATCGCGTCAGAGATTTTCCCCAGAATTTATTTAAGAAAAAGACTAAGTGTTGACCTACGGTCCTGACTTACAGTCCGTGGATCGAGCTACGGACCTTGGGTCGGACCCGTAGATCGACGCCCCAAAAACTAACTTCTGTCTTGATCGACGGTTGACCAGTACGGACCGTCGATTGATCTACGGTCCGTAGGTCACGCCCGTAGATGGGGATCGACAGCCCAGATATTTGTTGCGAAAAGATGTGAATCAACCTCCAATGGTCATAACTCTTAGAATCATAATTCCCTCAACATACAATAGGTTTCAACTACACAATCCACAACATCAACAACTAACAACTTCACCAACTTCACCAACTTTAACAACTTCAACAACTTTAACAACTTCAACAACTATTCCAATCTTTTCTCAATCATATAATAAACTAGGTGTGTGTGGGGGAAAGGATCAACCCACACGAAAAACTCACATACCTTTAATAGGGATCACCCCCGACGAAAATCCACAACGATCTAATTGCCTCTCTGAACTCGGCATTAGAAACTTCCCAATGATCTTGCACTCCAGGTGCATCAGGTAACTCTTGCTCATCAACATAGCGTCTAGGAAGACGCCCTCTGCCAACTCTTCGTGGAGGCATGACTATCTGAAACACGCGCAAGCACGGATTAGAGAGAAACTTTTTAGAGATCAACTCTAACGCACGAAATGAGTGTGAAAGAAATGAGAAATCTTCCTAAATGTTGCAGCCTCCCAATTATAGATGTGGCGCGCTTCACACCGATAACTAGGACTCTACAGACACGGCTTCAAAGACTCCCTAGGACTCTTGAACTCTGTGCTCTAATACCAAGTTTGTCACGCCCCGAGCCTACACCCTGGGCGGGACCGGCACTCGGAGACCATTGCTGGCCCCAAGCGAACCCTTGGCCTGGCTTTCTTAACTCAGCAGAAACCTAACTCAATAGAATAACTCAAAGCAATGCAATATTTCAAAAAAAAAAAAAAACAAAACAACTTAACTTATAAAATATGGCCCTAAGGCAACCCGAATCTCTAAATAGGATATTTACATAAATATATATATATATATAAGAGACTCAAACTAGCTGACTGACTGTCTGTCTATGAAGCCTCTAAAAATACTGAGATGGATGTTGGGACAGACCCCGCAACATCCTAATAAAATCAAAACTAAGAACACTCAATAATTGAGCCCTCCGAAATGCAAGGAGGCTCACCACTGACTCTGGAGTGCTCAGCTGGATCAACGACGTGCAGGCTGCTGATCTGGGATACCTGAATCTGCATCATGAAACGATGCAGGCCAACTGGCATCAGTACATGGAATGTACGAGTATGCAAGCTGGAAACTAAGCAACAACGGCTAGAAGGAGAAATCTGGAAGAAACTGAATAGCTTACCTGTCTCAACTCAACTCAACCTGACTGACTTCTTTCAATATAAGACAATTTAGGACAAGTGCGATATAAAGAAAGACTGTTTAAAACATGCTATAAACTCTGTGTGTATACAAAGATACAATAAGCCTGAAATGTATATAGAAATACAATAATCTGATGTATATAAAAATACAATAATCTCTGAGTATGAAAATACAATAACTGCTGTGGGAGTTTCTCTAACCGACAACCATCACATAAGAGCTATAGTGATGATACAGCGATCGACCTCACGCTGCCAGAGCATCTTATACCCGGCCAAAGGTATAAGACCTGAACTGCCTAATGGATCCACTAGTCTAATCTGAAAAGGATTCATCTAGAAAGCATGATCCTTTTCTACCCATGGTGGCTAACATGGTTCTATGGGGGCTGTGGGTTCTTTGGAACGCTCCCCCAATTCGGTGCTCGATACTACTCCCAAAAATGTACTGGCTCTTATGTTTTTAAAACATATTTATTCCTGCTGATATGAGATAATTACTCAAAAACTAGCCCGAAGGCCCCTTTGGAAATCTCAGTTTCCAACCTTGTTCAATTGTAAAAACATTTCTTTAAAACTTCTTTGGGAATACATAGTTCCCTAATAACTTTGAGACTGAACTCAACTTTAAACTCTTGACTTAACTTGACTGCTAACTTCACTTGACTTGGAACCATCTTTCCTTGAATCGGAATTATGAATTCAAGGTGTTCGATCACATGTTATGGAGGGATTCTTGAACTCTTAGACGCACTATGGAGTGTCGGAAACAACCATAAAACATAGGTAATAATACTTTGGAACTTGCTTGAGAAAGTGAGAAAAGGAATGGGGAACTTGGCTGAGACTTTAGATTTCTGGTGACACAGGCGGCATCTACGGAAGCCATCGACGGACCGTAGATGAACCTACGGTCCGTACTGTAGGTCCGTAGATCGCGTCAGAGATTTTCCCCAGAATTTATTTAAGAAAAAGACTAAGTGTTGACCTACGGTCCTGACTTACAGTCCGTGGATCGAGCTACGGACCTTGGGTCGGACCCGTAGATCGACGCCCCAAAAACTAACTTCTGTCTTGATCGACGGTTGACCAGTACGGACCGTCGATTGATCTACGGTCCGTAGGTCACGCCCGTAGATGGGGATCGACAGCCCAGATATTTGTTGCGAAAAGATGTGAATCAACCTCCAATGGTCATAACTCTTAGAATCATAATTCCCTCAACATACAATAGGTTTCAACTACACAATCCACAACATCAACAACTAACAACTTCACCAACTTCACCAACTTTAACAACTTCAACAACTTTAACAACTTCAACAACTATTCCAATCTTTTCTCAATCATATAATAAACTAGGTGTGTGTGGGGGAAAGGATCAACCCACACGAAAAACTCACATACCTTTAATAGGGATCACCCCCGACGAAAATCCACAACGATCTTGACTAAGCTCCTCTTCCTTCTCTTCTTCTCCTTCTCCTTCTCCTCTTCTTAAATCTCAAGAACCCTAACTCTTTCTCTTCAAAAAGGGACAAAAATGATCCAAAGATCATTCTAATACAACAATATGAGCTCAAAAGAATTGGCTAGGGAAAAGACTAAAATGCCCTTAAAGATTCCCGGACGGATTTCCTTGTCAACTGCCCAACTTTCAAAGGTCATAACTCCCTCATACGAACTCGGAATCGAGCAAACTCGGTGGCGTTGGAAAGGTCGTTCCACGAACTTTGCAACCATAACTGGAATTCCACCTAACTCATCCTGAGCTAGAATTTATGGCTGTTCAAAGTTGGCCAAAATTTCACATTTTCCATACTTAGCCAAAATTTCCAAAACTTTAAATTCTTTCCAAAAAAATGAAAATTTCCAATTCTAAGCCTCTTCAATTATTTCATATTGCCGGATGTTACAATATCTCCCCCTTGGGAACATTCGTCCTCGAATGAGGTTGCTCTTACAAAACTAAGGGTGTAACATCTAACTCAAACACCCAACAAGCAATTATGCATACAACAACAACAACTACAACAACAACGACAACATGCCCATTATATTTTAAAGAGCACTAAGAAGGAAATTAATACCTTAATCCGCATTCCCTCCGGATTCAAAAAGATGCGGATATCTCTTCTTCATGTCCTCTTCGGCTTCCCAAGTGGCTTCCTCAACAAATTGGTTCCTCCAAAGGACCTTGACTGACGCCACATCTTTCGTTCTCAACCTACGAACTTGGCGATCTAAAATCTGAACCGGCACTTCCTCATAAGATAAGTTATCCTTGATCTTAACACTTTCAGTCGGTAGGATCAATGAAGGATCACCTATGCACTTTTTCAACATAGAGATGTGAAATACCGGATGAACCGCTGCTAGCTCTTGTGATAACTCCAACTCATAAGCAACATTGCCAATCCTCTTGGCTATGCGGTAAGGTCCAATATACCGGGGACTGAGTTTCCCCTTCTTACCGAACCTCATAACGCCTTTCATGGGTGAAACCTTCAAATATACCCAATCGTCTACTTCAAACTCTAATGCCCTTCTCCTAACATCAGTGTAGGATTTCTGACGACTCTGTGCCGTCTTCAACCTCTCTTGAATCACTTTCACCTTCTCCATAGCTTGGTAAACTAAATCTGGTCCTATCAACTGTGCTTCACCAACTTCAAACCATCCAATAGGAGATCTACATCTTCTCCCATAAAGAGCTTCATACGGAGCCATCTGGATGCTAGAGTGATAACTGTTGTTGTAGGCAAATTCAATTAGAGGTAGGTGATCATCCCAACTACCTTTGAAATCGATTACACAAGCCCTCAACATATCCTCTAAGGTCTGAATAGTGCGTTCTGCTTGCCCATCAGTCTGAGGATGAAAGGCAGTACTTAAGTTCACCTTTGAACCCAAGCCCTTCTGAAAAGATTTCCAGAACTGTGCAGTAAACTGTGCACCTCTATCTGAAATAATAGAGATTGGGACTCCATGAAGTCTCACTATCTCTTGAACATACAACTTGGCATAATCTTCTGCTGTATTGGTAGTCTTTACCGGTAGAAAATGAGCTGACTTTGTCATTCGGTCGACAATTACCCAAATGGAATCATGCTGTCTGCGAGACCTCGGCAACCCTATGATGAAATCCATATTGATCATCTCCCACTTCCACTCTGGAAGTTCTATCCTCTGAGCCAAACCACCGGGCCTTTGGTGTTCAACTTTCACTTGTTGGCAATTTGGACACTTAGCAACAAACTCAGCAATGCCCCTCTTCATGCCATTCCACCAATAAACTTCACGCAAATCACGATACATCTTGGTGGAACCTGGATGAACGGAATATCGGGAGCTATGAGCTTCCTCCATAATCTTTTCTTGGAGTCCATCTACCATAGGTACACACATTCTACCTTGATATCTTAATACACCATCTCCCCCTTGTTCAAAAGCTAATACTCTTTGCTTCTGAACATTTGCCTTCAACTCGAGCAAAATGGGATCTTGATCTTGCTTTTCTTTCACTTCCGACATTAATGATGACTCGGCCCTGCTCTTACCGCTATAACTCCTTCTGCGGAATCTGTGAAGCTGACTCCCAGGCATGCCAGTCTGTGCACATCTTTTGCTAACTTTCTTCTTCCTTCTTCAATATGGACGGTGCTACCCACAGACAACCTGCTTAAAGAATCAGCAACGACGTTAGCCTTACCTGGGTGGTAAAGAATACTAAGGTCATAATCCTTGAGTAACTCTAACCACCTCCTCTGTCTGAGATTAAGCTCTTTCTGAGTAAGCACATATTGAAGGCTCTTGTGATCAGTGAAAATGTCGACATGCACACCATACAAGTAATGACGCCATATCTTCAAAGCAAATACCACAGCAGCTAGCTCTAAGTCATGGGTTGGGTAGTTCTTCTCATGAACCTTCAACTGTCTGGAGGCATAAGCTATAACTTTGCCATTCTGCATTAAGACACAACCCAAAGCAACTCTAGACGCATCACAATACACCACAAAACCTTGAGTACCTTCTGGTAGCGTTAAAACTGGAGCTGTAATCAATCTCTTTTTCAATTCCTGAAAGCTTTTCTCACAAGCTTCAGACCATTGAAATTTCACTGTCTTCTGAGTCAACTTTGTCAAAGGAGATGCAATACTCGAGAACCCTCGACAAACCTTCTATAATAGCCAGCTAATCCCAAGAAACTCCTAATTTCAGTTGGAGATGTGGGTCTAGGCCAATTCTGCACTGCCTCAATTTTCCGAGTATCAACTTTAATTCCATCACCGGACACAATGTGGCCTAGGAATGCCACAGACTTAAGCCAAAACTCACACTTAGAGAACTTGGCATACAACTCCTTGTCTTTCAAAGTCTGAAGAACTGTTCTGAGATGACTAGCATGATCTTCTTCATTCCTTGAATAAATAGTATATCATCAATAAAGACAATAACAAACATATCTAAATAAGGTTTGAAGACTCTATTCATCAAATCCATGAAAGCTGCGGGCGCATTGGTCAAACCAAAGGACATGACCAAAAACTCATAATGACCATACCTGGTTCTGAAAGCTGTCTTTGGGATATCACATTCCCTTACCCTTAACTGATGATAGCCTGATCGGAGGTCAATCTTTGAAAAACAAGTGGCACCCTGAAGCTGATAAAAAGATCATCAATCCTCGGAAGAGGGTACTTGTTCTTGATGGTAACCTTATTCAACTGGCGGTAGTCTATACACATTCTAAGGGAACCATCTTTCTTTCTCACAAACAAAACCGGAGCACCCCAAGGTGAGACACTCGGTCGAATGAAACCCTTTTTTAAGAGACCTTTCAACTGCTCTTTCAACTCTTTCAACTCTGCTGGTGCCATTCTATATGGCGGAATAGAGATAGGACGAGTATCTGGAATGAGATCTATGCCGAAATCTATTTCTCTCTCAGGAGGAATTCGGGTAGATCATCAGGAAAAACTTCTGGAAACTCTCTTACTATAAGAACTGACTGGAAATGAGGTATCTCAACACTAGAGTCATGGACTCGGATTAAGTGATAGATACAACCCTTCAAAACTAACTTTCTTGCCTTAAGGTACGAAATAAAACGACCCTTAGGCATTGTTGAACTACTACTCCACTCTAGGACTGGCTCATTCGGAAACTGAAACTTGACGGCTCGAGTTCTACAATCTATCGACGCATAACAAGCATGAAGCCAATCCATGCCTAGAATGACATCGAAATCTACCATTTCTAACTCAACCAAATCAGCCTTGGTGTTCTTGTGACTGATGGAAACAGGACAATCACGATAAACTCTTTCCGCTAGAATAGACTCCCCAATAGGTGTAGAAACACAAAAGGGTTCACAAAGTCTTTCAGGAAGAACCTCAAACTGATTTGCAACATAAGGAGTTACAAACGATAAACTTGCTCCTGGGTCTAGCAAAGCATACACATTAAAAGCAAAGACTTTGATCATACCAGTTACAACATTCGGAGAATTCTCTTGCTCATGGCGACTGGTGATAGCATAAAGGCGGTTCGCTCCTCCACCAACACTAGCAGTAGCTCCTCTAGGTGTCGTCCTGTCTGGGGGAATAACTGAAGAAGACTGTGCTTTATTGCCTCCATTACCCTGCCTATTCTTTGGACACTCTCGCATGAAATGCCCATTCTGACCACACTTGAAACAACCAAGGGAGCCTTCTCGACAAATACCTGAGTGGTTCCTACCACATTTGGCGCAAACCGGAGGCTTACTACTCCCTTGCGCCACACTACCCGAAGATTGTGCTGGTCTAGCCCTGAAGTCCTTCGAATTCTGAACATTAAATTCACCTCTGTATCTGGGTGCAGGTGCTCTAGCAATTGATGGAGCAGGTCCCTATTGCCTTTGCTGAAGGGAGGAACGGTTTGAAACACCTTTCTGCTGCCCGGACTCGTTCCCGATCTTAGCTCTCTTATTTCTGAACTCTTCTCTGTCCCTCAGCTTCTCTTCCTCAACCTGCTGCATATAAACCATCAACCTTGATATGTCCATGTCCCCGATGAGCATTGCCGCCCTACCTTCCTTGCTCGACAACCGAGACAGCCCAGCAACAAACAAACTCATTCTATTTCTCATGTCTGCAACCATCTCCGGAGCATAGCGGGAAAGTTGGGTGAACTTCAGACTGTACTCATGAACACTCAAGGACTCCTGCTTAAGTGTGAGGAACTCACGTACCTTGGCCTCTTTCAGTTCTCGAGGAAAGAAATGTCCCAAGAAAGCTTCCTCAAAACAGGCCCAACTCGCAGGTGGTGCATTCTCAACTCTGTCCCCTTTCCACTGGTCGAACCAAGTTCTATCTACATCCTTCAATTGATAAGCAGCTAGTTCGACCCGCTCAGTATCTACCACATGCATCACATCAAAAATCTTCTTCGACTCTTCAATGAAGTTTTCTGGATCCTCAGTAGTGCTCGAACCCATGAAACTCGGAGGATTCATTCCCAAGAACTCACGAATCCTAGAAGTGTCAGCTCCTTCTGTCGAGCTCCCCTTTGCTGACCAATCTGATTAGCTACAGCTTGACTCAACATTCTAATTGCCTCTCTGAACTCGGCATTAGAAACTTCCCCATGATCTTGCACTCCAGGTGCATCAGGTAACTCTTGCTCATCAACATAGCGTCTAGGAAACGCCCTCTGCCAACTCTTCGTGGAGGCATGACTATCTGAAACACGCGCAAGCACGGATTAGAGAGAAACTTTTTAGAGATCAACTCTAACGCACGAAATGAGTGTGAAAGAAATGAGAAATCTTCCTAAATGTTGCAGCCTCCCAATTATAGATGTGGCGCGCTTCACACCGATAACTAGGACTCTACAGACACGGCTTCATAGACTCCCTAGGACTCTTGAACTCTGTGCTCTGATACCAAGTTTGTCACGCCCCGAGCCTACACCCTGGGCGGGACCGGCACTCGGAGACCATTGCTGGCCCCAAGCGAACCCTTGGCCTGGCTTTCTTAACTCAGCGGAAACCTAACTCAACAGAATAACTCAAAGCAATGCAATATTCAAAAAACAACTTAACTTATAAAATATGGCCCTAAGGCAACCCGAATCTCAAAATAGGATATTTACATAATATATATATATATAAGAGACTCAAACTAGCTGACTGACTGTCTGTCTATGAAGCCTCTAAAAATACTGAGATGGATGTTGGGACAGACCCCGCAACATCCTAATAAAATCAAAACTAAGAACACTCAATAATTGAGCCCTCCGGAATGCAAGGAGGCTCACCACTGACTCTGGAGTGCTCAGCTGGATCAACGACGTGCAGGCTGCTGATCTGGGATACCTGAATCTGCATCATGAAACGATGCAGGCCAACTGGCATCAGTACATGGAATGTACGAGTATGCAAGCTGGAAACTAAGCAACAACGGCTAGAAGGAGAAATCTGGAAGAAACTGAATAGCTTACCTGTCTCAACTCAACTCAACCTGACTGACTTCTTTCAATATAAGGCAATTTAAACAAGTGCGATATAAAGAAAGACTGTTTAAAACATGCTATAAACTCTGTGTGTATACAAAGATACAATAAGCCTGAAATGTATATAGAAATACAATAACTGATGTATATAAAAATACAATAATCTCTGAGTATGAAAATACAATAACTGCTGTGGGAGTTTTTCTAACCGACAACCATCACATAAGAGCTATAGTGATGATACAGCGATCGACCTCACGCTGCCAGAGCATCTTATACCCGGCCAAAGGTATAAGACCTGAACTGCCTAATGGATCCACTAGTCTAATCTGAAAAGGATTCATCTAGAAAGCATGATCCTTTTCTACCCATGGTGGCTAACATGGTTCTATGGGGGCTGTGGGTTCTTTGGAACGCTCCCCCAATTCGGTGCTCGATACTACTCCCAAAAATGTACTGGCTCTTATGTTTTTAAAACATATTTATTCCTGCTGATATGAGATAATTACTCAAAAACTAGCCCGAAGGCCCCTTTGGAAATCTCAGTTTCCAACCTTGTTCAATTGTAAAAACATTTCTTTAAAACTTCTTTGGGAATACATAGTTCCCTAATAACTTTGAGACTGAACTCAACTTTAAACTCTTGACTTAACTTGACTGCTAACTTCACTTGACTTGGAACCATCTTTCCTTGAATCGGAATTATAATTCAAGGTGTTCGATCACATGTTATGGAGGGATTCTTGAACTCTTAGACGCACTATGGAGTGTCGGAAACAACCATAAAACATAGGTAATAATACTTTGGAACTTGCTTGAGAAAGTGAGAAAAGGAATGGGGAACTTGGCTGAGACTTTAGATTTCTGGTGACACAGGCGGCATCTACGGAAGCCATCGACGGACCGTAGATGAACCTACGGTCCGTACTGTAGGTCCGTAGATCGCGTCAGAGATTTTCCCCAGAATTTATTTAAGAAAAAGACTAAGTGTTGACCTACGGTCCTGACTTACAGTCCGTGGATCGAGCTACGGACCTTGGGTCGGACCCGTAGATCGACGCCCCAAAAACTAACTTCTGTCTTGATCGACGGTTGACCAGTACGGACCGTCGATTGATCTACGGTCCGTAGGTCACGCCCGTAGATGGGGATCGACAGCCCAGATATTTGTTGCGAAAAGATGTGAATCAACCTCCAATGGTCATAACTCTTAGAATCATAATTCCCTCAACATACAATAGGTTTCAACTACACAATCCACAACATCAACAACTAACAACTTCACCAACTTCACCAACTTTAACAACTTCAACAACTTTAACAACTTCAACAACTATTCCAATCTTTTCTCAATCATATAATAAACTAGGTGTGTGTGGGGGAAAGGATCAACCCACACGAAAAACTCACATACCTTTAATAGGGATCACCCCCGACGAAAATCCACAACGATCTTGACTAAGCTCCTCTTCCTTCTCTTCTTCTCCTTCTCCTTCTCCTCTTCTTAAATCTCAAGAACCCTAACTCTTTCTCTTCAAAAAGGGACAAAAATGATCCAAAGATCATTCTAATACAACAATATGAGCTCAAAAGAATTGGCTAGGGAAAAGACTAAAATGCCCTTAAAGATTCCCGGACGGATTTCCTTGTCAACTGCCCAACTTTCAAAGGTCATAACTCCCTCATACGAACTCGGAATCGAGAAAACTCGGTGGCGTTGGAAAGGTCGTTCCATGAACTTTGCAACCATAACTGTAATTCCACCTAACTCATCCTGAGCTAGAATTTATGGCTGTTCAAAGTTGGCCAAAATTTCACATTTTCCATACTTAGCCAAAATTTCCAAAACTTTAAATTCTTTCCAAAAAAATGAAAATTTCCAATTCTAAGCCTCTTCAATTATTTCATATTGCCGGATGTTACATGTTAGACATAGAAATCTTGTTCCGGTGATTACTACTTGTTCTAGGGACTATATAAGAGCCTTTGTTCTGCAATATATGCCCAATGGGAGTCTTGAGAATTGGTTGTATAGAGAAGAGTCCCAGTTGAACCTCCTTCAAAGAGTCACTGTAATGCTTGATGCAGCTATGGCAGTTGAATATCTACATCATGGTCATGTCACTCCAATAGTTCATTACGCCTTAAAGCCAAGCAACGTTCTTTTGGATGAAGATATGGTGGCTCATGTTGGTGATTTTGGAATCTCTAAGATTTTAGCTGTCAGCAAGTCCATGGCACATACAGAGACATTGGGCACTCTTGGATACATTGCACCAGGTATAAAAAATCTACTCTGATTGATTTTCTCTTATCATAATTAAGCCTCTCCAAGTTGTAGAAGTAAAAAGAAAACTATTGTTATATTTCAATTGTTATAGTTTCTGGCATGTACGTAACCTTTTCAGTTCACTTTTCATCTTTTTTACCAGCCTTAGTATTGCACAATATTTAAGTACACAGTACCATACCTAGGAAGTCTGGATAACTGCTCCAATATTTAAGTACACTGTACTAGTGATAGTTTGGCTGGACAATGATCACTCACACCTTGAGGAAGACTCTTCTCTGATCCTGCTTATCATTCCAAGTGTAAGGGATTCCAGAGCTGGGCATTTCTGTCAGGCTACATTCCTCTACACACTCCTGCATAGGTGACAGGATTTCCCCCTATTCTGTCGTCTTGCTTAAGCACATTGTTAAAGTCTCCCATGGAGCCTTACATCTGTCCTTAACTCCGCTAAGATGCCCCCATAGTTCTCTCCTTTCCTCCTTAGTATTATGTGCATACACATATGTAGCTATATTCTCCAATTGTAGTGACTTAAACACTACTCTGCATGTACTTCGCCTTCTATCAAATGTACTTCATACAAATTCGGCTTCCATGTTACTATGACTCTTCCATTATAGTGATTTTGCAAGTTATTTAAGTATTCCCATCCTTGGAACATAACTGTCTCCATTTTATTACTTATTAGTTTGGTCTCAGCAACCCAATTAAACCTACTTCATACTTATTACAGAGGAGTTTGACCTCCTCCTGTTTATTGAGGCCATTAAGACCTCTCACATTCCAACTTAAGCATGTTCACCATCAATTAGGAAGTTTGTGGTAATCATCCACACCCTTCACTGTACCCCCATATTCTCCTTGTCTGCATTAACCAAACTTTGAAACTTCCACCTCTTCTGCCCAAGTCTGTTTGCTACTACTAGCTGAGGCCTGAGTGTATTCCATCGACCCATTCTCTTAGTGTATTCTCCATTGATTTCAGTTTGCTTTGTGTCTGCACTGGTGTTTTTACTACACCAGTTGACTTGGCCATTGCCTCTCCAAGTTGTAGAAGTAAAAATAGAATTATTGTTGTATTTCAATTGAGTAACTTTTCTTCAATCCTTTTCTAAGAATATGGCTCGGAAGGAATAGTGTCTGCTAGTGGTGATGTTTATAGCTACGGCATCATGTTGATGGAGGTTTTGACCAAAGAAGGCCAACAGATGACGAGATATGCAATGAAAATCTTGACCTGAGGAAATGGATAATACAATCATTTTCAGGGAGTATGATGGACGTTGTGGATGCCAATATTTTTTCTGAGGAAGAACAAATCACTTGTAAAAGTGAAATGTGCGTAGCCTCTGTTGACACCCAATTTTGACCTTCCCCGATATAATTAATCATCAAGCTTCTTCAATTTCCAACGATTTAAACTAATTAATTTTTTATAAAATTTCAAAAATAGTTTGCAAGTTATTTTAAGTAATTCTGTCAATTTTATAATTTTTAAATAATAAATATATTTTATAGTTATGTATACAATTAATATATTTAATGAATATTCGAAAAATCATCTCAAAAAGATTTTAATTTTAGTAAGTTTTCAATTAAATTAGTTTTAGTTTAAATTGTAGTTAATATTTTGGATTGTTAGTTTTTAAAGTTAATTATTTTATTTAGTTTAAAATTAAGAAGCTCATTAATTAATTTGTTCGTCTTATTTAGCTTTTGGCCAAATTTCACCAATTAATTTCCATTTGGCTCAAGTTTTAACCGCAATTGATTACATGTTAATTCTTTGTAGTTACAATTATAGCCATTTTATTATTTGTCTTCCACCCATTTGTAATGGGTCAATTCTTACCCCTTTCATAATTGTCATCAGTCCATTCCTTTATTTTGTAGCAGCCTTCTCCCACCTTTAAATACGTAGCCCACCAATTAATCACCTAACCCGGCCCATTGCCCTTTCCAAAGAACTCAGCAGTACGATACAAACGACCCCCCACACTCTTCGCTCTTTGCCTCCAGCAGCGACGCGTGCAACCCAACCCCAGACCCCTGCACGCGTCTACTTCTCCCTCACGCGTCAACAACGGCTCTTCATCAATAAGTTCACGGCGTGAACTCGGAGACATCAACAAATACACAGCAATTCCAACGGCAATGACAAGCGGCGTCAATACGCGCGAATCGGTACGCGCACAGGCACCACTCTGCTCTTCTTGTTGTCTTCTTCCACCTCTGCCAAAGTAGCAATTCCAGCAAAAGGCACCTGCAGCAGCCGCGTCCTTTGTCCTTGTAGTGTGGGATCGATCCACGTCGCGCCCAAGGACGAGTGATTTGATCCCACCCATCCATCTCCTTTTTCCCCTTTCGGAATGAGTCAAAATCTCAAGAAAAAGGGTGTTTAGCTTGAATGGTGAAAGATTTTTTATTTTTGAATTTGGATTTGGGCCTTGGTTTGTCGGATTTTTGGTCCGTTTTCCCCCATTTTCCGAACCCTAATCCCTCCTATATATGTTGTTGTTCACTGTAAAGAAAAAAAAATAGGAAGGAGATTTTGTGGGATTTTTGGGAGTGAAAATATGGAGCTAAGCTAAACAAAACAGTTAAAATTCATACGAAATACGCCTCAAGAAAACAAAGGAGATAATTGGTTGCGGTGTCTAAGTTTAATACTGCTGCCCAGACTTTGGGGTTGTCGTTCGTGTTCGAGTTTCGTGGTGGAAGTGTCGCCTCTAGCTCGTTTCGTCTTCAGTTCGCTGCCTCCGGGAAGGTAAACTCCTTCTTGATCATTAACCCATATTGGATGTTCCATTCATGAACTGAACTTTCTGTAGATTCTTTGTTTTTTTAAGCTCGAATGTCTCTGTTCTTAGTTATTTTGGTGTCTAATGCCCTGTCGTTCGGGTTTGAGTCAGTATTCTAGTTAACTGAGGCATAGAACGTGTTTGTGTATGAGATTTATGTCTAGAGTATCTATGATTAAGAACTTGGCTCCTCCCTTTGATGTTGCGTCTTTGTGATTAGTATATTTAAGCTGTCTTTGTAAGTTTGAAGGCGCTCTTATTTTTAGTTTGGGGAATGTGGCTGCTCATTTACGCAATTAAGCGCCTCTCGTTCTTATCTCGCGTATGCTCAAAACATATTTTCCTCTGCTGATTTGTTTATGCTTCAGATTATAGGGATACTTGATTGTAGGTAGTATAAGTCCTAAACATATTAAACCTATTTGTTCAGATTGGTTTCTTACATCTTATGCTTATCAATTTCCAAAATCTTTCATGATTAAAATGATGTTGCGACCCATGTTTCCCTGCATTGGCTGATTTGCAATATTGTGGTTAACATAAGTGGCATACCTTAGCTTAATTTTAACGCGGAAAGTGATCAAGCTGTTGTGTCTTCAGTCCCTTTTCTTACGGTTTGTCATTTGATCGCAAAGATTCATTGTTTGTTTGGTATTCTAGCCCCGAACATTGATAACCCGATTTGATGGCTAAATTTCATCCTAATTTCTTTATCTCGTATAAGTTTGTTTAATTATGATCACTGTTAAATATTTTGGATCATTTTATACTCGCTTAGGTTGAGTTCTATTTGTGGTCATTGTGACTTTTCTCCTAACCCCGTCCCCATTTGTTTGCCGAATGCTTGAAAGTCATTGTTCCTGTTAAGTTGAAAAATTGTGAAATTCGATCAACTTGATTTTTGAGTCATTAGGTAAATAGTAAAGTGAGTTACAAGGAGTTCCATTCTTTTTCTTCTTACTTTCCTGTCTTCCTCTTATCAATATGCATATTATTAGTTCATCTCTTTTCGGATTCATTCATCCGCCTTGTGCTCCTTGTCTTTTATTTTGGTTAAACTTGTCCGTCGATTTTTTCATTTAAATGAATTTACCGTAAAATTAATTTTTGAATTTAGTTCATTTTAATCTATGGTTGTATGTTTGTCACTATCTATGGGATATAAATATATGTATGTGAAACATTTGTTTCTCTGTGCTTACTCACTTATTTTAATTATATATATATCAATATGTAGACCCATATAAATACAGCACCTCAATCTTCTTACCCCCTAACATTATAATAATAATATTAATTCATGCCTAACAATTACACCTCCAACCCAAATTCCAATTTTAACATATCATTACTCAATGGTCAACAATGTTTGTCCAAAATCTGCCGTCAACTTTCACGTGGAAGCAATTATTATACATATGTCCTTCAATTTCATTTTATAATATAATAATATATATTCCTATCAACAATCAATATATACAATACAACATTAGAGCTTGTCGAATTCTAATCCTAATTAATTTTTTATTTTTTTTATTTTGTTCTCACTGTGATGATTAGGCGGTAGTGATTATTTCTCTCCTTTAGTTTCTTATATTAAGTCAAGTAGGTTGTTACTCATAAGTTGACTTGTTTTTGTTGCATGTGAAATCTATCCATGTCCTCACGGACTCCATCTCCTTCTCGCATTTCCTATGGGGCCTTGGAGGCCCAATACCCTTTTGTTGAGTCGATCGACCTTCAAAATTGAAGAACATATCCTTGACGTGGGCATACAGGTGTTTGGAGTTAATACATGATTGTATACACTAGTATACGTCTAGTGTATACGAAAATGCGAAAAATGGGCCTAAAGGCCCCAAATTCAGAGTTGTATTTTGTTATTTTTGGGCCTAAGCCCTTGTTATTTTACTTATTATTATTTTGTTAGAATTTAGGACAGGTGGTAAGAATTGGACCTTTTGGCCCAAAATGAAATTAGGCCCAAGTGCTGGCCCAAGCGGACAGAAAACTAGACTTGGGCCCAAATTTCCTTCTTTACTTTATTATTTCATAATTGTTTATCTGTCAATATTTGCTGCTAAATCTTAAGGTTTTAAAATTCAAATCCCAAAAGATATCCGTTTTGATTTTATAACTTGACTAAATCAATCACCTTTAATAAGACTTAAAGAATAAATTTTGCAAATTATCTCACTTAGATAGTATTTAAGTACTTCTCCTTTTCCCTTTTTAAAATGGTCTTAACTAAAAAATAGTTCAATTTTGCAATTCAAGTTAAGTTAAATTACTTTAACCAAATAATTAATTGTCGGATAATCGCGTATTAGTGGGCATTTCGGGTGCTTTCAAACCCTTCCCGAAATTCTAATTTGAACCTCGAACCCCCTTAATAGTTTTCAATAGATTTACTGTTTTAGTCTTTTGAAAACAATAATTTTCTTAATTTTGCTTTAAAATTAAGTGGCGACTCTAAAATCAGTCTAAATAATATTTTTAAATAAAACAGCCTCCATGATAGAATTGGGTTTAGACTGCACAAAGGAAACGCCAAAATCAAGAGTGACCATGAAAGATGTAGTCAAGAGGCTTAACAAAATCAAGAACGCATTTCAGGAAACATAGAAGTGATCAAAATCTGTTCCGATGGTGTTCTTTTCTGAGCTGCAAGTTAATATGATGCTTTTTTGCTTACCTGATTTGTTTAGTCGATTGTACTACCTGGAGACATGTACTGCTTGTACTTCAGAGTGTTGCATTTCCCTTATTTTGTGATTTCAGATTTAGTAGTACTCTTTAATATGTTTTGAATGTTTGAATAAAATTGCGGAAGTGTTTAGTTGCACTATGTTACTTTCTGTTTCTATTTGCCTCTACTTCATATTTTTGATTCATTAGTTTCTTCCTATTGATATATCAACTAGAGTAGTATTTTATAAAGGGAAAAAGGACAAATGTACCTTTGAACTATCGTAAATGGTATGCAGATACCCTCTGTCATCCTTTTGGGACATTGGTGCCCCTGCTGTCCAAAAACTAGAGCATATATACCCTTTATACTAACGGACATACACGTGGTGCAATCTTATACGTCGATAAATGTTGGATCGGTGGATAAGATTGTGACACGTGTATGTCCGTTAGTATAAAGGTATATATGCTCTAGGTTTTGGATGGCAAGAGCATCAATGTCCCAAAAGTATGACGGAGGGTATTGGCAATTTACGATAGTTTGGGGGTATATTTGTCCTTTTTCCCTTTTATAAATGAAATACTTAGTTGGACTTGGTGAGTTTTGCAAGTGACGATCCTAGTAATTCAATAGTTTTTACACCGTAAGTGCATATAATTTATACTTAAATTTGATCTCCCTGTTCTTCAGTATCATTCAAAAGTTATTGACGATTTGCTTAACATACACTTGCAAGTAAATCTTCTTGAATGGTTTTCTAGTATAGGAGATTTATGTAGCTCAACTCGAATGTTTTGTGGTTCAAGAAAGTGTATAAGCTTCAAAAAAAGCTTTATATGGGGTTGCTGCATGCAGGCTCCAAGTGCAGTGAAGAGTACACTCCCTAATTGTTTCTTTATATATTGATGATTTACTTGTTACGGGCTGTGATGAGTAAGAATTGCTTCGGATGAAGTCTTTTTTGGGATGCATGGAAGCATATCAATCAGCAAAAGTATGTCCTGGAGATGCAAGTTGCAAACAGTTCCTACACCATTGGTTTTGAATACCAAATTTTCTAAGGAAGATTTTGGAATTGTAGTTTCACTGGACGAATGCAGAGTCTGTCCAGTGAATAAAATCTTTGCTTTTGTATAAAAGAGCAGTAGTTCCTCTGCTTTCTCTTTTATTTCCTATGACGACTCTCCAAATCCCATCAGGCCATAACCACGCGGTGGTTGGGTCCCTAAACAATTCTTTCTCCAGGTACAGATGATAAAGAATATTGTTTGATTGATGTGATAGTACATGTGGGGATAAGTTTGCAGTAAAGACTTGAAAAATAGTATGAAGTTTACGAACCTCTTAACAAGAATTCTTCCTTCTATTATGAGTTAGCCGATTTTGTGAAACACAACCCAAGTAGTAGTTAGGAGTGTCAACTGTCAAGGAAAAAATGGATAAATTCCTTTTCTTATTTTCCTCCTTTTAATCTGTTTTCACACTAATCTTTTTGCTACTTATTTTCCTCATCCATATTAATCTGTTTTCACATTTTGGAAATTTGAGTCTATTTAAATTAATGAAGGTATTTAGCTGCACTATTTTGCTTTTTGTTTGCAAG
Source organism: Solanum verrucosum (assembly GCF_900185275.1). Classification (NCBI taxonomy): domain Eukaryota; kingdom Viridiplantae; phylum Streptophyta; class Magnoliopsida; order Solanales; family Solanaceae; genus Solanum; species Solanum verrucosum. The sequence continues at coordinate 2,628,895 of NW_026019988.1, forward strand.
CTCGGAAATCTCTCTTTTCGCCTCTCTCTCCTTCATTTGTATTTGCCTCGGAATTTGTAGGTGACATATCCTCATTAAAATAGTGACGCATTTATACTTGTCGTCTATCTAAAGCATGATTACTTTTCCGTTAACAAACTCATTGAATTAGAAAAATATAATCTTAAAGTACTTATTTTAACTTCTAAAAATACGATGTAAACTTTAAAAAATTACCTTATCCATTTTTTTTAATCTCTTCAGGCCCGACTTAGTTGAAACAATGGATGCTCATGTGACAATGAACTTGAATACCCCTTGTTAAAAAAGTATTCATATGACAATTTCCATTCATAAAAATAATTTTGTTATTTTGTTACTTTGCCTTATTATTGACGAGTGCAATTCATGTATTAGAGTGTGTTTATAGAACCAATTTAAATCAGGATAAGACGTTTAGATGGTCATAAGCAAAAGTTAAGGTTCACAATACGATACATTATGAAACAATACCTAATAAATAATAGTGAAATTAAGGTCCTTTCTAGATTAAAAAAAATGAGAAAATATAGGTAATAATAAGATTTCATGTACTCAAAATTGACTTTGAGATACATAATTTTCTACATCAGATACTTGTGTTTAAGAGACATTATAATTAAGTTAATGTATCTAGATGATCACTGGATAGATAATTTTAGTATCAAACGGATACTTGAGGCAAAATCTAAGTATCTATCTATGTATTTTACCAAAAACAAAATATGAGGAGGTTAAAAAAAAGGAAAAGGGTTCGAAATATATTCGAACTTTGACCGAAATTGCTATAACAATCCCAAACTTTGGGGAGGACCTATTACCCCCCTCTACACTATTTAATAGTGTATTTTAAATGTATATATACACCCACGTGGACAAGTTATTATTTATAACTAGTCTCTGGACACGCGTGTTGCGCGTGTGTTCCATATGTCAATAATTAAAAACTCTTATAAAGTTAAATAAATATTATATTTTAAAATATAATACCAACTTAACCTCAATCAATTCATCTTACTATTTGCTTCCTTTAAAAATAAGGGTGAAATTATAATATTAGATCGATCCTATGCATAACTTTAAAGCAATGAACCAAACCTTGCATATATAATTTATTAAAAAAAAACACAAAAAATGTCGAATCAAATGAATTTGGTTCATGTAAATATAAGGTAATCAAACTTAGTCATTGTAAGACAATGTAGAAGTCATACTTGATATTTCTAACTTTATGAATTCATCTTGCTTCAAACTATTTTAGGTGTTTCTAAATAAAGTGAAGATGTCAAACCTGCTATTCGCTTTATTGTTACTCCCAGATCATAAATTAGTTTAGTTGTTTTATTAAAAAAAATTCATACCAGCTTCAAAAATTAAATGCAAAGAATATCATTATTAATTTTAAAAGCAAAATAATCATTTAGATGAATAAAATAAAATAGTTCGGAGTATTAGACAAATCTTTTTTAAAAAGTTCAATTAGTATGCATTAAGTAAAAAAGGTTTATTTTAATTCACCGAATAATTTCATAGCATTGAAAGAGATTATGTAGTTGTTTGTACCTAGAACTTCATCCTAAATTTTTCTGTTTTTCTCTCATTTCTCTTCATCTGAATTCATGAATATAGACACCTCAACTATTGATTAGTTTAAGCAAAAGAAAAATTAAATAATATTAAAAAATAAATTCCTCTCTTGTGTCCATTTGTATTTTCAAAACATTGTAGTTGTGAACCTATTAAGTATAATTATTAGTAATTAGTTGAGAATACCAAAATTACTCCAAGCCAAATAGCACCGGATACATTGCAAGGCAACATGTATAGTGATTTTACATTTCTACACAAAATAGTAACAAGATATTCCAAAAAGAGAAACAATCGTAAATAAAGAATATAATTGAAACAATCCTTTCTAATTTGTAAAAATCTATAAATGATAAAAATCTTACAAACAAACAATAGAAGATGGAAAAAGAAGGAACTTTACCATAGGAGTACGTAGAAATGCTAGTGGAAGAATTCAAGATAACAAATTTGTATTTGGTAGTGGTATATATTGATTTAGCTACAACTCTTCATATTCTTTAATTTAAGATTAAAAGGAGGGAAACCTTGATTCATGTACTTATTTAAAATTCTAGAAAACCTAAATAGCTCTTGTCCTTCCACATTCCCTTTTTAATAAATAACTTACAATTCAAAAAACAATTAAAATAATATTATTAAAATTCTAGAAATCCTAAATAGCTCTTGTTCTTCCACATTCCCTTTCTAATAAAAAACTTACAATTCAAAAAATAATTAAAATAATATTATTTAATTAATTAGATGTTTAATTTAGTTTAGGGGTAAAATGGTAATCCAACTTTTTATCTTTAGAGCTTTCCACTTTTAATAATATATGATGATGATGCAGTTTTTATGATGGTCGCGTGGGCACATATATACCTTTAAAATACACTAAAAATAGTGGAGGGGGTAAAAGGTTCTACCCAAAGTTTGGGATTATTACAATAATTTCGGTCAAAGTTCGGATATATTTTAGACATTTTTCCCTAAAAAATAACAATCAACTAAATATTAGGATCATATAATCTAGGGAAAAAAGGTTCGAAATATATCCAAACTTTGACCAAAATTGTTGTAACAATCCCAAACGTTGGGCAAGACCTATTATCCCGCACTATTTAATACTATTGTATTTTAAAGATAAATGGGTGTCCACGTGGACATCATAAATATCGCATCATTATAAATAGTAATTTGTCCAGCTGGACACTTATATATCCTTAAAATACATTATTAAATAGTGTAGGGGGTAATAGATCCTGTCCAAAGTTTGAGATTGTTACAACAATTTCAGTCAATTGGATGAAAGGGTAAATTCTTCAAGAATTAGGGAAGCTATCAAATTTGAGAGAATTAAGCTTTGCCAATAATTCTAATCTTATTGGTCAAATTCCAGAGGCTATTTTCAACATATCGTCTTTGGAAGTGATCAATTTTAGTTTCAATAACCTCTCGGGGAGAATTCCAACCACTACAGGTCTTCATCTTCCGAACCTTAAAGAACTTTACTTGGGAGACAATCAGCTTGAAGGGGAAATTCCATTGTTCATAACAAATGCTTCCAAGCTTCAGACACTGGCGCTAAATGATAACTCTCTCAAAGGAAATATTCCTAACAATTTAGGGAATCTTCGTGAGCTGCAAATACTGCTCCTAGGGTCTGAGGGTATAAACTAAACAAGAGTAGGCAAATAACAATATAAACAAGCGGAAGCAAACCAAAAACATATATACAAATAAAGATCCCTCCCAGAACCTGGAAGTCACTAGTACAGAGCTACTAACAAAATGAGTACAAGTCTCAAAAGTGGACAACAGAGACTGGACTGTCTCGAAAGGTAAAAGACAAGTCTATATATACAGATGGAGACTGAAATAGTACAAAACGTCGTGTGCTCACTCCCGTCTCCGGATCAATCTGCTCCAAGCTCGATCAACGCTGGCTACTAGTTCCCGGACCTACATCACGAAATAGATGCAGAGCGTAGCATGAGTACCAAAACAAAAGGTACCCAGTAGGCATCATTGGCCGACTGAACTTGAAAAGTAAAGGCAGTATGAAAAGAAGGAATAACACAAATCGAAGTCAAGAACTAAAATCTAACTAACAATGGAATGCACACGAGTGTACAAAGAACTAACTAAAGTAATCTATAAGCTAACTACACCTAACTGGACCCCCATAAGCCTAGAAGGTACACTCGTGCGCAAGTTAAATAAAAACTCGGACGGACCCCCATAAGCCCGACGAGTACACAGAATAACTATAACTAAAGAGAATTGCATATACTAACCCAAGAACGAAGAACATCGAACCAGAACCTCAACCCTAATTAGTAGAATCTGACAGTACGGAGGCCGAACCTCGAACCGGATGCTCACAAGAAATACCCAAGTAACCAATCACAAGTAACAAGTATAAGAGGCCGGAACTCTAACCGGATGCTCTATATAAGTATTTGGGCAATAGAGGCCGGAACTCTAACCGGATGCTCTATAAAGGTGCCAATGTAGTTGCTGAAAGAGTCTCAATCGATCCATACTCATAAATGTCCGTGAAACGCCGTCCACACATAGCCAATCAATGTAAGTCCTTGGAACCAAATCGAAAACCAAATTCAAATCGTGAAGTAGAATTAGTGTCGCCGACGTAACTCGTGAAGCCGTAACATCGGGGAAAATAAGGATAACTAAAGTTGGAGCAAGCGTATTGCCTAACTAAGGCCCAAACTATCAGACTCAAGTTTGCTATACCAGTCTACAGGGATCTAAGCCGGTCGAGCGACGTCGGGGCAAAACTAAGGCCTATCGGATCCGAATCATGTATTTCTAAGGCAATCCCTAGTCAAACCTAAACTAAGGCCCAACATGCTTCAAATAAACAGTAAATTAAGCATGCAAGCACTTCACATAGCGAGGAGGGTCAATTAATAACACAAAGCATGCTCACAGTTACCTGATAATTCCCGAAATAGGCCGAAAACATGATTTCTCAACACCTATGCAAGATTCAATAACTACCCAACCCAAATCCCAACTAATCAACGTGCATTCACAAACCCGAGCTCAATCTAATAGAGGGAAACCGTAGCCTACCGGTAGGTCGATCACACGCGCTCCAAAATCACTTCTCCGGAGCTTTCCCTTTCTAAACGATCTCGAAACGTTGCCCCGCTATCAAAAATAGAGTCACAACATTAATACGGTCGTTTAGACACCAAAATCACAACAAACGGAGATGGGTCATTTTCGGGGTCAAAACGGGGAAAGTGGGACCCGCGCAGGAAATTCCGAAATTAACCCCAAAAGTGGGTCCTAACCAGTTCCCCCAGCTCATGTTCCAAAATGGGACACAATTCGGGGCTCGGGAACAACACAATATCAACATACAACCAAAACCCAAATTTTCTCAAAAATTAGAAATGGACAGCAGTTGAATCAGGGTATTTACCAGAAACTGGAGGTCTACAGTGAAATGCGACAACACCACGACGTTCTCCTCGAAAAACCACTCAAGATAGACTCAAAAATCACCGAAATCGGACCTAAAATGGCTGAGAAAACAAGTCTCAAAAATTTCCAAAATCAAGCTCACAAAAAGGTCGTGGCAGCAGGTGTTTCACGAAATTTACCTCAAACGGAGACCCCAAATCACTATCTGAGCTCACCAACACGTTGTCCTTGAAAAATCTCACAACTTTGCCTTTTGAATCGCCCAAATCGGTTGAGAGATGAGAGAGTTATGAGGGTTTGAAGTTTGGGAAATGTGTTGCTGTTTTTTTGCATTTATTGCAGAAAATCTGCAATAATTCCAAAACTTAAAACTCCGACGGGGTGCTCCGAACTCGTTCGGAACCCCATGCACACAAACGAGATATGCAACCATACCAAATTCGACATTCCAGATTCAACGGCGCAGTCGAAATTTCCATCAGAGGTCATTTCGATAAAAAAGTGGGTCCCACTTCCAAAAGTCATTTTAAGTCAAAACCCACAAAAGGGCTTGGAAAGATATCGAAAACCTCCAGACACAAAAGAAGGGTCAATCTAGACCAAACTCGACATTCCGGAGCTAACCACACTGACGAAATTCTCATCCGAGCGCGTTTACTCAGAATGTTGACCAAAGTCAAACTTAAGCCAAATTTCAAAGGCTAAAACGCCTAATCGCACCGACTCACACTGAAAACCTCGGGAGTCATGTCGACCATGCTACTAGCCTAAAATGACCCTTCCGGAGCTGATGGAATCGTCAGAATTGGATTCCGATGTCATCTTCTTGAACTTTTGATCGAAAATGATCGTTCAAGGTTCATAAGCTCCAAAACACAAAAACTCGCACCAAGACCAAACGAACGACCAGGTGACCGAACTGTCAGTCCCAGCAAGTCATAAATGACTTGGGGTCGCTATAGAAATGCTCTAAACGATACACAGAAGGCAAGACACAGAAATGACCAAGAGGATCATTACAATGCCGTCCGTTGCTAATAAAAAATAATTAATAAAATAAAATAAATTAAAAGCGACGGACAATATGGTTAATTTTTTAATTTATATATAATTATTTTTAATAAAAGCGACGGACAGCGTCGCTATATATATTTAATAAATAATTATTAATTAAATATATATATATATATATATTTGGCGCAAAAATCCACCAAAAAATGCGACGGACTAAGAAATGCCGTCCATCGCTTTTTGTCAAATAATTTAAAAAATAATCATTTTTATGAAAGATCAGATTCTAATAATTCAATAGTTTTTACATCGTAAATGCACATAATTTAAATTCAACCTTAAATTTGATCTACCTGTTTCTCAATATCAGTCAAAGTAAGTGCAAGTAAATATTCTTGAATGGTTTTCTACGTGAGGAGATTTATGTAGCTTCAACCCGAAAGTTTTTGGTTCAAGGAAGTGAAATCACTCCCGTTCTCAGTTTCATTGCTCATCAATTGAAGCTATGTTTGTAGGTAAAATTTGCAGAGATCAAAATGCTAAATAATGGAGAAGTTTTCCATCCAACAAACATGTCTTGTGCTGAATGCGAGAAAATAAATTATAATTGAATACCAAAATAAGTAATTACAGATAAGAATAATGAACTCATAGATGAGAGGTTAGGTGCAAAGTGTAAAAGGAAAAGTTGTTTGAACACTTTTTCCAAGTAGTTGATGGAAAAAAGAAAAGAAAAGGGTGTTAGTTTTTCTTTCTGTTTGCAAGCTTGGAAATATCTCTTTTTGCCTCTCCTTTATATTAACAAGCCTAATTATATATACAAGGTTGAATCTATTAATTTACTAGTTATAATAGTAAATTACATATTGTCTCTAAGAAATTTCATAGCATATATTTCTCTGTCATTCTTTTTAACAGTAGTTGTCTGGCAGCTTGTCAACACCTCGATTATTCAAACGAGTAGCTTCTATCAGCAAGATGAATACATAATTTAAACTTGAAGGGCTCCATTAACCTTTGAGATTGTTAGCACATCATATTATGTATGTGTTTTGTGTTGGAATATTTTGAAATCATAGAAAGAGGCTCTCAACAAGGGTTAAGCAGATAGAAATAAATCATAAGTAGCATTTGTTACTTTGATGTGAACTTTGAGAGCAGATGATACATGAGCATGTAAATTCTATAAGAGCACAAATGAACTTTAAGAGAAGATGTAAGTGAATTATGAGAGTGCAAATTGCAAAACAGTTCCTATGCTATTTGCTTTGAATATGTTATGAACCAAGTCCAGCCCAATGTGGATACGAAAGTAGTTATTGTGATGAAAAGAGCTATTGGGCCTAGAACAAGCAATAGGGCCAGGTTAATTTTGGATCCGGGTTGAGAAGTGGGCGTGGGAACAGTTCCATCAAAAAGAGTAGTGGTATGTGATTTAGGGATTATGCAAATTGTTGAGTAAAGAGTCTCATTCTCTCATCTCCATCCTTTATCGAGCTTCTATCTATCTCTATATATTTTTATCTTCTTCCCTTCGGTTAACCTTTTCAGTTTCATTTTAAGGACGTCAATTGTTAATAATTTGTTGTTTCCATTTCTCAATTGTATTTTGTGTTCTTCAACGATTATAATGCATATCATGGCTGTGTTGGTAACTTGAGTTGTTATATTGGTGCTTTCATTGACGTACTCTAATGGTAGTTATAGTATTAGATCGATTCAGTGGTCAACGATAATCCAGAGGACTGGATTTATAGGGCAGAGCGATACTTCACTTTCCTAGGCTTCTCTGAGGAACACTGGCTGCCTCTTCCTTCCTTATATCTGTAACATCCGGCAATATGAAATAATTGAAGAGGCTTAGAATTGGAAATTTTCATTTTTTTGGAAAGAATTTAAAGTTTTGGAAATTTTGGCTAAGTATGGAAAATGTGAAATTTTGGCCAACTTTAAACAGCCATAAATTCTAGCTCAGGATGAGTTAGGTGGAATTCCAGTTATGGTTGCAAAGTTCGTGGAACGACCTTTCCAACGCCACCGAGTTTACTCGATTCCGAGTTCGTATGAGGGAGTTATGATCTTTGAAAGTTGGGCAGTTGACAAGGAAATCCGTCCGGGAATCTTTAAGGGCATTTTAGTCTTTTCCCTAGCCAATTCTTTTGAGCTCATATTGTTGTATTAGAATGATCTTTGGATCATTTTTGTCCCTTTTTGAAGAGAAAGAGTTAGGGTTCTTGAGATTTAAGAAGAGGAGAAGGAGAAGGAGAAGAAGAGAAGGAAGAGGAGCTTAGTCAAGATCGTTGTGGATTTTCGTCGGGGGTGATCCCTATTAAAGGTATGTGAGTTTTTCGTGTGGGTTGATCCTTTCCCCCACACACACCTAGTTTATTATATGATTGAGAAAAGATTGGAATAGTTGTTGAAGTTGTTAAAGTTGTTGAAGTTGTTAAAGTTGGTGAAGTTGGTGAAGTTGTTAGTTGTTGATGTTGTGGATTGTGTAGTTGAAACCTATTGTATGTTGAGGGAATTATGATTCTAAGAGTTATGACCATTGGAGGTTGATTCACATCTTTTCGCAGCAAATATCTGGGCTGTCGATCCCCATCTACGGGCGTGACCTACGGACCGTAGATCAATCGACGGTCCGTACTGGTCAACCGTCGATCAAGACAGAAGTTAGTTTTTGGGGCGTCGATCTACGGGTCCGACCCAAGGTCCGTAGCTCGATCCACGGACCGTAAGTCAGGACCGTAGGTCAACACTTAGTCTTTTTCTTAAATAAATTCTGGGGAAAATCTCTGACGCGATCTACGGACCTACAGTACGGACCGTAGGTTCATCTACGGTCCGTCGATGGCTTCCGTAGATGCCGCCTGTGTCACCAGAAATCTAAAGTCTCAGCCAAGTTCCCCATTCCTTTTCTCACTTTCTCAAGCAAGTTCCAAAGTATTATTACCTATGTTTTATGGTTGTTTCCGACACTCCATAGTGCGTCTAAGAGTTCAAGAATCCCTCCATAACATGTGATCGAACACCTTGAATTCATAATTCCGATTCAAGGAAAGATGGTTCCAAGTCAAGTGAAGTTAGCAGTCAAGTGAAGTCAAGAGTTTAAAGTTGAGTTCAGTCTCAAAGTTATTAGGGAACTATGTATTCCCAAAGAAGTTTTAAAGAAATGTTTTTACAATTGAACAAGGTTGGAAACTGAGATTTCCAAAGGGGCCTTCGGGCTAGTTTTTGAGTAATTATCTCATATCAGCAGGAATAAATATGTTTTAAAAACATAAAAGCCAGTACATTTTTGGGAGTAGTATCGAGCACCGAATTGGGGGAGCGTTCCAAAGAACCCACAGCCCCCATAGAACCATGTTAGCCACCATGGGTAGAAAAGGATCATGCTTTCTAGATGAATCCTTTTCAGATTAGACTAGTGGATCCATTAGGCAGTTCAGGTCTTATACTTTTGGCCGGGTATAAGATGCTCTGGCAGCGTGAGGTCGATCGCTGTATCATCACTATAGCTCTTATGTGATGGTTGTCGGTTAGAGAAACTCCCACAGCAGTTATTGTATTTTCATACTCAGAGATTATTGTATTTTTATATACATCAGATTATTGTATTTCTATATACATTTCAGGCTTATTGTATCTTTATATACACACAGAGTTTATAGCATGTTTTAAACAGTCTTTCTTTATATCGCACTTGTCCTAAATTGTCTTATATTGAAAGAAGTCAGTCAGGTTGAGTTGAGTTGAGACAGGTAAGCTATTCAGTTTCTTCCAGATTTCTCCTTCTAGCCGTTGTTGCTTAGTTTCCAGCTTGCATACTCGTACATTCCATGTACTGATGCCAGTTGGCCTGCATCGTTTCATGATGCAGATTCAGGTATCCCAGATCAGCAGCGTACACGTCGTTGATCCAGCTGAGCACTCCAGAGTCAGTGGTGAGCCTCCTTGCATTCCGGAGGGCTCAATTATTGAGTGTTCTTAGTTTTGATTTTATTAGGATGTTGCGGGGCCTGTCCCAACATCCATCTCAGTATTTTTAGAGGCTTCATAGACAGACAGTCAGTCAGCTAGTTTGAGTCTCTTATATATATATATATATATATTTATGTAAATATCCTATTTTGAGATTCGGGTTGCCTTAGGGCCATATTTTATAAGTTAAGTTGTTTTTTTTTTTTTGAAATATTGCATTGCTTTGAGTTATTCTGTTGAGTTAGGTTTCCGCTGAGTTAAGAAAGCCAGGCCAAGGGTTCGCTTGGGGCCAGCAATGGTCTCCGAGTGCCGGTCCCACCCAGGGTGTAGGCTCGGGGCGTGACAATATCTTGATGGTCAGGCCCTTGAATGGTTCCGTTGTATGCTTTGCAACAAACAATTTTCTTATTAAAATCAAGTTAGCCCCGCGTTTTCGTACATAAACTTATGCAAGGTGTCGTGTGCTACGGAAGATGGAGGACAAATCTTCATCTATATCTCAACAGGTTATAGTACAAGATACAAGTATTAGTGCTGCTACAATCTTTAGTTGAGCGAATGCATCTCCTTTGGCCAAAGAAAACTCAAGCCCTATGGGACCATCCGGAGTTGTTTAACACTTCTGCAGATAAACATTTGGGCCATGTTTTATGAAATGTCGAGTGGAGTTTTCATCAAAGAATTGGAGGATACTTCTTCTGCATCTAGCCTTGTAGCTGATTTGGAAGATATTCAGTCACCTAAGGTGTTCAACGAACTTTTCCATAGTTGCTACCCCAAGATAGTCGCAGAGGTGCAATCTGATACTCCAATCAAAATGCTTGATGAAGAAGCATCAGGCCCTGAATGCAGCAGAGTCCAACTGTTTGTGACTCTAATAAACAGAAAATTGAATTAGAAACCTTTGACGACATGTATCTTCGTGAGTTTTTTTTTGAGCCTGAGACTACTAAGGAGCTATGTCATGATGAATTTTTTCTGAAGATTGAGGATACTAGATAGCGTTCCACCAAGTAACATGCCTTTGGATAAAATGCTGTTTGTTGTGGATCATGGAAAATCTACAAATGTATCCCATGCTCACAATATTTTGTGTCAATTTTCAGTTAATCCTAATGTGAATTCCTTTATTGTCTCCGTTCACGGAACTTGATGGAATGTGCTAACCTATCACAAGCTAAGGGGCTGGGTCAACAATACACTAAACATGCAGTAAAAGATAACTAAACAACCAAGAAGACAACAAGGAGTTTTATGAGGAATTTGCATTATTGGCTCGTGTTTATAGGATTCTGAATGAGTTTCGAGGGTCAAAAAGATGTTTTCAATTGGTGGTGCACACTTTTAGTGGCAAATAAAATAGAATTTTAGCGACGAAAAAATGGGTTTTAGTGACGACATTGTTGAGTTAAATATCTATTCGAACCCATTTCATATTTTGGACATTTTGGGAGCTAGAAAAGTTGGTTTGAGGTGATTTCTGATGCGTTTTTCTTTCATAATTATTGGTTGTATTTCTAAGCCTATTTTTACTCTTTTTCCAAGAATATCCCTTTCATATTTCATGATTTATATCCATTAAGTTGAGATTTTAAACCCCAAAGTAGAGAAATAAAAAATTGTTGATTTGAAGGTCGATTTGGAATAGGTTTTCATTGATTTTCGGGATTTAAGGTCCTTGTATTTTGGGTAAACTGATTTTGACAAAGTTTTTCCGAAATTTCTCATTTTTGACCGCATTTCAAATGTGAGTTTTGGGTTTTTTCTCCCAAAGTTGGAAAAATAGTAAATTATTGATTTAAAGCTTGATTCTTGCTTGTATTTAATGAGTTTTTCAACCACAAACTCCTCTTGGCATGTAGAACTTGATTTTCAACTAAAAAATTTTGATTTTATCCTTTTGATTTCTGAAGTGATTTTAAAACTATTTTACCTCCAATTTCAAATCATATCAATATGGATATCATTGGACTCCTTTTGATTAATGATTTCCATTCTTTATAGTTGAAAATCATTTCGATTAGTGTGTGGTTAAGGATTTGCTCTGGTAGAGTTGTTCGAGTGAAGTTTTGGTCTTGGGGTAGGTTTGGCTATCCTTCTCCTAGACCTGGATTGGGTAATTGATCATTCTTATGTCTTAGGCTATAGGATGAGATCATAGCATAATTTTGGGCTGTGATTTGTATTGTGTTGCCCGTGCGGGGGCTCGATTATATTGTGTTGCCCATGTGGGGTCTTGCATGTATTTTTTAGCCTGTGTTGAGGTCTTAATTGTTGTTTTATTTACTTTGAAAGCATACAATTCATGAGTTGCTTGTGAGAGAGGCTTGTAATTCTATTTGACTTGTAATGCCCGATTGAGGGGCTGAGTTGGAAACTTTATAATGCTTTGAGTAAGCGAAATGCTTTCTAAATGGAATTCACTTATTTCAAATGAACTCTTTCCCACTATTTTTCATATGAGAGTGTATATCACGATTCTACTGAGTTTTGAGAAATTTAGACTATTGATACATATTGATTTAATTATTGCCTCCATGCTATATATGTGTTGTGATGCATCCATCCTCATTCATCTTATCATGTTCTTGGAAAATTGAGAAAAATGTAGAGATTCCTTTTGAGAAAGAGAATGAGACACCTTTTTATATCCTTGACTACACTGAGGTGGCAAGTTGATGAGATATTGAGATTGTGATTTGGTATAAGGACTGCGAGTCCCCTGTGGGTCCTTGTCTGGGAGCCTTAGCTTGACAGGGTGTATATGATAGGTTGTGCGACAACCTTGATTCCACTGTACTACCACATCATTGCATTGCATTAATCATTTAAATTGCTTGACTTGTCTGTGATATGAGAACTGTTGTGACCTTATGTGTTTACTTTACTCGCGCCGTTCATTATAAGTTGGCGGCATCGATGGCAGAATGAGACTTTTTTGTATGTAGGTGGAAGCGTTCCTTAGTATATTCTATAAGTTGATTAATTTCTTTTGCTCAGTCGGCCAAGACTACTGAGTACTTGTGGATTGTACTCACCCCCTGCTTCTGTTATTCATTTTATGCAGATCCTAGTCATGTTGAGCTTTGCATCAGTTGATTGGATCCAGTGGAGTTCTCTCTTTCGGAGTTGTGGTTAGATCATGTTTTCCGAATCACCATTAATCTCTTTCTATCATTTAAAGTCTTTAACTTTCTTTTCAAAGACTTGAGATATATTTCACATTCTAAAAATGTATTAGATGCTCTTTATACTTATGCTACCAGGTTTTGAAGATATTCTTTGTTGTGTTTTTTGTCGTTTGTGGTCTGACTTCCCTTTGAGAGTCTCTTATGTGTATTTCTTTCAGCTTATACATTTTTTTGGGATTCTCGGGGTGTGTGCCATCATGACCTCAACTTTTGGGTCTTGATACTAACAAAATTTACCGTTGATATCTTTCTTGTTAGCTCCAAAGAAAAATCTCATGAAATCACAATCACTCACCTTTATTAGTCTGTTCAAAACTAATTTACTTTTATCTAAAAGTAAAACTACACTTAAATAATTTATAATTTATTTCTACAAAATGTGTTTGTTGCTACAACATTTTATAGACTATTCAATTATTGATAGCGTGATCAAAGACAAATTCAGAATTTACCTGTAACATTTCTAATAAGCATTAAATACATTATATTTTTAAAGTTATAGGTTCATGTACACTATTTATTATCATTAGTAAAATTTCACACATAAATGTACTGCCCCAATAACAAAAGGTCAAACAACATGTTTTTTTCTAAACTTGTCTTGGACTATGGAGACTCCCATTGACTTGGTTCTGGACCATACAATATATATCCATATGTTTTTGCCTTTATAAAGTTGGCCAATGTGAGATGAAATTCTTACCTTTAAACAAAAACAGAAACTTGAATGAGATAATCAAAAGCATTAAGGCTAGATATAAAATACTTTTGGAAAAGGCAGAGGAGTCATTTTAAGGACAATTTCATACGTTTGCAGTGAATATTATGGAAATAGTTAAGGGTAAGACTTCGTACACTTGGGCAAATACCAATTGCTCTGTCAAGTCAACACATAAAGTGGGACGATATAATTGAATAATATAGAGTCGTCCCCGTTAAGGAATGTTGTACCGCAATGTGATTCTTCCCAGTACGAATGGAAATTTCCTCAAGAATAGAAAACTACTTGTAACGTAATAAACCGATAATAATAATGATCATCAACAAATTATTTTTTATATGGTTCCTCACTTCTGTATTTTAATTTTTTACCATTTTAGATATAACTTACTTGAGCCGAATGTTTCGAAACTGTCTCTCTACCTTTAATACAAGATAGGAATAAAGCTGTGTACCCATCCCGTACCCTACTTTCTATTCCTTAGGCAACACACGGAGTAACAGAAATAATAGAATAGAGTTGGCCCATACCTTTTAATTCTCATTATTATTATTATTATTATTATGAAGGATTAAATTACCAACAAGTCTATTTCAAAACCGGAGAGTTCAAGTAATTTCATTGGCTTTCAATGAACTTAGTGGTGAAATGTGGAGAGGGCCATGGTATGTACCCGAACTCAGAGTCTTAAATCTCGGGAACAATAGTCTCACAGGTATAATCCCTCCTTATGTTGGAAATGCCACAAAATTGATGAACTTCGATTTGTATGAGAATAGAGTCAGCGGCAACATTCCAAAGGAGATCGGTAATCTGAGACAACTTACAGAGTTGTATTTGTACAACAATCAATTAACAGGTTTCATTCCCACAACATTGTTTAATATTTCGTCACTTCTTGCCTTATCTTTTGGAATCAATAGGCTTTCCGGTCCTCTCTTGGTAGATGAAGGAAATATTGTCTCAAATCTCAACTTCTTAAGTATATCTTACAACCAAAATTCTGGTTGCATTCCTTCCAACATATGCCAACTCACAGAGCTCAATTTTTTGTCCATATATTTCAACAAAATAACTGGAGACATACCCAAAAATATTGGTTGTTTATCCAAACTCGAGAAGTTTTATATTGGTGATAATCCAATAAAAGGGACTATTCCCACTTCATTGGGAAATATTTCCACTCTGCAATATCTTTATTGTGGAAACAATCGCATAGTGGGGTAAATTCCTCCGGAATTAGGGAAGATATCAAATTTGAGGGAATTAAGCTTTGTCCATAATTATAATCTTATTGGGGCAAAATTCTCATACCTTAAAAGCTATCAAATGCGTTGTCAGGTACTATTCCTAAGTCTTTGGAAAAATTCTCATACCTTAAAAGCATTAATGTTTCATTTAATGATTTAGAAGGTGAAATACCGAGTGGTGGTGTGTTTGCAAATTCCACTCTCCAATCATTTCTCGGGAACAAAGGTCTTTGCTGAATGCACATATTGGAGATTCCTGCTTGTGCTATCACTAATCCTGGAAAACAATCAAAGCTCAAGGAGGTTTTGCTAGAAATTGTTACTCCAGTGGTTACTTCTTCCTTTCTGATATTCTTGTTGGTTACAATTTGGATAATGAAACGACAGAAGAAAGGGAAGTCCAAAGATGTAGAGAAGGTACCGGAGATCAGGACTCATCAATTAGTTGCAATGGGAGTGTTGAGAATTGGTTGTATAGAAAAGAGTTCCACTTGAACCTCCTTCAAAGAGTCTCCATAATACTTGATGTGGCTGTGGCAATCGAATATCTACACCATGGTCATAACACTCCAATAGTTCATTGCGACCTGAAGCCAGACAACGTTCTTTTGGATGAAGATATGGTGGCTCATATTGGTGATTTTGGAATCTCTAAGATTTTAGCTGTCAGCTAGTCCGTGGCACATACAGAGACATTGGGCACTCTTGGATACATTGCACCAGGTATAAAAAATCTACTCTCCTTGATTTTCTCTCATCATAATTAAGCCTCTCCAAGTTGTAGAAGTAAAAAAAAAAACAAGTTTTCATTTATGCAGAACTATTGTTTTTAATTCTTTTCTTCATTCTGTTTTTAAGAATATGGCACGGAGGGAATAATGTCCACTAGCGGTGATGTTTATAGCTATGGCATCATGTTGATGGAGGTTTTGACGAAAAGAAGGCCAACAGATGAAGAGATACGCAATGGAAATCTTGACTTGAGGAAATGGATAACACAATCATTTTCAGGGAGTATGATGGACGTTATGGATGCCAATCTTTTTTCTGAGGAAGAACAAATCACTTGTTAAAGTGAAATGTGCATAGCCTCCATGATAGAATTGGCTTTAGACTGCACAAAGGAAACGCCAGAATCAAGAGTGACCATGAAAGAAGTAGTCAAGAGGTTTAACAAAATCAACAACACATTTCTGGAAACATAGAAGTTATGGTGTTGTTTTCTGAGCTGCAAATTAATATGATGCTTTTTGTTTCTTTAATAAAGTTGTTGTATAGTACTACGTGAAGTCTTTGAGTGTTTTGGACCTATTTTACTCTATCTATTTGTGATTATGTTTTGAATGCTTGAAAGAAACCAGAAATAAAGGTGTTTAGCTGCACTATTTTGTTTTTTGAATGTGATGAAACAATTAGTGAATTGAGCACTTTTCATTTCCTTGTACTAATTAATTACTGTCTTCTTTGGACTTTACCTTCACAAGTATTCCAACAAACCTATCTTAACACCAGAGAGTTCGAAAGAAAATTTGGTAATCTGAGCCAGCTTGCATTTTTGTCCTTGGTCGATAATCATTCCCGAAACAGTTGTTGTCCCTCTTGCTTGATCTGAAGTTTCTAAGTATATGTTACAATCTAATTTCTGGTCACATTCCTTCCAACAACATAACTGGAGAAATACCCTTCAAAAATCAAGTAGTTTTCCTTTGGAAAGATAAGTGTGAGGCTTCTGCTATTATCCTGAGTTTAATTTCATTGAAAATATGTTTTAGATGTTATTTTCATACCATGCTATAGACATATATATGATCATTTATAGGTTGAATGACACTTTGATCTCTAAAAAAAACCTTGCTATTTTTATACGCAAAATTTTTCGTAAATAATGTCTCATTTACATAAGAGAATCAATAAACATTACTGTTATAACTTTAGTGACCTGAGTATGAGTATAAGCTAACAGAGGTTTAAGGATCAATTCTACTTAAGCAAGAATTAAGGATGTATTCGGTACAGGGGAAAAACATTTCTCAACTTTTCCGTATATGGTTGGTCAACTGTGTGGGAATAGACATGACACAGCCACGTTGGCGCTTTTGCCAATCAACAACAACAACGTCTCAATGTCAAACAAGTTTGGACATATTTTTGTTGATAGTTTACTTAAAATATTGACTCCTATTTCTTGACGAATTAAAATAAAACCTCTTAACAAGAATTCTTGTATCTATTATGAGTTTGCCGACTTTTATTCCATTTTGTGAAACACAACCCAAGTAGTGTCAACTGTCAAGGAAAAAATGGATAAATTCCATTTATTATTTTCCTCCTTTAAATTTGTTTTCACATTAATTTTTTTGCTACTTATTTTTCTCATCCATATTAATCTGTTTCCACATCAATCTTTTTGCTACTTATTTTCCTCTTACTTATTAATCTGTTTTCACATTTTGGAAATTAGATTCTATTTATTTAAATTAATGAAGAAGGTATTTAGCTGCACTATTTTGCTTTTTGTCTCTCTTTTCGCCTCTCTCCTTCATTTGTATTTGCCTCGGAATTTTTACATAGTCAATGTGTAGAACATAAACTCTAATGAGATTAAAAACATGAATAGATTAAGCACCTGTTGATAATGTATTTGCCTCAGTATCTCCCGCAGAGGGTGAGCCCTATCGGAACGAGCCCTACGCTACACGATTTCAAATTAGTTGGATTTCAATATGAATATTCAATATCAAATGATAAATAATATTAAAAATTGGGAAAAGGGAAAATGTACATTTCTAACTTTGCAGGTGATATATCCTAATTTAAAAAGTGACGCGTTTATACTTATCGTCTATCTAAAGCATGATTACTCTTTCGTTGACAAACTCATTGAATTATAAGAAAAAATAATAATCTTAAAGTACTTATTTTAACTTCTAAAAATACGATGTAACCTTTAAAGAATTTCCTTATCCATTTTTTTTTTAATCTCTTCAGGCCCGACTTAGTTGAAAAAATGGATGTTCATGTGACAATGAACTTGAATACCCCTTGTTAAAAAAGTATTCATATGACAATTTCCATTCATAAAAATAATTTTGTTATTTTGTTACTTTGCCTTATTATTGACGAGTGCAATTCATGCATTAGAGTATGTTTATAGAACCAATTTAAATCAGGATAAGGATAAGGTGTTTAGATGGTCATAAACAAAAGTTTAGATTCACAATATGATACATTATGAAACAATACGTAACAACAATAGTGAAATCAAGGTCCTTTCTAGATAAGAAATATAGGTAAAAGGGAAAATTGTATGAAATAGCAAACTATTAATTCAAATTAAATGATATAGCCATAGTTTATTTTAATTGTAATTCGCAGCAAACATCCCCTTTTTTTGTCATCTGATTCGATATGCAATTAGTCATTTTCGGTATACAATTAGCCATTTTATACATTTCGGTATAAAATGTATAGAATGCGTTTGTGTTTGTATAAAGCGAGAGAAAAGTGTATATACAAATACAAATGCATATATTTTAGTCCTAACACTTATAATTATACAAATACAGATCTTATTATACAAATTAAAATGTATAAATGAATTTATACAAAACTGAACAATTTGTATAAAATTGGATGTTTGTAGCGAATTATACAAATCAAAAGCTCCATAGCAAACATAAAATTTGCTATGGAGCCAGTTATGCAAACTATATCTATATCATACAAATATAATTTTTATGTTTGCTATATGTGAAAGTTGTTCAAAATTAAATAAAATTTCATGTACTCAAAATTGATTTTGAGATACATAATTTTCTATATCAGATACTTGTGTTTAAGAGACATTATAATTAAGTTAATGCATCTAGATGATCACTGGATAAATAATTTTAATATCAAACGGATAATTGATGCAAAATTTAAGTATCTATCTATGTATTTTAGCAAAAATAAAATATGAGGAGGTTAAAAAAAACAATAAACTAAATATCAGGTTCATATAATTTACTTCTTGCTTACGTGAAGTTGTGAATATAGGAAATCTTAGCCTCCGATTCTTTTTTCAGGTTCATATTATTATAAAAATAAATGTTGCCCTTTTCATTTGAATTTGATTGAATATATTATATTTTGGAATTAAAAGAAAACAAAAATAGAAATAATTATTTCAAATCTATTTTATTATAATAAAATAGATTAGAAAAAAAATATTAAAAAAGTGAAACCACACGTGACAACATGTGTAGTAGTGTGTGTCACGTTTGATTTTCTTCTAAAGAAAACATTAAAATTTCTTCCATTTTGTGCTAATTAGAGAATGTGTGTTGTGTAACACAGCCTTGTAAATTTGATTTGAAAGATTGACTCCCATTGACTTTGCTCTTAACAATTATTCTTTCTATTATGACTTTTATTTCGTTTTGTGAAACACAACCCAATTAGTGTCTTTTTTTCCTTTTGGAAATTATAGTCTATACTTTTCAACATTTTATTTGTTTTAGTGCTATATATATGTATATATATCATATATCATATCTTACTAAAAGTGGAAAGCTCCAAAGTGAAAAGTTGAATTACCATTTTATCCCTACACTAAATTAAATTATTATAAAATATAATTAATTAAATATTATATTATTAATTAAGAAAATCATCTTATCCAATACTACTCCAGAATGAACACATACGTTGCATACTTAAGGTTTAATGACAATCAATCAAGTATTTGAGTATACAAAGGGGTGGATTAATTTTCTTGCAATTGCCACTTATTGCAGCCTATTCAGTACTCTAGAATAACTTTTCATCTTCCTAAACTAATTCATTGTTTGAAAGTTTGTTTCAACTTTCAAGTGTAGCTTTAGAATTTTATAAATTGCCAGATCAGTAAATCATGGTAAATTCATTGAGGTTCTCTTCCGGAGTTTCAATACCACTAATCTTCCTCCTCTCCTTCTTTTTCATTATTTATCTTCAATATGTTTGTTAAGGGGTTCCATAATTCCATTGTTATTGCTCATATATTTCGTCTCTCTTAACCATATGTTTTAAGTTATTAATTGTGCCTGATTATGAGGGATTCTTGGGCTGCTAATAATTATGCCGCGACACAAGGGACAACAGATGCAGTTAAAAATGCTACTAGCATGAACAAACAAGAAGTATATATATGCATATCACATCATGGACGTCTTTGTTCAACATTTAAATAACCCTGATGAGTTATATTTATTAAATCGCCCTCTTTAATTAGTTCGAGAGAAGACAACTGTAAATGATCTAATTTCCTGTAGTAGCTGTAATTGCATTCATATTGGATCTTAAAATTGTTAAATCTAAATCTTTATTTCATCAATGCCAAAAAGAGGCATAGTGAAACTTGGATTTAATTACCAGAAAGTAGAAAAATGAAAAGCTACGAGATTTAGGAGTTAAATAAATTACAATCCTTAAGCCTTCAACAATCCCAATAATACCAAATATAATACAATATCAATAATACCAACTTCTCATGACTTATTCACACTAAAAAAACAACATAATTAACAATTGATTAAGAAAATTAAACTAAGATGATAATATATATATATAGAACTCAATATTGTACACACTTAATACAGTTGAAAGAAAACGAGAAAATCTCTATGCTCTCTTCTCTTGTCTCTTTTTATTTGTTTTTTTTTTATGTTTATGTTTCTTGTTTGTTTTTATTGTATAACATTTTATTGTTTGATTGTTATTATTAATGAGAATTTACATTGGTTTGTTGCTTTGTATACATTAACCTAGCATATGGTATTTTCGTATCCTTATTTGAATATTGTATTTGTACAATAATTAGTTATTTTTACTTTATGAACTTTTAGTCAATTTTATAATTAAGAATGTATTCTTTTTATTAGGAAGATATATGTACTCTATCATAAAAACGGTGGACCTTTTTTAGTAAATACCAATAGTGAAGGGTATAAAATATGTCATTTGCAATACAAAATTTATATGAAATGTTTTGGGATAAACGTGCAACACGCGTTTCCAGAACTAGTATATATATATATATATATATATATATATATATATATATATATATAGTGGAGTAACTTTGATCGTTGGAAATACAACACACACAAATTAATATGGAGAAGCACATTTTCTTATTGATTCTTCTTTTTCTAATCCAATTTTCTATATCACTTGCTTCCTCTAATGAGACTGACCAACAAGCTCTATTAGCTTTCCAAAATCTTATTACAAGTACCACTCATTTTTTGGCCAATAATTGGACAAAAAATACTTCTTTTTGCTCTTGGTCTGGTGTCACTTGCACTCCAAAAAGCCAAAGGGTTGTGGCCTTGACTCTTCCTAATTTGCAACTTCAAGGCACAATTTCCCCGTCTTTGGCCAATTTGTCCTTTCTCAGTGTTCTCAATCTCGAGAACAACAGCTTCCATGGTGGCATCCCTTATGGACTTGGCGACATGCCTCGCTTGAAAGTTATTGATGTTAAAAACAATCAGCTCAGCGGAAGTATACCAACAAGTCTATTTCAAAACCGGAGAGTTCAAGTAATTTCATTGGCTTTCAATGAACTCAGTGGTGAAATGTGGAGAGGGCCATGGTATGTACCAAAACTGAGAGTCTTAAATCTCGGGAACAATAGCCTCACCGGTATAGTCCCTCCTTCTGTTGGAAATGCCACAAAAATGATGAACTTCAGTATGTCTGGGAATAGAGTGAGCGGCAACATTCCAAAGGAGATTGGTAATATGAGCCAACTTGTAGAGCTATTATTGTTTGACAACCAATTAATAGGTTTCATTCCTCCAACATTGTTTAATATCTCGTCTCTACTTTCTGTATCTCTGGCAAACAATAGCCTTTACGGTTCTCTCTTGCTTGATGAAGGAAATATTGTCTCAAATCTCAACATCTTAAGCATATCGTACAACCAAATTTCTGGTTGCATTCCTTCCAACATATGCCAACTCACACAGCTCAAAGTTTTGTCCATATATTTCAACAATATAACTGGAGACATACCCAGAAATATTGGTTGTTTATCCAAAATCGAGAAGTTTTATATTGGTGATAATCTAATAAAAGGGACTATTCCCACTTCATTGGGAAATATTTCCACTCTGCATAGTCTTTACTGTCGAAACAATCGCATAGTGGGGGGAATACCTCCGGAATTAGGGAAGCTATCAAATTTGAGGCAATTAAGCTTTGCCCATAATTCTAATCTTATGGGTGAAATTCCAGAGGCTATTTTCAACATATCTTCTTTGGAAATGATTGATTTCAGTTTCAACAACCTCTCGGGGAGAATTCCAACCACTACAGGTCTTCCTAACCTTAAGGAACTTATCTTGGCAGTCAATCAGCTTGAAGGGGAAATTCCATTGTTCATAACAAATGCTTCCAAGCTTCAGATACTGGAGCTAGATCGTAACTCTCTCACAGGAACTGTTCCTAACAATTTGGGGAATCTCCGTGAGCTGCGAGCACTGCTCCTACATACTAATCAACTTACCAATGAACCAAGAGTGAATGAGTTGCGATTCTTCATTTCTTTGGCGGACTGTAAGATGCTGCGATATCTACAAGTGGGTTCCAATCCGTTGAATGGCATTCTGCCCAATTCTATTGGGAATCTTTCATCTACTATTGAATACTTTAATATAGAAGATGCACACATCAATGGCCTCATCCCCACAAGTATAGGCAACATGAGCGGTCTTACTTCCCTAGACATTCAAGGAAACAACTTGATAGGGAGTATTCCTTCTGATGTTGGTAAGCTTAAACAACTCCAAGGGCTGTGTCTATGTAGCAATAAATTGCAGGGACATATTCCAGAGGCGGCATGCCATTTGTCTAATTTGGTTGAACTATATCTGGATGGTAATGAGCTCTCTGGATTAATTCCAGAATGCTTTGGAAATCTTAGCATGCTACAAAAGCTTTATTTGGGTTCTAATAAATTTTCATCAAATTTTTTGGTGAGCCTTTGGAAGATGAGTGGTCTTCTCTATCTAAGTGTGTCGCAAAATTCAATAGAGGGAGAACTTCCATCAGATATTGGAGGACTAAAAGCCATTGTAGAACTATATCTTTACAATAACCACTTTTCAGGTGTGATACCAACCAGATTGGGGGAACTCCAAAACCTGCAGTATCTTGACCTATCGAACAATTCATTTTTTGGCCAAATTCCATTATCCTTTGCCAACTTGATAAGCTTAGAATTCTTGAATTTGTCTTTAAATGCCTTGTCCGGTGCTATTCCTAAGTCTTTGGAAAAACTCTCATACCTTAAAAGCATTAATGTTTCATTTAATGATTTAGAAGGTGAAATACCGAGTGGTGGCGTGTTTGCAAATTCCACTTTGCAATCATTTCTCGGGAACAAAGGTCTTTGCGGAATGCACATATTGGAGATTCCTGCTTGTGCTATCACTAATCCTGGAAAACAATCAAAGCATAAGGAGGTTGTGCTCAAATTTGTTACTCCAGTGGTTATTGCATCCTTTCTGATATTCTTGTTGGTTTCAATTTGGATAATGAAACGACACAAGAAAGGAAAGTCTAAAGATGTTGAAGAGGTACCGGAGATCGGAACTCATCAATTAGTTTCTTATCACGAGATTCAACGAGCAACAAATAATTTTGATGAATCCAATTTAATTGGTGAGGGAAGCTCTGGCTTTGTGTACAAAGGCACATTGTTTAGTGGAACTGCAGTGGCCATTAAGGTTCTGGATTTGAAAAATGAGAAAGTATGCAAGAGGTTTGATACCGAATGTGAAGTGATGAGAAATGTTAGACACAGAAATCTTGTTCCAGTGATTACTACATGTTCTAGTGACTATATAAGAGCCTTTGTTCTGCAATTTATGCCCAATGGTAGTCTTGAGAATTGGCTGTACAAAGAAGATCGCCACTTAAACCTTCATCAAAGAGTCACTGTAATGTTTGATACAGCTATGGCAGTTGAATATCTACATCATGGTCATGTCGCTCCAATAGTTCATTGTGACCTAAAGCCAGCCAATATTCTTTTGGATGAAGATATGGTGGCTCATGTTGGTGATTTTGGAATCTCTAAAATTTTAGCCATAAGCAAGTCCATTGCTTATACCAAGACATTGGGCACTCTTGGATACATTGCACCAGGTATACTAGTCTCTTTCTATATATTTTCCAAAATCATAAAAGCAAGTGTCTGTTAGTACATAATTATGTTATATTCAAATGAGTAATTCTTTTTCATTTTCATTCTTTTTCTAAGAATATGGCTTGGAGGGAATAGTGTCTGTTAGTACATAATTATGTTATATTCAAATGAGTAATTCTTTTTCATTTTCATTCTTTTTCTAAGAATATGGCTTGGAGGGAATAGTGTCTGCTAGTGGTGATGTTTATAGCTATGGCATCATGGTTATGGAGGTCTTGACGAAAAGAAGGCCAACAGATGAAGAGATATGCAATGAAAATCTTGACTTGAGGAAATGGATCACACAATCATTTTCAGGGAGTATGATGGACGTTGTGGATGCCAATCTTTTTTGTGAGGAAGAACAAATCACTAGTAAAAGTGAAATGTGCATAGCGTCCATGATAGAATTGGGTTTAGACTGCACAAAGGAAATTCCAAAATCAAGAATAAGCATGAAAGAAGTAGTGAAGAGGCTTAACAAAATCAACAACACATTTCTGGAAACATAGAAGTGATCAGCATCGCTTCGGATGGTGTTCTTTTCTGAGTTGCAAGTTAATATGATGCTTTTTGTTTCTTTAGTACTACTTGGAGTCATGTATTGTTTGTAATTTCATTTGAGTGGTTTTGAACCTATTTTACTTTATCTATTTGTAATTATGTTTCGAATGCTTGAAAGAAACCAGAATGAAACTATTTTGCATTAGCTTCTTCATTTGTATTCAATAAACTTCTTTTCATTTCCTTGTACTAATTACTGTATTCTTTGGACGTTAGAAATGAGTTTATTAAGAGAAGACTTTATACAGAGGAACATCACTTGGACTCGCTATCACAAAACAGGATTTTAGGCATTTTTCATATATTAACGTTAGTCCAGTGAGCCATCGATAATTAGTGATTGACCCCCAAACTTGACCAGGCATTTTTACGCCCAATTTTTTGTATGATAAGTAAAATTAGTTGACCAACTTGTTTGGCAGACCGACCTTTAAACAGCCTTTGAGCTATGTCATGACATATTTTTCCGCCTAATTACTGTTGACATCGATGATTTTATGATTCGATTATTAAATTAATTAACAACGTCGTCATCGTCATCGTCTATCCAAGAAGAAGAAGAAGAAGAAGTAAATATCATATTTCTCTCTCTCTACACAAGGTATTGGATTTAGCATAGCTCAAAGACTTGGATTTGAAGGTGCTTCTGTTGTTATCTCCTCTCGCAAACAGGTTTTTTCTTCACTCCAAAAATTAGTGTGAGGCTTCTGCTATAATCCTGAGGTTAATTTTTGTCCTTGGTCGATAATCAATTAACAGGTTTCACTGTTGTACCTCTTGCTTGATCAATGGAATATTATGTGAAATCTAAAGTTTCATTCATTTCTTTCAACAACATAACTGGATAAATACCCTTCAAAAATTAAGTGAAGGATATTTTATTTTCAGTTTTCCTTTGGAAAGATAAGTGTGAGGCTTCTGTTATAATCCTGAGTTTAATTTCATTGAAAATATGTTTTAGATGTTATTTTCATACTATGCTATAGACATATATATGATCATTTATACTTATAGGTTGAATGACACTTTGATCGCTAGAGATGTCTCAAAAACCTTGCTATTTTAAGAAGAATAGTAACTGATCTGTTTAATTAATGTGACATTATTCTGGTTATTCGTATAGAAAGAGAGGTCTATTTTCAGTGTTTTAAATCATTTTCTAAATAAGTTTTGATTATGATTTAATACTTGTGTTTGCTGTAGTAAAGATGTGTTTGAAAAGGATATATGGACTCCTATAGAGTTTTGGATAATGTTTGTTGCAGGAAATTGGTGGAGCCACCATATATTGATTCAATAGACTGGTTGAAATGGCACGTTTTCTGGGTGGATGAGAGAGTGGTTCCAAAGGATCATCCTGATAGCAATTATATATGATGGTTTTCTATCCAAGGTATATTTGCAGCCCTTCCTACAATATATTGATTTTATTTAGTGCTGCCACCGTGTACTATCTTCATTAGCTTTCTACCCATTATATTTCACCCTCTCCTCTGTTTATTTGTTGTTTTTCCCTCAACTTTTGTGATCTTTTGCTTATTTGTCTGGTCAAAATATGGGACGCGCTAGTGATTTCTCCTCATCTGTTCAATCAGATACCCCAAAGTATTAGTAGAGTTATTCAGATTCTCATTCATCAACTCCAGATGAAATATTTGGGAAAATCAGTTGAGAAAGTAATTATGTGAGGGCGTTAGGCCAGTCAGTATGCAAGTCATGCATAAATATAAACATATCACAAATGTCCCATAGATTAAGAAGTTAAGCCTGCTAATGTATTAGTGAGAACTAAAATGATATGATTTTCCCTGTAATTCACATTAGATTTCTTATCTTTAACACATTTTGTGCACTCTCTGCTCAATAGATCAAAAAGTGCCATGATCCACTTTTTGGCAGTTTTTTCCTCACTTGTTTCTGTGAGGAACAGGAACTCGGGAGAGAAGGCCCAAAATAGTCTCTCATCTTTGGGTTAAGACTCAAAGTCATCCTTGAATTTTCACATGGAGCATTAATAGTCCCTCATGTTTGAAATATTGGTGCACTTTTGGTCCTCCCCTAAACTTTTGCCTATTTTTTAACATTAATTTTGTTCATAATTTTATGTAAGGAATGACCCATCGTCTTTTTTATATATTTAGTAGAAATAATAACTCTATGTGAGAGAAGGTGAGAAAAAGAACACCTTGTTCTGTTCAGTATAAATATTATTACAGCCAAACTAAGAACATTTTAACATATGACATTGCAAGAAAAGAAAAAATTGTACTATTGTACGTGAAATCATCGTGATAAACCTCTCGACTTTACCTGCAATACAATTTCTACTAAACATAATAAGGTGTTTTTCTTCTCACAATCTCCCACATGGAGTTATTATTTCTACTAAATATATAAAATGATGATTAAACATTCCATACATAAATTATGAACAAAATCAATGTTAAAAGATAGGCAAAATTTTGAAGAAGGACCAAAAGTGCACCAATATTGCAAACATGAGGGACTATTAATGCTCCATGTTAAAACTCAAGGATGACTTTGAGTCTTCACCTAAAGATGAGGGACTATTTTGGGCCTTTTCTCGGAACTCGGTAATAAAACTGCAGTTTATTCTCCTACTAGTTAGGCATGTGTACAGATTGTTTGCATCAGTAACAGATTGATTCCGAATGCAAAGGAAAAAGATATGGTGACATTCATTTTGCAGCTGCTATATTCAGGATGGAGCCGGTAATACGTGTGAGGCTTCTGCTATATTCATGAGTTCATTTTATATAGAGGAACATCACTTGGGAAAACTCGGTATCAGAACAGTATGTAAAGAAGCTAAGGTTGATTGTTTAGGTAGTAAAAGAACCATTTTTTACAACAGTGGAAGAAGCAATTAGCTGTTTCTACTTCAGAGTGTTTGTCAAACATATGAAAACTGATTTCTACATCAAAGCTTTGCACATGTGATTACTATCTAAATTGTATCAAATTAATATAATCTAATTTAACTTTGAAAATTAATCAAATTAACTTTCGAAAAGTGCAACATGACAATTAAAAGTGGACAGAGGGAGTACAAGCAAATATTAGTACACGCATAACAATAATGGTGCAGCTGCTCTGATCCTTCAAAGCGTTTCATGTCCATTGGCAATTGTTTTTGGAACCCACACTAGATTACATGGATGGGAAAAAGTTATAGAATTAGATTGAGAAAAGTAGTCGAAAAGATAATCTTATTCATTCAGTACCCAAACTTTAAATACAATAGATAACTACGACCTACAGCTAAATTTAAGGAAACTAACTACAACCTGTACTCTTACCGTAACTAACAATTACAGTAACTAATGCTTAATACACCCCCTCAAGTTAGGTGTAGTGCAACAATGCCTAACTTGGAATGACACCGTTCAAAGGCTGATTTTGGCAAGGGCTTGGTAAATGTATCAGCACAAGCGTGAGTGTGTGTGACAAGAACCTGATGCGCTTGAACTTTGTTCCTAGCATAACAGAAGTCCACAGCAATATGTTTCATACGGCTATGAAACACTGGATTATGATAGAGATAAGTGACACCAACACTGACACAAAAGATTGTGGGTGTATTTGGAATGGTGATACGCAATTCATTGAGCAAGTTGCACACCCATATGAGTTCGGCAAGTGCATTTGCAACTGATTTGTACTCTGCTTCAGTGGATGAGCGAGCTACAACTTGTTGCTTTTTGGATGACCAACTCATTGGATTGGGCCCAAAGAAAAGAATGTTTTATTTAAAAATAGTAATTTAGACTGATTTTAGAGTCGCCACTTAATTTTTAAGAAAAATAAAGAAAACTATTTTTTCAAAAGATTAAAACAGAAATCAAATGAAAATATTCAAAGGGGTTCGGGGTTCTTATTAGCATTTCAGGAAGGGTTTGAAAGCACCCGAAATGCCCGCTAACTTGCGATTATCCGATAATTAATTATTTGGCTAAAATAATTTAACTCAACTTGAATTACAAAATTGAACTATTTTATAGTTAAGACCATTCTAAAAAGGGAAAAGGGGAAGTATTGGAAAATATTGTCTAAGTGAGATATTTTGCGAATTTATTCTTTAAGTCTTGTTAAGAGATGACCGGTTTAGTTAAATTGTTAAACCAAAATGAATGTCTTTCGGGGATTTGAATTGTCGACCTTAAGGTTAATGGCAAATATCAACAAGCACACCAAACACAATAAAATAAAGAGGGAAAGAGACTCGGGCCCAAGTTTGGTTTCCTGTCCGCCTAGACCAATACTTGGGCCCATTTTCATCTTAGACTTTTGGCCCATTTGAGTCACATGCACCTGTCCTGATCTAACATAAAATAGGATATTATTTGGGCCTTAGGCCCAATTTTTCACCTGTCCTAAATTCTAGCACGACAATAGATAAGTGGGCTTAGGCCCAAAAGTAACAAAATACAATTTTGGAATTAGGGGTGGGCCTTTGGCCCAATCTCTTCAATTCTCCGATCTGCTTCAATATTTTTTTTCAACTCCGGGATCTGTACGTCGATTTTCAATGGCTAGTTGACTTGATAAAAGAATTTGAGCCTTTATGGCTTTCCCAGAATGCAAGGGAAAGATGTGAGTTCACAATGGACTCTGATGGGGTTCATGTCAAACAAAGAAAATAATACATTAGCCTTTGCTTAATAAAATTAATGAAATAACTAGCAGATACATCGATTAAGTAAAAATAAATAATTAATTATTTAAGTTAGAAAAGCCATCACTTTACTTTCACACCTTTAATTGGCTAATTGGAGAACTGAAATGAATAAATACTAAAGACAGTGAAAAGAGTTTATGCATAACTAGAAAATTGTAGTATTAAGCAACACTTCATCAATTCGATAAACAGTGAGCAATATTTTAAAGTGCGAGACTCGCACATTTGACCAAACTTAATTTTCTTTCGAAACTTGAATCGGAGAAAATAGTAAGCATAGACCATGAATACCCAAGCATTACTCTCGAATAGAATTAGGAACATAGGAAGGGCAGGTAGAAATGATCAAGTAGGAAACTAACAATATCGCTTAAACCAACATAGTTTCAACAACCCAAATATGGTAATCAAACATTTAAAGATAAATCTCCGAATCACCATTTTCAAATGAAGTACCATATTAAGACCAAACTAAATAGAGATCGCGAAACTTAACATCATCTAAATGAAAGGAAAAAATTAAACTAGGTAGGGAGCATAGACTTTATTCAAACAAAGTGTGAGGATAACGAACACTCGACTTAAACCAGTAAGTAAAAGAAAGCAAACACACATGCTGAACTAGACAAATTGTGAAGCAACCCGACAACAGAAAATAAATGTTAACCAAACCAAAAGAAACGACAGAAATCTCCTTAAGCATACTAGGCTAAGACCAATCAAAATAAACATGTTCATGCTAATTAGTCGTTGGGTAGATTTTAAAACAAATGGCCGCAACCGGGGTCTAAGTTAATTAATACGGAGAACCAAAATCAATGACTAAAGCTATATCCTATCAAAACAACAATTATCAAATGTAAAAGGCCTGGGGTTGACTCTTTATTTAGGAGCAGTAAGAGGCACACTTAGCACAAAGGACCATCATTTTCGATAAAAGAACCTTGAACAACATGAAGTAGCTTCAAGATCATGAGTCAACATTCACAAACAAAACAACAACAAACCCAAGAACCTGTCCTATGCTTCAAACAACTAAGATACATTTAATGTTTAAACCAACAATTCGTCACTAGGCATCCGTAATAAGTCAAAAAAATAAATAAAAATGAGTAGAGACACTCATGAGAAGGAGAAGAAAAATCATCAGGGAGCTTCATTTCTTTCAGTGTGACACCAATTTAAAGAAAAATCATCAGGGAGCGTCCAAGGCATGAACCTACCTTGTATCTTGACGGAAAAGACGTCGTTTGGAGCTGTTGTTGTCGTTCTGGCGTGTATTGATGTTGCTTCCGTCTATTTGGAATTGACGTTGTGATTGTCTCTTGTGAGTTACTGCTTCTTGGTCTTGTTTTGTGAATAGAAAAGTGGGCCGGATCAGGTAAATGAGTGTGGGATGGGAATTAGGGGAAATTGGGTCGGCAATGAATTTGGTGGGCTGCTGGTATTGTATTTGCTGGAATTGGATTAGGTTGGCTGGGAATAAAAAAGTGGGTTAAGGTTTTGGATTAAATTGGATCACTTGAAATGGTCCAAAATTGGTTCGAAAGATTGGTAAATGATGAAATAGAAATGGCTATATTTGCAATAGAAAGATGGCTAGGTGGATTTCAATGGATGCCGATTAGAGTTAAGAAATTAGGCAAATTTAATTTAATTGGCGAATTCGGCTAAAACCAAATAAGACGAATTAGTATTGATTAATTATTGAGCTTCTTACTCTTAACGAACTAAAATAATTAATTTACTTGTAAAATAATTGATTCGAAAATATAAACTATAATTAAGCTAAACCAATTAACAAAACATTTACTTAAAATAAAATATTTTCGAGGTAATTTTTGAATATTCATAAAATATACTAATTATATACATAACTATGCAAAAACATATATTTTATTTAAAAATTATAAAAAGTAAAAAAAACTATTTAAAATAACTTTCAAACTATTTTTTTTTTTTGAAATTTTATAAAACTAATTATTTTAAATCGTTTAAAATTGAAGAAGCTCGAAATGATTAATTTATATTGTGGAGGTCCAAAATTGGGTGTCAACAAAGAACATAACCTGATGTGGATATTCTGTCATTCGGTCTCCATCCCAATCGACATCAGCGTATATGTAAAGATTGTTGTCTAAGTTGCGAAGAATTCGAAGACCTGAAGTTGTTGTGGCTTTAAGATACCATAGTATCCTCTTAACCGCCTTCCGTGTTCATGCATAAACTGTGATAGTTTGTTCACTGTTGGGAAACTATATGTACATCAGAAGCATACCAGAATTTTACTGCTTACATGAATAATAAATAACCAAATCGTTTATGCTAGAACACATATAATATGCTAGAACACATAAACTTACAGAAATTTAATTCTAGAATTACCTCTTGAAGCGTGAGCAGATACCTTAAAACGAATCCATGAATTAGACAGACCTTCAAGAGAATCCACACGATAGACAACAACTTTGTAGTCTTCTACAATGATCCCAAGTTCACATCCGAACTCTCTCAATACTTGGGTGGGGAAGTATGAATAGAAACCTTCTCATCTTTCTAGGGTTAGAAGAATCCCTAATTATAGAGATTTCCTCCCAATCCAAAGAGGAGAACCAAAACACACGTTATTTTTCATCAACCGAAAAATAGTTTTCTTTTTAAAAGGAAACTAATGCTTGTCTCCCCTTTTCCCTTTAGAAATAAGATTCTGAGTTTTAGTTAAATATGGGCACTAGGGACCACAAAATTAATTACTGAGGCTTTCTATTATGGAAATAATTCCAAATAATTAATTTGAATTATTCTTACCATAATAAATTACAAATCATTCCACTAGAAATTCGTAATTGCACTCCTCTATTTATATTTCGAAATTCCCCATTAAACACTTATGTAATTCCCCATGTTAAGATTACAGATACTAATCAATAAATTAAATTACTGACGAATTTAACTTAATGATTAATTTCCTTTAGAGCACTACTTAACTTATTTCAAGTGTCAGATTCATAAATCCACTTGCAAGGTTTGACACGATGAAAACTTATAAGTTTCTCAAAAAGGCATATCAATCAATCTCTATAACGAGATATGGATTCCATCAACTAACTTATTATTTCAATAATATATATTATTATCATCCAATCAACCAGATATATTGACACATCTCAGAATCTCACCTTTTCATAAATCAAAACGATAATTAATATATACAGATCATAATAGTTATATCAAGATTGAGAATATAAGTACATTTAATAGTTTAGAGAATATGCTTTTGCCAGTCAGTCTAAAGCAACTATCTCTACTCGGTCCTGTTCAATACATACAAAATGCACTAGCACAAGTAATTGGAACTATATCATTCCCATAATCAAGATAAATAACATATAATCTTGTGCTACAATCGTACCGATGGCATGTCCAATTTCCATCCTAGATTGTGAACAAAAACCTTTATACTTATAAGAACCGATGATTTAATCCTCTGTGTATTAGCTAAAACTCTACACACTAAATCATCTACTATATAAGGAAACAAACACCATAAACAGATATATGATCTATTATAACTGAGAAAATATTTATTCTATAATAAATATTATATCTTAACATATGGTTAATAGTATCAACAGTTCACAATATAAGAAATATCAAGCCGTGTGAATGATAAATCTTGTAACTTACCAAGGGTGCGCCTGTAGAGTGTAGCATGATGTAACATCCGGCAATATGAAATAATTGAAGAGGCTTAGAATTGGAAATTTTCATTTTTGGAAAGAATTTAAAGTTTTGGAAATTTTGGCTAAGTATGGAAAATGTGAAATTTTGGCCAACTTTGAACAGCCATAAATTCTAGCTCAGGATGAGTTAGGTGGAATTCCAGTTATGGTTGCAAAGTTCGTGGAACGACCTTTCCAACGCCACTGAGTTAGCTCGATTCCGAGTTCGTATGAGGGAGTTATGACCTTTGAAAGTTGGGCAGTTGACAAGGAAATCCGTCCGGGAATCATTAAGGGCATTTTAGTCTTTTCCCTAGCCAATTCTTTTGAGCTCATATTGTTGTATTAGGATGATCTTTGGATCATTTTTTGTCCCATTTTCTTTGAAAGAGAAAGAGTTAGGGTTCTTGAGATTGAAGAAGAGAAGAAGGAGAAGAAGAAGAAGAGAAGAAAGAGGAGATTTGTCAAGACCATTGTGGATTTTCGTCGGGGGTGATCCCTATCAAGGTATGTGAGTTTTTCGTGTGGGTTGATTCTTTCCCTCACACACACCAAGTTTATTCTATGCTTTGAGAAAAGATTGGGAATTGTTGTTGAAGTGTCGAAGTTGTTAGTTGTTGTTGATATTGTTGTTGAGGTTGTTGAAGTTATTGTTCGTTGTGAGGCTTGATTGGGTTGTGCATTAAGTTGAAACCTATTGTATGTTGAGGGGATTATGATTCTAAGAGCTATGACCCTTTTAAAGGTTGATCCACCATCGATTTGCAGAAATTTCTAGGCTGTCGATCCCCATCTACGGGACTGACCTACGGACCGTAGATCGATCGACGGTCCGTACTGGTCAACCGTCAATCGGAACAGAAGTTGGTTTTTGGGGGATTGATCTACGGTCACGACCTACGGTCCGTGGCCTGACCTACGGACCGTAAGTCAGGACCGTAAGTCAGGACCGTAGGTCAACACTTAGTCTTTTTCTTAAATGAATTCTGGGGAAAATCTCTGACGCAATCTACGGACCTGCAGTACGGACCGTAAGTCCATCTACGGTCCGTCGATGGCGTCCGTAAGTCCTATCTGTGTCACCAGAAATCTGAAGTCTCAGCCAAGTTTCCCCTCTTCTTTTCTCACTTTCTCATGCATGTTCCAAAGTAATTCACCTATGTTTTATAGTTGTTTTCGACGTTCCAAAGTGCGTCTAAGCGTTCAAGAATCCTTCCATAACATGTGATCGAACACCTTGAATTCATAATTCCGATTCAAGGGAAGATAGTTCCAAGTCAAGTGAAGTTTCAAGTCGAGTAAGAGTCTTAGTTTCAAGCTAAGTCATGAGTTTAAAGTTGAGTTCTCTTTTAAAAAAAAAAAAAAAAGAAAGCTATTAGGGAACTAAGTATTCCCAAAGGAGGTTGTAAATGCTATTATATTTGAATAAGAAGGGAATCATGTTTTCTTTCCCCAAAGGAGCCTTTGGGCTAAAGTTTTGAGTAATTATCTCAATCAAAGAAAGAAGTTATTTTAAAAGCATGAGCCAAAGTATTTTTGGGAGTAGTATTGAGCACCGAATTGGGGACACGAGTTCATATTAACTCAACTCCCCATAAGAACCATGCGCCAACATGGGACTTGTCGTATCATTCTTTTTAGATGATCTCGTAAGATTAGGCTAGTGGATCCACTAAGCAAAAGTAAGGTCCTATATCGATGGCAAGGTATAGGATGGTCCTTTGGCAACGTGAGGTAAAACGTTGTATCATCACTAAGGCTCGTAGTGGTGATTGTCGGTTAAAGAACCTCCCACAAAAGCTGTATTATATTTATAAAAGAAAAGTGGAGTTTGTTGTCATTTTATCCTTAACGATCTAAGTCGTTTACATTCTTTTACAAGCTTTATACGTGTGGCTCGTGTCTTATTGCTTTACTTTGAGTCCAGTTTTGTATATGAGTCGTTCAGAGTCAAGGTAAGTGATCTCTTGTTCTCCTTTCAAGCTTAAGTTGTGGTTCCGCTTTTCCAGCTCACATATTCGTACATTCCATGTACTGATGCCAGTTGGCCTGCATCGTCTTATGATGCAGATACAGGTACCCCGGATCAGCATCCTGCACGTCGTTGATCCAGCTGAGCACTCCAGAGTCTGTGGTGAGCCTCCTTGCGTTCCGGAGGACTCAATTATTTTGTGTACTTAGCTTTGTTCTATTAGGATGTTGCGGGGTCTGTCCCCACATCCATCTCAGTATATTAGAGGCTTCAATAGACAGTCAGACAGTCAGTCAGTCAGTTATTTTTGAGTCTCTCATCCATGTATATGTATATATATATATATATATATATGTAAATATTCTATTTTGAGGCTCGAGTTGCCCTTTGGGCCATATTTTATTAGTTAAGTTGTTCATGTCTTTGTATGACGTTGAGTTATTCTGTTGAGTTAGGTTTCCGCTGAGTTAAGAAAGCCAGGCCAAGGGTTCGCCTGGGGCCAGCAATGGTCTCCAGGTGCCGGTCCCGCCCAGGGTGTAGGCTCGGGGCGTGACACATGAGCAGGCAGAGAACCAGTGGCGGAGCTAGGATTTTTAATAAAGGGTTTCAAAATCTAAAGAACTAAACACACGAACTAATCGAAGGGGGTTCGACATCTACTATATATACCTCAAAAATAATTTTAACCATATATAAATAGTATATTTTCCGCCGAAGGGGGTTCGGATGTGTTAGGACCGAAATAATTAGGTGTAATGCGGAAGCTAGCAAATCAACCCTCGAAAGACCACGAACAAGAAGACAAACGAGAAATATACCAAAAGACACAAAGATTTAACGTGGTTCGGTCAATCGACCTACGTCCACAAAGGAGATGAGCAATCCACTATAAATATGAGAGTACAAAATATAGAGAGAAACAACCTCAACCAATTCACTCGGGATACATGAGAGGTTCACACAAGCGATAACGTATCAAGCTTGTGTCCTACAAATTCTCCCCCATAACAAAAACTCTCAAAGCCCCTAGGACTACATTGTGAATGTTGATTAAGTTAGAAGGACCAAGCCTCTATTTATAGAGTCCTAAACCTTTTCCTACAAGAAAAGGACTAGCCAATCTTAAACATTTTCCTATAAGAAAAAGGCTAGCCAATGCTAAACCTTTTTCTAAAAGGAAAACCTATTTATGGTAAGAAACTCAGGGCAAATAATACCCAACAGGATGAACCCCCTAACAGAAGGCTGGCTCCGCCCCTGTGGAGAACCATTTGCTGCCCAAGGTAGTTAACCGGAGCACATTGGAGTCAAGACTCCTTTACAATCTTGCATATCCAATTCAGACAAAATATCATGAATGTATTTGGATTGAGAGAGAATAAGACGGCCATCTGACAGTTTTTTTAACTTCGACACCCAAAAAATAGTCCAAGTAACCCACTTTTATTCCATTTTGTGAAACATAAACCAAGTAGTGTCAACTGTCAAGGAAAAAATGGATACATTCCTCTTCTTATTTTCCTCCTTTTAATCTGTTTTCTCATTAATCTTTTTGCTACTTATTTTCCTCATCCATATTAATCTGTTTTCGCATTTTGAATATATTATATTTTGGAATTAAAAGAAAACAAAAATAAAAATAATAAAATAGATTGTTTAAAAAAAAAAAGTGAAATCACACATGACAATGTGTGTAGTAGTGTGTGTCACATTTGATTTCTTCAAAAGAAAACATTAAAATTTCTTCCATTTTGTGCTAATTAGTGAATGTGTGTTGTGTAACACAGCCTTGTAAGTTGATTTGAAAGATTGACTCTTATTGACTTGGCTCTTAACTATATATAGAAAATTGATAGTAACATTTATTTCGTTTTGTGAAACACAACCCAATTAGTGTCTTTTTTCTTTTTGCGTCTTTACTCCGTCTTTACATTAATCTGTTTGTTACTTATTTTCTTCCTCCGTATGAATCCGTTTTCACATTTTGGAAATTATAGTCTATACTTTTCAACATTTTATTTATATATAGTGGAGTAACTTTGATCATTGGAATACAACACACACAAATTAATTCCCTTGAAACATTATATATCATATGGAAAAGCACGTTTTCTTATTAATTCTTCTCTTTCTAATCCAATTTTCTATATCACTTGCTTCCTCTAATGAGACTGACCAACAAGCTCTACTAGCTTTCAAAAATCTTATTACAAGTCCTAATCATTTTTTGGCCAATAATTGGACCAAGAATGCTTCTTTTTGCTCTTGGGTCGGCGTCACGTGCACTCTAAAAAAGGCAAAGGGTTGTGGCTTTGGCTCTTCCTAATTTGCAACTTCAAGGCACAATTTCCCCATCTTTGGCCAATTTGTCCTTCCTCAGTGTTCTCAATCTCCAGAACAACAGCTTCCACAGTGGCATCCCTTATGGCATTGGCCACATGCCTCGCTTGCGAGTCATTGATGTTAAAAACAATCAACTCAATGGAAGTATACCAACAAGTCTATTTCAACACCGGAGAATTCAAGTAATTTCATTGGCTTTCAATGAACTCAGTGGTGAAATGTGGAGAGGGCCATGGTATGTACCCAAACTCAGAGTCTTAAATCTCAGGAACAATAGCCTCACTGGTACGATCCCTCTTTCTGTTGGAAATGCCACAAAAATGATGAAATTTAGTTTGTCTGGGAATAGAGTCAGCGGCAACATTCTTAAGGAAATTGGTAATCTGAGCCAACTTGTAGAGTTGAACTTGAGAGATAATCAATTAACAGGTTCCATTACTGCACCACTGTTTAACATCTCATCACTACTTTATTTAACTCTGGCAAGCAATACACTTTCCGGTCCTCTCTTGCTTGGTGAAGGGAATTTTGTGTCAAATCTAGAGTTATTAAGTATATCTGACAATCAAATATCTGGTTGCATTACTTCCAACATATGCCAACTCACAGAGCTCAAACTTTTGTCCATATCGTACAACAACATAACTGGAGACGTACCCAGAAATATTGGTTGTTTATCCAAGCTCCAAGAGTTTTATATTGGTGATAATCTAATAAAAGGGACTATTCCCACTTCATTGGGAAATATTTCCACTCTGCATAATCTTAATTGTGGAAACAATCGCATAGTGGGGCGAATTCCTCCGGAATTAGGGAAGCTATCAAATTTGAGGAAATTTACCTTTCACCATAATTCTAATCTAATTGGTAAAATTCCAGAGGCTATTTTCAACATCTCTTCTTTGGAAATGATCGATTTCAGTTTCAACAACCTCTCAGGGAGAATTCCAACCACTACAGGTCTTCATCTTCCAAATCTTGAAGGACTTTACTTGGGAGACAATCAGCTAGAAGGGGAAATTTCATTGTTCATAACAAATGCTTCCAAGCTTCAGATAATATCGCTAGATGATAACTCTCTCACAGGAACTATTCCTAACAATTTGGGAAATCTTTGTGAGCTGCAAATACTACTTCTACATACTAATCAACTTACCAATGAACCAAGAGAGCGTGAGTTGTTATTCTTCAATTCTTTAGCGGACTGTAGGATGTTGAAATATCTACAAGTATGGGTTCCAATCCGTTGAATGGCATTCTGCCCTATTCTATTGGGAATCTTTCATCTACTATTGAAAGCTTGTATATAGGAGATGCACATATTAGAGGCCTCATCCCCACAAGTATAGGCAACATGACCGGTCTTACTGCCGTAGACATTCAAGGAGATAACTTGATAGGGAGTATTCCTTCTGATGTTGGTAAGCTTAAACAACTCCAAGGGCTGTCTCTATCTACCAATAAATTGCAGGGACATATTCCAGAGGCGGTATGCCATTTATCTAATTTGGTTAAACTATTTCTGAGTGGTAATGAGCTCTCTGGATTAATTCCCAAATGCTTAGGAAATCTTAGCATGCTACAACACCTTTTTTTGGGTTCTAATAAATTTTCATCAAAATTTCCGTTGAGCCTTTGGAAGATGAGTGGTCTTCTCTATCTAAGTGTGTCACAAAATTCAATAGAGGGAGAACTTACATCAGATATTGGAGGACTAAAAGCCATTGTAAAGCTATATCTTTACAATAACCACTTTTCAGGTGTGATACCAACCAGATTCGGGGAACTCCAAAACCTACATTACATTGACCTATTGAAATTCATGTTTTGGCCAAATTCCATTATCCTTTGCCAACTTGATAAGCTTAGAATTCTTAGATTTGTCTTTAAATGCGTTGTCAGGTACTATTCCTAAGTCATTGGAAAAACTCTCCTACCTTAAAAGCATTAATGTTTCATCTAATGATTTAGAAGGTGAAATACAGAGTTGTGGTGTGTTTGCAAATTCCACTCTGCAATCATTTCTTGGTAACAAAGGTCTTTGCGGAATGCACATATTGGAGATTCCTTCTTGTGCTATCACTAATCCTGGAAAACAATCAAAGCTTAAGGAGGTTCTGCTAAAATTTGTTACTCCCGTGGTTATTGCATTTTTTCTGATGATGAAACGACAGAAGAAAGGGAAGTCCAACGATGTGGAGAAGGTACCGGAGATCAGGACTCATCAATTAATTTCTTATCACGAGATTCAACGAGCAACAAATAATTTTGATGAATCCAATTTAATTGGTGAGGGAAGCTCTGGCTCTGTGTACAAAGGCACATTGTTTGGTGGAACTGCAGTGGCCATTAAGGTTCTCGATTTGGAAAATGAGCAAG
The DNA here is from genome assembly GCF_900185275.1 of Solanum verrucosum. NCBI lineage: Eukaryota > Viridiplantae > Streptophyta > Magnoliopsida > Solanales > Solanaceae > Solanum > Solanum verrucosum. The sequence continues at coordinate 2,668,991 of NW_026019988.1, forward strand.
TATGCAAGAGGTTTGATACCGAATGCGAAGTGATGAGAAAAGTTAGACACAGAAATCTTGTTCCAGTGATTACTACATGTTCTTGTGACTATATAAGAGCCTTAGTTCTTCAATTTATGCCCAATGGAAGTCTTGAGAATTGGCTGTTCAAAGAAGATCGCAACTTGAACCTTCATCAAAGAGTCACTGTAATGTTTGATGCAGCTATGGCAGTTGAATATCTACATCATGCTCATGTCACTCCAATAGTTCATTGCGACTTAAAGCCAGGCAACGTTCTTTTGGATGACGATATGGTGGCTCATGTTGGTGATTTTGGAATCTCTAAGATTTTAGTTGTCAGCAAGTCTGTGGCACATACAGAAACATTGGGCACCCTTGGATACATTGCACCAGGTATAAAAAATCTACTCTCGTTGATTTTCTCTTATCATAATTATATTAAGAGAAACTTTTCTTCAATCTAAGTTGTAGAAGTAAAAAAAAAGCAAGTCTTCATTTATGCAGAATTATTGTTGTATTTCAATTGAGTAACTTTTCTTCAATCCTTTTCTAAGAATATGGCTTGGAGGGAATAGTGTCTGCTAGTGGTGATGTTTATAGCTATGGCATCATGTTGATGGAGGTTTTGAGCAAAAGAAGGCAAACAGAAGAAAAAAAATGCAATAAATATCTTGACTTGAGGAAATGGATCACACAATCATTTTCAGGGACTATGATGGAAGTTGTGGATGTCAATCTCTTTTCCGAGGAAGAACAAATCACTTGTAAAAGTGAAATCTGCATAGCCTCCATGATAGAATTGGCTTTAGATTGCACAAAGGAAACGCCAGAATCAAGAATAAGTATGAAGGATGTAGTCAAGAGGCTTAACAAAATCAAGAACACATTTCTTGAAACATAGAAGTGATCAGCATCGCTTCGGATGGTGTTCTTTTCTGAGCTGCAAGTTAATATGATGATTTTTGTTTACCTGGTTTCTTTAGTCGTTTGTACTGTTTGTACTTGAGTGTTGCATTTTGTGATTTCAGATTTGAGTAGTTTGGACCTGTTTCACATTCTTTATTTGTAGCTATGTTTTGAATGCTTGAATAAACCAGAATGTGATGGGGTCGGAAAGTGTGAACCTGTTTCACTTTCTTACAATTTATTTCAGAATGCAAATTGCAAAACAGTTCCTTGTACTTGGAGTCGGATAGTGTGATGCTTCGTATTATAGAAGTTTGATTGGAATTTGGAAATCTTTTGTACTTGACGACTTCAGGACCTGATTTAATGATGCTAGCAATTAGTTTACCTTCAAGATTTATGCAAAGTCCCGGCAACATTCATTTTGCAGCCTCTATATTCAGGATGGAGCCGGTAATACGTGTGAGGCTTCTACTATATTCATGAGTTTATTATATAGAGAAACATCGCTTGGACTAGGTATCAGAACAGTATGTATTGATATTGTAAAGAAGCTAAAGTTGATTGTTTAGGTAGTAAAAGAAGCATTCTTTAGAACAGTGGAAGAATCAATGGGAAAGAAAGCCTATGACCAAGTAGCTTCATCTACTGTTTCTACTTCAGAGTGTTTGTCAAACATATGAAAACTGAAAAAACAATTTCTGCATCAAAGCTTTGCACATGTGATTACTATCTAAATTGTATCGAATTAATATAATCTAATTTAACTTTGAAAATTAATCAAATTGACTTTCGAAAAGCGCAACATGACAATTAAAAGTGGACAGAGGGAGTACAAGCAAATAGTAGTACACGCATAACAATAACAGAGAAGATGGGGCAGCTGCTCTGATCCTTCAAAGCGTTTCATGTCCATTGGCAATTGTTTTTGGAACCCACACTAGATTACATGGATGGGAGAAAGTTATAAAATCAGTTTGGGAAAAGTAGTCGAAAAGATAATCTTATTCATTCAGTACCCAAACTTTAAATACAATAGATAAGTACAACCTACAGCTAAATTTAAGGAAACTAACTACAACCTGTACTCCTAAACAATAGGGGGAGTCTTCTATTGATACTCTAAAACAGTAACTCTTACCGTAACTAACAATTACAGTAACTAATGCTTAATACACCCCCTCAAGTTAGGTGTAGTGCAACAATGCCTAACTTGGAATGACACCATCCAAAGGCTGGTTTTGGCAATGGCTTGGTAAATGTATCAGCAAGTTGATCACAAGCGTGAGTGTGTGTGACAAGAACATGATGCGCTTGAACTTGGTTCGTAGCATAACAGAAGTCCACAGCAATATGTTTCATACCGCTATGAAACACTGGATTATGATAGAGATAAGTGACACCAACATTGTCACAAAAGATTGTGGGTGTATTTGGAATGGTGATACGCAATTCATTGAGCAAGTTGCGCACCCATATGAGTTCGGCAAGCGCATTGGCAACTGATTTGTACTCTGCTTCATTGGATGAGCGAGCTACAACTTGTTGCTTTTTGGATGACCAACTCACTGGATTGGGCCCAAAGAAAAGAACATAACCTGATGTGGATATTCTGTCATTCGGGTCTCCGCCTGGCATCAGCGTACATGTAAAGATTGTTGTCTGAGTTGCGAAGAATTCTAAGACCTGAAGTTGTTAAATATCAGGCCGTATGAATGATAAATCTTGTAACTTACCATGGGTGCGCCTGTTGAGTGTAGAATGAGCAGACGGAGAACCATCAGCTGCCCGAGGTAGTTTACCGGAGCACATTGGAGTCAAGACTCCTTTACAATCTTGCATATCCAATTCAGACAATATCATGAAAGTATTTGGATTGAGAGATAATAAGACCATCGGACACTTTTTTAACTTGGACACCCAGAAAGTAGTCTAAGTAACCAAGATCCTTCAATGAAAACCAAGAACCAAAGAATCAATAACATGTCTAATCAAGCTGGGATGACTTCCTGCGATCAAAATGTCGTCAACATATATAGATGAGTACATAAATAGTTGCAGCCAAATCCTTCAAAATAAACAGAGAAACATCAGATTCAGACTTGATAAATCCCATTTTCTGTAGATGATTGCGCAATGTAGTATACCAAGCCCACGGGGATTGTTTAAGACCATTAATAGTGTACTTAGTAGTTAGTTATAGATATGCATTAATTTGAATTTTGAATTATCAAGATCTGGTATACAGTTTGTATCGTATAGAGTTTGTATTCTCGTAGGGGTTAACTACATCGGTTGTTCCTGTATTTTGTATCTATAAAAGAGCACCTTGCTCTTTCATTATTATAATAAGATCGATACTCTGTTTTACCACATTAATCATGGTATCAGAGCATTAGTAAACAATAACAAAATAATGACGGGAAACAATAACGAAGCTGCCAGTTCTCCATACACGATGCAACCAACTGATAATCCTGGAGTGTTTCTGGTGACATGTTTCCTCATACAAGATAATTATTCGACGTGGAGGAGGGCCATGAAGAATTCCTTGTTGGCTAAATCAAAGTTAGGCTTCGTTAATGGCAGTCTTCAGTGACCCACATCAAACTCTACAAACGAAGCTGCCTAGATTAAAGGGAATTTTATGGTAATATCTTGTCTTTTCAACTCTCTTCATCCCTCCCTTCACAGTAATGTAGCTTTCTTTGCTACGGCATGTGAACTTTGGAAAGATTTGGAGGAGCGATTTTCACAAGGGAATGCTTCTCGAGTTCACCAGTTGAAGATGGAGATCGTAAATACACAACAACATGATCAAACAATGAGTGTTTACTACACAAAATTGCAGGGATTATGGGATGAATATGGATCATATTCCCAATTACCGAACTGCAGTTGTGGTGCTATTAAGCAATACATGGCAGAAAGGGAAAAAGAGAAGGTTCATCAATTTCTTATGGGATTGAATGACAAGTTTAATGTTGTTCGAGCTCAGATCTTAAATACTGAACCATTACCAACTCTTGCTCATGTGTATGGATTAGTTTCACAGGAAGAACGACAACAACAACTCACTACAAGCAGAGGAAATAATTTATTGGAGGGGCGGCATTTGCTTCAAAGAGCAACACCAAGACTTTCAACTCTCATCAATTGTCAAGTAATCGTGATGTATCAAAACTATTTTGTGATCACTGCAAACGGTGGAGACACACCAAGGAAAAATGTTTTGAACTATATGGCTATCCAGATTGGTGGGAAAACAATAGAAAAGGAAAGGGTAAGTCAGCTAATTCCAATCGAACATCAGAAGTTGAACGTGTTGAATCCTCCCCCAATAAGTGGTTTATCAGAAGAACAATATAACCAGCTCATGTCTCTTTTAAGCCTCAATAACTCCTAGGGTATTGATTCAATGGCTAACTTTGTTGGTAAGGCTGTTACTTTTCCTGCCGCTAATTATAAATGGATATTAGATTCAGGAGCGTCTGATCATATGACTTATCAGAAGAATTTTTTGTCTAATGAAAGAAAGCTTCTCTTTGATTCTAATATAACTATTGCTGATGGTTCATGTATTACTGCTAATACTTGTGGAGATGTGGCTCTTAATTCTTCAATAACCTTAAATCATGTATTACACGTACCCATATTTGCTTGCAACCTTATTTCTATCAGTAAGCTGACACAATCATTGAATTGTGTTGCTCATTTTTTCCCTTCCTTTTGTGTTCTACGGGACTTAGCCACGAGGAAGTTGATCAGCATGGGTAAACTGAAGAATAGCCTTTATTATTTTCAAAGCCAAGCATTAGTTTTAGCTCTTTTGTCAATAAAGACCAGACAGTTTTGTGGCATCAACATCTTGGTCATGTGTCTTTTAGTCGTTTGTCTTTCATTTCAGAACTTCAATTTTTTAATTTTAATAAGTAAGATGATTATTGTGATGCTTGCCACCGAGCTAAGCAAATCCAGAAGTCATTTCCTGTTAGTTCTATCAAATCTAGAGAATCTTTTGATTTGATTTATTGTGATTTATGGGGTCCCTATCATTCACCTTCATTGTCAAAGTCTCAATATTTTTTTATCATCGTGGATGATTTTACCAGACTACCTGGGTATATTTTCTTAAGTCTAAAACTGAAGTTTCTCATTTATTAATTTCCTTTCTTGCCATGGTAAAAAGACAATTCAATCGTTCACTTCAGCAATGTTGTCGGGAAGAAGGAATCTTAAATCAGTTGACTTGTCTGTGATATGAGAACTGTTGTGACCTTATGTGTTTACGTTATTCGCATCGTTCATTATAAATTGGCGGCACCGATGCAGAAATGAGATTTTTCTGTATGTAGGTGGAAGCGTTCTTTAGAATATTTTATAAGTTGATTAATTTCTTTTGCTCAGTTGGCCAAGCCTACTGAGTACTTGTGGATTGTACTCACCCCTGCTTCTGTTATCCCTTTGATGCAGATCCTAGTCAGGGTGAGCATCGTATCAGTTGATTGGATCCAACGAAATTCTCTCTTTTGGAGTTGCGGTGAGATCTTGTTTTCCGGATTACCATTAGTCTCCTTCTATCATTTAAAGTCTTTAACTTTCTTTTCGAAGACTTGAGATGTATTTCACATTCTAAAAATGTATTAGATGTTCTTTATACTTATGCTACCAGGTTTTGGGGATATTCTTTGTTGTTTCTTATCGTTTGTGGTCTGACTTCCCTTCGGGAGTCTCTTATGTGTATTTCTTTCGGCTTACACACTTTTTTGGGATTCTCGGGGTGTGTGTCATCATAACCTCAACTTTTGGGTCTTGATACTACCAAAATTTACTGTTGATATCTTCTTTTGTACTGCCCCAATAACAAAAGGTCAAACAACATGTTTTTTTCTAAACTTATCTTAGACTATGGAGACTCCCATTGACTTGGTTCTGGACCATACAATATATATATCCATATGTTTTTGCCTTTATAAAGTTGGCCAATGTGAGATGACATTGCAATAAAAGTCTGTGGGAATCCTTAATTTCTTCTCAAATCAATTAAATTACCAATTTCATTTTTATTTTTTTCTTATCCAATTAAATTACCAATTAAGCCTTCATTTTTAAAAAAATGTATTATTACAGGTTAGTTGGTCCAAAGATGATAAATGCATGTGGGGTTGTGATGGTAACTTAGGTCAAGCAACATGCATTTTTTCCAAACTTGTCTTACACTGCATGACCCCTTAGGTTGACTTGGGTTTGTACCATATATATAATGCAACCTTTTATATATATACTAGTCATGGACACGTGCGCTGCACGTGTGAGCCATGTTAAGTTGTATCATTCTTGTTGTTGCCCCAATCATTATGTGCTACCGGCCTCACTATCTAAGAGTTATAATTAGTAAAATGACATCTTTTAGTAGTTATTCCTACTACAACCCATAAAATAGGATAAGAGGAGAAGTATAACCAAACACTACAACAAATTCGATTATCAGGGACAAATAATTTCGTCATTTATAAATCATATTTCGTCACTAAAATTCTTGTGAGACGAAAAATAATTTGTCACTCTCTAAAAGTATACAAAGACGATTTAGTGCTTCGTCGCTAAAAGTATTATATTAACTACAAAAAGAAAAATCGTCCCCAAATTCTTAAACATTTGTGACAAATTCATTTGTCGTAAAAAGTATATTTTTTGTAGATAATAGTATGTTTTGTCACTAAAAAGGTTATTACTACCGATAAAATTATATCGTCGCTAATGACTATATTTTATATACCAATATTATTTTGTTATTAAATGTATTAATTAGGGACAATTTTATTATTATAAAAAAGATTAATTTTCTTATTATCCTCCCCCCCCCCCCCCCCCACCCAACCATCTCAAATTTATTTTAAACTCCTCCCTAGGAGTAGGGGTGTTCACGGTTTGGTTTGGGTCGGTTATTGGTCAAAACCAAAACCAAACCAATTTAATCGGTTTTAAAATTATCAAAACCAAACCAAACCAAACATAATATATATTTATCGGTTTGGTTGTTTTCGGTTTTGGTTTGGTTTGGTTCGGTTATTCGGTTATTAGCCATACATAAAAATAAAAGAAACAATTCATTCAAAACGTGAAAAATGTGACAACAACCCATTCAAACAAAAAAATAGTCAGAATGACTGGCATTATAGAACTTTCGATCATTGAATTTAGGGAAAATGCATAAGTACCCCCCCAACCTATACCCGAAATCCCAGAGACACACCTAACCTTTACTAAGGTCCTATTACCCCCCCCCCCCCCGAACTTAATTTATCTATAATATTCTACCCCTTTTCGGCCTACGTGGCACTATCCTTGAAAAATTGGTCAACATGCACTGGGCCCACAAGATAGTGCCACGTAGGCCAAAAAGGGGTAGAATATTACATATAAAATAAGTTCAGGGGGTAATAGGACCTTAGTAAAGGTTAGGTGTGTCTCTGGGATTTCGGGCATAGGCTGGGGGGTACTAATACATTTTCCCTTGAATATACTGAATAAAACTTCAAAATTCACTATTTTGGCATAGAAGGAAGAGGCAATGACATTTTCAGTCCCACAAAGAATTTCCATAGACACTCATATACATGAAACCAATAAGAAAAATGTTCTCACCTTGGACATTTTTTCTTTCATAAGTAAATTATAAATAATTTTTGATGAAACATATATAAAATCTTTAAAATTGTTTATGAATACAATATATTATGTATGTATAATAATAAAATTTATGTATATAACTTGTTGGTTCGGTTCGGTTATTTCTTCAATTTTTTTCGAACAAAACCATAACCAAACCAAATACTATCGGTTCTTAATAATCTAAAACCAAACCAAATCAAAACCCAAATTAAATCGGTTCATTTAATCGGTTTGGATCGGTTTTTATCCAAACCATGAACACCCCTACCTAGGAGCTCCCACATCATGCTTTCTTGGGGATTCGAACTCACAACCTTAAGGTTGGAAGTGAGAAGTGCTTACCATCAGATCAACTCTCTCTTGTCTCTCATTTTTAATTGATTTTCTACTTCATTCACTTCTTTCAAATTTAACTTTTGTAGATATAATATATTATATGATTATTTATGCACATACACAAGTGCATGAAATTTACCACCCACAATTCATTCAAATGTAGATTATATTTTAATTAAACTATATATTTTTTAACATATCTTTAAATATATTCAGTACAATTCTGTTATTTTATTCAGTTATTTTTATAAATTTTAAAAATTATATAGTACAATTACAAATTTAAATAAAATTAAACTTTCGATTTTATTTTAAAAATTGAATAATCGGTTCAATTCGGTTAGTAAATCAATTGTTTTGTAAAAAAAAAAACATTGATACCCATAACTATAGTACTTCATCATAATATATTTGAAATCCTAGGTTGTTAGTTTCTTTCATTTGTGCTTTCATTTTTTTAGTTTATTTCGATTTTCACACTGATGGAAAAGTTAATAGAAATTCATGAAATATTTCGCACCTTTGCAAAGTCTAAGTTTGTAAGTCGATGTTATCTCTGTATAGTTGATCTACATGCATTTGTGAAATTACTATTAAATAACTACATATTTTTAGACAGAAGCAAATAGATCAACTTAGTCTATGCAGTTTACCAATCACAAATCAATAGACACGCACAAAAATTAGCACCAAGACTTGAGAAATTATTTTTTCTATCGTCTTTATTGATGAAAGTGTATCAAATAAAAAACAAAAGTGTTAAACCAACAAATATTAGTGATCTAGTGGCAGAATCATACCCCACTCACGATACTTATAACCTGGATTGTATTTTTGAAATGATGCATAATTGTGTAATTTAAGAAAATTCATGAATTGAACTTTTTCATTTTTACAAAATGGACCAAATTCGTTGGTTTTAATATTTTCCCTCGCCAATTAACGAAAGGACTCTGTCTATTTCTTATGAAGCACTTATATTATTCTTTTTGTAAGTTGTCACTTGTAATTATGAACAATTGTAGCAAAAAAAATTGTATTTAGCTATGAATTTTTTTCGTAGGAAATAGTTGAATTATTCACTACAAATTTTAAGTCGTCGCTATTTAACACCTTACATATTTCGTGACAATTTTTTTTGTTGTCACTGAATCACAGATTGTTTAGAGACAATAAAATCTTTGTCACCAATTATTTATACTATTAGTGACGAAAATAAATATCATAATTAAAGTTAAATTCTTATAGCTAAAACTTATAATATTTAACTATGAATTCAAATTTGTCGATATTGTAACATCATATTTTTTTAGATGAAATTTTTTTGGGTAAAAAAATCAATAAATTTTAAGACAAAAAATAATTTGTCATGAATTAGATACATTATTAGTGACGAAATAATGTGTCACCGATAACTTTAAATTCGTGACCAACACTACTTAACAAATGGCGCCAATTAATTTTTTGGTGGGAAACTTTAGTAGACGAAACTTTGCTACGGTTTTTTTGTTTCGTCACTAAAAGTATGTGTCTCATATATTTAAGCACGAAAAGTAAATTTTTTCACTAAATGCGAACAATTAGAGACGAATTTGATGTCGTAGCTATATATCATATTTGTTGTAGTGAAAGTACATCTTCGAGTTCTCTCTTTCATTTGATTTCGTGTAGTTTTTCTTGAACAATTCTATTCGGGTCCATTACGAAAGCAAAAAAAGATTACATATTTTTAAATTTAGAAAGAAAGAGAATTATCGTGATATTCAAAATCATAAAAGTTATAAGAGACATGCACAAACATCCTTAGACCACAAAGTAACATGGTGAATATAATTAATATTAAGCCAACTATTATTAAATATTAATAATAAAGTAGAAATAAAGCAATTCACGTTATATTAGAGTAGTAAAGCAATCTACTATAAAGGAAAAAAAGTAATTAACCATTACATTAGTCATAATCTCATAAGTATAAGTTTCAAAATGGTAGGGAATTAGCATAAAATATGGGGAAAAATAACCTGAGGGTTGTAGTTGTCGTTAAGAATTGACAGAGAGAAGAAGAGAAAACTGACAAAATGATGGAAGTGATTTAACACTTTGCCACTTTGGTGTCGACTTTTATAAAGTATTGTATAATATATGTAAATGATATGCGTAAATGTTAATATAATTAAGAACTTCTTGACCACATTTCCTACTCTATAGAAAAATAACAGAGAATAGAAAAATGCTTGTAACACACTATTATCATTGCAGTAACAAAAATAACTTTCAAGTGAAAATCGTAGACGAACTATAAAGTAATAATGAATCTATTAGATAAAAACTTACCAAATATTTCCATCAACTCGTGGAATTAAATAGAAAGAGAACTATAATATCATCATCATCATTGATAATCACTCTAATTTAATTTCAACATGTGATACAGAATTCTTTGAAGATGGAAAAAGATTTAAAAACTATCACAATGTAATTGGAATGAACTCAGAGACCACTATATATAGTTAGATTAAAAGTTGAGTGGTCAAGTAGAGAGTTGGAAAGGACAAAAAATAAATAGCAAATTAGATATAATTTATACTTATAATGGTATATGTACTTCTAGTAACGGTTGGCAAAATGATACAAAGAGATCTCATTGAATTTGTGAAGAAAAATGAGGAGGGGGCCAGGGAGGATTTAGCAGAGAAGCCGTTTTTTATTTACTCAATGCTAAGCTCCCTTACCAGCTTTATTATATATATTTTCTTCTTTGAGTCATTAAAGTTGTTTAATCTATCCAATTAAATTGAATATGTTCCTCTCCTTATTTAAGATATAATTATTGTATATAGTGAAAGATGTAATTCAATTCCAAAATCTCCTCCTCTTCCCTTATTTAAGGCTTATAAATCATACTGTAATCATTTTAATTAGGAAAATCATTTCGAAAATTGAGATTTTATTGAAATACGGATGAAAGTTAAAAAAATCTGGAAAAAAGAAAATAAAAACATATATAGATGCTGAGCTTTGGAGGTGTGAAATCACCATTTTCATTTCCCAACTATATAGTTATATATAGATTTTCTAAACCAAATTTCGAGTAAAATTAGATTGCACGGTTAGTAATTTTTTTTTTCAAAAACAAATAAATAGAATGAAGTTGAAGTAAAGAGATCTAGAGCCGTTAATTAGTTTTTAATGAAATGATAATGATGAGAACAGTTTTTGGGTATACATGAATTAATGATGTGCCAAACTATATTTATATTTTTTTAGTTTATAAAGAGTAAAAATACACTTACCCACTTTTTTTTTTTAATTATTATTATTATTATTATAATAATAATAATAATAATAATAATATGATTACTATTTAATGTTTAATTATATATATATATATATATATAGGAATTAATCTAAGAAAATTCAAAAGTCATTACTATTTTAATTAAACTTATTATAACATTTTAATTTATAGGAGGGTAAAACCGTAATTCAACTTTTGACTTGAGTTCTTCCCACTTATAATATAATATGATATATAATTATTTTTAAAAATAATTTAAGTTAACTGACTTTTCTCAATCAATTTCCTTAACCCTTAGATTACGCAATTCCTCAATGTGATGACATTTCAATAATGTGAAATACCCCCACAAATAGGTTTGTGGAAATCAAAACCATTTAACTTCATTAGTACGTTTGTAAAAAATATAATATAGTATTTCATTTTATCTATAGTGAGAAAATAAATAAATTATAGTCATACAAATATAATAACATATTTAAGACTAAAAATTTCAAAAGTTTTCATTGCCTTGTCAAATTTCTTATTGATTCAGACTATGTCATATAAACAACAAACATACACACAAATTAAATGAAGAGTGGTTGAAAAAAATAGTACAGAACACAAATTTAACGGGTTTCGTAACTATACTATCGGATGTTCTTGTAAGGATATCGGAGATAGAGGGGTGCAAGGGGGTTCAGTTGAACCTGTTTGGTTGATGTTCATGTTAAATGTCATATTCCTACTCCATGAAGTTTTAATATGACTTCATAATATATATGTTCACAACTGTTATTAACTATAGAATAAAATTTGGAAAAAAAAAAATAGAAGTACAGGACACCAATTTTTTAGAAGAATATTATTTTGTATTCCCCAAATTTTAATAACACACATATACACACAAGCAAATTTCTAGTGGAAAGAGTTACCTTAATAATAATAATGATGAACAAACCATAGATTATAAATAGGGTTCCCTATAAATATATGAAATAGAATTCATTCAACATTTTAGTATGTTATCAAATAATTTTAATTTTAAGGACCATTCCATACGAAAGAAATTAATGTATTGTATGATTGATGTGATAGTATGGAAATAGTGATATCGTAAAGACTTGGGCAAATACCAATTGTTCGGTCAACTCAACAACAAAACTACAAAGGTGTTGGTTGCTATATAATACATTTGAAAAACAAATCAAGCTTTGAATCAATCATGAAGAAGCAGATCTTCTTATTGATTCTTCTCTTTCTAATTCAATTTTCTATATCACTTGCTTCCTCAAATGAGACAGACCAACAAGCTCTACTAGCTTTCCAAAATCTTATTACAAGTCCTAATCATTTTTTGGCCAATAATTGGACCAAGAATGCTTCATTTTGCTCTTGGATCGGAGTCACGTGCACTCCAAAAAGGCAAAGGGTAGTGGCTTTGGCTCTTCCTAATTTGCAACTTCAAGGCACAATTTCCCCATCTTTGGCCAATTTGTCCTTCCTCAGTGTTCTCAATCTCCAGAACAACAGCTTCCACGGTGGCATCCCTTATGGCATTGGCCACATGCCTCGCTTGCGAGTGATTGACGTTAAAAACAATCAGCTCAACGGAAGTATACCAACAAGTCTATTTCAAAACCGGAGAGTTCAAGTAGTTTCATTGGCTTTCAATGAACTCAGTGGTGAAATGTGGAGAGGGCCATGGTATGTACCAGAACTCAGAATCATGGATCTGACCAACAATAGCCTCACAGGTATAATCCCTCCTTCTGTTGGAAATGCCACAAAATTGATGAACTTCAGTTTGTCTGGGAATAGAGTCAGTGGGAACATTCCAAAGGAAATTGGTAATCTCAGCCAGCTTGCATTTTTGTACTTGTTCGATAATCAATTAACAGGTTCCATTCCCACAGAACTGTTTAATATCTCATCACTACTTGCCATACATCTGCGATACAATAGCCTTTCTGGTCCTCTCTTGCTAGATAAAGGGAATATTGTGTCGAATCTGTACTTTTTAAGTATATCTAACAACCAAATTTCTGGTTGCATTCCTTCCAACATATGCCAACTCACGGAGCTCCAAGTTTTTTCCTTATCTTTCAACAACATAATTGGAGACATACCCAAAAATATTGATTGTTTATCCAATCTCCAGGAGTTTTATATTCGTCATAATTCAATAAAAGGGACTATTCCCACTTCATTGGGAAATATTTCAACTCTGCAATATCTTTATTCCGGAAACAATCTCATGGTGGGGCCAATTCCTCCAGAATTAGGGAAGCTATCAAATTTGAGGCAATTAATTTTTTCCAATAATTCTAATCTTATTGGTCAAATTCCAGAGGCTATTTTCAACATATCTTCTTTGGAATTAATCAATTTCAGTTTCAATAACCTGTCGGGTAGAATTCCAACCACTACAGGTCTTCATCTTCCGAACCTTAAAGTACTTGACTTGGGAGTCAATCAGCTTGAAGGGGAAATTCCATTGTTCATAACAAATGCTTCCAAGCTTCAGATACTGGAGCTAGATCAGAACTCTCTCACGGGAGCTATTCCTACTAATTTGGGGAATCTCCATGAGCTGCGAGAACTATCCCTACATCATAATCAACTAACCAATGAACCAACAGAGCGCGAGTTGCGATTCTTCGATTCTTTGGCTGACTGTAGGATGTTGAGATATCTACAAGTGGGTAACAATCCGTTGACTGGCGTTCTTCCCAATTCTATTGGGAATCTTTCATCTACTATTCAAAACTTTCATATAACAGATGCACACATCAATGGCCTCATCCCCACAAGTATAGGCAACATGAGCGGTCTTACAGCCCTAAACCTTAGCAGAAACAAGTTGTCGAGAAGTATTCCTTCTGAGATTGGTAAGCTTAAACAACTCCAAGGGCTGGCTCTATATAACAATAAATTGCAGGGACGTATTCCAGAGGTGGTATGCCATTTATCGAATTTGGTTGGCTTATTACTGGATGGTAATGAGCTCTGTGGATTAATTCCAGAATGCTTTGGAAATCTTAGCATGCTACAAGCGCTTTCTTTGGATTCTAATAAATTTTCATCAAAATTTCCGTTGAGCCTTTGGAAGATGAGTGGTCTTCTCTATCTAAGTGTGTCACGAAATTCAATAGAGGGAGAACTTCCATCAGATATTGGAGGACTGAAAGCCATTGTAGAACTATATCTTTACAATAACCACTTTTCAGGTGTGATACCAACCAGATTGGGGGAACTCCAAAACCTGCAGCATCTTGACCTATCCACCAATTCATTTTTTGGCCAAATTCCATTATCCTTTGCCAACTTGATAAGCTTGGAATTCTTGAATTTGTCTTTAAATGCCTTGTCCGGTACTATTCCTAAATCTTTGGAAAAACTCTCATACCTGAAAAACATTAATGTTTCATTTAATGATTTAGAAGGTGAAATACCGAGTGGTGGCGTGTTTGCAAATTCCACTGTGCAATCATTTCTCGGGAACAAAGGTCTTTGCGGAATGCACATATTGGAGATTCCTACTTGTGCTATCACTAATCATGGAAAACAATCAAAGCTTAAGGAGGTTGTGCTAAAAATTGTTACTCCAGTGGTTATTGCATCCTTTCTGATATTCTTGTTCGTTTCAATTTGGATAATGAAACGACAGAAGAAAGGGAAGTCCAAAGATGTTGAAAAGGTATTGGAGATCGGGACTCATCAATTAGTTTCTTATCACGAGATTCAACGAGCAACAAATAATTTTGATGAATCCAATTTAATTGGTGAGGGAAGCTCTGGCTCTGTGTACAAAGGCACATTGTTTGGTGGAACTGCAGTGGCCATTAAGGTTCTGGATTTGGAAAACGAGCAAGTATGCAAGAGGTTTGATACCGAATGCGAAGTGATGAGAAATGTTAGACACAGAAATCTTGTTTCAGTGATTACTACATGTTCTAGTGACTATATAAGAGCCTTTGTTCTGCAATTTATGCCCAATGGAAGTCTTGAGAATTGGCTGTACAAAGAAGATCGACACTTGAACCTTCATCAAAGAGTCACTGTAATGCTTGATGCAGCTATGGCAGTTGAATATCTACACCATGGTCATAACACTCCAATAGTTCATTGCGACCTGAAGCCAGCCAACGTTCTTTTGGATGAAGATATGGTGGCTCATGTTGGTGATTTTGGAATCTCTAAAATTTTAGCCATAAGCAAGTCCATGGCTTATACAGAGACATTGGGCACTCTTGGATATATTGCACCAGGTAAAAGAAAATCTACTCTCATTGATTTTCTCTTATCATAATTAAGCCTCTCCAAGTTGTAGAAGTAAAATGAGAATTATTGTTGTATTTCAATTGAATTAACTTTTTTTTAAATCCTTTTTTAAGAATATGGCTCAGATGGAATAGTGTCTGCTAGTGGCGATGTTTATAGTTACGGCATCATGTTGATGGAGGTTTTGACGAAAAGAAGGCCAACAGATGAAGAGATATGCAATGAAAATCTTGACTTGAGGAAATGGATCACACAATCATTTTCAGGGAGTATGATGGACGTTGTGGATGCCAATCTTTTCTCCGAGGAAGAACAGATCACTTCAGAAAGTGAAATCTGCATTGCGTCCATGATAGAATTGGGTTTAGACTGCACAAAGGAAATGCCAGAATCAAGAATAAGCATGAAAGAAGTAGTGAAGAGGCTTAACAAAATCAACAACGCATTTCTGGAAACATAGTAGTGATCAGTATCTATTCCGGTGGTGTTCTTTTCTGAGCTGCAAATTAATATGATGCTTTTTGTTTACTTAATTTCTTTAGTCGTTCGTACTGTTTGTTCTTCACAGTGTTGCATTTCCCTCATTTTGTGATTTTAGATTTGAGCAGTCTTTAATATGTTTTGAATGCTTGAATAAAATTAAGAAAGTGTTTAGCTGCACTAATTTACTTTCTGTTTGCCTCTACTTCATATTCAACTATTTAATAAATGGAATGCTTATTTGGAGTTGGTGAATTTTGCAGGTGAATGAAAGACCAGATCCTAACAATTCAATAGTTTTTACACATTATGGTCACAACCTCATTTCTTGAATGGAGTCGTCAAGCTATTATAATCCATTTTAACCCAATAAAAATAGATGAGTACATAATGGAGATTCTCAGGTTAATTAACTTAAATAGTCACCACCACAATAATTACGATGAATTAGGGCACCTACTTATCAACTATATAATTAAACATAAACTCTTTTAAGGTCTTATTATCCTACTAGATACTAGTAGGGTTCAAAAACCTAAAGGGGATAATATTATGGGGATTATAAATATGGAAGATCTCAAGTATATGAAAATGTGTGTGAGTATACTAGTTTTTGTGTAACGTGTGTTGCACATATATATATCCCATGTAAATTATTTGCAAGAATGATTGTAATAAAGGTCACTTTGTAAAAATATTTATGACTTATTTTACATTTTAAGTTCAAAATTTTTTATTTTATATTTAATCTCTTTACCTAGTCAAACACCATCATTTAAGGACAATTAAAGTACTATTTTGTACTTATTAGAACTTAGAAGATGCATTATTACAACTAATAATATACAGTGTTATAATGCTAAATTTGCACTAATTAGATTATTATTGATCCTTAAAATTTCACGAAAGAGGAGTTTTGCTCACTTTGAGATGGTTAAAAGATCATATATAAAAAAAAATTAACTTCTATACATTTAAACATAACTACTTGTAGCGTATCAACGAGAATTGTGATGGAGTGATAAAATCATTCCTTCGTCCTTAGCAAAAAGTCTTGACCGGTTCGAACTCTATTGGATATAGAGCCATCCCATTAAGGAATGTTTTTACTGCAATGTGAAAAATTTCCTCAAGAATAGGAAACTACTCGTAACGCGGTAATAAATCGACAATAATAATGATCATCAAGAAATTATTTTTTATATGGTTCCTTACTTCTGTATTTCATTTTTTACCGATTTAGATATGTCTTATTTGAGCCGGATGTTTCGAAAGTGTCTCTCTACCTTTAACACAAGATAGGAATAAAATTGTGTACACATCACCCTCCCAGACACCAATTGTGAGAGGTTTCCCATACTCACAACTTTTTTAATCTTAGCATATCCCTCAACATGAAGAAATCTAAAGATTACTAGACAAGAATGCACAATCCATTAAAATAAAACTAAATGCAAAGGTATCAAAGATTAGAATTACTTGTGAAACAATTTGGACACAACACAAAATCTTGTCACTTTGGACAAAGAATCTTTAGCACAAAGACAAAAACCTCACTTCTTTCATAACACACATATTGTGTTTGATTGATTAATTAATCTCTAAATATGAATCCCAATATGGATATCTTTGCCAAGATTTTGCACTTCAAAAATCACATTGTCACATTGATTTCCTTATCAATTTTCATAACTTTTTTTTTAATGTTGGCACCTAATATTCTTACTTATTTCTGGCCTCTTTTGCTATCCACAACTCTACTTTTGGTCACAATTCTTGCCTTCAACAATGTACCACCGTTAGCTGTTGAATTCTCCAATGTAAAAGAAAGTGAAGGATCATTACTTGATTTTCTTGCAGGGCACCAACACCAGGAGCAACTTGAAGAGTTCTAATATTTGGTCGCCCGCAACGGTTCTCAAGCCCCTAAGGGTTCGGGAGAATCTAGTAGCTTAGGTCAAAACTCTGTATTTATGTTAATAAATCTACTTAAACTAATGTGTAAATAGTTTATCCAGGACCTTGGAAACGGTGTTTCTTAAAATTCTGGATCCGCCTCTGCTTCTGGTGGAAAGTTTATGGGAAACAATTGATAAATGTACATTCTTGTGCATGTTTAAAGAACTACTAAGATGATATTGGTAATGTAACATGTCTCAATTTGTTCAAATTTTACATGCCTTAAACTTACATTCTTCTCAATAGTCTTGAAGAAAATTAGTTTATAGACGATGTGAAATAACAACGATAACTATGCCTCAATTTTAAACAAGTTTGTGTCGACTATATGATTCCTTACTAGCCATGTTTCAATCTGTTTAAATCATGGCTTAACTTACATTCTCCCAATGGTTCAAAATTGTGACAAGTTCTTGAATCTTGAATGTATCTATGATCCTTTTTTCCAAACATCAAGTGCATAGGATTGAAAGTTTGCAAAATTTTCTACGCAATTTCCACAGTTCTATCATCTATGCATAAAATGTTTAGAGGGATGTTATCAGCTTTTGGATCGAGACGACGACTGCCAAAGTGCAATATCATTTTCAGTCAATGTGCCTGAATGATCAACATCAAGCAATTTGAAACTGTCCATGACTATTGAGATGTCTTCCTCAGTTATCTTCCCCAACTCTTTAAGTTTATACACAATGAATTCTGCAGCGCTGGATGAAGACAAATGAAAATGATAATTAGAATGTAGCACAAAAACTTGAACGCGATATAACAATAACAACTATGCCTCAGTTCTAAGCAAGTTGTTGTTGGAAAGCATAGGAAGGTAAATGTATTAAAAGGACATTCCGGTGCACTAAGCTCCTGATAAGTGTGGGTCCCAAGAAGGGCCGGACCACATTAGATCTAATGTACGCAACCTTACCTTGCAGTTTTGCAAGAGGTTGTGTTCGCCACTTGAACTTGTGACCACATGGTCACATGACAACCCTGTTTCTATTGCACCAATGCTCCCCTTCGTAAACGTACTAACATGAGTAAAACATATTCCCAACTAATTGTTATTGCATATATAACGTTTTATTTCGTTGTGCTCTATGTCTGTAGCACGTTAACGACTTACCTCACTTCACTGTCATGATCAAGATCTGCAGCCTGGAGGTCTGAATTTGTCAACTCGCGAGTTAGAGCCCATTTGAACATAGATTTTCGCCTTTGTTCTGTATATAACTCAGCAAGGGAGTAAAATAACTGTCCCAAACAAATTGTGCTCATCAATATCCAAAAAGAAGCGAATAAACGCCCCCATTTCGTCGAGAAACTCTTATCTCCATACCCCAGAGTAGTAATAGTAGCACAAACACAATAAAAAGCATCACACAAACTCAAATCCTCAACTTGGCATAGAAAATTGTTCCAAGCATAGTAAGTACAACAAGAAGTGCCACAGTACTTAAAAACTTGTACTTTTCGATGTTCGTTTCTACCTCTTTCAAAACCTCTGTTGAACTAGTACTATCTTTCCTCATCTTTATGGCTTTGAGAAACATGATTTGTTGCCTCTCAAGAAAGCTATCTGCTGCTTTACTCAGAACAAATCCAACAAGAGCCATACCGGTGAACACAAAAACACACGCGAGAAACTTAGCTAAGATGCTTTTAGGAACAAGATCACCATATCCAACAGTAGTCATTGTAACAATACACAAGTATATTGCATCAAGAATCCCATTAGTCTTTTTTCCCTCGATTTGATCGCTTATGATGAAGAAGCAAATCGCTCCGACTCCTATATAGACAGCCAAAAACAATAGTACATCTCTGAGTCTAAAACTCTTTGTTGAAATGAACTCAGGGTAATGAAGGGATTCCTCATTATTTCTCTGTATATGACTAATAGTACAACAAGTGCTGCTAGATTGAGACCGCCTTCGCTTGAATGAGTTTACATCACTAAATCGAATCGATGAATTTGCATTGCCTCGTAGTAGAGGTTCTTCAACATCGCCATTCGCCATGACAGCTCAAAAAACATGCTTTTAACTACCAAAACCAAACTGCAATCAAGATAATGTACATCAATAATAATAACAACATACCACTGAAATCCCACAACTGGAGTCTGGGAAGGGTAGTGTGTACGCAGACCTTACCCCCCTCTTGGAACATAAAGAGGTTGTTTCCAATAGTCCCTCGGCTCATCTCAACTATTCCTATGCATATGATTGTAATCTTTCTAAGCTTTTCAAATATTTAAGTTTCAATCATTTGTTTTCTTAATTAGAATATAGTTCAAACTATTGTTAATGAGATATATAACCTTGTACAATGCATAACAACCATGGGCGGAGCTAGGGTACCAGAAGGGGGTTTCGAATAGGGTTCATCCAAGCCCCCTTCGTTGAAAGATTTATTATATACAAGGTTAAAATTATTATTTTTAGTTAATGTTGAATCCAATTGACTACTTCGTTAATTTACTTCTTTATATTTTGGATTCTCTAAGTGAAAATAATGGTTCCACCATGTTAAGTTTCAATCTTTTGCAACATTGGCTTCAACCATAAAAGTTAGAAAAATGGGAATTGCATACACATATAACTCTTTATGGTCACTTGTTTCAACAATCCAGTCAAAAAACACCATAAATACTAAAGGTGGCGAAATCGGGATTTTCAATTAGGTGAGTCAAAATATAAAGAAATAAACACACGATGAACAGAAATCAAGAAATCAACATTAATGAGAGAAATCCTATGAGTATGCAAATCCAACAACTTTGAATTATGTTAAATCCAACTTCAAAACAATAAACAAATATGTAATAAAGAAAATCTAGAGAAAATTTCCAAAAAAAATATATAAGGTGGAGAATGTTATATTACCTTATGTTAAAAATACTATCATATTCAGCAAATAGACTCTTTTCAAATCCATGCAATCTTTTTCTTTTGGATGAAAACAGAAAGAAATAAAAAAAAAATCAGAAGGAAAAAAGAATAATGAGCATGAAAAAAAAAAGTTTTTTTAGTTACGGCTACAAAAAGGGGTTTATGATTAGAGGATAAAAATGACATGTAATTGTGAATCACAAATAAATTAATGTTGTCCACTCACCTTACAAAATTTATTGGAGGCTTTCAATTGATTCTAATTTTTCAACAATAATATATGGTTACTCTATTTTCACCTGGCTTAATTTTAATTAACTTACCATATTTATCATTCAATCTGATTTTTTGCATGATTATTGTTTCTTTTCTTTCCATATCATGTGTTAGTTACTTTACGAGTGCCTATTAGAACAACGTCTCTACCCCACACAAGTAGAAGTAAGATCATGTGTTATTTTTCAGAGATTTGTATCATTATCTGATTGCCTTACAGTGCTGTTAAAATGTAATCTGTTGAAATACTTTAAGCCTATGTTGCTCAAGACTCTATGAAAATGTCGACAAGTCGTGTTGGTCTCTTTAAATGTAGTGCATTTTTGGAGAATTCGACACGGGTGTTGCAACATTTTGAGACTCCATCAACATAGCTTTAAACATAAGTCCCTTGTAGGAGAAACAGAATTTTGTCTCTAACAAGTAACAACACTCTTTAGTCACACGAAATTAAGGAAATAAACGCGAGGGGCGTTATGTATAAACACAAACTTGATGTTCATTTCCTGTACAGAGTACCCAAACAAATGAGTGAGAGCATTACTTCAGCTGAGACTAGAGCTAGATTGATGTAAATCCACTTACTGTATCGTCCCAAAACAGGACAACGTTCATCATGAATGACAGTGAAGGTATCTCGAGGAAAGAGTCGCTACCTCCCAAGGTAGGGTAAGGTCTGTGTACACTCTATCCTCCTCAGACCCCACTTGTGGGATTACACTGGATATGTTGTTGTTATATTCACTCTTTGTTTTCTTGGACTGAAAATGTCCATATATCTATGTGGCATTGCTAAGTTCAACTTCGCCAATTGCACATTTCTGGTCTCCCTTGTCCGAAATCAATGGATTACAGAGGATAGGGACCAACCGCGAGAAAAGTAAGAGAAAGTACATAAGCAGTTCGAGAGTAAGCATAATGTCCTTTACAGCAGCAACAACAGATACAAACTAGTAGCAAGCAAATGCCATATGATACAAACCAGAAAACAGCAATGATGAAGAGAGAAAAGATTTTCATCGATCAGCAGGCAAACTCATGGATGACATTTCATCTAATAACTGATCAACACAAGGAAACAATCCAATAGTAGGATTTAGGAGGTTCGAAAGGACATCAAACCAGGTATTGATAATGGCAGAGTGGCCTTACAGCCAAATAGCTGATAAGCAGCCAATATATTTCCATTTAACCGCATGAGAGTTTTGGTTGTTATATTTTGTTAACAAGATACCTTCCAAGGGAATCGATAGGCTTGGTAGAGTCAGAATTTTGCATTCCCCGTTGTCTAATTTTAATTCGAGCAATGTAATCTGCTGCAATCCAAGCAAAACTTAACATAACACCATTTGAAACAGCATCTGGCAATTGCAACTCTAGTGATCTAGTCACCCAATGAGGATGGTAGGTGACCCGATACCACGCAGATGCCTTTCTTTCATACATATCATTCTTCTCATCAACGGGAAGCATATCAAAATCAGGCTCCATCTGCTCAAAAACATTCCTGAACTCCTTCCTCAACGTATTATATGCATGCTTCAGCCTCTCTTTTAATTCCCCTTGCTTCTTAGCACTGTACTTCGGCATGGACCATATATGTCCAGTAACCACCTCTTCCTCCCCGTTAACTTTGTATTGTCCTAAAAGCCCATTCAACTGACCATCATAAGAACATTTGTGGTTCCATGCATCATCTATGAAATCTTCATATCCCAGAATCTCAATATTAGTGTCATATGGGATGTCTTTAGGGACAAACTCAAGTCCAGAAGATTCTCCACCCTCTGCATCATATACATCTATAACTTGCCTATATAATTTGCCCAAAATTTTCTTTGACTCGTATGTTTGAAACGGCTCTTTCCCCATGAAGTCTGGATACATTTTTGGTTTGAGGTCAAATGGCATGGTGACAAGTTTTCCAGTTTTGGGGAAATCAACGGCTAGAGCAGCAAGTTCTGCCAATTTAAGGCACTTCTCATCCAAAGCTCCAAATTCACTGAGGTCAGCATGAACCACATGTGCGTTGCAGATTTCTCCTAGACTCTCTTGGACCATGTTCTTTGAGAAAAAATCTATTATGTCCTGTAAAAAAAGAAGGCAATAGTTAAAAAACTGAAAAAATAAACAGTACACCGGAAAAATAAAATACAAAAGAATATTATGCAACTAGTTGAATGATCCAACAAATAATAAGTGTCATAAAGAAGACCTAAATTCCTAATCGAGTGCAAGAAGAGCACAAGATCTATTGTAAGTGTCTTTAAATTTTTCTTTTTATTATAGTGAGTGTACCTACAGAAAAAGAGTCTCCTTCTTCTATTACAACCAAATACATTATGGATAAACCATACAACTTAAATATGGTCGAATGCAATTGGGATGCATTATACAAGAAAAGTGAACAATAAATGCAACAAAACTCAATACAGTTGTTAAATGATAGTTAACATTTGCTAAAGAACAAGTAATGCTAGCTTTTCAAGAAGGCATACAATTATCTCATCAGTATTCTAACCAAGTGAGCATTAAGCCGTAAAACAAACTTATACAGATCTGGAAAAGCTAACCAAATATAGGAAGATATGAACAAAGCTGCAAGAAATATCATTATAGTTGGATAGTTACCGTATGCTGAACTTGACGACCCAACTGTTTGGCTTCTGCAGGTGCATAGTCCATTGGCATCCAGCTTTTCTTACTGGGTGGAATGAGATTTTCATCCCAAGTCACAAAGTAGAGATCACCATCAAGGTCACTCCCTGATGCTTCATTTGAATGTGGCCTATCCCCTTTCTGAGGGAAGACCAGACAATCAAAGAGATGGTGTAAACCAGGAACATCTACAGCCTCCAGAATCCTCACATCCCCGGGATGAAGACACGGGTTCTTTGCAATTACAACAAGGCCCTTTATTACTTGAAGATTTTTCTTGATTTCAGAAAACTTTGGACCATGCTTAACAAAACAGGTCTCCAATGAAGGGCCTGACACTTGAATAAAGCATTGGCCTTGCTCAAGTTTACCTAATTCATCCAAACAGCCCATCAACCACCTTCCTGAAGGAACAAACATCCTTGCCTTATTCCTGAGGTCGCCGAGTTGAGCAGCTCTAATGCTAGCCAACATCCCTCTCAAATGAGGTTCACTTTGAGGTTTAAACCCTGCACTCAACATTATAGCCGCTGTATTTCCTGCCTCGGCACATGAAGCTGTAATTACATCAAAAGCCATGTCCGAATCCACAAGTATCTTATCCAACTTTGATAACATTTCTTTCTGCATTTCCCAAAACATTTCATCTTTAACTTCCAAGGACGAGAGCAAGGTTATTATTTGCCGGTTCAGAAAACCAGGCTGTAATCTCGTCCAAGAGCAGATTTCAAGGATAGTGTGATTTGAGTCAAATTTCTTCATACTTGGTCTCAGAGAAAGGCGGATACCATCTTTCTCTGCCGGCCAACATGCGACAACACCTTTACAACCAGCATACCTTATCTGATAAGCACAAGGAGGATTGACACTTAACTGCAACTTCGCTGCAACTTCTATAGATAGATCTGCTGACATCATGCCGATTCCATCAGAGAAAACATACCCATTTCTTTCTACATCTGGAAGCTCGGAGTTAACCTCGCTTGGAAGGACTTCCACTGTTGCATAGGTTGATGAAAAGCACTGTCCCATCCTAGCAGCACATTTTGCAACATTCCTGTTACCGAACTTACCCATCCAGTTTATGATGTTGGGCACCCTAATTTCCGGGGCTTCAGCAAAAAACCAGGCAGAACGATCCCTCAGCTGGTTAGCTGAGAAAGCCAAAAAAGAATACCTTCGACCACACAGATAAAATCCTTTACTCAGAATACTTTTCACCCTTTGGAAGATTCCAGTTCTCTGGGGATTAGAACTTGATGTAATTTCTCTCACAATAGTAGCAGCATAGTATGTCAGAACATTCCTGTTCAAGTTACGCATGCCCTCATCCATAAAAGTAACTCGCAAAAATCGATCTGAAACCTGCTTATACTTCCTGAGAACTCTATTGGATAGCTCAACAGTTGGCGGAAGACAGTATGCTTTGGTTGGGGTAATAACCAACCTTCTAACCTCTACAACATCATCCAACTGTCCAGTTCTCTCGAGAAGGTTAGGATTACTAAATAGCCATTTCTGGACACTTGCTAACTTCTGAATAGCATCATTGACAGGCCTTTTGTAAGAAAAGATGTGCTTCAGTGCAGCTAAATTTACCCCCTCCTGATGCTTTCTAAGCAAAGAAAAGAATTCAGCAGTCATCTGATGCTGATTAACTATGCCTTTGTGCAAAACCGCATTTACCAGAAACAAGACCTTAAAGCTTATACCTTCATGGTTTTGAAAGCAGAAGAAAGGTTCTGAGACGGACACCCCAAAATCAGGCTCATCTCTCACCCGGAGCATCTGCCTGTTACCCTGTTCTACCACAGGCACCCTACTTTCTCTGAAATAGTTCATGGCCTTCTTAAGGCTAGGACCATTGCGAGGTCGAATTGAAATACGGTAGGTATTAAACCTACCAATGGCTCCACTACATGTAATGTCTGTGGTTCGGATCCACTGATCATCGTCATCTAATAAGTCAAAAGCAACTGATTCTTCAATGTCATCATCAGCAGTTCTATAGAAAACCAATGGAGATGAAGCCAGCTGCAACAATAATACCAAAGATGCAAAGTCTTTGCATTCGTTAATCTCATTGATTTCCCTCAGCAAAAACTCAATCTTGAAATTGCATTTTATAACGGCATGTTTTCCTTCACCCTTGAAACAGAAAGCAGTATCCCTTGTGAAAAGTATTCTGCATGTCCCATTAAATGGATCCACAAGAAAGTTAACACCAGAATGAGGTCCCCTCCAACCAACCACAAAGTCATCATTACTAACCAGTACTCCAATTTCTACACCAACGTCCGAAAACTTAAAAGGCATGATAGTTCTTCTCCTCTTATTCATATTAAAGGGATTCTCAGGACCCAAACTAACCTTCAAAGGCTTCTCTTCTAAGAAGAGTTCATTACGCCTAGCAGCAGCAAGAGCATTCTGTGCGGACTCTGAAGATGCAAAATGAACGAATGCATGAGGTTCCACTTTTATGTAATTGTTCATTCTTCGCACGTTCTCTACATCAATGTCATAAGTCGGGTAAGAGTCAGGAGGAGTGGATGAAGTCTTTAATCTACACCTCCACACTTGTCCAACTTGTTCTTCCAGATATTCTGAAAGCACTTTCGCATTGACATCATTGCAGAACCCACCAACACTAATTTGAGTCACTACGAGATCCTTTTCAGAACCCTCTGATCCCATCTTTTTCTTGAAGGAGTCACGCAGACTTTTGGACTCACTTATTCACACAGCCTCCAAGTTCACCTGTTACCTGACCAAAAATTTGTGAATAAAACGAAACAACATAACAAATCTTATAGAATGGACAATGTATGAGGCAACAAAATATTTAACTATTTATAGAATATGATAGAGCATCAGGTTGCTAAGAAAAGCCATCCATGAGCTGGAAATCATAGTTCACAACCATACCAATCGAAATGTTGATTATTCATTTAGACCACATAGATAACCTTCTGAAACATCCTTAAGCTTTTCTACCTTCCAAGTGCAGAACAAATATTAAATAAACTAACCAATCAAGAACAAGAAGATGAAATATATGTACGCTGCATTTTAGTAATCAGACGGTGATGAGACACTGTGGAAGAGAGTGATCAAGAGGACAACATGAGCTAATAGATTCACTTATTTCCCAGTTGAGAATTTGAAAAACAGACATCTGTAGATCAGTATTTCTATCTTTAGGTATTAGTCATATTTTTGTCCAAAACTCCTATTCTTACATCTGATTATCAGATATGTGAAAACATCTAACAACTGGCCTTTGAATACTGTTTATCAGGCTTTGTGAAATTAAGACATTCAGATAGCAATAACATATAACTAGTCAAGCAATCTCAGAAAAGAGCTCTTAGCCTAAATTTGATTTTCTCTGAAGAAGAAAAGCCTATATAAACACACCACTTTATTTGCAGTATCATTCCATAACATGAAGTGAAGCAAGTACAAAAAAATATACTAGCCATTTCGCAAAAGAAAGATCTTTTGTGTCCTATAAGTAATTGTGTTCTAGCACCAGCTCTCTACTCCTCCAGAAGATACATCCCAAACAGCGAGTGAAAAATAGCTAATCAAACAAAATTATGCCTAATTCTTTTCCCAAAATCTCACCTCTTTTCCCTTGGTGAAGGACAAATCACCAATTGATGAGAATCTGGATCAGAACTTACAAAAAATGCAAAATGTAAGAAACTCAACAATAACATACCCAGTATGATTCCACAAGTGGGGTCCGGAGAGTAGAATGTACACAGACCTTACCACCCACGTTTGTGGGGGTAGATAGTTGTTTCCGATAGACCCTTGGCTCAACAAAAACTACTACAAAACAGGGTAGCAAGAACAATATGTAAGAAACTCAGCAAGAACACAACAACAACAACCATAGATGCAAATTTGGATCAATAACTTCAGCAAGATACAAACCTTAAGAACCCCAATTGAGAAAAAGGGAAAAATAACCCCACTTTCTGTAATTAAAGGAAAGAACCGTATAAACAATGCAGTAAACCACATCAACCATAGATAAAAATTTGGGTTCAAAACATCAAAGATACAAACTTTTAGAAACCAAATGGAGAAAAATACATAACAAGAGAACCCCACTTCCTGTAACTAAAGGAAAAAACTGTATAAACCAGTAAAGCAAATCAAGCATAGATGCAAATTTGGATCAAGAACTTCAACAAGATACAAACTTTAACAACCCAATTCAGAAAGATAGAAAAATAAAGAACCCCACTTTCTGTAATTAGGAAAAAACTGTACACTCAATGCAGTAAAGCAAATAAACCATAGATGCAAATGGGGTTCAAGAACTTCAACAAGATACAAACTTTAAGAAACCCAATTGAGAAAAATGGAAAAACAGTATAAACCATACAGTAAAGCAAATCACCCATAGATGCAAAATTGGATCAAGACACAAACTTTAAGATACCCAATTGAGAAAAACGGAAAACCTATATAAAAAATGCAGTAAAGCAAATCAACCATGATGCGAATTGAACAAGAACTTCAACAAGATACAAACTTTAAGAAACCCAATTGAGAAAAAAAAAACAGTATAAACCATACAGTAAAGCAAAATCACCCATAGATGCAAATTTGAATCAAGATACAAACTTTAAGATACCCAATTGAGAAAAACGGAAAACCCATATAGAAAAATGCAGTAAAGCAAATCAACCATGGATGCAAATTTTGATCAAGAACTTCAACAAGATGCAAACTTTAAGATACTCAATTGAGAAAAAAGGAAAAATAAGAGAACCCCACTAACCTTTCTGAACTTAGTGATCAAATACACAAATACAAGAAATCAGAACAAAAGGGAGTGTGTCTTTGCTTCTTCAAGAAGCACTTGCAGTTACAGGAAAGTGTACTAGGGGCCTGGGTAAGGGATTTCACGCGACAAGGATGCTACCATTTTATTTTATTTTATTTTATTTCATTTATATATTTTGTTGGGATCTCAAGGATTGCTTTCCCATGTTTCCTAATGTATTGAGTCGTATTGTATAGTATTTGGACAAATATAATATTTGAACAGATTGTATTATCTTTTGCAATTATATGGCATTAGAAAACTTGTTCATACTTCGCGCCGTAATAAAATTTAAAAAGAAAACAACAATTAAAGAAACTAAGAAAATGATAGACTTCATGCATTATTTATTTATTTTATTTCATTTATATTTTTCGGATCTAAATGGTTGTTTTCTAATGGTTCCTAATGTATTGAATCGTATTATCTTTGTTTGGATAAATATAATGTCTGGACAGATTGTATTATCTTTCGGAATTACATGAAACTAAGAAACTTGTCCACGTTTCACGTCGTATTAAACTTTAAAAAGAAAACAAAAAATTAAATAAATTAAGAGAATGATAGACTTCATTCATTATTTATTTATTTATGTATTTATATGTGCTTCGCGCGGAATTAAATATATTTTTTAATAAGTGATGTCGCTAATTGACTAGTTCTTAATAAGCAGTTTATAAAAAGAAAACAGTACAAATCGAGTCACGGTCTTAATATTATCTGTTCAGAAAATAGTTAGAAAGATATTTTCAAACTGTAATTTCCGCTTAATATTACCAATAAAAGAAACATAACAAAGTTAGTATGAAAAGTTTCAGTAAATTGACCATCTAATTACCGTAATTTTTTTTATTAAATTCAATGAATTTAATAACAATAATATTAGTTCAACCAAAATAACATTAAATTTAATTGATTATAAATTACATTGTTATAAATTCATTGAACTAAGTGGATTGACCATTGAGTTTATCCATAAACTTATACTTATCATCTATATGTATTCTGTAGGCTCTATGAACCTTTTTGGATAAGAATGTATCTATTTATTATGATACTTAATATGGTGACTTTTGGAGTGATTTTTCAACATATAGATAGGATTGTTCATTCACCGTTGTAAAAGACACGTGATGAGACAAGAAGACATTTGAATAAGATGATCTCTACATTTTATTCTCCATATATCTTGTCTATACTATGTATAGTATATTGCTTATATTTTACAACATACATGACTTTGTTTTTATGTAAACGACTTGATTTGTAATACATATAATTCAAAATATATTTATGATGCATAAAAGTTATAAAAATACTTAAATTATGTTTCAATATAGTTATACACGAAATTAAGAAGTTAGTGAGATCTTCTTGTGGTAAAGTCTCATCTTGTGTGTTGGTCAAAGTTACAATAGTAACATTGAACCCTCGAATATGTTCGAAGATCTCGAAATGATTTTCCAGTTCGGGGGAGAATTCACAAAATTCTGTTTCCACTTTTTGTTTGATTTTTTCTTATACTTTATTTTCCATATTGAATTCATCTAATGTGTACTTCATCGTATACGATTCATTAATATTAAAGGATCGCATATCTCAATTTTTATTTTTACATGCGTAATATTTATTGAGAAAAATATCTCATAAAATATTACATCGGAGATTATACTTTGCAATATAAAATAAAAGAATTGAAACACATAACATAAAATAAATGTATATTTGAAATAAGTCATGATGTCATAGTAATTTGATGCGTTACTTATCTACTCGATTATATAGAGATTAACATAAAGTGACAAATTATTAATTTTTTGAGAGTACATATAATCAAGTTATAAAAAGGTATACCAAGAGTTGAATAATATTTGAGAAAATTATCAAAATGGTCCTTGATGTATTGGAGTTACTTTATTTTGGTCTTTAATATATTCTAGGTGATTGAAATAGTCCTTTATGTATGACAAAATGTGTTCAATTTAGTCTTTTATCCTAAACTTAACAATTTATCCCTAAAAACTATTAAATATAACTGTGGGGCCCACATCTCTTACAAAATCCACCATTTTTACCATCTTTATTAGCTCAAAGAAAAAGTTTCATGAATTCTAAAACATCATTTTCTCTAACATCTAACCACACAATTACAAAATAATTATTGTAAAAAGGTTGAAACTCTTTCTTTGAGCTAATAAAGATGGTAAAAATGGTGGATTTTGTAAGATATGTGGGCCCCACAGTTATATTAAACAGTTTTTGGGAATAAATTGTTAAGTTTAGGGTAAAAGACTAAATTGAACACATTTTGTTATACATGAAGGACTATTTCAATCACCTAAAATATATTAAGGACCAAAATAAAGTAACCCAATACATCAAGGACCATTTTGATCATTTCTCAATAATATTTACACCTAACACATATAGAGCAGTTAAAGAGTTTTATAACGTTAATTGAATTGTTAAGATTAATTATTATTGTAGTCTTTACTTTAAAAAAAATGTGATAACAACTCTTTAAAAGATAACTCCTTCTTTAATGTGGAAAATCAAGATAAATAATTTTTTCTTTAAATAATTATAAGTTAAATACATATTAATTACATATATAGATTTATTATAGCAAAATTATAAAAATAACTTTTATTACATATGTACATTTCATTTACAAAGTCATAAAAAAAAATTATGTATTCGATCATAATATATATATATTTGTTATTGGAAAATTAAAATAAAGATTTTTGAAGTTTTTTTTTTACAATAATTAAGATATGTTAAAGGAATAATACATTTTAGTTTTAACATAATATATTTAATTAGATTAAGAGAGTAAAATGAGTTGACTTTTGAACTTTTATAATATGATATATATATGTTATTGGAAAAATAAAATAGAGATTTTTGAAGTTTTTTTTTCACAATAATTAAGATATGTTAAAGGAATAATACATTTTAGTTTTAACATAATATATTTAATTAGATTAAGAGAGTAAAATGAGTTGACTTTTGAACTTTTATAATATGACACATAAATATATAAGATTTTTTTCAATAAAGACTCAATATACTTGAAACTTATCTTTACCCAAGTGTCAAACCTCACTTCCACATTTATCTCATGCAACCCCACTGAATTTATATTCCACATATTCTATTTTAGTCATGCTCAACCTGAACCTTTAGGACTCGTTTGATAGGCGGTATTAAATAAAATAATTCATGGATTAAAATATAGTACATCTAATAC
Source organism: Solanum verrucosum (assembly GCF_900185275.1). Classification (NCBI taxonomy): domain Eukaryota; kingdom Viridiplantae; phylum Streptophyta; class Magnoliopsida; order Solanales; family Solanaceae; genus Solanum; species Solanum verrucosum. The sequence goes on from NW_026019988.1 coordinate 2,700,832, forward strand.
ATTGTTTTGTTACCTTATTTAATTTAATCCATGGATTGCTTATACACCATATGTGGTATTATTTTATCCCTAGAAAATGGAGGGATAACTAATCCAAGGTTTAACAAATCTTGGATAAGACCCCTAACTATTCCCTTATTCATTTTCCTAAATTTCTTTTGTAATTTGATTTCCTTTTTATTTATATCGGAATGGTTATAAATGTTCTTTTTAATTCTCCCAATCCGTTTAATATAATTTAATGATTTCACTAATATTTTTTTCTCCATTTTTTTGAATTTTTTTATTCAATGTAGTTTGTCGATTAACCATTTGAACGGTTTGTGTTTTTTTTTTTAAAAAAAAAAAAAACTTTAGATAGTGAACAATTTAAGTAGTCTTAAATCTATGTTAAGTTTAAGATATATTTGACCAACAAAAAATTAGAAATATATATATATATAACTTAACTAGTTAAAAAATTATCCGGCGGTTATCTACCTTGACTCAATTACGTGAAATAAACAATCTCATAATAACACAAGAGTTTATAATAGGAAATAATTTTTTTGTAGAGTTTTAAATCAAACACAAGATTAAGTGGGAAGCAATGAACCAAACACTTTGACAAAAATAATTCTTACACTACTAATTCTTGCATTGTCAATGTTTGTACCAAACGACCCCTTAGAGTCCAGGGTGACCGGCCGTCTCCACACCCCAACCTAGCATTAGCTTTTCAATTCCAAACCAAATCACTAATAAGTTTTTTTTCTCGATCTAACTCGAAAAAATAAGTTTGAACATGCACAATATATAAGTGTAGACACGTGATTATTGATTGAACCTAATGTTTTACACTATGTTAGTACTTAAATATTTTAATTGGATATTTTGATTTTATCTTATTTAGTAAGTTTGTTTTTCGAAGATTTGGAAAATACAAAAAATAGAGTCATATTTTAGGGTAAGTTTTGTTTTAAATTTTTTCAAAAGAAATGAAAACTCAAAAAAAATATGTTTTTTAAAACTTAAGTTTTAATAAATAAGCTAGTAATTTTAATATATTATCAATGATATTTTAATCTAATTATTTAATTTTTTTTAAATATTTTGTTTGCTTAAAATAGTCAGCCATTATTTTATTTTTAAAATTAAATTTTTTATTTTTTTTAAAAAATTAATAAAGCAAGAAGAAAAATTTAATTACCCCTCCCACTAATCCTAAAAACTCACAACCCAATAAACCCCCTGACATTCCCCCACTCACCAAACATCTAACTCAACAAAACACCCACACAGCCAACAAATAAGAAAAGAAAAAAAAACATACATTGAGAAAAAATGGTTAAGTTCGAAATTTGCTTTCATAGTTTTGAGTTCATGATTTTTTATTGTGATTTTTTTCTTTTTTGTGACTTAATTTTCACAAAAAATAACACTTAATCTTTATTGTATGACTTGATTTCACAATTATACAAGATCTAATTACAATGTTATGAAGTTATTCAAATTTTATATATGTTTGACTTTGATACTATAATATTATAATTTATATTTGAATGGTTGCACGGTTTGATTTCTCGAATGAATTTTAATTTTTAGATAATTTGTTATTATATCCCTATATATTAATCGGGTTATTCAGAGCATATTTAGGCTATTAAAAAAAATCATATACAAACATTAGGAATTAGAAATTTTTAAACATATCTTATATTTGTAAACTAAGATCATGTTTATGCGTTTACGATAAGGACATGAAAAATAGAATGTCAAGATCATAGTTATACGTCTGGGCCTAAGTATTTGTTAAAAATAATAATCTTTGATTTAAGCAAGCGACTAATTGCTTTTAACGTTAGACGAGTATAGACACATTTTAAAAATTGATTTCAATTAATAATATGGTTACACATCATATTTTTGTAACACTTAAAAAACATTCAAGGATGAAGTTACACACCTTGGCCAAACTATTTTCAATAATTAACCTTCATTAATTCAATCAGATGGGTACATAGAGATTATTAGGTGTGATGCACTCGCGTAAAGAAGACAATTATGCCTCTAAGCCTGTGTATGTCAAGACCAAGTATACAATGACGAATCTAGGCTGAGACCAATAAAAGTTCAATGATAAAAAATGTGTGTAAACCGTAGCATGTAATCATATATCCATAATAGTCTAAAATAAGTATATGTTGATAAACGCGATCGTGCTAAAACCACGGGATTCGAGGGGTGCGTCATACCTTCCCCTCAGTCAACAAAATTTCTAATATGTATTTCTTGTTCAAAGACAAATAAAAATAAAAAGTCAACTTTCTTTTGATTAGAGATTTAAACAAGGTGACTTGGAACACCATAACTCAATTCTAAGTGACGACTCTGAAAAATTAAAATAATCCTTATTTAATATGTTATTTAATTTGGAAAACCCCCATAAAAAAAGGGTATGATAATAAGTTTTTTTTTATTAAAAAAATAACATTATAATACATGATTTACTTTTGGGATATAACAAATTGTTACCATCATTTATTTTTATCTAACTCACAATTTCCAAAATTTAAATTATGAAACTAAAATAAATTTCAATATTTGGGCCTTAAAATAACAAATAAGCTAAACACCCTTTCTTCTTCCCCCCAATTTTTCTTTTTGAATTCAGACAGCTCCAAACTTCCATTATCACCCTCTCAAAAACAGCCAAGAAATGATCTTTTCTTAATTACAATCTTAAATTCAAACCTTTATCACTCCAAAAAGGTAAAAAAAAAAAAAAAACACAATCCAATCCCCAATGGCTTCAATCAAGCCATCGTATCTGTACGCCAACGCCGCCACTTCTTCCATAGATTCTCTCCGATCTTCTTCCAAATCCGATCCCTCATCCTCCACCGACCTATCCCCTCGCCCCCACAACCCCCACTCCTTGTCACGCGCTCTGACGCGCCCTCACGCGCCGTCCACCACACGTCACAACTTCGGGTCCTTGGTCAAGAAATTGGTGGAGCACAAATCTGGGCCATCGATTAAATCGAAGCCTAAGGGTGAGCTGAAATTGATTGTTCCGGTGGATTTCGTGGCGAAAAGGGGAAATGGATTGAGTGCTTTGCACAAGAAGTTGTTCAAGGGAGTAGTGAAAAGAGATGAAGGGAGTGAGAAGAAGAAGAAGGCTTTAACTGAAGTTAAAGCGAATACGAGGAGTTTAGCTATGGTGTTGAGAAGTGAGAGGGAGTTGTTGAGTATGAACAAGGAGCAAGAGAATGAGATTGATGAACTCAAATTGAATATTGAAGAGAAAAACAAAGAGGTATTTTCTTCAATTGTGTAATTTGCTTAATGCTAGAGTTTGATTAGAATCTATTTTAGAGGTGGCGGAGCTAGGAGTTCTATCGAGTTCATTCAAAAGTTTCAATTTGCAATCTATAGTAAGTCAAGGGGGCTCGAAAATTTATGTAATGTGATGCTTGAAGAGAAGTACATAGAGGTGTGACTATGAATTGTGTAATTTGTTTAATGCAAGAGTTTGATTAGATCCATTTTACTCTTGATTTGCCCCCTAGTACTTGATTTAGTGCTTAAGCATTGGCGTAGCTAGGAATTTTAATGAGGGCATTCGAAAGTTTCAATTTTGGGACCTTAAGTAAGTTGAGGGGGTTCAAAAGTTTATATATATACGAAAAAATTGATTTTGGACTATGATTTTCCAACAATTGAACCCCTTTATAGGTTGTGGCTCCGCCATTGTGCTCATGATTAGTGCTAAGTTTATTCAAAAGATTATATTTAGTAATAATTAACGAATTGGTGTTTGCTGAGCTCAAATTGATGCTTGAAGAGAAAAACAGAAAGGTTCGTTCTTGAATTGTGTAATTTGCTTAATACTAGAGTTCTATTAGAATCCATTGTAGTCCTAGTTTGCCCCCCTAATACTTGATTTAGTGCTTAAGCAGTGGCGTAGCTAGGATGTTTAACAAGTCCATTCAAAAACTTCAAACTCACAACCTAATGTAAGTTGAGGGGATTCAAAAGTTTATGTATATAGGAGAAAGTTGTTTTATCCTTATTTGGGCAGTAGGATTCTCCAATGATTGAACCCCTTCATTGGATGTGGCTCCGCCATTGTGCTTACAAATAGTGCTGAGTTTATGTAAACAATTGCTTTTAGTAATATTTGATGAATTGGTGTTTCCCAAATGTTTTGCTTCACAAATTTTGGAAAACAAATAACTGAATCCTGATACTGTTGAGTCCACTTGCCAGTAAAAGAAGCAATGAAAGTAAGTTCGATTTTTGACCCAAAACTGTTCTTTTTTAACAAAAGTTAGAGATTTGTACTTCATTCAGGGGTAAATGAGAGGTTAGAGAACCCTTTAAAGTATCAATTATTTAGTATTAGAATGAAATGGCCTTTTTAGAGTGGAATTGATGTAGAGGATCCATACAGCCGATCCAACTAATTTGAGATTGAGGTTTGATTGATAGCTTAAAATTTAACTCTGCCTCGTCATCCATTGATTGTGCACTCCTGCAAAGTTTATAAGGGAAGCTCGTGTGTTCGACATTTCTAAGTGGATGGTAACTTGCAGTGAAAAAGCTTGCCTAAAAGTTGCACCTTTTTAGATTATGTAAGGATTACAAGTCTGAGTAAACTTTCTAAAAGTAGTATTAGGTGATATGTTATACTGATAAATGATAATAGTAGATTGTAAATCTTTTGGTTCTTTAATGAAAGTAGTTTCGGTGTTAGAACAATGGGATCATAGAGATGTTGAGTTACTTAATGGCAACTAGTTTCGTTTTAGAGTAAGCTTCTGTGTGGTAGCTGTTAATTGTATACTGTGTGAATTTAGGAATGCTCTTACTGAAATGACACATTTGTTGTAAAAAATGTGGTGGATGATAGTACCTTCGATGGTACGTTGATTATATGGTGCTGTTTTATCTCATTTGCTATTTTAAAATGATGACAGGTTGAGAAGTTAAAGGATTTGTGTTTGAAGCAGAGGGAAGAGATAAAGTCGTTGAAAAATGCCGTACTATTCCCAGATGTTATGAATTCTCAACTTCAGGAACTTGTGGAGAAGCAGGGATCAGAACTCAAACAGGCAAACCAGCTTATACCAAGTCTACAAAAGCAAGTCACTTCTCTTACAGGACAACTACAATGCCTCGCCTATGATCTTGCTGAGGTAACCTTGAGAAAGTTGTTGCCAGTATCCACTTAATATGATTGAGGATTTATTAACAAATGCATAAGCTAGTTGTTTAATATTCTTAATATAAGACCATAAGTGCTTAGAAGAATTCATTTTCTTGAACTTGTGCAGAATTTTTGTCTATTAGTATCTGTCTGTCCTCTGACGGAGACATTTGTAATGTACCATAGGCGTAGTATTAAAAGAACTGCAGCATTCCTAAGATCAGCAGATATTAGTTAAATGAAGTCACTTTATTGTTTGATATTCTCAGTTACCTTACCAATCTTCATCTTAAAAGTTAGAAGTAATGAAACCGAGACAATTTTAATGGATGTTCTTCAATGTTTCAAATTTACTGCTGGATATATTCTCTTGGTGTGAGCCTGAACCAAACTCTTTAACTATACCTAAGGGCTAAGAGATCATGACTTCAAACAGAATGAGAAAAAAAGGTCCAGTCTATAGCATAGGTCTTTCTTTCCCCTGTTTCCTTTCAAAGGAGAGGCCTTGCAGATTCGTAAGTCCATGTATCATTGGATTTGAAATCAAACACTCTACCTTGAGCGGATAGGAATTGAGACTTTCAATGGTCTGCTTTTCTCTCCTCGTGATCGAAGTTGATCCCTTTACCACATAGAATGTGCTTTGGATGTAATGATGCAAATATGTTCAGTATATTATAAAACCAACATTAGTTTTTGAAATGATATTTTTCATACAGGTTAAAGCAGAAAAATACTCTCTAAGAGGGTGTTATGATTCTCTTGATAGCTCCCCAAGGTCACCAGAATACGATCAAGAAGAAGCAGGGAATTCTCTGGTAAGTACATTTTTATGTTTAACAGAAACAAAAATGGTGGTAAGAAGATAACCAATGATATCTTGCATAAAAATTGGATATCTGTTTTCTGCTCCATGTGAAGATTCTTTCGGAAAGCATTTGACTGTGACATTTTACGCATAAGTTTCAGAGAGTAACTAAGTTTTTCTTCATTTTTCTCTAGGAATTCAGTTCTGAGAACACAATTTCCCCCGGTAGTCCAGATGACATGCTTCTCAAGGACTTAAATCCATGTTTAACGCCTTATTCTGCCAAGACGAAGTCCAAGGTGAGTGTCTCATGAGCCAAAAAAAGCAGCACGACTTGATTACTGGCAGTTGTTTCTCATATAGAATCTTAAGTTGTTAGATTATGTTTTCAACGCACCCCTCATTGATTATTTAACGAGACAGGAAAGTGGAGTTTCTTTTCTATAATGGGGGACAATATGACATGAATTCAACACTTTTGCCAGCTTTGATACCATGTTAAAAGTGGGTGGTCATCTCATCTAAAAGCTTAAACTGTCAAATATGACACATTTTTATATACTTAAATCTTTTCAACCGTCATAGTTTGGAAAATTCGAATAAAGTACCTCTACCAGTATATTGCATAGTTTCTGAATTCACAATCATTTGAAGTTTTCAAGATTCATTTCAAAACATGATGTTCTATTCTTTTTACCAAAGTGAACTCTACTTTGATGCCTAATATGATCTATTTTAGGAATTTGAGTTCAATTCTCCTGATGACAAGAACTTGCTTAGAAACAATATACAAGTGTACCATGACACTAGCTACAGCTACAATTCTTGTGCAAGCAAAGTATCGAAAAGTTCAGGCTGTTGTCAAAGTTCAAAGGCAGCCAACAATTCAATTCGCGCAGCTCGTGGATCTGATGAAAGCAAATACACATACAGAAAGCAGATCCACAATATGTTCTAAGGTTATTATTGATCCTCAACAAGCATCTTTATAGCTTTGGTTTGATTAAGGCCACATTGAGATGAAATTAAATTGAAGAAACATGGTCAGTGAGTATTCATATAGCCGAATCCAACTTATTTAGGATTGAGGCACAAAGTTTTTTTTAAGGATTTTTGTTGCATTTTACAACTAAGATTATGTGATGCACTTATATATTTTGTTTACTTTACATTTATGTGCAAAATTTGGAGCTTTTTGAGCTTCAAAACCATATACATTGCTCATTAGTCAATAAAACACTTGTATGTACTCCCTTTGTTTCATTTTATTTTTTTTGTCGTAGTTTGTCTTGACATGAAGTTTAAGAATGTAGAGTTCTGAATCTCGTGATCCTAAGCTAGAGGCGTGTATAACACACCAAAGATATCGTTTTGAATCTTTCAGTCTTAAACATGTCATGTCAGTTCTATAAGGGTGTGCCATTAAAGGTTAAAATGATGAAATCCAAGAGTTATTGAATAGAAAGGCGACATTTTTATAAATTGTATTAAAAAGATCGTAAGACAAATACATTGAAATGAAGGCGATGTATTCCATATATTCCATCTATCTTGGTAGCAATCCACCATTAAGTGCCATCCTCACAACCTGGAAAATAACTGCCACATATCCAGACATTAAAAGATATGTTAGAACTTGGTTTTTTGGCATAATATATGTTTTCATTTTATGAAAGTATACAAATTATATACACTATCAATATATCAAAATTAAACGTTTCATCTATAAATAATAATAATATAATATAGTATACGTTAATCATTCAAAAAATATTATTTACACTTCATTGATTGATCTAGCCTTTTCTTCGTATGGATATAGTGAATCACATACTAAAAGGGCATCCTAGGCGACTTACTTGACTACTAAGGTTGTTGGCAGACTCTTTCATTAAGTAGGGGTAAACATGACAAATGCTTAAGAATATCCAATTAAATTTGAACAATATGCAATGATGTACCCAATGTAATCCCATATGCCATATATGGGGTCTGGAAAAGATATGGTGTATGCAGTCAATACTTTTGAAAAGCATTTCAAAGATATTTGAAAAAGGAAATATGGAAATGAAGAAGATATGGAAACCAAAAGGAAAGCAATACATAGCATTCAGACAAAAATGAATAGTAACAACAATGAAATAATGCAATAACCGAGGCACAAGAGTCAAGAAATATTGATGATAACAGAAAATCAATGACAAGAAACTACAAGAATAATGCTAATACCACCGTAAGAAAGCGAAAACAGACACAATGCTCCAAACAATTACCAGTCATATCTCATAGAAAAGCGAGACAACATTCACCTGCCTACTTATCTTTTATTATAATTCGCAACCTTCATACCCTTCTACGAAAAATATGATTAAACTTAATTAAGAATTAAAATGGTTTGAGGGATTAGGAAATTAGCTTACAAGATCCAATGAATAAAACAGCAAAGAGAACAAGAAAAATATGAATTGGCTCCAATCCTTTGTTGCCTCTTTGATTTTGCAATATTCCCCTCTTTGTTATGTTCTTTTCAAACTTAGCCACTTTCTTCTCTGCAACTCTTTTTGAAGTTGTCTACAAAATTTCACAAAATAAATAAATAAATTTTAAATTCTGAAATCGCCTGACTTCATTTTTTGACGGAGCCACATAGTATCATAAAATTATTATGTATATTGATCAAATATTACATATACATTAAATCATGAACAAAAGTGTGGAGCCACAAACTATTGAAGGGGATTCAATTTGAATCCCTTCTTTAAAATAATTACACATAAAAACAAATATTTTCATATATATTTATAATGACAAAGATAAATTAAAAAAATTGACATCACAAGTTCAAATATTTTGAATCCCCTATTAAAACTTCTAGTTCTGGTTCTGCTCTTCAATACTTTTAACGAAATTTCTAAATTCGCATGTATTTGATATTGAAAATGGAACACAAACCTCATTGTAATTATTACATTATTAAAGAAAATAATACTACAATTACATATAATAACTACATAATACTGAGAGGAAGGAAGATATTAGCTCTTACCATTGATGTGTTGCTTTGGTTGTAGTTAAAAGCACTATATATGAACTTTATACTAATTTGAAATATGATAATGAAGAAGAAAGAAGATGCCTTTAGTGTTGCAGTATTATACTCTCATTTTAACTTTAACTTGTCACGTTTCGCTTTTTGAGAGGCAAGGTGCATGTATTTTAATATGAGAAAAATTACAATTTATAACACGTTTCGTATAGTTTTCAAACATCTAATTTAAAATATTTAAAAATCTAATTAAAAATTTAATTTCAAAATTAATCAAATTGACTCTCATAAAATAAAACGTGATAAGTAAAAATAATAAAATGTGATAAGTAAAAGTGAGCCGTATGATGAGAGTATATTCTTTAATAAATGTGATAATAAATTAAAGTAGTTTCTTTTTTTATCCTTCAACATGAAATGTTGGAAGTGTAATTAATGAAAAACACAAGACTTGTCGGCAAAAAAGAAATTACTTCCTCCTGTCACGCTATAACTCACTTTCAAAACTAAATTAGATTATATTAATTTAATATTTTAAAATAAAAAATTAGATATAAAAAATTTATATGAAAATTACTATAAGTTATAATATTTTTCATATTAATATAATAAAGAAATACATTTAAAAGTATTATTCAAAAGTTCATATCGTTTAACTCTTAAAAAGAAAATTATGACAAGTAAGAAGAGCGGAATGAGTACTTTTTTTCTTTTGCTTAGATATATTTAGAAATAAACAATTTTAGAATAGTGAAAGAACATTTATTAATGATTCATATAATCGAGCTTCTCTTTGATTTGTTTTAATTATAATTTCAAATTATCGTTCAAGTAAAATATCGTTAGGGGTCAAAAGTAATATATCTGATGTAGTTCTATAGTAAGGATTTAAGGGTATGATATGTACATCGGTCTTATTTCTATCTTATAAAAATAAAAAAGTTATATATTTTCGATAGATCTTCAATTCCATTAAGGTAAAGAAATTTATTTTACACGCTTTCATAACCGTACTAATAATATTAAACCAAATGTCGGATGTAGGGTAAAGTTACCCAATTCTAAATTATAGTATAGGGACCAATTTAGCCCCCCTAAATAAGGGGAGAGACTAGGAAATGATGAATTAATTTGTCAAAGTTATTCCTCTGATTTTAAATTATTTATCGTGAATTTTCTTAGCTCAAATTATTATTATTTTAAAAGTTCATGACAAACTTATTTTTTTCTCGTTTTACACTTAACATTGATCGTTTTTGTAGACTACACACATTTCATAATGATAAATAAATAAATAAAAAAAATATTCGATGAAAATAATTATATTTTAAGACATTAATAAAATTAACATAGTCAAAAATTCCTCCTGATTAATGTTTAATTTGAGACGAAGAAAGTAAAATACATTCCTTACTAGTCACTAATGACTCATGCAAGCGATTTAATCTTCTTTAATATAAAATTAATCTTTATCATATAGTAATTGATTTGTAACTAGAAATTTATTTTAATACAAAATTGGTGGACTTGGTCATCATTTTAGATGACATAAGAATGATGACTTTTCATATATTAGATCATCATGACGCTCGTTCTAATTAAATAATAGAGTAGTAAATAATTAAGCATTTGACTGAATTGAAGACTTTATTAATTTAATTTGGGGTAGTTTATTGACTTTTCTTTTTTTTAATTTTGGACATACATGTTATTTGCAAATATTAAAGTGCTACTTGTAAATCAACATTTATCTTACTATATATAATAGTTTTATCCAGTATTTAATATTTAATATATAATTTATTTTTAAAAAAAAACAATAATGTGTAATAATAATTTAGTTGAAGAATATAATGTAAAATTAAAAGATGAGAGTTTTAATTAATTAGGTTTATACTTTATAGTGATGGAGAGCAAGGGCGGAGCTAAGGGATGCAAGGAGGAATCTCGTGATCGAAATATATATATATATATATATATATATATATATATATATATATATATATATAAATATTTCTATTATAGTAAAAAAGGCTTGTTCAACATGTGTGCTTAATGTCCATTATTTCAAATTTGAGGATGTTTTTGTCTTTTCAAAGTTTTATTGTAGCTTACGTGTCTTGTAGTTTCAAATTTGAGGGTGTTTTTGTCTTTTCATTGTTTTATTGTAGCTTACCGACAGATATTCTTTTATTTGGTGTGCTTAAGAATCCCAGTACCTCAAATATCATGGCATGCAATTCATTTTTTTTAAAATTATTTATGTTTTTGCATATATATGTTGGGGGATTTTAATTTAATTTTTATTGTTTATGTTATTTGTTGAATACAGAAATATTGATTCTTTTGGTCTTTGTTCATACTGTTTTGGTGATGAAATGAAAATTACATTCCATTTTGATTTAGTTAATCACATTCATTATTAACTTGTGAAATAATTCTTGTTGGACAGGAGAATCCATAAAGATATGCAGTTGTTCAGCATAGTGTTTTGGAATATAGAAATCAGAATGCCATCAACTCAAATACCTTTTGTTTCATAACTGTAGAAAATTAGATTGTATATGATTTAGTTACTCACATTAATGTTCCATGGTCATACATTATTTAGCATTGTGTTAATACAATTTGATATCTATCAAATCATAATATAAAAATTAGTTTCATACAAAAATTAGTTATTTAGATAATAAACATATAATGAAAAATGACTTTCCATCTCATAGTATTGTTCTATGTATAATAGTTGAATGGCTACACTTCATATGAAAAAAAGAAGAAAAGAAGGTTAATATCTACTCCCTCCGTCCCTTTTTAGTTGTCCACTTTAGAAATGACACACAGATTAAGGCAACAATGATTAGCACAGTGAAGTTACAATTTTACCCTTATGACAACTTTTCATTTCAAAATTACAACCACTTATTTGAATTAAAGTGAAATAAATTGGAGGGAAACAACATACACTTTTACAATTTTCAAGAAGTGTAAATAAGGGTATAATAGGAAAAAATTTGTTGTCCTTTCTTGATTTGTCAAAATGGACAACTAAATAGGGACAACCAAAAAAGGAAATATGGACAAGTAAATAGGGACGGAGGGAGTATGTGGTAGCTAGATTAAATGATTTCAGAGATGGAAAGGTGATATGACTATTATCAATCGAGAATTTCTCGATTCAAAGGTGATATGACTAGATATGAGAACACATTTTCTCTGATGATGTTCAACTTTTCATGTAACAACATGATGCTTTGATTAGATGAATACCCAGAGTGAAAGAGATTGAGAAGACTCTTAAAAGCAACTGGAAACTCTCCACCACAAAGTAAGGTGAGTTGAACTTCGAATGAAATGCTTTCAACTTTATTTTCATATCATATTGGCCCAACTGATGACAATTGACACTAATATTTCCATTAATATTTAAACCACGTAGATATATATATATATATATATATATATATATATATATATATATATATATATATATATGTTGTTTTGTTTGTCTATTTTACATCGCTTCTATTATTTGATTTTTCTATTTTTGAATTGCTATTTTTATGTTTTAATTTATTTATTTTTCCACGTTAAAAAAAGATTTTTCTATTTTTAAATTTCTATTTTTAATGCAACACAATGTTTTTATTTATATTTGTTATTATTATGAGTAATTCGTGCAATGCAGGCTCTTCTTTTTGGAAGAGATCCAATTTTTTATTCAAATCTTTGTGCATCAATTTGATCATAAAACAAAGCTGTGAGGATATTTTCTTCAAATTTCATGCCAATAATATTCAATAATTAGCATGTGGTGATCATCTGCTGTGAAGTTAACATGTATCAAATTATTTACTGCAAATTTATATCAAAAATAAAATAAAATTAGTACTAGTTTTCATAATATTGGGTCCGTATCACCCGCTAGTGTGTGTGTATATATATATATATATATATATTACATTTTCATAACTATTTTATCGTTGTTTATTCATATTTTAAATCCCCTTTTGCTATTATTTTCGAGGGAAACTTTCGCAAATAGCCACTAAAATAATTTTAATTAGGATCCATAGCTATAGTTTGCTAATTACGCTTCGTAGCTACATGTTAGGGGGATGAGAGAGGCGATTGAGATTGGGAGAGGGAGGAGAGAGGCAAGTGAGAGAGGGCGGAGAGTGAAGAGAGGCGAATATGTATATTTGTCAAATTATGTATATCTATCAGATAATTGTATATATGTAACTGGTATACATATGTATTTGTATATCTGGGGAGAGAGATTGGGAGAGGAAGGAGAGAAGCGAGCTAGAGAGGGCAGGTAGTAGAGAGAGACGATTGCATATCTATCATATAATTGTAAATTGTAAATTGTAAATGTATATGTATACTAAGCATATTTTTATGTTTTTAAATTAGCATAAGATTAATATGTATTTTGTAAAAATATATTATGTAAACAAAAGTTTGCGTGTATACCTTCCTTCTCTTTAGTCGATGAATAGTCCTATCACCGCCTCAGCAGTTCTCCTTTCAGGCCATGAACAGTTTTCTCCCTAACGACCTCAGTCTCTGGCTACTTTTTACTGTTCCTCCTTTGGGCTGAAGATCGCAACCTTCACTTAAGACTATCAATGGATTTTTGAGAAAAGAGGGTAAACAAACCAACTTTTATTTCATAATATAATTTTTACATATACATATAAACATATACTTAATCAAAACATAGAAATATACTTTTCCCTGGCGGGAGAAGCTACTACTCACTCAAACTCATACTCCCGAAGGTACCTAACATTTTTCTCAAAGTGTTTTTCTCTAGGAAAATGTAGTCTGCCTTCTTCGTATGAAGTTCCTCTCCTTTTATAGATGGAAGGAAGGACTTTATTACAAACGGAAATTATTTTAAGGACTTCCTTAAAATGTTACATAATTATCTTCAAGTCCTTGCTTTTTCTGACTAAAGATTCCTTTGTGATAAGATAATGGACACTCCATTGTCTTCTTTTGAATAATTGGTCTATGAGGTGACCCTTTTTTTGTCTTTGAGAAAAGAAAAGGATTCCTTTTCTTTATTGCTTCATGACGTAAGTGCTTACGTCATCTTTTTTGTCTTCATCTTTATGCTACATCATGCATGCTCATGATCTAGCATTTTGCATGCTAATTTCCATGTTTCCTCAGTTGCTCCTAGCCTGTGGAGCTTTATGTCGAGCATTCTTTCTTTTAGTTCTTTGGACTTAGTTTTTCCTTTAGTAATCAAAACCCAATCATGGTCTTGATCGATGACTCTGCAATCTTCTTTGTAAAATCTTGTAAGAATAGCGTATAAGGCTTTTATTCCTAACGCTCTTCTAGTTTGGATCCATTTTTTATTAAGGTGGGGAAGTTTTTTATCAACTCCTGTAGCCTTAACATTAAATTCTTTAATTTTTTCAACCGAAATATAGTTGAGCGTAGGATAGTATGCTTGCAAATCTTTGCATTCCATTGATATGCTAAAAAATCTGCAGTAAACTCCATTGCCTTGAGCAAAATTCTTGATTACTTCGAACAATTTTGAGGGTAGTTGGGACAGTTCTTTTAGATCTGGTTTTGTGTACACACGATCTAAATACCCAAATTCAAATAATTGAGCCGTAAAACTCGGTATTCCATTAGGGAAAATTGATATTCTAGAAAACAAACTAGTTGTTCCTAAAACACCGTATGTTTCTCCACTTTCTTCGGGAAGATTATAGATGTATCTGGTAAAAGCAAGATACTCTTCTTCCTTTGGATGTTGTTTTCCAACCTGAAAAGAAGAAAAAACTTTTGTTCCAGATGGAACTTGAGTGTTAGTTTTACTTTCTGGTTTCCCAGATATAATTCTTTCAGCTTTCGCTGATGATGAGCTTGCTGTTTCATTTGCTCGGCTTTTTTCCTCATCTTTAGATGCGAAATTTGGCATATCCGTGCTTACCATTGAGATGTTTTTGGCACCAGGTGCTAGTGGGACATCTCCTGCCACTTTGTTGGGATTAATATTCCCTTTCAGATTTGAATTCTGTGAAGGACGTGTGTCCAGATGCTCACATAAGAGTAAAAATTCTCTCATGTTTTCAGCTTGAGTAGTACTAAGCTGATTTAATTCAGATTGTAACATCCAAGATTGTTCAGACAACTTTGATAGCTCGTCTCTGATTTTGAAAAACTTTTGACTTTTTTCATCAATGGACTCATCCACTGTCTTCACTTTTTAATATATCTTGTTCACCAGGATTTTTGTCTGATTGTCCATATTGGACGTTTCTAGAAATGAAATCTGCAAGAAAATTGTCATTTCCTTTAATATATACTATTGAGAATGAATAAAAAGACAATAATACTTGCCATCGATGTAATCTTCTGTATTGTGGTTCAGAAGAAAGCTTGTTAAATATTAGTCCTGACACATGTGTGTTATCAGTTCTAATAACAAATGATTTTGGTAAAAGGAAAGCAGAAAATTTTCTAATTCCCCTAACAATGGCTAATAATTCCTTTTCGTTTGTGGAATATCTTGTTTCTGCATCATTAAAAGTACCACTTGTGTACCTGCAAATTTCATTTAAATCGGTTTGCAATAGTGCTCCCCAATGATAGTTAGATGCATCAGTTTGTAAAACTAGATTATCACTATCTTCCAGTAATCTGAGTTTTGGTAACTTAGCACATTCTTCTTTTAGACTTTTGATACACTGTGTGTGCTCTTCTGTCCATCCAAGTCTATTGGATTTTCTTATTAATTTTTGTAGTATATTTCATTTTTTTGCTAAGTCCGAAATAAATTCTCCTGTATAATTTAAACAACCTAGAAATTTTTGAATTTCTTGTTTTGTTGTTAATTTATCAGGAAATTCTACTACCTTTTTTGATATATGTGATTGGAGTTCAATTCCATTCTTCGAAATAATCATTTCTAAGAATTCAATCTCATTTTTATTGATGTCAGCTTTTTTCTGGCTTAACACAATTTCATTTTTTAAACAAATTTCTGAAAATTCTTTCAGATGTGTTAAATGTTCTTCATATGTTTTGGAACATATTAGGATGTCATCTATATAGACAATTAAAAAATTCTTTTCTGAGAATATTTTATCCATTTTTCTTTGGAATATTTGTGGCGCATTTTTTAGCCCAAAAGGCATAACTAACCACTCATAATGTCCATTAGGAGTACTGAAAGCAGTTAGCTGTACTGAGTTTTTTGCCAATTTTATTTGCCAAAATCCACTTTTACAGTCAATTTTGAGAAATATGTTTTTCCTTTTGCAAGGTTAATCAAATTAGTTTTATTTGGGATAAATATCCATCAAATAAGCAGTTTTTATTTAGCTCTTTATAGTTTATTACCATGCGAGCTTTTCCTCTTTTAATTTCAGCATGATTTCTTACCATAAATGTTGGGCTACTATGAGGACTTTTACTCATTCTTATTAATTTTAAGTTGAGTAATTCTTTAATTTGAATTCTAAATTCAACTTTATCATCTTCATTGTAGAGCATGGGTCTGACTCTGATGATTATACTAGGGTCCTTTAAAGTTAAAGTTGCTCTTTCATGATATTGTTCCCATTTTTCTAACGGATTCTCTCCGTAAGATTTTTGTAAATTTTCTTTAATTTTTTCTAGATTAAGACACTTACAAGTAATTTTTCTTAGATTTTCTAAGTATTTTCTTTTAAAATTTTCATTATCCTTTTCAAGATTATATGGATTTTGTTTTCTTGGGGCTTTTATAAAATGTCCACAAGGAGTTTTTAGGCTTATCATATATAATGTTTGATGATAATCCTGAAATTGTTGTATAAAATCATTTCCTAATAATAAATCTGTTTCCAGTTTATCATAAGCAAATAATTTGTTTATAGACACAATCTTTGATCCTAGGATTATTTCTACTTTCTCCTTTGATCTTGAAAGCTTTTCTTTATCTCCTGTGATTCCAATCATAGAGATGTTATTTTTATTTATATCCCAATCTTTTATTAAAAAAGATTTTGCTAGACTTGCTTCAGATCCATTGTCTATTTGACAACATGTCGTTAATTTTGTATCATAGAATGTTATTTCTATGAAAACTGAAACTTTAAATATAGTTTCTTTTGGCATTTATATTTTCGATATGAAACAAGTTTCACCTTTATATAGCATTTCTATTCCATTTTTTTCCAATGCTGTAATCTTCTAATTTATTTAGGAATAAATTTCCTAAAATTAATTCTTGATCACCTTCTTGATTTGTAATATAACAAGGAACTGTTATTCTTATTGTGTCTAGTTGTATAGGTAAATCTACCATGTTTTTACAACTAAAGTTATTACCTTCAAAGGTTTTGTAGGTATAATGTTCTCCTTCGTAAATTGGTATTCCTTCTATTAGGATACCTTTTACATGGTTAAATGTTGCTCCTGTTTGTATCAAGATCTCCTGATATTTCCATTCTGTTCCATTGAAGATTCTTCCTTTTATTTTTGTTATGTTCGGAGTTTCAATTTTTATAGGATATCTGTTGGATATACTTTTTCTAATTGAATTTCTTCCGTATTCTATTGAAAGTCTAGGATTACTAGTACTTCCTATTTCTTGTGTTTTTCCAAATCGAATTTCATATTCATCCGGAATTTGGGCTTGTTGAATTTCCGCTTCAACTATTCTTGCAATTCCTGCACATTCTTGATCTATTTCGATCATTCCTTTATTTTTATACACCTTACCATAGTTTGAATTTGTAACTGTGTATAATGTTTGGTAATATATACTCATTATATGATTACCTGGTTTAAATAAATCATTTCTTTTGATCTGAAAATGTAAACTCAATGCGTCATTAAAATCAGCATCTTTGAGTGATATACAATATTTTGGATAATATGTAAATATGAGTTTTGTATAGGCTAGGTTTCCCTCTACTATACCAAGATTTCCTTCTCTTGCATTTATGAATCTTTCATCTGATAAATTTATCACTATTGGACAATTGATTCCTTCTTTAAAAGTCGATTTGACTAATATTTGGATTCCTCCTAGATGAACATAATTCATTTTCTTTCTTTTTCTTTTAGGAATTTTCCTAAGAATTTGATCTATCATAGGTTTTGTTAACAGGTTCAGTTTATGTTTTCCTGTTATTT
Organism: Solanum verrucosum; assembly: GCF_900185275.1. Lineage (NCBI taxonomy): Eukaryota > Viridiplantae > Streptophyta > Magnoliopsida > Solanales > Solanaceae > Solanum > Solanum verrucosum. The sequence goes on from NW_026019988.1 coordinate 2,719,033, forward strand.
GGGTAATTTCTATTACCTTTTCTATTTCTTGATATTCATGGTAAGAAATTTTGTCTCTTGCAAACATTCTTTGCATTCTGCTTAGTAGATTGTCTTCTACTTTAATATTTAGTTTTAATCCTTGGATTTTTCTGAATGTTTCTCCATCAAAGGTTGCTTTTAAAGCGTATCCTCGATGATCTTCTTCTGTTTCTAGGATTTGAACAGAATCATCTCTTTCTTGTATTTCTCTATTCATTTAGTCAGATTCTTCTGAACTAGTTGAATATTCTTCATAGATTTCATCAAAGAAATCATTACTTTCTATAGATTTTATTGATTCGAGGTCTGAATCAATTTCTATTCTATCTATTTTTGAGATTTTTACTCTTCTTTTGTTACATTCATAGCTTTTGTGGCCTTTCTCTCCACAATTATAGCATTTGTATTTATCCAAAGGTTTTTTTGAAAATTCTCTTTTCTTTCTATAGTATTTTTTTCTAGGTATATACTTCTGTTTTGAGAAGTTTTTTCTTTTTTTCAAACCCTTTTTGAATTGTTTTCTTTTTTTATATGGTCTATCATCACATCCCCATTGAGTAGATGCCTTTGTGTCGTTACAATAAATTTGTGTATTTATTCTTTTAGCTTTTCTTTGGATGTTATGAGACATACAAAGTTGACCAAGTCTGTTTTTCAGGAAACTTATTCTCTGTCCTAGAGTATCTCCTTTTTTATTTTCTTTTTCGTATTCTTCTCTGAAGTATTTTGCCCAGAAGCCTGGTAATTTTTTATAGTATTTTTCTAGATAAGGTATCATTTCCTTACCACTGTCAAATACCTTGTAGTAATATTCTTCGAATTCATAGGTACATTCCTGAATATAACTCATTTTACAGATTTGCAATTTTTCTAATTGCTCTTTAGCAATAGTTCTTATAACTTCTTTATTTTCTTTTATATTTCCTTGTCCACCAAAGAATTCATTTGCTATATATTGTTTTAAATTTGCTATACCTTCTTGTACATAATTTTTTAATCCTTCTAAGGTATCATTCTTGATTATTTTTTCTGCATCTTCTGTTAATCCAGAAAACCAATCATTTACTTTTCCTATGAAAGTGTTTACCATGATGATATATTTTTCTTCATCTGTATAATTTCCTTTTCCTAATAGGAAGTATAGGAGCATATTTTGAGACCAAAGGTCTAAGCTATCTTCCGGATCTCTTTTGCATTCGAGATCAAGAAATTGAGCTCCAATATCTCCTGTTGGGAGTCTATTTGGCATGAATTTTGATTTATCACTATTATGATAATGTTTTGTAAAATCATTATTTTTCTTTGCTTTATTTGCAAAGTTTTTATCGCCTTTTTCTGGCTCTTGCCATTCTTCTTTCATTGAAGTAGATGCTTCAAATTTTCCTTGGAATCCGCCTGTTTCCCCTTTATTCATGTATACTTTTAATTCTTCTGAAAGATTAAGATCTTCCATAGAATAAACTAATTCGTCTAGTTCATTCATCACTTTTAGCTTCTTTTTCTTTTGAATCAGAATTTGTTGCTTCAGAATTACATTCTAGATCTGTCTCTAGATCATATAACTCTTTTTCTTTTTGTTTTTCAAGAAATTTTTGGATTAATTGTTCATCCATGCTTCCTTTTTGATAAGTGTTTCCACTTGCTAATTTCTTAGACAATAATTCTTTAATATATTTTTGACTAACTTTTTTGTCAAAATTTTTTGTTTTTTCTATTATTTTTGTAATTCTTCCTGGAAGATTTTCTTTAATATAGGTAATTTCTATTTTTATCATTTTTAACCGTAAGGTTAATTGTTTATTACTCTCTATGAGATCTTTTAATAATTTTGAGATTTCTTTTAAGCTCGTCTTTTATTTTGAAAAGTAATAATCAGAGGTATCAAAGAAATTATAATTTATAATATTATATCTTTCTTCGTCTTTTTTTATTTTTTAAAGTAATTATTTTTACTATTTTTCTTTTTAGATTTTCATCTAAACTTTTTATTACTTGTAAAATTGATATAAAAGTATCAGTTTCTATATACCATATAGGGTTTACACATGAAAAATCTGTGTCCATAATTTAGTTACTTGGCTCTGATACCATTATATATATATAAGCGAAGAAAGAGGCGAGAGAGAGGAAGAAAGGAGAGAGGCGCACGTAATTTCAACTAAAATTAAGCTGCGAGCGGTAATTAATTCAAACTATAACTATATTAGCTAATTAACTAATATATATCTGTATATCGACGTAATTTTCCCTATTTTGAATACTTTAAGTCAAACCTTACCATTTATAGAGTAAGGGCCCAATGTCAAAATCAAATCTCATACCATTATATTCAATGACTTGAAGTATTTAATAGTTAAAAATTGGTATATTGACGTCATCAAAATTGTTATTTCTTAAATAGTTCTAGTGAATATTATGTAAGGTGAGTTAGGACATACTCCCTCCCCTCCCTCTGTCCAATACTAGTTGTCGAGTGTACTAAAAACTGTTGTCCAACAATATTTATTTAATTTTAAAAATTAAGAGATAATTTACCTTTTGTGTCTATTATACCCTTGCTATTAAATATTATTTATCATCTAACACATTTTTAAAACTTTATATTTTAATAAGGTCAACGGATAATATATAATACTATCCCCGATTATTTATTGTCTATTAAGGGATATGTCAAGTCAATAGTGGACTATAGTTGAACTGAGGAAATAATTATATTCACTTGTTATGACATTTTATAATTTGTAGTTTTCGATACTAAATTGACCATTTTTACTCTTTTTACCCCACATAAATAGATATCATATGTTAGATGCTTTGTCCGAAAAACAATGAATCTTCTTTCTTTTGATTATATTCTTGATTGATTTTGAAGACCGGTTGATATTACAATACGTCGTATAGTTAATATTCAATCTTTCTAGAAGATTAAAAGAAATTAAGAGATCGTTTGGTCGGTGGAATGAAATAAATAAAAATATTTTATAGATATATCCGGTTTTGTATATGGGGTAGTTAATTTTATCATTTTAATATATATTATGAAAGAAAATAATATTAAAATTAAATAATACTTATAATTAGATAAAACTAAATCTTATATTTTAATATAAAATTATTATTCTTATTTCACTGACTAAATTAAATGAAAATATAATTACTTGATATGATCTTATTGTGTAAATAATTTTTTGAATATGCACAACGTAGGTTTATTGTTTTTCTTTTGGCCAACTTTTTGGCATTATTAGGCTAGTCTTATCTTGTTGGAGAAAAATGTCCTTATAATGAGCATAAATATATTACATCATGAATATTTTTTTGGTCCACCAAGTTATATTCAATTCATTCGTATGTAGATCTATTTATTTAATTGCAGATCTTTCTGTAGTACCTTTAAATAGAGAAGAACGAGTCAATATTTTGAAAGAACTCATCGTTGAATTTTAATAGCATAATATATAAATATGTCATTTAATTTAGTTTTAACTGATATTTATATTTTTTAATTTTGAGTGTACATAAGTATACATTTAAATGTGTATAAAATTGAACAAAAATAGACATATTCATCATATGTGGCATCCTACATGACAATTTTGTGTTCCTGTGGCATCCTACATGTATTATGTACGTAGAACGTATGTCTATTTGTTTAATTTTATAAAAATATAAGTGTCTATTTGTATACATCCTAAGTTAAAGGACATAGATGTCAATTGAAGTTAAATTAAATGCATATTTATGTATTATGTCTATTTTAATTGAGGGGTAAACTTTGGTCTTGAAATAAAGTAAATATGTTCCCATTAACAATGATAATAACAATGATATATCCAAATTGTTAACTAATACTCCCTCTGTTCCTAATTACTTGTTCGTTTTTTCTTTTATAGTTGTCCATAATTACTTGTCCATTTTGACAAATCAAGAAAGGACAATTTTTTTTACCTATTATACTCTCAATTAAATGACTAATTACTTTTTAAAATGCAGAACTTTTCATCCACTTTATAATTACTAGGAGTAAAATAATAAACTCACTATGTCATTAATTGATTTCTTAATAGGTGTGTCAATTTAAAAGTGGACAAGTAATTAGGGACAGAGGGAGTACTTATAGCATATATTAATATTTCTTCTGTCTCAATTTATGTGATGTTGTTTGACTCGACACAAAGTTTAAGAAAGATTTTTGAAACTTGTGGTCTAAAATACTTTCTCCGTCACATTTTATATGTCACATTTTTATTGCACTTGCATTAAGAAATGATGTAACTTTACCCTTTTGCCCTTATTTAATTTTTTTGGAACTCAAGTTTTCAATCAATGAATATGAATTAATTAATTTTGATTAATTAATTTAACCAATGAACATGAATCATTTACTTAACTTTTCTAAGTTGGTCAAATGTATATTTTCAAGGCTAATAACTCACAAGGGTAAAAAATGAAGAATATGGTAATTTATGCATTGATTTTATGAAATGACAAGTATTATGGACCAATTATTTATAGAAAGGGATGACATATAAAATGGGATGGAGGGAGTAAGTTTTATATGTTTGTTTGACAATAAATTACTATCTCATTAAGAATAAAATAAACATTTTAAAGTTAAATTGTTTCTAAATATAGAAATTTATCATTATTTTTTAAACTGACAAAAAAATGCATTACATAAATTGGAACAAAAAGAATATCATAAATTATTTGTAAAAATACCATATATCTCTCTCTCTCTCTCTCTCTCTCTCTCTATATATATATATATATATATATATATATCCCGTTTACAATATCAAGAATATGATTGACTCCAAACTATTAATAAATGGAAAACTTACATAAATTCTACCACTTTAAGAGTTAATTATTTAGATACAATCTAGCTTGCAATATTATGTAACTTATCAGATTTTGGTGCATCCAAATACATGTATCTTGGGATACATGAGTCAAATTTGTTTAGATACATTGTATCAAAGTGAATTCGCATGTGTCTGGGATTCATAACAAATCTCCCTCACCACTCTCCTATATATTCGATATCTAAGATACATACATATACATGTAGCTAATGTATATCTAATGTGATTCACATGTATCTGAGATACATAATAAAATCTTACTCGCCTCCATTTCCATCTCACTCGTCTCTCTCCCTATTTTAGTGTATTTGATAGCAAATATATATATATATATATATATATCTTTTTCAATATATGATAGAAAATGCTTAATTAGTGATAAGATACGTAATATTTTAAAAGTATATGTAATAATAATATATATGGTTGTAAAGTATGTCTAATTATATAGTTTCTCTTTAATAAATGACATATTTAGATTTTAGACCATATCACATAATATCAACTTTTGTAATTTATAAACAAAGATTTTGTCATGGGATTAATATGCTATGTAACTTTTTTATGATAGGTCTCGAGTTCAAATTTTAAATATAGAAAAAATCATGTTGGGAGAGTTTTCATCTAAAATAGGTATTATATTACGTGAATTTGAATTAGTCGAGGGATTCTAATATAAATATCGGACACCTTATTGTAGATCTCTTTTACAACTGCAAAATATAATTGATCGAGCATATATTAAAATTATATTCAGAGGCGATTGCGAGGTCATAAAATGAAGGCCTCTGTTTCTTTCGTTGAATTTTGCATAACTTAATAGTACATTTGAATCTTTTTCTATATTATATTATATTATATTATATTATTATTGAAATGATTTGACTCACATACAAAGAGTCTGATTGACCAAAATAATGACAACGAAATAAAAGCAGAAGAGTACCTAATTTTTAAATTAATAAATCACTAAAAAAAATTAATTTAGTTGTAAACTTTATTGCTAATTCATTGCTACATTACTCATAAGTCATAACTGACAATTTTTAAATACTCATCACTTATCCATGGTCAAATAAGATTAACGACTAATTTTATTTGTTAATTATAGAATTTATCCGTTGTCAATTTCTTTTAAAAAAAAAAAGAAGGAAAAATCGTTGTAATTTTCCTTTCATCATATTCTAATTTGTTTTGGTTTACAAAATGTTAGAGCCACAAATTCAGTGACTTGTTTTTTTTCTACTTAACCAGAAACTTAGGCCCGTTTGAATATGTGATATAAGACTATAATATAAACTTAAAATTTTATTCGGGTATGTAATTTTAAATTTTTTAACTTGTATATTTTCTTATAAACATGAAAATTCTATAAGTTGTGAAAACTATTTTTAAAAAATCAATTATACAATCTTCCAAATAAGCAAATCATGGTTCATAAACATGATATCCAAATATCGTAAGGCGCCACATTGATAAATCATATATCTCCGTGTTTCTTTTATAAGTACATGTTGCGATTACAAACTTTCAAGTACAAATAATTTTATAAAGATTCATTAGTCAACAATAATAGTAACTAGTTATTCTTTACTATAATTTTTTCATGTGGTAGTTGGTATGAACAATCTTATCATGCCAAGTATGAGTCTTTTTTATTTTTGGGAATTTTAGTTTTGAAATTATGATTTCAAATCATATATTCAAACAATATGATTTCAAATCATGATACGAAATTGCTTATCCCAAAATAACTTTTATTTAAAGATCGTCAACCAAATAGCTCCTAACGACACTTGCTTACGTGGTCATTTGGGCCAACATTATATGTTTACCCTTAGTTTTAGAATTAGGGCTTCGGCCTAATGGAAAAAATGTAACTCGTGTTGTTGGAAATAGAATTACAATTTTATTTATAAATTTGATAGAATTCAATAATTTTACCTTAAATGATATATTTGTGTTAAGAATTTATTTAATATGTTTAAGTAATTTATCTAAAATTTAATAAACAGAATGTATTTTATATAAACTCATAAATATTGTGATGCGTGACTTAAACATATGTCACAAGTTCAAATCTTATTGTAGATGAATCTGATCTCACCTACTTTGAAAATTTGTAAGAGTTTTGTTAATAAAAGTCACACATAACTCCTAATAGAACTTTATTATATCTAACTAAATTAATTATTAATTATTATTTGATTTAAATATTTTTCAATCATTTCGAAACAATTAGCTGCAGATCATTTGAAGCACTATGCAGGGATGTTTTTGAGGTTTTTTTTAGCTGCGAAAAACTAACTAATTTATAAACTACTGTTTTACAACCTCAAAAACAAATATTTTTAGAATATGTATACAACTTTTTTTTTTTTTTTTTTAAGAATAATTTACACGAAATATGCACGCATAAAACATGTGTCAAAAAATTAATACATATACTAAAGACACGAATAAATATTTACTCCTTCTCTTCTTCATTGGTAAATTGTTGTATTAGGAGGTAGGGCTTGGACTTAATGGTAAAAACATAATTCATAATGTTGGGGTGGGTGGGTGGGTGGGGGGGTGGGGGTTGCAAAAATTACAATGTTTGCGTATTTAATAGAATTCAATAATTTAAGCTCAGATGATGCATTTGTATTAAAGATTATTTAGTATGTTTAAGTAATTTATTTAAAATTCAGTGAACAAATAATAAATGTTTTTTTATAAACTCATAAATGATGTGATGTGTGACTCAAGCATATGCTACGAGATTTACACGAGTTTAAATTTTACTACAAATAAATTTGATCTCGCTAACTTTAGAAATTTGCAAGAGTTTAGTTAATCAGATCCACACACATGAAGCATTCAAGTGAAATATCGATCTACACACATGAAGCATTCAAGTGAAATACCATACATTTGTATGAAGAAAAACAAAAAATCAAATTCATGGAATTTAAAATTACATGGGACAAATTCTTAAAGATTTTCCATTTACATGAAAAACATTAGTACATGGCAAAAACAAGAAAGGAGATGAAAAGACAGAATGATAAAAGTACACGCACCTTGACTAATTTAGTATTAAAGAAGAATGTACATAATTAATAAGACATAATCAATTTAATTTTTATTAAATACGAATAATTTAAGCACTCACAAATTTTTTAGCAACTCTTAAAAAAAACTTCATTGTATCTAACTAAATTAATTGTTAGTTTAAATATTTTTCAATCATTTCAAAACAAGTACATGATCATTTGAAGTAGTTGGATGAATGTTCTTTAGGTATTCTAGATTTGAAGAACTAAGTGATTCTCAAATACTTAAATTACTATTTTATAACTCAAAAACAAATAGTTTTAAAATATGTATAATTTTTTTAAAATAATTTATACGAGATATGCACACATAAAATATGTGTTTAAAAACTAATATATAGGAGTATATTTTTCAACACGCCAATAAGTATTTACTCCTTCTCCGCTTCATTGGCAAATTGTTGCATTGGGGGTTAGGGGCTTAGGCTTTGATCTAATGGTAAAAATGTAACTCTTGATGTATGCGTGAAATTATAGTTTTCTTAAAGATTTAGTTAATATATTTAAGTAATTTTTAAAAATTTAGTAAGCAAATGGTATTTTTTTTATAAATCCATAAATGACGTGATGTATACGTCATGAATTTAATTTTACTATAAATAAATTTAATTTCATCTACTTTGAAAATTTGTAAGAATTCAGTTAATCGAATTCACACACATAAAGCCTTCAAGTGAAATACTTAACATTTGTATGAAAAAAATAATCAAATTTTAAATTTTATAGATTTTCGAAGATTTTTCGATTATGCGAAAAATATCAGTACATGGCAAAATCAAGAAAATAGAGGAAAAGATCAAAAGGGTCCTTTGAACATTTATTCCTATTTTGTATTAGTCTTTAATTTATGTTCCTCATAAAAAGTAATATCTCCTTATTGTATGTGGCATTGTTATAATTTGATATACAATTTTACTTTTTTTACAAGATTAAATGTATTTTGATTTGATACGACTTCGTACTCTCCAAAAAAAATAAAGATATTTACTTCTAAGTTAAATTTGGAGATATAAATCTTCTTTTCCGATCTAAACAAATACTCCATCCGTTCAATAATAGTTGTCCACTATATTAAAAATAGTTGTCCAACAATACTTGTCTAGTTTAAAAAATCAAGAGATAATTTACCTTTTGTGTTTATTTTACCATTGCTATTATTAAATAATATTTATCATCTAACACATTTCTCAAAAATTAAATTTAATAAGTCAAAAGATAAAATAGAAATATTACCCCTATTTTTTCTTTAAAGTTTATTTTTAATTACCGAAAGATTATATTTTTTTAAAGGACATACCTAAAAGGAAAAAGTAAATTGAAATAGAGTGAGTAATGTTTTCCACGGGACAAAAATCATTTTATATTTTCTTATCATAATATCTCACGGGACATAACTTCAGTTACATATTTACATTGAAAGATCAATCCATTTAAAGAACAAAACAAGTATTTATTGTATGTTATGCTAAGCATTACATCACAATTACGATGGCAATATTTCCCTCTATTTCCGAGTTCTTTTATTTTGACTATATAAAGCAAATACCAAATTCTTCATATTCTCTATCAGCAAAACACACCAGGCAAATTCCTCTTCTATCTCTGTTTTAACAGAAGACAAAAAGGTTCCATCTCTCCTCTTAATTTCTTTTTTAAAACATCTTTTTTATTAATTCTATGATGATCTTGTTACCCTTTTCTGTTTTTGTTGGTGTTTTATAATCTAATTTTCTTGAAAAATTGTACTACTAGGAAGTGTTTGAGTTTTGAATGGTTTGTTTTAAGGTGTGTTTAGCAAAAGGGCAAAAAAAAAGTTGCAATTTTCATTTGAATTCTTTAAAAAACATCTTTTTGACTTGTTATCTTTTTATGTTTTTGTTCTTGTGTTATGTAATCTAGTTTTCTTGGAAAATTAGTTTTACTGGGAAGTGTTTGATTTTTGAAATTAGTCTAAATTGTTTCTATAAATGCTGATTTTTTGTTTGTTTTAATATGTGTTTCATTTGAATTCTTTTAAAAAAACATCTTTTTGATTGATCTTTTGAATTAATACTATGATGTTCTTGTTGCCCTTTCGTATACGGACTCTCTCTATCTCGAAGGTCTGCATTATACTCTATACTTTGTTATTGTAGGTTCTTGTTGCAATTTTCTATTTTCATTCTTTATTGAGTGATATATCCTCTGGTTTTTCTTGGAAGATTAGGCTTATTAAGAACTGTTTGATTTTTGAATTAGTGTAAATTGTTTCTATCAACTGCTGACTTTTGGTTTGTTTTAATGTGTGTTTAGCCGAAGGCAAAAAAAGGTTCCAACTTTCGTCTGAATTCTTCAAAAATACATCTTTTTGAGTAATGTTTTGAAGGTTTGTCATACTCACTGAACTAATTTCTTGTTACCCTTTTTCTATTGTTTTTAAAAAAAATTATTAATGAGTTATTTAACTCTGGTTTGCACCGAAGGATGTGACGTAGTGGTCAATGAAGGGGTTAAGAACTGTGAGGTCTTAGGTTCGTAATTTCTTTCATTTTAGTAAAAAAACTTTATTTTTTCGATGATGTTAAACTATATATATATATACCAAAATATTTTTTAATCTTGTGGTCTTAAACCTATCACGTGGAAGTTAAATTTAAAAATTGACAAAAAAGAAAAAAATATTAATTAATGTTTCAAAACAAACTAAAAAAAAGACAAATAAATTAAAAATATAGAATATTTTTTTGTTAAAAAGGCTTATAATTACTAAAAAAAAAATTGTGCCTTTCAAATTTTCGCAGATGCCTCATTTTTAAAGGCATTGAGCCACCCATGTAGATATGCCGTGGAATTAGTCGAGGTGGGTAGGAAAATTGGTCAGTAGTGTTTGATTTTCTATGGACCTTTGGTTTGTTTAATGTTTGGTTTGAGTTTCTGGTGTTGTTAGTCTTTAGTGGTTCTTGTAAAGTTATTGCCTTTTTTGATATGGAGTCAATGTTTCTGTTTTTTCCTTGGAGTTCAGTTGATTCTATGAATAAGGAAAGAATTAAAGTATAGTGTTTTAGTCAACAACATACCCAAGTGGGGTTTGGAGAGGGTAGAGCGAAAGCACACGTTACTCCTACCTTATATATATAGAGAGAGGTTCTTTTCGATAGACCCTTGGCTTAGAAGAACAATAACGATAACAAAATAATGCGAAATGAAAAACTATACACAACATACAGTAGAAAGGATAGTAACAACAACGAAATAAGGCGATAACCAATCTTTTAGGAAATAAACAAACACGATGATTCATTACTAGTCAAACTGTTCACTTCTTTTTCGTCGTGTTTCATTTAATTTGTTATTGACTGTATATTGAAAAAACCAGGAAATTACTGTTTCAACGCGTACCTTAGAAAAGAAGAAAATACTTTTTTTATATGGAGTCTATGTCTTTCTTTTTTCCTTGGAGTTCAGTCTATGTCTCTCTTTTATTTGTTTTCCAAAAAAAAATAAAGGGAGAAGGGGAAAATATGTACTACTTCTTAATGAGGGATATCTCCACTCTAAATTGCAAAGTTGAGGGATATATTTTCCCTGTTTTCCAAAAATAAAACTAGAGCTTTGGTCATTTGTACTGCGGCTTTATTGCTTTTCCATTTCTGTTTGTCTGTTTTCCATTTCTAAGGTATGAAGGTTGCATCTTTTTTATTTTTCTTCTGTTGTTTGCTAACTTAGGTTCAATGTTACATGCTAAGTAATCAGTAGAACTGGAGATTTTTGTTTTCATCCAGTGTTTGGTACTGCATTGGGGTCCCAAATTAATCTGCGTAAGGCCCATTATTAAGGGAAGCGCTAGCGCTTCCTACCAGGATTTTTCTTCCTACCTCAATCCGAGCCTTTGGTTAAGGGTGCCTATTGAGAGCTGAGGGATGTTTATGAGTTAATGATCTGAGTTATCTTTGTAGAGATATTTGTTTGAGGTGCTGGTTGGGGTTAGAAACAGAAAAATCTTAATCTTATTAGTAAAGAAAGGGGAAATCAATGTAGACCTTGTTAGTTGTGGAAAGCGAGGGGAAGATGTGTGGGGTGGGGTAGGGGGTGGAGGGGTTGAAGATAAACAAACACGAAGATTTATTCCTAGTCAAACTGCTCACTTCTTTTTCGTCGTGTTTCATTTAATTGTTATTGACTGTATAAAGAAAAAAACAACAACCTACAGTTTCAAAGCTAGCCTTAGATAGACTTTTTTTCCCCACAAATTAAGAGGTTGAGTTAGGGAGATGGAGGTTGAAGAGCATAGCAAGCCGTGCTAGCCTAAGTCAAGGTTTGATAATTTGTCGGTTATCTTGCTAATTCTTCGTGATTGTGCTTGAATTTGAAGATTTATCTCTTTGTTTAAAGGAAATCCACTGTTTGTAGTAATATAAAAGGATATTTGATGTTAAGGGTATCATTTTATTCAAAAAATCAACAATGAGGCTTTCTTTTTATTATTTTTCGATAAGTTTCTAAACCCTTGGTAAATCCACTACTGCCTTTGTGTTTTTTATCATGTCATTTTCGGAGTTATCGACCAACAAGTCTGGTGCATTTGTTGGCTTTCTTTATTCATTTACTAAATGCAGGTAGTTATGTTGAATCCTCAACTAACTCGTTATTCCTCATTTAGAACTGCAACAGCAACTTCATTAATTAGACTCCCTTAACGTTTTCCCTAATTCTTTCCTATATATGTGTCTTGGTCAAGGAGAGAGTGGCAACTTTTTCAAATGTTAGATTTACTGATCTGATATGCATTTCCCATTTCTCGAATGCTTTAGGCCTTGATGAATGATCATACTTTGTGTATTACCATTTTTTTTGGGTATATTCTTCTTTTGATTCTATCCTTTCGTAATTTTCCATCAAAATGATGTGGAATCTTGTCATAACATTTCCTAATTCTGTGTTGTTTTGTTTATGAGCATGAATATTGTCCACAACTTCTTTGCCACTGATCAAAATTGCATTTTGGCTGTAAAAGGAAGGCTTTTTTGTTATATTGTGACAATCTCTTGTGATCTTTAGTATTCGTTTTAAAAGTTTGATCTCACTAAGAATACTGATCATGTTTTACTTCTTGGCAGATTTTGCTCCTCTGACAACTGCATCGGCAGTGTACTGGAGATATCCATTCTAGCTCTAGTGCTTCAGATTCAGCAGTCATTCTCTTCTGAAAGAACCTTTGGTTTTTGAGATGTCGTGAGTAGTCTTAGTGTAGACATTTGCTGATCAGTGTCTTCCTTTGGCACAGCCCACAGTGAGTGAGTTACTTATTGTCAGATGCAAGCATCTCAGGGACCTCAAAGGCCATGTGGTGTACATAAATTGTACAATCAGCCAATGCAGCAAGTTCAGCAATACTACACCCCTTGCCATGCTTCTGACAACAGCAATTTTAACGATGGTAGCAACTCCGGAACAGAGGTTTCTTTAAAGACACAGAATGAAAAGTTCTTCACTATGGACTCATTCCCGGCTACTGACTGTGCCATCTACGATGCAGATCCTTCCGTAAGCGTCTCTTCCAACAGGAGTCCTTTCTCTCCTCAATGTTCTCAGTCAAACATGTTTGAGCAACGTCGTTCTTACGAGAACACTTCTGGTTCACCTGTAAGTTTGTGTTCAGGAGTTGATGACAGCAACGGAAAGAAGCATGAGCTGCGGGAACTGAATAATAATTTGCTAAGGCCTGAATCCGATATTGATGACAGCTGCAGTTGCTCGTTAAATGGTGTAGTCTCAAAACATTTTTCCTTGACAAGGCAGAACCAAGTATTGGATGTAGCCTCAAGATTGGACTTGAAAGAGTTGCTTGTTGCCTGTGCTGAAGCAGTAGATGAAGCTGATACCTCGACTGCAGAAGTTCTGATGAATGTTTTGGAGAAAAGGGTATCGGTTTCTGGGGAACCTATGCAACGACTCAGTGCATACATGTTGGAAGGTCTAAAAGCACGATTATTGTCCTCCGGAAGTAACATATACAAAAAACTTAAATGCAACGAACCAACTAGCTCAGAATTGTTGTCCTACATGCAAGTTCTCTATCACATCACCCCTTACTTCAAGTTCGCTTATATGTCCGCCAATGTTGTCATAAGCGAAGCCATGAAGAACGAGAATAGAATCCATATCATTGATTTTCAAATTGCACAGGGAAGTCAATGGATGTTCCTCATCCACTATCTGGCTCGTCGGCCTGGTGGTCCGCCATTTCTCCGCATCACAGGCGTTGATGATTCCCAATCAGCTCATGCACGCGGTGGTGGACTTCAGCTAGTCGGCGAAAGGTTAGCGAGCATTGCCAAGTCCTGCGGAGTGCCTTTCGAATTCCATAATGCTGCATTGTCAGGCTGTAAGGTCAAACTAGAGAACCTACGAGTTAGACATGGAGAAAGCCTGGCAGTTAACTTCCCTTACATGTTGCACCACATGCCAGACGAGAGCGTAAGCACTATGAACCATCGAGACCGCCTATTAAGACTAGTCAAGAGCTTGTCTCCCAAAATCGTGGCCCTAGTTGAACAAGAAATGAACACCAATACTGCCCCTTTCCTTCCAAGGTTCCGTGAAACTCTAGATTACCACAAAGCAATGTTCGAATCAGTCGATGTAACTCGCCCGAGGAATGACATGCAGCGGATCAGATCAGAGGAGCATTGTATTGCACGGGATGTTGTCAATCTCATAGCATGTGAAGGGGCTGATAGAGTGGAAAGGCATGAAGTTTTTGGCAAGTGGAGGTCAAGACTTTTGATGGCTGGATTTACACCATGCCCACTGAGTCCATCGGTTGCTGAGACCATCAAGGTCATGCTGAAGGAGTATAGCTCAAATTATAGGCTTGCTGAAAGCCAGGGGGCGCTTTATATTGGATGGAACAACAGAGCTTTAGCAACTTCTTCTGCTTGGCAATTACCTCATTCGTTGCCTTTGGGATCTTGATATTAGCATTTGGAAGAACAGAAGAGCCGAGACTGTTTCTTTGAAACTTTTTTCTTGTTAGAGAGGTAAGTCTCTGAAATCTCGAGCTTGTAAATCCCAGTGTAGGAATTAGCAGAGGTAGTTAAGCTCTTCTATAGTAGACACCATAAACTCAGCTGGCATCTGTTTAATCAAACATGAAATTAGCAGAGAATTTTGTTGTAATGAACCAAACTTACCAGCTTACTTAACCAGAAGTTTAGTTTGTTATGCCAACTTGTAATGATAAATCTGTTTTGGGCATAAAGTTTCTATCTTATGTTTTTCTTTTAGTTTTTACATGGTTCTCTTTGATTTTCATTTGTCCCGATCGTAGTTGAAAGCTATATTGCTCCAACTCTCCAAAAATGTTGTCACACATGTGTCGAGTCTTTCATAACTGCACTACTTTTGGAGGATTTGACACACCTCTATCGACATTCTTGAAGAGCCCGAGCAACATAAGTAAACTTACCAGCTTACTTAACCAGAATTTGGAACTTCTGTTGAACTTGTATTCTGCTGTGCCAACTTTGTAATGATAAATCTATTTTGGCATCCTTTAAAGTTTCCATCTTATTGTTCTTGTTTTTGCTTATATGCTCTCTTTGTTTGTCATTTGACCTGAGCATAGTTGAAGGCTACTTTACTCGAACTTTGCAAATATATTGTTGTACCTATGTCGGATCCTTCAAAAATGTGCTACTTTTGAAGGATTCTATATCTCATTGTTCTTGTTTTTGTTTATATGTTCTCTTTGTTTGTCATTTATCTCGGGCATAGTTGAAGGCTACGTTGCTCGAACTTTCCAAATATGTTAGTTGTATCCGTGTCGAATCCTAAAAGTGTGCTACTTTTTAAGGATGTAATAGACATATCGACATTTTTGAAGAACTTGAGCAACATAGGTCGAAGGTATGAACACTAGTGCTATGTCTAAATATTTTGACTTGAGGTCTCAAGAGGAAAACGGAAAAAACTTACCCGCATTGGATGTATACACTAAACTAATGCAATTTCCATTATTACGTGATTTAATGAAGTAAAACATATTTTAATTAATTATGGTTAAGTAAAATGAACTATAAAGTTAAGATAACAACTAATTCAAATTTGCGCCTAAGATCCATTATAGGGGGCCTGCTAATATTTTTTCCATTTTTTAGGGAAAATTACGTAAAAAGACCCTTCACTTAACCTCAAACTAAAACTTTTGATTAAAGATGAAGCATATAATCTAAGCAAAAGTTATTGGAACGGTTTGAGAGGGACTGTTAATTAGTTGTCATTTTATTTTATTTTAAAATATATATATTCCAATATTTTATGATATATACAGGTTATAGATTTGTCACCAAACCCATATGTGTTGTAGTTATTGAATTTATAATTACAAATATTTACAAATATTAAAGAAAAAAAATCCGAAAACAATCATAGAATCTAAGCAAAAGCTATTGTTCATTCAAAGTCCAAACACATGCCTAATACAATAGATCCTCCTTTGAAAGATAGTTTTCCAAATCTAACGCAGTAAATTTACCCCTGCAGAATAGTTTTTCTCGTTAATGTGATGTGAATAGCTTTATGCTGATTATTCACCTATCAACTTTCCTCCTTTATCTGATTTGAGACTAACTAACAATATAAATAAATTCACATAGTCGACTTCAATTTATTCAAGAATTGAGACATAGTTGTTGAAGTATCTTTACTCATCAATCCCTTTCTTGTTGTTTGCCTCATCCATGTGATTGTATTAAATTTACATCCTTTTGGTATTTTGTTTAAATTAATCAAGTCTTAATCAATTAATTGTTCTGTTCTTTTTGTGGGCCAAAAACAACAAAAATTTACTCAATTAAATTATTATTATTATTATTAGTATTAGAGGATGTGACAGGGTGCCACCGTCCAATGTTTGAGTTGGGGTTCATCCCTTTCCTCCACATGAAGAAAGCTAAGCCACAATTACTTTTGAAATGATTAATTAAATTAATTTGATTCTCATTTTAATTACTGCTATTAATTACCTAAATTTCTCTTTCATTTTAAAAAAATAGTTTTAAACCTTTAATTACTTCTAGACAAATATGAGATATATGGGGGTGAAAAAGAAGAAGCATGGAATTTGAATGTGTTTGAATTCAACTTTTTTGTTGTTAGTCAAATCAACTTTATTGGATGGTTAAGTTTGATTTTTATATTTAATGATTTGATTTATTAGTTATTAACTTTTATACGTATTAAATTGCTATCGAACTAATAGATTATTGGTTGCTTTGGTTCGACTTAACAATTATCCATCATTATTAATTTTGCAATTGATTAATTGGTTTATCCATCGAATATTAATAAAAAAAATAGTGACTTTTATGTAATCCACTAGTGACTTCTCATCTAACGGCTTGCACCATCATTTTGGAGACTTGGAGTGAGCGGCGAAAGGAAACAAATGTTTTGGGGAATTTTTTTTAGAGCAAAATAGTGTTATTGATTGGGGTGCACGTGTAAAATAATTTAATGAATTACTATTTATCTTATATAAAAATTAGGCTATCCGTTTTCGAAACAATAACACAATATATCCAAATCATTAAATTGATAATGTGATAAATCCGATAACATTTTTCGGAAATTAGAATATAACTAGAATTAGAATAGCAGCATTAGTTTATTAAATACATTGGTTAATTTAGTAGATTTTACACAAATCTCATCGAGTTAAGATTTGGTGGAATTCGGATACATCCCAAAACGTCCTGATACATCACATCTCGATTTCGGATACATCTCTCAATGTCCTAATACATAATGTCTCAGTTTCGGATACATCACTCAATGTTTCAATACATCGTGTATGTCCCGATACATTGCATAAAATGATGTATTCGACTAGTACATTGCGTAAAGTAATGTTCCGATGCATCATGTACGTCTCAATATATCGCGTAAAGTGATGTATCCGACTGAAACATTACGTAAAGTAGAAATTTTTCTAATTTTTTCAAGTGGTAGAGAATTTTAGATAATATAATATAAGTTGTGTATTTAGATAATTTTTCTTAATTTGAATCTACTTTTATTTCAAAATTAAAGTACAAAAAATGTGTGAAACATAACAAACCAAAACTTTTATTATTCATTTTAGATCCCAAAAAAACTATTTTGCATCACTTTTATATGCATGTTTGATTATTCGTTTTAAAAAAAAACTAATAGCACAAAAGGAAAAGGGAATAAAATAAAAAGAGAGACATTGAAAAAATTGAGAATCAGTGGGTAAAAAAATAAAATAAAATGAAGGCAATACTTCCACGTGGTTAATAACAAAAGGTCACATAATAAAAATAATATTTGAAATCCAACTATTCTAAATTAATCAAAAAGTTTTATTTTGAGAATAAAACGTTTTATTCTAATGTTATTTAAATTCATTAATCGAATTCAAGACGTTAAGTTATTTTGAAGGTTTTTAGAGATAATAATAGAAATGTTATTTAAATTATTTCTTTTTCCCAAAGTTTCCTACATAATAATGAGTTGTTTTCTTTTTGTATTTAAATTATCAAACACATTTTAACTATTAGTTATTTATTTTTTCTATCAAAATAAATGAAAATAAATAACAGTTGATATATATTATTATTATTTTAAAATAGGCAACTTTACCGTTGAAATATATTTCAATACATAAAATAGATTGAAAAAAAAAACGAATAATTAAAATGTGAAACTCGCTAAAATAAATAATTTAGACCATAAACTATTTATTTTTCAAATAGTACTTATAAAATAAAGGGAAAATAAAAAGTCTCCATCTTCCACCCTCTTGTCAGCTTCAACATTTCTCACCAAGAGATAACCAAGTATAATATAATATACTAATATACTTTAATTAAATAGATACAAATATATAAGTATAGTAGTTGGTTATAACTTATATATGCAAATTGTATATATACCTATAATAATATATAATACGTATAAATTTTAGCCATTTCAGATTGTCAATCAGTTTTTTTTATACCACACTCTTTTTTTCTCTTACCTTCATCTTTTTCATTGATAAAAACTCCAACAATTTGAGACCAAAACTGAAAAATCTTAAGAAGAAGCAAAAAATAATAGAGAGGAAAAAGAAAAAGAGGGCATTTTAGCCCTCTGCCTTTTGCTTTATGCCTCTCTAGCAGATCTTGAATTTCAATCTTTTTTTTCTTCAATCTGAGCCTTCATCTTTTTGGTAAATTTGACCTCTTTAAGTTCTTCCATATATACATATTGATATATTTTTGGATGTTTCATATTAAAGATTCAATCTTTATGGATTTATCAGAATTCTGGTTTGTGGGTCTGTGTCTGTTTTCATAGTTATTGGATGTTTGATGGTAAAGTTTCAATCGGTTGAATTAGAATTCTGGTTTGTGGGTCTGTGTCTGTTTTCATAGTTTTTGGATGTTTGATGATAAAGTTTCAATCTTCATGCTTTATTCAGAATTCTGGTTTGTGGGTCTGTATCTGTTTTCATAGTTTTTTGATGTTTGATGATAAAGTAAAGTTTCAACCTTTTTGGTTTATTCAGAATTATGGTTTGTGGGTCTGTGTCTGTTTCCATAGTTGAATATTTCAAGTCAAAGCTTCAATCTTTATGACTTTTTCAAGAATTCTGGTTTGTGGGGTTTGTTGAATTTGGATTTGGTTGAAGATTAGAGATCTCTAGTTGAATTGTAGATTATACATTCTTTAATTGAGTATTGTAATCTCCAAGTTCTTAGTAGTTTCTTTTGTTTGAGATGATATTGTTTTTTTACTTCTAGTTGTATGATTCAGGTATCCGTAGTTTCTTTTCTCCGATGTGTATTAATAATCTGTTGCGACATTTGTTTTGTATTTTGCTATTTTGTTGTCTTACTTTCCTACATTGGTTACATTTCTTTAGAGTTGAGGGTCTATTGGAAACAAACTCTGCCCCACCAAGGTAGAGGTAAAGGTCTGCATATATCCTACCCTCCCCAGACCTCACTTATGGGATTCTTGTATGATTACACTGTGTATATTGTTGTTGTTTAGATCCTATGTTAAGCCTTTTGCTTTGATCAAGTGAATGATTTGAATTATAGTTGGAAGATTGTCTTTTGTTGACTCAATCAATTCACAATTATGTTAAGTTTCATTTTCGGATCGATGATTTCGTAATGTCATCTGCAGAGAGGAAATGGAGAGTGGCAAAGTATTTGTTGGAGGGATTTCTTGGGACACAAATGATGATAGGCTCAGAGAATATTTTCAAGCTTTTGGTGATGTAGTTGAAGCTGTGATCATGAAAGATCGAATCACTGGCCGTGCTCGTGGTTTTGGTTTTGTTGTCTTTGCAGACCCTTCCATTGCTGAAAAAGTTGTTAAAGAAAAACACATTATTGATGGTAGAACTGTAAGTAACCTCCGTGATTCTTGGACTTATTATTTTTTTATTACATCCTATATGGTGTTCTTTTGACGTTTTCATTGAACTGTTATGTCAAAAATTTTAAGCAAATCCACATGCTCTGACTATGAAGCTTAAAATCGAAGGTTAATTGTGTTCTTTTGGCGTTTTTATTGAAATGTTATGTCAATTTTTAAGTAAATCCACATGCTGTCTACGAAACATATTGAATGCTAATCGTGTCCGGATTTTTTCAAATTCTCCCTCTGAGATTCTTATCAGTGAGAATGCTAATTGTTGTTTTCATGAGACCTGCAATAGCTTATGATTACAATAAGATACATTGGAAATGCACTTTCATGAGATTTTCACAGTTCCATGTGTTGGATGTGTGTAAAATGCATACTGCATCACTTTGACCGAAGAAATTGATTCGGTTTGATGAGTGTTAGTATTACATAAGTGAATCTGTTTGGAGCTACGCAATCGGAAGTAATGCAAGTACCAAGTTATAGCACGCTTGGTCACTAGTTTCAAATGATCTAATATAAAATATTGAATGTTAGAAAGCTAACATGTTGCATGAGATAAAAGGATGTAGCAGTTTGTGTTTGAAAATGTGGATCGGAAACCATGCTCAATTAAGCAGAATTAGCTCAGCTGATTTTGGCTATTTATCATAAAATTATCTTTGAACGGTCAGTCAAGACTTTGTAACCTCTTAACCAGAAAACTATACGTCCATAGCAAGGTAAGGAAACTCAAATAGTTCAGTAATTGTATTCTCAGCAAGACAATGTGTGTTGTTTTAGGTAAAGTCAGATATAATGTGAAATCTTATGATAAGAAACAAATGTATACTTTGTTGATTATTCCCTTTCAAAAACAGGTAGAGGCAAAAAAAGCTGTTCCGAGGGACGATCAACATGTTAATCGAACCAACGGAAGCATACAGGGTTCTCCAGGTCCTGCCCGCACCAGAAAGATTTTTGTCGGAGGTTTGGCATCCTCAGTCACTGAGAGTGACTTCAAGAAGTATTTTGACCAATTTGGGACAATCACAGATGTCGTGGTGATGTATGACCATAACACACAAAGGCCTAGAGGTTTTGGATTCATCACATATGACTCAGAGGAAGCAGTTGACAATGTACTATACAAAACATTTCATGAACTTAATGGTAAAAGGGTCGAAGTCAAGCGTGCTGTTCCAAAAGAGCTATCGCCTGGGCCAACCCAAAGCCAATTAGTAGGTAGATATAGCCATGGCATGAACAGGGTAAACAATTTCCTTAATGTGTATACTCAAGGTTACAGTCCAAGCCTGATGGGAAACTATGGAGTCGGAACGGAAGGTAGATATTCTCCAATCTCCATTGGTCGCAATGGATACTCTTTGTTTGGTCCAGCTGACTACAATATGGGAACAGAAATAGACTCCAGATTGAACTCAAGCTATGGTGGAAGTGGAAAGTTCAGTTCCGTTCTTGGTTATGGACGTAACTTAAATTCCTTTCACAACGAGAATTCAAACAAATACAATGTTCCTGTCGGGCATGGCTCTGGAAGAGTTGGAAATGGTCCTGTGTTGAATTCAACAGGTCAGAACAAGTGGGAGAATGATAGTCTTTTTCATGGTACAAATTTTGCAAACACTAGCATGTTTGTTGGTTCAGGAAGCAGGAATACAGAACTATCTGGTGTTTTTGGAGGTCTTGGAACAACATGGGGTACCTCTCCAATTTCTGGCCAAGGTGGACGTAACGGTTCTTTCAGCGATGACAACATCACTTTCAGCGGTGGACAGAATGGATTTGCAGGTGGGGCAGGGTATGGGCAAAATGCAAGAAGCAATGCCGATGCTGAGTCATCATATGCTCCAACACAAGGTGTTCATGCACACACTTTTGGGGATTTTTATGGAATGGTAAGCAGTTCGATTTTTGAGGACTCTACTTGGCGTGCATCCTCTCCTGAGCTAGACAGTGCTGGAGCTCTTAGTTATGGACTCGGGAGTGCAGACTCCCTCAACTATGTGGGTGGTTATAGTGTTGCAAATAGATCAACTAGAGGTAAATGTAATTTCCCTATATCTCTTTTTGGGTCTTTCTATTTAGTAATACTTTTTGATATATTTTAAATGCACAAGAACTGATTAAATGGTAGGCCAGGACTGTTCTACAATATGGAAGGGTAAACAAAATGAGGAGGACGTGCGGGGGTAGAATTTAGCCGGAAACCAAATGATATTATTGCTGATTTTGCATAGAATATTTCTCTCGTTGATAAGCAATAACATGCTTCTTGTTGTCCTCTATGTTTGCTCGGATCCACCAAAATGGCACCACACCATATCAGATCCTCCAAATATGAATAACTTTTGGAGGATCCGACGCACACCCGTCAACATTTTTGAAGGATCCAAGCAACGTGAGTTGTACTAGATACTAGAAACAAAACTTTAGCCAAAAGCACAGACCATGATGTTCCATGTCCTGCATTCACTATGAACTTGCTTCGTTGGCGTCCTTCTTACGTTTACTTACATTCTCTTGTCTTTTCTTCAGGTATTGCTGCCTAGGAAGATTAATGTATGGAATTTGGATATCGAATATTTAATGTAGGTGGAAAATACAGCATGATCAAAGTCAGAGATTGTGGATTAAGCATTCCTTTTGGG
The DNA here is from genome assembly GCF_900185275.1 of Solanum verrucosum. Taxonomy (NCBI): domain Eukaryota; kingdom Viridiplantae; phylum Streptophyta; class Magnoliopsida; order Solanales; family Solanaceae; genus Solanum; species Solanum verrucosum. The sequence goes on from NW_026019988.1 coordinate 2,742,097, forward strand.
GAAATACTTCAGGCAAAAGGTACATTCACTTAGAGCTAATTCAATACCAACTATAGAGCTTTATCGTCAACAATTGTTTACAACGTAAAGGTACTTCCTTGTAACGTTTGAACATAGTGTTTCTTTACTATAGGCCTTCATTTTCTTTCTTCTTTTCTACATTTGGCATTTGATTGAGATGTAAAGTTGGATAACGGAATATACTTGCGATAATTGTACCAATGCATATTGGGTGATACTATGAAACTTAAAGCAAATGTTCATTTTATTGTTGAGATTCTTTTCTTCGTTTCTACGTTCTCTACTAGAGTGTCCAACAACCGTTCTGGTGGTTGTTGAGTTGTTATCTTTCCCTTTCTGGATATATGTTGCTTGCAAATTTGATGAACTTTTAAGTTTCATGTTTAACTTTTATACAAATAATGTTTCAAATTCTTTCACACTGTTGTGTTAATAATATTATGTTATCATGATGGTAAGTGAAGATTCATATAGCCGATTCCAATTTTGTTTTTGTTTTCAAAAATTTAGATTGATTATAAATTTTTGGCCCTTTTAGCCCCCCTATCAACACTTCAAAATTGTAAAATATAGTTGGGATGGTCCATCAAGAAAAGGTGAGGAGTCCAAATCAAATTTGGTTAAAATTAAGGGGGAATTTATGAGTGCTTCATGCTTGTCATATACTTTTCCTTTGGCTTATTATCTATCAAATTCAAAAGAAATAAAAAACTAAATATAAAAGAAGTTTTGACATATTGTGCTTATCTTGAAAAGCTCACTAAGCATTAAGCTTATTGTATGTAGTCTTTTCTTGCATTCTACAAGAAAAACTATTTTCATCGCATGAACATGTAATCACATGGGGATAAAATTTTATTGTTACGTCAAGGCTGAATAGACAAATTTGCCATATAGCTCTACGATATGCGATATATCTCCTATTATTGATTTTGCCTTGGGAATAAGTGTGTTTGATGCGGAGGAAATAAAATTTCCTTAAAAATAAGGAAATGACTTTTTGAGTGGTAGTATGAAAAATAAGTTCTCTAAGTGGTAATATTCTGCATGGATTTTATCCATTCCACACCCCCAACCAGTGGTGGAGGCAGATCCGACCCCCCTCGGCGAAAAATATTACTATTTATACATGGTTAAAATTATTTTTTAGGTATGTCTAATAGATGTCGAACCCCCTTTCACTAGTTCGTGTGTTTACTTTTCAGATTTTGAACGCCCTTATTAAATTTTCTGGCTCCGCCACTGCCCCCAACATACCTCATTTTCACCTCTACACTTCAGCCCCCACCCCCACCCCCAGAATTCATTGATTAAAGAAATTACATGTATATATTTAAATGGATCATACCAACTGTCCATAGTTTTAAAAAAAAACTGAAATAGAAAGTGAATTGGCCCATCCAAACAGCAAGACAAATGATACAACTTGTTGTGACAACTAATGCCCTCTTTATCTGTCAAATGTACTTATAGAAACAACACAACATGTTAAACGAGGTACGTTTATTGTCACAATTTATGTGCAAGTATTTGATTTAGAAACAGAAATAGATTTAAGAATAAAAGGAAGACTTTAATAAGCCATAAATATGTGTGGAGGAAATTAATTTTTTTAGTTAAAGCATAAAGAGATTTTACTCATTGATGTCAATTATGGGGGGGGGGAGCCTGTGGAACCCAAACCAATTCGCGAGTTTCTTTTCAAATACATGCAGGATCATCATTTAGCGAAGGTAAAATACCTTAGATGATTTCTACCATCTATCTAAATATTGGTCGACAAGATTACTTGTATTGGTGAGAGATATCTCGAGAAATACTCGAAGTCATCACAAGCTGGCTTGGACATCACTTATCATTTTTTTCAAAAATAAAAAAGAGCCCACACTGTTTACACCATTTTGCATAGGTCATTGGCTACAAGTAGGACCAATCCACAGCAACTTCTATACCCTTTACAACAAGGAGTAATAATTCAAAAGGACCCCCCACCTCCACCCCATGCCTTTGAGCAAATGCAGTGCTCATTTTGGTCCATATAAAAGTGGAGAGAACAATTAAATATCAACTGTCACAACCCTCTATTTGTACTACTAAATGATTAATGACTCAAAGAAAACTTTATCAAACATATCATATGCCACATTTTGAGAGTGGTGAGATACTACTAGTATTCAAAAGGGTCCCATGGCATGATACATTAACAAAACCTATTTCACTATCACCTGAATTTAACTTTATGGGAGCCAAATAGAATTAAGTATTGGATTATAAAAAAAAAATGTAGAAGAGGGGACAGACGCCCGATGAAATGGTCTTGTGGTCAATGAAGTGAGAGAAGAAACATGAGTTCTCAGTTTATATTCCATAGGCAAAAAATATTAGGTACCGATACCTATGCTGGTGAGAAATAATATGTATCCTCCGTTTAAAGTGGGAGAAGAACCATGAATTTCCAGGTTCAAATCTGGTCAAATCTTAGCAAAGGTTATAAAGTACAAGAAGAAAGATGAGTTCTCAAGTTCAAATCCGAACACCAAGTGACAGGTATCAGGTTTGAATAGTCGAAATTCGCACCAACTAGTTGGTATACCAGTGTAAAACAAAAAGGGTTGGAGGACCACATGGTGTGGCTAACCAACTCATTTAAGCATACCTTTGAACACATCTCAATTGACTAAAGCTTAAGCAAACTCTGCCAGCTAAAAAGTCATAATGCACTAGGGATATAGACAAGTATAAGCATAATAAGATAATTACAAGTATATATTAGGAAAAATGATGCTAATAAGGAGAGGTGGGGCTGCTATACCCTCTGTATTCACACCAAAGGGAAAATATAAACATCTGATACTCTTCTAGTTGTATAGATGGAGACACAAATTTAATAGCTGTAAAAATGCCAACAACCCAACCTTGAAGAAAAAAATTGAGCTTTGACATATTTCAGTCATAGAAAATCAAGAAAATATCTCATTACTGGACATATTGTTCAAGAACCAAAAAAGACTAAAGCATACTGAAATAGTAGCTTTTTTACACACTAAAGAATAAGAAAATTAGTAACCCTTTCAGAAGAATTTGGACCACCCAAACAAAACTAAGGGATCATTATCAAATTCTTACCAAACAACCTGACAGATAATAATTCAAAAGGGACATGAGAACCCTTCCCACCACCCTTGCCAGCTCCTATGTAATAACTTGGTTAAAAATTTACCTAAATAGGTCAGTTTCCTTAAACTAACTTGATATTTATTTTCTTGATTACCTTGACATATGTCATGAACTTCTAAATTTATAAACCACTCTGTACAAACTCTTCAAATCGCTTCCTATAAACAGAAAATACTCAAATGTAGAAGACCGTCTAAGCTACCTCGCTAAGGAGTTGAAGTAGAAGCTTCTTGTCTTGATTCCCTCAAGTATGTCAGTAATGTTTCTGCCTGCCGAAAACAACCAAGCTTCATTAAGATTAAATCATTCCATAAAAGACGACTATAAAAATGCATACATGCATCACAATCACTGAAAGCAATCATGTTACGAGCATTCAGTGTCTATATCATAACAAGCACCAATTTTCAAAATATGACACTAACAATTCAAGAAAACACAGTATTCATTAATGGCACATGGCAACTATAAAGGTCCATACCCAAAATTCCTTTTTTTCCCCTCATCTTTTCCATGTTCATCTACCAAATCTATACCCAAAAATGGGAACACTCCATGTGACTATTTTTAGAACTTAGAAGTGAAAATCTTGACATATTTCACTACTAATTTCAAAACATAAATTTGAAGTTCGACCTTAATATTTGTTATAAGTTGGTACCATTATTCAAATAAACTGCTATTTTTCTCATCCCAAAGGTATACATGAATCAATCAATCAACTAAATATCAATCTCAATTAGTAGGATTTGGTTGTAATATCCATTTTGAATCTCCATTAAACTCCATTCATGTCTAACAATTACACCTAAGTAATACCTACTTATAATTCAAAGGGTAAATGGCGATTAAATGACATATAAAGGATAAAAATTCAATCTTTATGGTAAAAAATAAGCATAAGTAATTGATCAAGATTTCCTTCCAATGGAATCAAACAGGAAACTCACCTTGTGCTTAGCTTTAGCAGTTCCGGTCTGCGACAAGGCGACGAGAGGAGGGATTCCTCCTTCCCTAACAAGAAGTCCTCTATTCCTTACACCATCAACACATAGCTGCAAAAGAGTCATCACTGCAAATTCCTTCCCTTTATCCGATCCATCTTCAATCACTTCCACAAGTGCAGCAATTCCTCCTTCCTCAACTATACTTTCTTGCCCCATCTCGATACCTGTTAAGCTACTTAACACCACCATAGCCTTCTCAGCTAACCCTGTTCCCTCCTCACACACTAACTCCACCAATGGTTTCACAGCACCAGCACTCACCGCCCGTTCTTTATTCAATCTCACCGTGCATAGCTTATACAACGTCGTTAGAGCATCCTTCTTTCCCCGATTCGTCCCGTTTATTAACAGCGCCACTAATGGGGCAATAGCACCACAAGCACCAATGGATAACTTATTCTCATCTATCAAAGCTAAGCTTAGCAACCCACAAGCTGCATTCTGTTTCGAAGTTTCAGTGCCCGTTTTCAACACGTAAATCAAAGATTTTATCGCCCCGGAGTTTGTAATTAAGGTTTTATTCGGTTCGTGAAGCGACAGATTGAGAAGAGCTGTTACAGCGTGTTCCTGAGTCCGTGGATCGGAGCACCGGAGAAGTGGTAACAATGCCGGAATAGCACCAGACTCTCCGATTAAAGCTCGATTATCAGCTCGATTTTTAGCTAAAAACCTCAATTTCTCCGCCGCCGATCTTTTCACGGCAACCGACGGTGACTGTAAACTGTCGACGCAGAGTTTCACCGTCGGCTGAAGATCCTCCGGCTCAATGCTTTCCATTATCTCTGTCGAAAACGTCTCCCGCTGCAGAAACCCTACACAAGGTTCCGGTTCCGGTTCAGGTTCACTAACGGAGCTCTGATTCGGATCCGAATTTGGGATGTAAGCTAAACGTTCCAACTCACCGGAAATATCACTGCTATACGCCGAGAAATCACTGAAAGTATGGGAAATTTCCAGAAATTCCACATCGGAAAAAGAAGATTTATCAACCGGCGGCTTCTTCGCTAGCTCAGTAAGGCGAAAATCAACGACGGAATCTGTAAGGTTCTCATAAACCGGACCGGAGTTTTCGTAGTCGGTTTGGTACAAATTGGACCGGATAGTGCGCATGGACCGGCCGATTGAACGTCGGTGAACTTTGGCGGAGGACGGCGGTGGAGTATAGTAATAAGGCCGTGTTTGGGAGTAATGGGTAGTAGAAGAAACATGAGAATGAGAATTTTCTAGCGAAACCATATTTGGAAACTTTGCAAAAACAGAGTTTCAATTAGTCAAATGTGAGTTCAAAAATCTCAGATTTGGAGAAAAGGGTGGCTCTTTTAATGGGTTTTAAGAAATTTTCATGGCGGAAAATGTGAATAAAAAGGGAAGAAATGAAATTCAGAAACAGAGCAAGAACGATGGAGTTTTCAAATGTATTTGAAGAATTGTTAGATTTGGTGAAAAGGGTGTTTTTTGATGTTGGTTTAAGAAATTTTCATGGCGGAATTTGAGAAGAAAGTGGAACTGAGAGAGAACTCGAATGAGTGATGAAAATGGTGGATTTATAGAGAGTGGAAGAAGAAGAAAGGATGAAGATGAGTGGATTCGTCTATTTGGTGGCATTTTGATTTTATTAATTATTATTAATTAATAAAATCCCTTATAAGAAATTAATGGCTAGTATTTGTTTCTATACTGAAATCCGATTAAATTCGAATTCATATGTCGTTGCAAGACTTTTTAAATCTGAATTCATGTATATTGTAATGGAAATGAAGTATTAACTTTGAGTTTGAATTTTTTTTATTAAGGATAAATAGATGAATTCTAAATCATTCTATTATAATTAATGTTGGTTATTATTATGTATAGTTTAAGAACATTGCATTCACTTGCATACTTCCTAAATCTGAATTCACACGTTGTAGATTTGTCGCCTTCCAGAGTTTCCTAAATTTGAATTCACACATTAAAATGTTTAGTTAAGAATGGATGTATCTCTGGATCAACCTCGAATTCAAAAAATTTAATTAAGAATGGATGGATTTCAAATCCTTCCATTACGATCCAGATTATTAATGGTTAACATTAGTTATTATAATGTATGTCTAAGAACGTTGCATACTTCCTAAATCTGAATTCACACGTAAACTTTCTGCCTTCCAAAGTTTTCTAAATCTGAATTCACACATTAAAATATTTAATTAAGAATAGATGAATCTCTTGGATAAGCCTCGGAGTCGAAATATTTAGTTAAGAATGAATGGATTTCAAATCATTCCATTATTACTGCTTGTAGTGTTAGAATGTAAAGTAAGTTTTTTACTTTTTAAGTCTTATGATCTTAAATTAAAAATAAGTGAAATATAATGACATCACTCCAATATAGATGATAGATATAATATTTTAATTCAATTCATTATCAAAAGTTGGCTCATAAATAAAAATTGTCCAACAAAAGGCTCATTCCTACCAATGTGAGAGATTTAACTGTTTTAGATAGATGAAAAATTAAAATTTAAAAATTAATAAAAAATTCTTTATAAAATAATTAAAAAGTAAAATAAAATAAATTAATTAAAAGGAGAAAGTAATCTTCTAAGATTAATTTATAAAAGGTATAGTGACCAATATTTATTTAACTTCTCAAATTAGTAAGTGTCACTATCTGTGCTATCATAAAGTATTTGAACCCACATAGGAAAAAAGTGGGTAAGGTGAAATACTGCCGTCAATCATAAAAAAAAATTAAAATTAATAAAAGTTTCTGCCGTTTTTTGTGTCACATTCATTCTTTCTAATTCCATCAATTTTTTCCAGATAAAAACAACACTTACTTTATTTGTTTTTCATTCGATATTAAGTACTCGTATTGAAATTAATTTAAATTTAAAATTTGTATTGAAAAATTCAATATCTTATTAAGGTCAATTATAGAGTTATATAGATGAAGTTTCAATAGAGATGAGATTTCATCTTAGTTATTTGAGTGTTTTTTTATACACAAAAATAGTTAATTTGACCTTGATAATAGAAATTTGTCTGTTAGAAATTTTGAACGTTTAAAAATAGGATAATATCGTTGTTGGAATATTAATCTTGTTCCTCAAAGTTCAAGCCAAATATAAACCGTTTAGTTTAGTTTAAATGTTGATTTAATCCTTTTTTCTTAAAAAATTTTGTACCTTAAAAAGCTTATATCGTTAATCAATAATAAGAAATTGAATTGAGCTCATTTTGCCCCTAAAAAAATAACGTAGTTTAGAAACAGTGACCCTAATATTTCTGTCGATTGTACTAAATAAATGCTACACGGTTGAGTTAATTACAACTTAAAACAATACTTTTATATTGCTAACTAAAAGGATCATGTTTATTCTTGTTTAAGTACATGAAAAATATTAAAACGTTAGATTAGAGCACGACCAAACAATATTAATTATGTCATACTATTTTTAATCACATGATATTTGACAAGTCATACGCATTAATTTTGTCGTTGACGAATTTGAGGAAGATTAATTGAGGGGTGTGGTCGGTACGAAAGAAAATATTGATTTTTTTTTAAAAATAAATGTTTTTTCAAGCTTCATCATGATTTAGATTTTTGGGGTTTTAAAAAGGAAAAATTATATATAATAGCAAATTATTAATTCAAATTAAATGCTATAAATATACTTTGATTTAATTGTATCATATAGCAAACTATTGCTATTTTCGCCATTCTCCCTGGTGGAATCTCGTTCGCCACTCTCGTTTGATGGCAGTCTCTCTCGCTTTTATACAAATACAAATGTATAAAATGTGTTTGTGTTTGTATAAAGCGAGAGGAAATTGTATATACACATATATTTTCGTTCCCCTCTCTCCCCTCTCCCAAATCTCGCTCACCACCCTTGCCTCTCTCGCTTATACAAACAGAAACAAAATGTATAAATTGCGCTTCTGTTTGTATAAAGCGAGAGACAATTGTATATACATATGCAAATACATATATCTTCGTCCTATACACTTATAATTATACAATACAAATATTTCTCTGCCCAGTTTTCTTTTGCCTTTCTCTCTTTCTCGTTTTATACATACACAGATTATACAATTGATCTTTTGTATACAACTGCTTTCTTTTGTATATGTATAGCGAATTATACAACTGCCTTCTTTGTATATGTATAGCGAATTATACAATTGTTTTTTTTTGTAAATGTATAGCGAATTATACATATATATGTTTGCTATGGAGCGCAATTATGCAAACTTTGTTATAGCATACAAATATGAATTTTATATTTGTTATATGTGACAGTTGCTCTTTTTAAAAAAATACTAAATTATGATTATTATTATTTTGAAGTTTTTGATGTGTATAAGCACATGAATTTTTTAGAAAATTATTATCTAACTCTGTTTCACCTGAAATTTGAAGGGTCTATCTCAAACAAACTGGGCTTCACCATGACTATATAACTTTTATTTTATTTTTTGCGTTTCAAGGTCCTGAAATTCAAAAATAGGATTATTAGAGCTTTCGATGTGTATAAACACACATTTTTTTGAAAATTTGTCGTCAAGACTCTTTTTGCCCCGAAATCTTGAAGGTCCATTCCAGATTGACATAGCTTTTTTTTTAACGTTTTACGGTGTGTTTGGTATGAAGGAAAATGTTTTCCATGGAAAATGTTTTCTTGGAAAACAAGTTGATTTTTGACTTATTTTCTCATGTTTGGTTGGTGAGTAGAAAATATTTTCTGAAAAAGATTTTTAGTGTTTGATTTATGAATGAAAATGTTTTTGAAAAATTTCTTTTATTTTTACTAGAGTAAAAAATAATTGTTGAAATTGAAAATATTTTTTAAAAATAAACTTAATTTTTTTTGGGGGGTGGGGGCTGGTAGGGGGTGGGGGGTGGGGGGGTCAAGGGTAGGGGAGAAAAATTGACATTTTGAAGTTAAAAATATTTTTTAAAAACAAATTTAAATTTTTTTTTGGGGGTGGGGGGGTTGGTAGGGGGTGGGTGGGGGTGGGGGAGGGGGGGGGCTGGTAGGGTGTGGGTGGGGGTGGGGGGTCGAGGGTAGGGGTGAAAAATTGAAATTTTAAAGTTAAAAATATTTTTTAGAAACAAACTTAAATTTTTTTTTTGGGGGGTGGGGGGTTGGTAGGAGTTGGGTGGGTGGGGGTTCGAGGGTAGGGGTGAAAAAATGAAATTTTGAAGTCGAAAATATTTTTAAAAACAAACTTAATTTTTTTTTTTGGGCTGGGGGGGGGGGGGCTCGTAGGGGGTGGGTGGGGCGTGGGGGGTCGAGGGTAGGGGTGGAAAAAAATGAAATTTTGAAGTCGAAAATATTTTCTAAAAACAAACTTAAAATTTTTTTTGGGGGGTGGGGGGCTGGTAGGGCGTGGGGGGGTCGAGGGTAGGGATGAAAAAATAAAATTTTGAAGTCGAAAATATTTCTTAAAAACAAACTTAAATTTTTTTTTGGGGAGTGGGGGGGGGGTGGTAGGGGGTGAGTGGGGGCTGGGTAGGGGGGTCGAGGGTAAGGGTGAAAAAATAAAATAATATTTTTTAAAAACAAACTTAAATTTTTTTCTTTTTGAAGGGGGTGGGGGGCTGATAGGGGGGGGGGCGAGGGTAGGAGGTGGGGGTGTAAAAAAATAAAAATTTGTCGTCAAGACTCTTTTTGCCCCGAAATCTTGAAGGTCCATTCCAGATTGACATAGCTTTTTTTTTAACGTTTTAGGGTTCTAAAATTTGAATTCATGATTACAGTATTTTTTAGTGTATATATTTTTCGAAAAATTGTTGTTGGACTCCATTTTTTTTCTAAAATTCAGAGGGTCCATCCCAAACGGCATGAGTTTTGCCATGAGTGACGTCACTTTTTCTTTTGTTGAGTTTTGTCCTAAAATGTTATATCATATGATTATTTGAGTTTTCTGTTAGCATGTGATTTTTTTCTTGAAAAAATGTTGATGAATTCTGCTGGCCTTAAAATTCAAAGGATCTATCCAAAACGGCCTAAATTCGCCAGCACTATGTCCAAACACCTCCTTGTCTAGATTTTTTTTTTTGTGAGCAATTGAAAATTGAACATCGAAAGCAAAAAGGATTAAATCATCGAATCCAAATATTCGAGTGGAAGTTAGAGAAGAACGTTATCACAATTTCGATACACTTATTTTATCAATCAAGATCATTTACAACATGATCGATATATTACAATTCATATAATAAGATTATTCGATCAAATTAATTTAAAAAGTAATTATGAACTTTGACATTAATTCAAATTTCAAGAGTCAAATAATAGAAAATCTTCAAAAAACGCATGAATGAATCGTGTTATGTTCTCCATAAATAGTACTCCCTCAGTCCCTAATTACTTGTCCATTTTGACAAATCAAGAAAGGACAAAAAAATTTACCCATTATACCCTTAATTAATTACTTTGAAAATGGTAGTACTAGTTTTTAATTCATCAACTTCATAATTAATAGGGGTAAAATGATAAACTCACTACATCAATTATTGTTTTCTTAATAGGTGTGTCAATTCAAAAGTGAACAACTAATTAGGGACAGAGGGAGTATTATCTAGTTTTAATTGTTAGTAGGTGAGATGTACTTCTTCGGAATTCAAATCAAAATATTATTTCTCATAGAAAAAGTTCATCTTTTAATTTAATATTTATTAAGTATTAGGAGTAGGGTTACCATTTTTGAAGTTTTTTTGTTTTGATTCTCCGACAATCTTAAATCCAAATTAAACCTACTTATTTAATTTACAGTGAAGTCTGTATTAATACGGATTGTAGTGGAATGGTTCAGAAATTATCAATTCCAATTTCAATTAGAAATCTTATAATTGAGTCTCAAAATCACCAAAATTCAAGATAAAAAATGAACATTTCAATTTTTTACTATTTTTTTTTATATTACAAAAAAAAGAAGAAGAGAGGAATAAAGTAGTGAAGTAGCAACAAATTAAATTGAGTATAATTATACGTCAAGTTAAATTACGTAGACAACTTCGTTTTCTCCTCACTTTTCAATTGGGCCGTCGAAAGATAACGTATCTTATTCTCAATCATATTTCATTTTCAAAATATCATAGTATCCCTTTCTTAGATGATGTTTCCACGAAATTTCATATATATATTTGGTATCTTATAAAAGGACAATAAAGAGAGACAAATATATATTTTTATGAATCTTTTGTCAAAACAAATGCCATTTAAATATTAGATTCATATTAGTTAATTACGAATAATATTATTATTATTTATTAATATCATAGTCAGAAATGGAGACAACATTATTATAGGATGTGTGCAAGAAACTAAGATGTAAACGTACGTACTTCCTTCTTAGTGAGTTGTATAAAAATATACTATAAATAGATTTATTTATTCCGAAAACAAAGTTAATTGTAAAAAAAATAAAACTATATTGTTACCTTTTTCACAGGAGTATCATATCTTAATTATTCATTGTTATCTTTTAGCGAGAAAAAATCGTTAATTAGTGACTCAATAGCAATAAATTAATAATATATTTTTTGATTTAATTTATCGATCAATTTAATTTTTGCGCACCAAATTGATGATGGAATCCACCAAATTAAAATCCAAGTTTGGTACTGCTCCTCCGCCAAATATCAACTGTTTAATTGTTAGGTAATGTCTGATGTTTCATATCCTCTTTAAACATTTTTATTTGCACACTTTAACTTGATCAAGCAACAAAATAAAATTACCACTTAATTTTAGTGAAATATAGTTCATTTTGTCTCAATTTATGTGACGAGTACTATTAGATATTTTGATTGAATCAACAAGAAAAGAAGAAAAAAACAATATCTTTTCACACGAAAAAATTAGAAAGATTTTTAGTATTTCAATGAGAATTTGTTTCTCACCATGCATTTTCTTAGTGAGCTGGTCCGGTCGGGAATAAGGTGGAAAAAATATCACATTTTGGAACACAAATTTCTCATTAATTCTTGGTGGAAAAAGTCCTTGTTTGCGTATGTACGCAATTTAAGAAAGAAAAAATTAATAACTTTTGAAACTTGGAATCTAAAACAAATCACAGATTTAAATCATTAATCAATTACTTCTAATTGTCCATAAGCACTTAAAATCATTAATGAAGCATAAAATAGATGATTAGTGGCTTAATACCAAAGATTCATACATAATTATATATCATGACTAGCATAATTAGATACCTAATTAATTTAAACATTTTAGCGGCTCCTTCTGAATTCTTTTGGCTTATATATAATGATGAAAGGAAAAAACAACAAATCAATTGTTTTTTTTAATCATATGAAATTAGAACCATTGCATAATGCCATTATTAATTAGAAATAATATAATGTCCCTAAGATTTCTAGTGATTTGTTTCTATTAAATGCAACATTGCTTAGTTGTTTAAAAATTCAAATAAGATTTTTATTGCTAATTAAAAAGATTATGTTTGTCCTTTTCTAGTACATGAAAATTATCAAAAGTGTGTTAAGGTATATTTTGTCGAATGTACTTGTAAATCACATGATTATAAGTAACATGCCACACGCGTTAATTTGTGTACTATAAAATTTTAATATTTGTTTATTGGCAATAATATTAGCACTAACTATAATAATTAGATTGATTACTTTGTGCATTGGGTTGAAGTTTACATGATAACCTAACAAAACACATATATTCGATAGATCCTTGACTTAAAATAAAAAATTTGATGTGGGATAGTAAGAAAATAAGACGGTAAAATAGCAAGATACAAAATAACTAAAGCAACAGATCGATAGTAGTAATACATACACATTGAACGGTAAGAAATTGCGTGAAGAAGGGCAAGCCTCTACGTCTCCCACACAACAAGTGACAAAATTCGGCTATTAATTTACTAACTCTTTACTCTAATTCTTGATCTTCAAACATTTATATCAAGGGTCAGGTCTTCAATCTACTGAAGTTATGACATGTTCTGTCTATAACCACCTTCTCCAAGTTCTTCTTCAGCCTACCTCTATCTCTCATAACTCAGGCTACAACTATTTTATCCCGTATAATTTCATTCTTAATCATATCATTAGTTACTAGCATGCTCACTTATCCACATCTTCATCTTTAAAACCTTCATCTTCTGGATAATGACGTTTTTTTATTGAGTAGCACTCTGCCCCATACAACAATATTGATCTAACCAACCCAAGTCTAGGCTCCATCGTACATGTCCTTAGTAGTCCTTATGTAAGCCACACATACACCTTTAAACTCCATGCATCTTCAAAGGACCTCCCCAGGGACTTATTTATATGCCTTTGTTGGATCAATGAATATCATATGAGAGTCTCTATTACTGTCCCTATACTGCTCCAACAATCTCTTCACAAGATAGATGAGACTATAGCCGATTGCCCTCGCATAAATTCAAATTGGTTCTTGTAGGTAAACACACTCCTTCTCATCCTCATATCGACTACGTTCTCTCATAAGTTACATGTTAATCATCCCATCATTTTGAAGAGGATGTAATTAGCATTTTAGTTCCTCAATTATGGATTAACTTTAAATTTTGTAATATACGATGATTAAGTAAATTGAACCTTTTATTAACAAAAATATGTTCTTTTTATCCTTTTAAAACAACTTTTAGAACAATATTACCCTCAATATTGAGTAATTACATTGCAAAGTTAACATTACACAATGGTCATAAATACCATAGTGATAGATAATTTGGTAAATTCGTGAATAGTTAATTGAAGATTCAATGTGCTACGTCAAACATCATCAAAATAAAAATAAAATCTATCAATAATTTTCTTGATTTATATAAGCTATTAAATTTTCTTGAAATTATTAAAAAATTAAATGTAGTAGAAAAAGTAGCTCAAATGCTGCTTTAGATGATAGATCCAAATTCCCAACTATAAGTTGTTTATATAAATTTCTGGCTCCGCCACAGAATAATTTGGGATCCACCAAAATCGGAATTCTGGTGCTTCTGCCATATATCAACTGTTCACTTTCTTGTTAGGTGAAATTTCATTCTCCAAATGCATTATAGTTTAAGATTTTTTTTTTCTCTTATTAGTTTTTTTTTTTAAATGATATATATTTTTTATTTTCATAGTGAGGAACTTTTATATTAACACGACATATTTAATATATATAGTTGAACTCAACTTGTTTAGGACCGTAGTTATAGTTATAATTAACCACTAAAGTATTATAACATGTTTTAGAGCACATGCTTATAAATTTATCTCTCTGTTTTTTTAATAAAATAAAAATTAGCGACGAGTTAAACAATGACAAACAAAATGAAACGAATGAATATTCCCTTTCTTTGTTGTCACTTGTATATTGAATGTCAAATTAAATTAAATTTATTAGCTAAAATATTAGATGCATTTTTTGTCATCTCACTACCGACTAGTAGGAAATATGCATTTTTCAAAACCAAATAGGGAACCTATGGTTCTAAACTAGACTAGATATGGCACATGTTGACTTTATGCCTTGTATTTTGGTTGATTTGAATTGCGATTCGATCAAGAAAAGTTAGCCGTGCATCCAAAATTGAAGGGTAAAAAGGGAATATGTGATGGTCGCGACAATTGAGAGACGATAGGCACAAGATTGGAGAAAAAAAGGCTCACTATCGAACTTATTGATAGTTCGTGGTTAGAGTGTGACTGTGATTACGGGAGAACTTGTGAGAGTTGCACAATCATGGAATAAGTATAAAAGGTAGCACGAAAAGAGTATGGCTGTGCGAACTCATTTCAAACTCCGTTGAGTCTCACATCGACAAGATAAAGAGATCGAATTTGGACCGTTTATATGGTCATGGAAATTCTTTCTTCATGAGCTAGATTTGGGAAGTGCTCTAGGTTTAAGGTCCATTTGACATGGTATCAGAGTCAGTCATATCCCAAATTATGGTTTGCCTATGTTAGACCCTTGTATTAAATTGTTCATGCTCCAGATGTTCAGCCATAGACATGAGATTGGATGTTAAGTCCTACAAATAGTGGGATGAGGAAAATTTAGACTCTTTATATGACCGTAGACAATATTGATCTCCTCATGAGCTAGTTTTTTGAGATTGAATTAGAATATTGAAATTTAGACTCTTTATATGACCACGGACAATACTCTCCTCATGAGCTAACTTAATGGGTTTGCAATTGTGATTTCCTATATTGTTTCTTTGGTCGAACCTCATTAAATCCTTATATTATTTCCTTAGTTCTTTAAAAATTCAGTTTTTGCAAGATTATGTGCTAATAAACCACTAGTATTCCCCAACAAACATAACTAATAAACTAGGATGACCATCAATGGACTGTGCTATTTGGGGAGAACTAGTGGCTGAGGTAGCACATAAAATTGCTTTGTTGAATTTCTAAAGTTGGCATTTGAGTTTTGACAAGACCTCACTTTCATGCCAACCCTCCTAGCTTTATTGTTATAATGCACAAGCTGAATTTTTTCTATTCTAATGGATTCCACTTCGCTTGCTTGCACGACTTCTTGTTTGCTACATGTCCATAAATAAGGATAATAAGGTATCCTCAAATGTCAGCATTGAACAAATCATTGGTTGTTGACCTGACCTGATCGACCCAATCATGATACCGAAGGATGGAACTTTTTCTCGATAACTCTGGGTCCCAACTCTAACTACTCCAATGCATAATATGAAAAACTCAATAAATCATGTCTTTTTGGGAAAACCGTACAGGCTTGACCAAAAGCAAGCAATATCACACCTTGTTAAGAATATATTTGAGTCATTTAAGCCCAACAGAGATCATGGTTACAACCGTGGAAGGATTATGTTTATTCAGTAGATACAAGAATGTAGATATCCTATATATAACATCTTCCTGTTATAAAACGAGGGACTCGACCAGGAAAATTGTTATGAATCAACTCCAGCCTGACAGGAACTTTGACGTCACAAAATCAATTATTGGGCCAAAAAGGTTGATTTGGGATCCAGGCCCAATTAGTGACTAATTTAAAAGGAAGAGAAGTTACAAAGAGGGTTATGCGTATTGTGAAGAAACTGTCTCTTTCTCTCATCTTCTTTCTAGAGTATAAACTTCTCATCCCCATTCTTTTATGTATCTTAGTTACTTGTTCCTTTCATTGTAATTCAAGTGTTTACGTGTTGTCGTTGTAATATGGCTATATTATTATATAATGTTTGAGTATTTGTGTTGAGAAATTGGGTTTGTTGCAAAAATATAGTCCAACCGCTTTTTACTAAGAAATGTCGAGGGCCAATGCCATTGGCCCAATGGTGCACGGTTCAAAACTCAGTGGATATATATTGGGCCTGCCCGTTTACCCTTTTCCACTTAACACTGACATTTTGTCTATGGCAGAGTTCAAACCCGTGATGTGTGCCTAATTCACACATCTCACACCGTGCTCTTACCACTAAAGATCAAAACTAAAGTTCATAGGAAGGCAAAAGATTGGCAAGATATGTTCTATTATTAATGTCAGCTTCTTGCAAACAAAACAAGAAGACATTTTTGTAGGTCACACATGAGCTTTACACAGTTTCTTAGACCATATAGCAAGATTACAGTAGCTACTAAAAGAAAATCAGTAGCAATATCTCAGCTAGCGATAATGGAACTTGTAATGCAGGACAAGTAGTAAATTTTCTTGGCCTAATATGCTCACATCCACAAGATGGAGCTTTATCAGGTTCAATAATGAAAGAACTTAACTGGTTCTGAAGTGTCCGCTTTCCATCTCCTATGATACTCATTCAGATAGCTGCAAGGCCTCGATAAACGCTTCCTTGAGATGAGGGTTCGTGGCAGCTACACGTTGTGATGTGATGTCAAATTCCGAACCAGATCTGATGCAAAAGAAACACAACTACTCTCAATGACTATTCTTTTAGTGTGAAGTAAATACTTGAAACTATTTTCATAAAACAAATGCCGGATTTTTCTTATTGTTCCTTCACTTCAGGAGCGGAGCTACAGTTCTAGCTACGGATTCGGCAAAAGCTAATAGCTTTGCCAAAAAACCTTGTATAGTGTTAAGAAATTCACTTAACAACTCAAATTCCGGATCCACCTCTGCTTCACTTAAACACTTATTAAATGATTGGTCTTACAATAAATTTTCAAGAGTTCAGTTAATTATTTGATTCAAGAAACCTTCATTTTTCGAGGCAAGAAGAGATATAGAATCCATAATAACGTATATTTTACCATATAACGACGTCTCAGGTAATCTGTAATCCTCTAATTTGGGATACTATCTCTAATTCAACTGATTAAAACTAAGCAACTGCCTAATCTACGTAGATTAATCACAATCAACACAAATTTCAACTATTAAGCAATTGCCTATTTACGTTAATACTAGTTGAAACTTCATTTTGTCCCTTTTCACTATAAGAAAAGTATATGTTACTCACGGATCAAACAGGACGCCTCCAGCTTCCTTCACTATTACAGCACCACCAGCCACGTCCCTGTAAGTAGATACATTCAGTCAGCAACATATCGTAGGCAATCAGATCGGAAAAATTGTCTTACCAAGGGCCTCCGAATCCAATTAAATAGAAGAGTTCAAGCCTTCCACATGCCACCCAACAGAGATCAAGTGCACACGAACCACACATTCGGAGTGATCTAACCTGTAATATAACATTCAAGCTAATTTTATTGTGTCTGAATACGTTTCGTAACTGAACTGAACTTTGGACGCCTACCTTGAAAAGCAGGTTATTGATTCTCCTCGTTGTAGTTTCTACAGTTAAGTTATCCCGTGTAGTTCCGACCTGCTCCAGTAAAACAAAATTTGAGTAGATTTTGAGTATATCAAAAAGGTAAACAGCAAAAGCGAATATGCATATTTTATACATGTAATTTCAGATACAGTCTACTATAGTGTGTACAACATCAAAATATGACACTAAAGAACGATGTGTTCCATAATTTCACGTAGAAGAAAAGCGGGATTTATGAAAAACTAACAGAAGTTCACACATTTGGAGTTGGACATTAGTCTTGAAAACGATTAATCAAAGTTTATGTTCATATCATCAACCATCATTACAACAGGATAATCAAATTGCAGAAGTAGGTTCTGTTTCATTGCCATTCATGAACTAAATGATCCTTGCTGAGATCGAATAATAAAGCAACAATAGAGACGGTGAATTACCTCTGTGCCAAGGAGGGACTTCACAAGTTCGAACTGCGAAGATACTGTACATACCAAAGTATTAGAGATCAATAGAGTGTAAAATATACAATGCAATAACAGGTACATCGCGTTTGATATGTGGCATACCTTTGATAGGCTTCCCATTAAGATACGCACCCTTCCCATCAATTCCAGTGAAAAGCTACATGTCAAAAATCTACCTTTTTTACTACATTCAATCAGCCATTTGAAGCACCCGCCCACAAAGTAAAGAAAAAAAAGAAAGAAATGCTAGCTGCTTTAATCCATCGAAAAAAAATTAATTACTACTTGCTGCTCTTTATTACTGTTTGGGAGCACTAAATATCTCACCTCGTCAATAATTGGGTCATAAACAACGCCAACTGTTGGAATCTTCCCAATTGTGAGTCCAATCGAGACACAGACAGAAGGAAACCTACAGCAATCACATAGTGCCGAGAAATGGCTCGAGAGGCTCATCTAACAATAATACAATATTAATTAGTTTGTCACAAAATATACAAATTATGCTTACCCATGCACAAAATTAGTTGTTCCATCAACCGGATCAACTATCCAAGTCGGTTCATCAGTTAACTCAAAATCTCCAGTAGCAGCCGCTGTTTCTTCACCAATGAACTAAAGTGAAGGTATATTACAGTAAAGAATGAGAAACAGAATGACTGGAACTTTCCAAATAGTATAGTTAACGGAGCTCTATAAGTTAAAACACTATCGGTGAAAGTTAACCTTGTGGCTCGGAAAATGTTGCTTGAGATGATTGAATATGAGATCTTCACATGCCTTGTCGGTCTCCGTGACCAAATCCACCTACATTCAGTAAAAGGGTAAATCAAAGCCTAAAAACACAATCCTCCTACTATAATGTCTTGTTAACTTGACTTTTTAAGTTTTTCCTATATGATCGATAATATTGTCCGGGAAAACATGCTTTCTTGATGGTATCACTTACCAATGACTTGAATTTTCCGAAGTGTTGTCATCTAGAAAAATATTTTCAACAAAAAGGGAACAATGACTTCTCTAAGTTATAACAACAGGACAAATGTAACATAGAAGTTATGAGTTCATCACTACTGTATATGTACAACAAATAAATTTTGAACTCAATACATCAAATAGACTAGTGAAATTTCGGACACGAACCCATAAAGTTCAAATCTTTGATATGCAGAAGTCATTTTCCTTCACAAATATCGCAATTCTATCTCTAAATCACTTGCTTCAACCAATACGTAAACATTGTTATCGCTTTTAGTACTCAAATATATCACAAACACTTTCATTATAGCCTATACTACCCAAAATACAAATCATCATATATAACAACATACCCCGTGTAATCCCACAAGTGGAGTCTGGAGAGCTTAGAGTATACACACACCTTACTCCTATCTCATAAAGATACCGAGTCCATGATTTATCATTGGTGTAACTACATTGATCCATGGGTGGTCACTTGAACACCATTCATCGAAAAATTATATTATGTATATAGATATAATATTATGTACATATAAATAAATAAATAAATCTTTAAAGACATATACTAAAGATTTGAACACCCTTAACAAAATTCCTAGCTTCACCACTATTTCGAATAGAACCTCAGCTCAGCTCAAGTAAAGCATCTCGAAGCACTTTAAAAAAGAGAATACATAAATGAAAACAATAACAACAACAATACTACAATACTAGTTTGGTAATCACATGAAGCACAAATAATCAAAATTACAGAAATTTAAAAAAAAAATAAAAAATACCTGGCCTTTGTGCACCACATGCTTAGTCTCATGAAATCCTTTGCGGATTATCTGCAAAACACCACAAAAAATGAGAAAATCAAAATCAAGAAAACAGAGTAAAAATTAAAACTTTAAAAGTGTGATAAAGGAACAATAAAAAATTGAAACTTTTTTTTAGGAAAACAAAAACAAAAATCAATTGGGCATAGTTTAATTTAGATTAAATTAACCTCTCCAGCTCTTTTAGCTGCATCAACTGCAACAGCCAAGAATTCTTCTAGTGAACCTAAAATTCAAAAAAAAAAAAAAAACAATTTAGATGGTGATACATAAACAATTCTAAAATTAATGTGTGAATGTGAGTTGTTTGAAGAATAGAGCAATGGGGACTCACCATTTTGAGCCATCTTCAATTGTAATATATTTTGTTGAGTGATGGATTGGAAAATAGACAAATTGATTTAGGCAAATGTAACTTCTTCTCTTTTAAGGTCTAATATTTAAAAATTGTGCAAATATAGTTTTTGGGAAATTACAATGTCAGGTTTAGGTTTAATGTCAAGTAATTATTTTAATTTTGAGTATGTATATCTTAACGCCTTATAAAATAATCATCTAAACACTTTCAAAATTTATATGGCATATCAATATCAAATGTCTTGTGAAAACAGTCTTTATTCCTTCACAAAATAATGGTAAACCATGCGTACACTCTATTCTCTAAACTTCATTTGTGGAATTTCACTAGATATGTTATTGTTGTGTTGTTGTCAGCATCGAATGTCTAAGGAAGACAATGAGAACGAATTGACGTATTTAGTTATCAATTGAGACTAAGCTAAAGTGTCTAAATGTACACTCTCAAAGTTTTGAATTTTTTACCTTCAAGTAAGGATCAAAGTTCAAAAACAATAACTTACATAATTACACTAATTAAATATGTTATTATTATTGCGTTAGCGTAACATATGACAGAACAAAAATGCAATTATTCGTCGGCAAATTTGTCAATATGTCATTTTAATCCTAGGATTTAGAATATTTGGAGTATAAAGGACAGATAATTCAATTGGAAAAATATGAGAGGAATATTAGAAGGTGGAGGAATCTTTGGTTGTAAATTGTTATTAATAAAAGTTTTAAAATAGGAATTAGATGCCAAAGTTATCACTCTCTCATGAATTTTGTATAACTTATTTCCTTCGCGAAGTTTTTTTATATAACCACTTGATATTTAATTCAATTTATACGCATCTTAATTTATTTGTCAAATTATCATTTTCAACCACAAGTATATGTTATCTACACAGCAAAAAATAAGGTTCATAATCAATTACTATACATCAACATAGAATATATGAGGTATCACAATTCATACATAAGTTATCAGTAAAAAATAAAAATTAACGACAGATAAATTCCATTGTTAATGAATGAAATCGATTTGTTCATCCTATTTAATAATGGATTGGCAATAAATTTTTAAAAAAATTGTTAGCTACAAGTAATTTATCAACAAATTAATGATGATAGCTCATATTATTTACATGTTTTACTTAATATCCGATGTATTTACCATGTGGCATATATTAAAAGAAAATTAAAAAGTTGACCACAAAATGGGGATTTTAATTTACTTTGCTTTTTAAAATGGTGTCACGTTATTTATGCAAGGTTAGTTGCTAAAATGGAACTCTACTTGTGTTTTTAGAACCAGGTATAGCATTTTTGTCCCTTTTTTTCTTTCTTTCTATGATGTATAAATATAGTTTAGTTATTTTTCCATTACAATAGTTAATTTTATAATTTTTTGTGCGATAAATTGATAATTGGATGATAAATTATCGTTCGATAGTTATATGCCCTCAACGTTAGAAAGGCATATCATAAAGTTTCTAGGTATAACTTATGTCTTATATTAGAAAAATTAAGGACATATATAACAGAGTCAACACTACTAACAAACCATTTTTTCCACATTGACAGTTTCAGATGAAACTGTTTGGTGGTTATTTTCACAGATATTTTAATTAAATCGGCGAGAAAAGAAAAAATGATAGTGTTTTCACACGAAAAAATAGGAAGCTTCTCATTATTTGAGTAAAAATATGTTCCCACTATGCGTTTTTTCGATAAGTTAGTTCTATGAAAAACTCTTAATTTGTTATATAAATTTTTCATTGATTTCGAAGTTGAAAAACTTATATTTCTAAGAGTGAAAAAAAACAAAATAAGAACAATCACCAATGAATGATAACTTAGAATTTTGGCACATTAATTTGCAAATTTTAATTCAAGAAATTGAATTTAAAAAGTCTACTACAAGAAAAAGATTATAATTCAAGAAGAAGATTTTCTTTAAAATTAAAGTAGTGTTGCCATTAATAAAGGAATCCTAAAAGAGAATGAACACAACAATTCTCGTGATGCTATAATGTCTTTTTGCCCTCCTATTCAACACACATGACAAGCCTATTTTGCACTTCATGACAAATTTATCAAATTTTTATTTAGCTTTTGAAACTTATTGTCTCGATTAATTTATATTTATGTTCTGTATGGATTTATTCAGAAGAGAACGATTTATACTAGAACTTTCATTAATTCCAAAGTCTAAATTTATCATGACTCCTGATTTAAAAATAAAGGGGTTCACTCCATTATGACATATACGTACGAGACAACCACATAATTTAAAAATAGAAGAGAAACCGTTTCAAAAAAAAAAAAGTCCAAAAAAATCAATTTTTTTGTAAACCTTATAGGATTAGTATGAAATTTATAAAATCCCTAAAAAAATCTTAAAAGACAAATAATTTGCTCATGAATTGAAATAAACTTGAATAAGACAATTTATTATTGGATCAAAATAAATTTAAATAATGTGCTTTTTAACTATGCTTCTTGAGAAATGACTCGATCTGACCCATTCCTCAAAGAAGTTTATATGGTCATATATATAAGGATTCCTATAACCATCTACTATTGATAGAAGATTAAGATGTAGTTAATTAATTAATTGATAAGTGTAAATCCACATACATATGCAAATTTCGAAAGGGAAATAGGAAAAAAGCCTAAAGAAATGATAACCTTATCAAGTGACCACAAAACATGCATTGTACATGTTCATTAAATGATTATTGTTTGCAAGACATACTCATACAAATTGAAGATTTATTTCATTAGCTTCTAACAATTACATATATTAGATTTCTTTCGAAGAGTAAATATTTCGTTCAGATATAACGTTATTATCAACTAAATTAAGTACGCATACATTGTTGTTCTCCATTTTCTAGGCTACATTCTACAAAGGAAGTAAGGTTCCTAAATTTTTCCCATGGCTTGTCCCACACTTCTGCTAAGTAGTTATGTGGTGAGTCACCGTCTTTGGCAGAGATGACTAGTCGATAATTAATTCCGGCAACAACTTGGCTTTCTCCTTTTGTTATTTCTTGAAACTCCAATCTTGTCTTCGCCTCTTTGTTGTGCTCATCAACTGAAAATTTTCCTATCTCCACGACCTCAGGGTCAGTTAAGTTGGTTATGGGATTCCAACCGCCTACGATAGCCTCTTTTCGACCGCCCTTTGCGTCGGAGACACGGAGGAGAACGGTGGCAACCACCACAAAGAGAGCCCCAAGGATGTGATTGAATTTGATGGCCATTTTTTCTCTATGTAAAAAGAAAATGAATGGAAAATATTTATGTATGACAATTAAAAGACTTCATTGGGTGGACTTATTTATAGTAGAAAATCCACACTTGTCAAGGGACTTAAATTTCCGAATTTGCCCTTTTAACCCTAATACTCCAATTTTATAAAAATCTATGTTTTTTTAAGAAAATTATGTCATCAACTTACCCATATATAATATTTGTATCTTTTTAGAAATAAAGAACTTGTTTCCCTCATATTCAACACATGAAAAGGCTACATTTTTCTAAACAATTATTTATTTATTTTATCATCTGGTATTCAAATATATGCATTGTCCTCACTAATTCAGAGTCATGTTGTGTAAAACTTATACAAAAGAAAAAAAAACAATTTGTATTAGAATTTTTTTGAAATTCTCAAGTCTCGAACTCGAAACATCTAATTAAAGGTATATCAATTCCTTTGTGACAAGTGACTAATATATTTATTATAGAATAGACTCCCTCAAAAAAGAAGTTCAAGAAATCAAAGTTTTATGAAACTTATAGGATTAGAATGACATTTATAAAATTCTTTAAAAAAAACTTTAGAAGACAAATAATTTATTATTGGATTGAAATAAACTTGAATAGCTTAATATAGAAATCCCGACGATAAATTATTATTAATAAGAAATTAAGATGTGTTGTTGCTTGATGAATTGATAGGTATATACATATATATACAAACATAATAAATAAATAATAATAAAAAAAAAAGAGGCAACAAGCAAAATAAAGGGAAAATGCATAAGTACCCCAAATCTATGCTCAAAATCTCTGAGACACACCTAACCTTTACTAAGGTCCTATTACCCCTCCCCCCCCCCCCCCCCGAACTTATTTTCTAATTTATTTTCTACCCCTTTTCGGCCTACGGGTGAGTGTTTTACTAACCATTACCTTAGTAAAAGTTAAGTGTGTCTCAGAGATTTTGGACATAGGCTGGGGGTACTTATGCATTTTCCCCAAAATAAATAAATAATGCTAACCTTATAAATTAATCATACACCATCAAATAAAATAAATCATCATGCAAAACGTACCCATATTAATTGAAGATTCATTTCATTAAATTCTATAAATCACATTAAATTTCTTTAGAAGATAATACACTTCGTCCATTCAGATCTAACATTTTTAATTTATCAATGAAACTTAGGTAAAAAACTGAAAAAACATTTTTGTTCTACACTTCTAGTAATTGTTTAAAGGAAGTGAGACTCTTAGATTTATCAGGCTTATCCCACACCTCAGCCAAGTAGTTATGCGTCGAATCACCGTCCTTGGCCTCGATGACCAACCGATAATTTATTCCCTCAATAACTTGATTTTCTCCTTTTATTACTTTTTGAAACTCTAATGTTGTCTTGGCCTTTTTGTTGTGTTCATCCACCGCAAATTTTCCTATCTCTATCACCTCCTCCGTTATACTGGTTATGGGCTCCCAATCGCCCGCCAAAGCCTCTCTCCGGACGCTTCTTGCGTCGGAGATATGGAGGAGAATGGTGGAAGCCACCACAAAGAGAGTCACAAGGACGGGGTTGAATTTGATAGCCATTTATTTTCTTTGTAAAAATGGAAAATATAATTTGTGTGGTGAATGAAAAGACCTCATTGGGTGGTCTTATTTATAGCGGAGGATTTTCAAATTAATCATTTCACACTAATACTCCAAAATTTCAAAATATATGAAATATGACTATTTTTAGAAATTATATAATTAGTTTACCATAATTTCTTTTTTCTTCATTTTAATTTAGGACTGAAAATCTAGTCAACACTTGGGTAAGTTTTACCAAAAAAGATGCACTTAGGTAAGTAAAATCTTTGGGCTTTAAGCCCAATTCCCCAAAAAACACTTAGGGCTTTAGGCCCAAGATCTTTTTCTGTCTGGCATGGGCAAGAGAGGCCCATGTTTTTGCACGGATTGTCCCTATTTTTGGGGTAGTCTTTAATTTGTGTTTTAGTGTTTATTTAATGAAAATTTGTAGATCAAAGTATCCTTAATTATAACTTAAATTTGCTAGGTGGATTAATTTCACAAGGAAGATTTTTGTTAGAGAATGTATGCCTTGAGTCATAAAGTTTTGTAATATTTGATTGGCATGCAAGACTTTTAGAGAACTTTTATTTAATGCATAACTTGTAGTAATAAATTTTAAGTTGTATGACATAATTTGTGCCACTAAGGGCATAACTTGTGCCTCAACTTAATTTCTTTTGCTTTTAGATATAACTTGTTCCTTTATAATTACTCCATACGTACGTGACTGAAGTTAAAAATTGAGTAACTTTCACATATAGCAAACAAAAAAATCATATTTGTATGCTATAGCAAAGTTTGCATAATTGCGCTCCATAGCTAACATATATATGTATAATTCGCTATACATATACAATTGAAAGCTATGTCTATTTCGCTATACATATATACAAAAAGAAGCAATTGTATAATTCGTTGGCTCCTCTTTAAATTTGTATAATTTCGTTGGCAGACCATTTGTATAAATTGTTGTTAGCCTCTCGTTTGTATAAATCGTTGACAAAAATATTTGTATATAAAAAACCGCTCTCTCTTTCGCTTTATACAAACATAAATTATACATTATATTTGTAGAATCTGTGTTTGTATAAAACGAGAAAGAGAGCAAGGCAAAAGAAAACTGGGCAAGGGAATATTAGTATTGTATAATTATAAGTGTATAAGACGAATATATATGTATTTGCATGTGTATACAATTTTTTTTCGCTTTATACAAACATAAATTATACATTATACATTATACAAACATAAATTTTACATTATATTGTATAATTTGTGTTTGTATAAAACGAGAAAGAGAGAAAGGTAAAAGAGAACTGGGCAGGGAAATATTTTTATTGTATAATTATAAGTGTATAGGACGAATATATATGTATTTGCATGTGTATATACAATTTTCTCTCGCTTTATACAAACAGAAATGCAATTTATACAATTCTGTTGTATAAAGCGAGAGAGGCGAGCATAGAGAGAGCGAGCGAGAATTTGGAGGGAGAGAAGGGACTGGCAATAGTTTGCTACGGGACGCAATTAAATCAAACAGTAGCTACTCCATTTATTTTAGATTATAAGTTTGCCATTATGTACAATTATCCCTTAAAAATTTGCATCTGAGTTGAGACATTTTTATTTAAAGTTTCACTTACCAAAAGCCAAATATTAGGGAAATTTGTGTAAATTTTAGCTTGCGTTTGGACAAGTGATATAAAGTCATGATTTCAAATCAACATTTGGACATGATCTCAAATTTCCGAATTCTCCTAAAAATATGATTTGGAAGTTTTGAGAAAAAAATTTGAGTGCTTCGAGCGCCAGAATACACACAAAATTGAAGAATTTGGGCGATTCTTAAAAAAATACTTTTAAATGAGAAATGAGCGTTAAAAAAAAGTGTGAGTATACATGACGGTTACCCAACTAACTACGGAGGTCCTCATAAAGTTTTTTGAGGAAATAAAATTGGGTGCTCCGGGCGCTAGATCCATGGTATTAATATACACAAAAAATTGGGGAATTTAGGTAATTCTTAAAAAAGGGCATGTAAATGCGCAAATAGGCGTTAAAAAAGAGGTGTGAGAATACGTGAAGGTTCCCCAACTAATTACGGAGGTCCTCATAAAGTTTTTTGTGAAAAAAAATTTGGTGCTCCAGGCGCCAGATACATGGGCTAATATATACGAAAATTCGAAAAATTTGGCGATTCTTAAATAAAAGCTTGTAAATGTGGAAATGGGCGTTAAAAAATGGTGTAAGTATATGTGAAGATTCTCTAACTCATTACAGAGGTCCTCATAAAGTTTTTTAAGAAAAAAATTGAGTGCTCCGGACGCCAGATCCTTGGGCTAAACATAGTCAATGGATTTTTGGTGATTCGGGATTTCGGCTTTTTTTTGCCGAAAAGACCTTAGCAATGGAGTTAGTTGGTCTCGAGGGGTAAACAGGCGCATTTTCAAGTTCAAACAGCCCCAAAGAAGGTAAACCCATATTTTGCCCATTTTCATGTGCTATAGTCCATGGATTTTTGTGATCCGGGATTCCGGCTTGTTTTTTACCAAATATTTTCATGGACTTCCGCTAAGATCTTAGTAATGGAGTTAGTTGGTCCCGAGGGGCAAACAAACGGATTTTCAAGTTCAAACGAGCCCCAAATTAGGTAAACCCAGATTTTTCCAATTTTCATGTGTTGTCTATGGATTTTTGGTGATCCGGGATTCCGGCTTGTTTTTGGTCGAAATTTTTCATAGACGTCCGTTAAGACCTAAGTAATGGAGCCAATTGGTCCCGAGGGGTAAATGGACGCATTTTCAAGCTCAAACGAGCCACAAAGCAGGTAAACCCATATTTTGTCGATTTTAATGTGCTATAGTCCATGGATTTTTTGTGATCTGGGATTCCAGCTTATTTGTTGGCCGAAATTTTTCACGGACGCCCACTAAGACCTTAGTAATGGAGCCAGTGGCATTTTCAAGTTCAAATAAGCCCAAAAGAAGGTAAATCCAGATTTTACCAATTTTCGTGTGCTATAATCCATGGATTTTTGGTGATTCGGAATTCCGGCTTCTTTTTTACCAAATTTTTTTATGAACGTCTGTTAAAACCTTAGTAATGGAGTCAGTTGGTCCCTAGGGTAAAACAGACGTATTTTCAAGTTCAAACGAGCCCTAAAGCAGGTAAACCCATATTTTGTTGATTTTTATGTGCTATAAGATTTTTTGTGATCCGAGATTTTGACTTGTTTTTTGCCGAAATTTTTCATGGACGTCCGCTAAGACCTTAGTAATGGAACAAATTGGTCCCGAGGGGCATACAAACGCATTTTCAAGTTCAAACGAGCCTCAAAGAAGGTAAACCTAGATTTCTCTAATTTTCGTGTATTGTAATCCATGGATTTTTGGGATTCGAGATTCTTGCTTGTTTTTGGCTGAAAATTTTTATGGACGCCCGTTAAGACCTTAGTAATGGAGTAAGTTGGTCCTGAGGGGCAAACAGACATATTTTCAAGTTTAAACGAGTTCCAAAGCAGGTAAACCCAGATTTTGTCGATTTTCATGTGATATAGTCCATGCATTTTTTGTGATCCAGGATTTCGGCTTGTTTTTTGCTGAAAATTTTCATGGATGTCGGCTAAGACCTTAGTAATGGAGCTAGTTGGTCCCGAGGGGCAAATAGATGCATTTTCAAGTTCAAACGATCCCTAAAGTAGGTAAATCCAGAATTTGCCAATTTTCGTGTGCTATAGTCTATGAATTTTTGGTGATCCGGGATTCATGCTTCTTTTTGGCCGAAATTTTTCATGGACGTTCGTTAAGACCTTAGTAATGGAGTCAGTTGGTCTCGAAGGGCAAACAGACGCATTTTCAAGTTCAAACAAGCCCCAAAGTAGGTAAAACCATATTTTATCTTTTTTCATGTGCTACAGTCCATGTATTTTTTGTGATGCGGGATTCCGGCTTGTTTTTGGCCGAAATGTTTCATGGACGTCAGCTAAGACCTTAGTAATGGAGCCAGTTGGTCTCAAGGGGAAAACTGGCGCATTTTCAAGTTCAAACGAGCCCCAAAGCAGGTAAACCCAGATTTCTCCGATTTTGTGTGCTATAGTCCATGGATTTTTGGTGATCTCGAATTCCGTCCATGGACGTTCGTTAAGACCTTAGTAATGGAGCTAGTTGGTCCCGAGGGGTAAACGGGTGAATTTTCAAGTTCAAACGAAACTCAAATAGGTAAACCCAGATTTAGCCAATTTTCGTGTGCTGTAGCCTATGAATTTTTGGTGATCCGAGATTCCGACTTGTTTTTGGCTGAAATTTTTCTTGGGCGTCTGTTAAGACCTTAGTAATGGAGCAGTTGGTCCCAAAGGGTAAGCGTACGCTTTTTAAAGTTCAAATGAACCCCAAAGCAGGTAAATCCAAATTTTGCTGATTTTCATGTGTTATAGTCTATGCATTTTTTGTGATGCGGGATTCCAACTTGTTTTTGGCCAAAAATTTTCATGGACGTCCGCTAAGACCTTAGTAATGGAGTCAGTTGGTCTCGAAGGGCAAACATGCACATTATCAAGTTTAAACGAGCCCCAAAGCAGGTAAACCCAGATTTTATTAATTTTTGTGTGATATAGTCTATGGATAGTAGAAAACCCACACTTTGTCAAGGGACTTAAATTTCCGAATTTGCCCTTTAACCCTAATACTCCAATTTTATTAAAATCTATGTTTTTTAAAGAAAATTATATCATCAACTAACCCATATATAATATTTTTATCTTTTTAGAAATAAAGAACTTGTTCCCTCATATTCAACACATGAAAAGTCTACACTTTGCACTTCCAAACAATTATTTATTCATTTAATCATCTGGTATTCAAATATTTGCATTGTCATGATTAATTCAAAGTCATATCATGTAAAATTTATATTAAAAAAATAGTATGTATTATTTTTTTTATTTTTTTTGTAATTCTCAAGTCTCAAACTCGAAACATCTAATTAAAAGTATATCATATTCCTTTGTGACAAGTGGCTAATATATTTAATATAGAATAGACTCCCTCTGAAAAGAAGTTCAAGAAATCAAGTTTTATTAAACTTATAGGATTAAAATGACATTTATAAAATTCTTTAAAAAAACTTTAGAAGACAAATAATTTATTATTGGATTGAAATAAACTTGAATAGGTTGATATAGAAATCCCGACAGTAAATTATTGTTAGTAAGAAATTAAGATGTGTTGTTGCTTGATGAATTGATAGGTACATACATATATGTATACAAACATAAAAAAAAAAAAAAAAAGGCAACAAGCAAAAATAAATAAATAATGCTAACCTTATAAATTAATCATACACCATCAAATAAAATAAATCATCATGCAAAACATACCCATATTAATTGAAGATTCATTTCATTAAATTCTATAAATCACATTAAATTTCTTTAGAAGATAATACACTTCGTCCATTCAGATCTAACATTTTAATTTATCAATGAAACTTAGGTAAAAAACTAAAAATACATTTTTGTTCTACACTTCTAGTAATTGTTTAAAGGAAGTGAGACTCTTAGATTTATCAGGCTTATCCCACACCTCAGCCAAGTAGTTATGCGTCGAATCACCGTCCTTGGCCTCGATGACCAACCGATAATTTATTCCCTCAATAACTTGATTTTCTCCTTTTATTACTTTTTGAAACTCTAATGTTGTCTTGGCCTTTTTGTTGTGTTCATCCACCGCAAATTTTCCTATCTCTATCACCTCCTCCGTTATACTGGTTATGGGCTCCCAATCGCCCGCCAAAGCCTCTCTCCGGACGCTTCTTGCGTCGGAGATATGGAGGAGAATGGTGGAAGCCACCACAAAGAGAGTCACAAGGACGGGGTTGAATTTGATAGCCATTTATTTTCTTTGTAAGAACGGAAAATATAATGTGTGGTGAATGAAAAGACCTCATTGGGTGGTCTTATTTATAGTGGAGGATTTTCAAATTAATCATTTCACACTAATACTCCAAAATTTCAAAATCTATGAAATATGACTATTTTTAGAAATTATATAATTTGTTTACCATAATTTATTTTTTCTTCATTTTAATTTAGGACTGAAAATCTAGTCAACACTTGGGTAAGTTTTACCAAAAAAGATGCACTTAGGTAAGTAAAATCTTTGGGCTTTAAGCCTAATTCCCCAAAAAAAAACACTTAGGGCTTTAGGCCCAAGATCTTTTTCTGTCTGGCATGGGCAAGAGGCCCATGTTTTGTCACAGATTGTCCCTATTTTTTTTGGGGGGTGGGGGGGGGGGGTGGGGTGGGGTGGGGTGGGGGGAATAACCCCACATGCACATTTAAGAGACTTTAAACCTACATTTAAAAAATTCTTGCTTATAACAGTTTAATTACGGATTATAACATATCACTATTTATTTATAAATCAATTAAATTTTACTTTATTAAATAATTAATATTTTTGTGTTTTTATATTATTATTTGATTATTTAAATAAAGAATACACTATAATTATCTCTTACACAATTATAGGGATTTACATTGATTCCTGTTATTTTTTTACAGTTACACGCCGTATTTACATTGATTCATCTTCCTTTTTTACATTGTCATTATCTCTTACACCATTTTAGGGATAACAATAATATTAGATAATCAATTGTCATTATCTCTTACACCATTTTAGGAATTTTCTTTTCCAATTTTCACACGGCAACCCCCCACCCACACCCCACCTTCCTCTTTTACCCATACGCAAAAGAACATGTTTAGGATACTACCAATTATCCTACACTAAAACCAAGGAAACGAACTTTGAAATAGTTGTTTGCAGTTTAGACTTTTAATTATTACATGTTTTGATTTTGGATGATGTACATTTCTTTAGCTACAGTTTTTGACAACAATTCATAATATGCATTGTTTTACATTGTCAAATTTATTTTTCCCAGATTTATATCAATTGGATACCAATTTCATAAAAAAATTTATTTTAGTCTTCGTTTTAAAATTCTATACCAAGTGTATACAAATTGGATACAACATTAACTTGTTTTAGATTGTCTAATTTGATTGAAAATCAATTACATTTTTTTTTCATTTTCCAATGGGATATCTGGTGGATACCAATTGGATTCATCATTAACTTGTTTTAGGTTGTCTACTTTGGTTGAAATCTCAATTACACATTGGTTTTTCAATTTTTCCAATGGGATATCAGATAAATACCAATTGTATACCAATTGGATACAATATTAACTTGTTTTAGGCTGACTAATTTAGTTGAAATCCCAATTACCTGTTGGTTTTTCAAATTTTTTTCAATGGGAGATCAGTTGGATACCAAATGTATACCAGTTGGATACAGAATTAACTTATTTTAGGCTGACTATTCAGTTGAAATCTCGATTACATGTTTTTTTCAATTTTTTCAATGGGATATCAGTTTGATATCAAATGTATACCAATTGGGTACAAAATTAACTAGTTTTAGGCTGATTAATTTAGTTGAAATCTCAATGACATGTTTTTTCAATGGAATATCAATTTGATACCATTTGTATACCAATTGGGTACAAAATTAACTAGTTTTAGGCTGATTAATTTAGTTGAAATATCAATTACGTGTTTTTTTTTAAAAAAAAATTCCAATGGGATATTAGTTAGATACCAAATGTATACAAATTAGATACAACACTAATTAGTTTTAGGTTGGCTATTTCGGTTGAAATCTCAACTACATGTTGCTTTTTCAATTTTACCACTGGGACATTAGTTTGATGCCAACTATATACCAATTTTATACTAAGATTTGACTTAATTTTTTCAGTCGATATTAATTGCATACCAACATTACCTAGTTTTTTACTATAGATTTAAAAAAAAACACTGAATACACAAATGATTAATTAGTACACATAATAAATATTCTAAATATATAAGTCATAAACTTAAAAGACAAAATAAATCAAAACATGAGTTTGTCACAGTAAAATAACCAAATCAAAATAAAAATAAATCATGTCTTTAGTTCAGCAGTTGTGTCCATTCCGACGACATGTATTGCATGTAACCTTAGACCTCTTGAATTTCAAATCAACAAACTCTTTCCAGCGTTAATTTATGTTCCGACACTTTTTGAATTGTATATTTTAAACAATCAACATATTTTCCTGTTTCATCTAGAAATCACCGTGTCAGTCGTACAGAATACAAAAGAAAAAAATTACATGTGTTATATTTGTATACAAACTTAATACAATTCTCATTCACACATTTCATACATATTTTTACTCATTATTCATACCAATATCATGTCAATAGAATACCAAAATAATTCTAAACTTATAAATATTTATTGTAATTTCTTAAATAAACAGTATACCAAATTCATTACATAAGAATGCCAAAAAAATATCCATTCAAATCAGAAATCATACCATAAAACATTATAGAATGAAATATACACATTTGATACATTTTTGGGCACACTTTTCATACATATATCATCCGGACATTATTACTATTTAATCATATACATCATAATTTTTTTCATAGCAGCATAATGCCAATATAATATAAACATATTCCTAATTTTGACAATTAATTGTCATTTATTAAGTAATGATTTATATGTAATTCATTCAAATATAATTTTAAAATCATGCAAAAAATGGTATAAACAGTATATCAATAACAAATAAATTTTATGTAATTTCTTTTACCAGAAATCTTAAATTAAAAAAAAATTCATACCAAAATCTATTCCAGCTTCAAACTTATATTATGTAATCTAAAAAAAAATGTTCATACCAAAAAAGTCATAATCAAATTCTATTATACACAAACAAAAACTGAAAATTTACTTTCCAGCATCATGGTTCTTCAATACAAATAAAAAATCGCAAAAAATACTAACCTGAAGGATCCATCTACCATCATGCTTTATTAATATTGATACGAAGCTATCCATTACAACAACATGAAGATTATTGAATAAAAACGAATTGAAACTAGTTGTGAGTGACGACAAATTTCAGAAAAAAATGAGAGGAGAGAGAAACGTTTGAATGAAAGAAGAAAATCTATTTTTGGACTAAACTTAACTGATTGAAGATAAAAATGGAAAACAAATATTCCGTTTTTTTAATTGAATCTCCTAAATTTATGGCACATATTAATGATCATTAATCAATTCAAATTAATTACTATTAATTTATCCATTTTTTACCGTCTATTTTTTTAAAACAAATTACTTTTTGCTGTAATTTTAAAACATTTTTTATTTTAATAAAATGTTAGAACTTGCAATTTTTTATTGTTACAACTTGAAAGAATTATTATAATCTCATAACTTGAAATTATTAGTCATATATATGTCAATTATAAAATTTTCACAAAGGAAAAATGCTACAAGCCCAAAAAAAATTAGAAAATAATAAACCTTATCAAGTGATCATATAACATTAAATAAAATAAATCATGCCAAGCATACTCATATCAATTGAAGATTCATTTCATTGATGTCATTAACTTTTATAAATTACACTAGATTTATTTTAAAGATTAGATATTCCGATCAAATCTAGTATCTTTATCAACTAAATCACCGACATGTGTATATATCTTTATCAAATTTAGTACATTCTTTGAAGGAAGTGAGGTTCCTAGATTTCCCCCGCTCCTTGTCTGACACCATTACCTGATAGTAATGTGGTGAATCACGGTCTAGGGCGGAGATCAACAGTTTAAAATTAATAGTTGCCTCAGTAGATTTTATTTGACTTTGTCCGGCTATTACTTTTAGAAATACTAATTCTGTTTTAGCCTCTTTATTAATCTCATGGATCGCAAATCTTCCTACTTCCACTATTTTAGGATCTTGTACATTAGGTATGTCAACCCAATCGTCTCCGTTAATTACTATTTTCCGACCGCCTTGTACCTCGGAGACATGGAGGAGCACGGTGGCAAGCACCACTAAGAGAATCCCAAGGATGGAATTGAATTTTATTGCCATTTTTTTCTTTGTTAGAATGGAGAATATAAGTTGTGTTGTGATAATGAAAAGACCTCATTGGATGGGCAAATTTATAGTGGAGAACTCACACTTGTTTGTGTATATTTTAAAAGAAATAAAACAAATAATAATTAGAAAAAATATTAATTTTAATTGCTTTTTGTTTAAAAAGAGAACAAGTTTATCTCGAGGACTCTATAGTCAAAGTGGTATAAAGACACATTGATTTGTGAATTATCTGTTGATTTGTTTATTATTATAGATACGATAAATGTTTAACAATCAACTGTCATATAGTTAATACAATTTGCCAGATTTGTTTTTTATTTTATTTTATTTTATAGTTTTGACCAAATAGTCCTATATTTAATTACTACGTCATATTCCGTCATAATCGTATACTATTTCTTCTTTTTCTTTTTCTATATTTTAAATATTCATTAACGAAAGATTTTTTATGCTAAATTTCTGACTTTCTACCAGAACGAATCGATCCCTAGAATACCCTTAAATTTAAAAAATTAAGTTTTTATCGAGAAAATCAGACTTGATACACCTAAGTTTTCATTTGTAGCAGTATGTTGTATAACTCATATAATTTATGTAGACTTGAGTCTTTCATACACGCCTTATTGTCAAATTACGTTGGATTGAAATAAACACGAATAAGATAATTTGTTATTGCATTAAAATGAACTTAAATAGGGTGAATGGGACATAGAGGTTCCTACAACACTTTCTTATAATGCAACTTATGATATATGTAGAGCAACTTTCACATATAGCAAACACAAAAATCATATTTGTATGTTATAACTATAGTTTACATAATTGCGTTCCATAGCAAACATAAATTGTATATTTCGCTATACATATACAAAAGAAAGAAAATGTATATAATTTGTTTCTGTTTCGGTATACATATACAAAAGATCAATTGTATAATCTGTGTGTGTATAAAGCGAGAAAGAGAGAAATGCAAAAGAGAACTGGACAGAGGAATATTTGTATTGTATAATTATAAGTGTATAGGATGAAGATATATGTATTTGCATGTGTATATACAATTTTATCTCGCTTTATACAAACAGAAACACAATGTATACATTTCTCTTTGTATAAGCGAGAGAGGCGAGGGAGAGACTGGCGAGCGATATCTGGGAGAGTGGCAAGCGAGCGAGATCTAGGAGAGGGGAGCGAGGGGAACAAAAATATATGCATATATATAATTTTCTCTCGCTTTATACAAACACAAATGCATTTTATACATTTGTGTTTGTATAAAAAGCGAGAGAGGCGAGGGAGAGAACGAGAGTGGCGAGCGAGATTCACCAGGAGAGAGGCGAAATAACAACAGTTTGCTATGGGGTACAATTAAATCAAATTATGTTTATAGCATTTAATTTGAATTAATAGTTTGCTATTATATACAATTTCCCCATATATATACGCGTTGCGACATTATTAGGGGCAAATTTAGTAAATAACTTTTGAATTCATTTCAACTCCATAGTTTTGGCTCAACCCATATATGTACTATGTATAAATAAATAGAAAAATTGATTGATTGTTTTACCCTTCATTAAAAGATTATGTAATAGATAAAACTTGTCATATATTATTTTTCTCATATAATTATTAAATAATATTTAAAACTTTGAAATTAATTAAAGTTATAACTATTAAATCTTTACTGATTTATAAAAGGTAAAACTCCTAATATTTAGTACTTTAAAACTGATTGAAATTACTTTTAAATCTTTCTTTATTTGAACTATATTAAAAGTTTTAATATTTAATCTTCCTTTTTATTTGGAAAACGCAAGAATTTTAAATGGTATCTCCTGATAAATGTATAATACATAAATATGTTCTTTAACTTGACTTTAGCTGATATTTATGCCCTTTAATTTTGGATGTGCACAAATAGACATTTAATCTTGTATAAAATTGATCAAGTGGGCACACTAGTCCCATGTGACATAATATATGTAAGACATCACGTAGAACATAAAATTATCATATAAAACGTCAAATAAAATATTATTTATCTACCTGATCTATTCAATATTGGTCGCATAAGCTAAATGGTTGAACGGTAAGTAGTAAAAACGTATAGAGTAGTTTACTCGATTGTTGGCCAATGAAAAACATCAGATAAATATGCATAAACAAAAAAAGTTAAAAATAAAGGGAGACCATAAGCCTCGAGTTTAAATCTTAGATATGGAGAGAGTTTAAGTAGTTAGGGAATGCGTTCCTCCTTTAATAGACATTATGCGACGTAAACCTAAATAGTTGGATCAATAAATAATAAAAAAAATATAAAAACAATTTAACTGGTTGTTGACCAGCAAAAAGCATAGAAAAAAATGCATGAACGAAAAAAGAGTTAAATTATATAAAGGGTGATTGGTCATAGGCCTCGAGTTTAAATCTTGATAATAAAGAAACTCTTGTTAATTAGGAAGCTCTTCCTTTTCTTAACAAACCTTACATTGAGTGTGATTCTAAATTAGTCGAATCAATGAATACCAAAAAATTAAAATGAGCAAATGGTTGACCAAATATATTAACACATTCTCATCAAGCTAGATAACATTCTCAAGTTGGCTAGAAATTAAAAAAAAAGCACTCATAATCTGAGTTGTGCGGACTCTTCAATTTTGATGCTTCACTCATGTCGAATTCTTTAAAAATACACTATTTTTAGAGAACTCGACAAGTACTCGTTGACATTTTTAAAGAATTTGAGCAGCATAACTCATAACCAAACTTTATTATACAATACAATAACTAGTACTACTTCATACTAGAGCTCCGTATTAAAGTTTAGCTAAAGAACCAATCTTGTATACAGTTCAGAAAAGTCATTTACACATTAGCTAATACCACAACCTTGTATATAGCATGGCAAAAAGGAAGCAATGGATTAAAGAAAATAAGTAGTAATTAAATAGTATCAAAAGAAGATCGAATTACATAACAGAAAGAAAGCTAGGAAATTAACAAGTAGGTAACACAAGATAGAAAATAGTTACTCTGGAAATACTAAAATAAAAACTAAGCAGAAAAAGGAGTGTTGAAGATCCATATAGGTGGACTAAATCTGTGATAGGATTCACCAGTATAGTGAGGCTCAATTGTATCGTCAAGCAAGTTATATATGCCCATGTCCTTGCCACCTCCTTTTTCACTAGAATAGTATGCGGTAGAACAATCATCAGTAAAATATATATGATTAGCCTTGCATCCATACTGTTCAACGTCAACAGCCACAGAGGCACTAAATCCGAGGAAGAGTGAACTGTTGTCCAAATCATTAACCTCTTCATAACTGATCTCATTATTATCAACATCAACCTTGCAAACAACAAATTCTTCAACACCATAGGTCTTTGTTTCGGGATGATTACAAATTCCATCTCGAGTGATGACAAATAGTTCACCTTGAGAATGTACAATGTAGAGTTTCATTCCACAGATAAAATCAGAGGGAATGCCTTGAACTATCCTTCCAATAGTTGGTTCTAACTCTCCTCTAAAATCCAATATTACAACGTTTCCTCGAACATCAACCCCATAAAATTGTCCATCATGCCATGTTACATCAGAATAAGTGGCTTTGCGCGTTTCAACTGTGATAAAACCATTTTTTCCAGGTTTCCAATAAGCTAATGTACGAGGAACTCCTTGATTAATCATTAAAATATAATCGTCGTCAGTTGTATGAGGATCTGAAGAAAGCACGGCTTTTTGAACATAATACTCACAGTAACCGCGTTCATTATCAGAATCGAAACCTTTCAATGTGGTCATGTGAGGCAATTGTATCAGAGAACGAGAATTGAGATGGAACAAATTCATATTCCCTTCCCCATCTGCTGTGAAAAGCCACCCTGGAATTCCAACACCCAAACAGCGTTTTCCAACAAGTTGTGGAAAATTCATGGTGTAAGTGATACCTTTGGTTAAGTCCAAGAACTCACGTTTTTCTTCATTCCCTGCGAGCATCAACAATGGAACTCCAACTTTCTCCGCAACCATGATTTTGAAGGAAAAGTACCAAACTTTGATTTGATGAATAAACAAAACCTAGCTAATCTGATCCCCTTTTATAACAAGAGAAATCCAATCCTAATTTGGTGTTACTTAGGTTTACTAAGGAACCCTTTTATTTTGGGATTCATAAGCGATCCGAATCTAAATTTCGATATTTACTTCTTAAAAATAGTAAAATTATACTTATAAATTACTACTCCTTTCGTCTCATTTTATATGTCATCTCTTTCTATAAATAGATGGACCACAATACTTGTCATTTTATAAAATTTATGCATAAATTACCATATTTTGCCTATTATACCCTTGATAGAATAGTTAATTAATCTTGTCATTTATTAACAAAGTTGATTTAAGAAAATATTAAATAAGGGTTGATATTTGCCTACTTTACGGCGTGCATTGATTCAAAAGGGAAAACGTAGGTATTTTCAAGATCAAACGAAATACAAAATGGAAAATAGGGATTTTTTCATTTTTTCCATTATTCGAGTGGTATAGTCCAGTGATTTAAGTGCGCATGGTGATTTTTGATCAAAATTTTTCGTGGACGTCTGTGATGACCTTTTAAATTGCACACGTTGGTACAGAGGGGGAAACGTTGGTTTTTAAAGTTCAAACAAGGGTCGGAATGGGAAATAGGGATTTTTTCATTTTTTTATGTGTTATTTTCATGGATTTTGTGTGATATGTGCGCGGTATGATTTTCTGTCGAAATATTTCGTGGCCATCCGTGACGACCTATTAAATGGTGTGAATTGGTTTGGAGGTGCAAACATAGATATTTTTAAGTTCAAACAAACTCTGGACCGGAAAATAGGGATTTTTTTTCGTGTGTTATAGTCCAAAGATTTTGTGTGATATGTGCACCCGACAATTTTTTGGCCGAAATATTTTGTGGACGTCCCTGAACCTACTTTATGATACGCATTTCTTCGATGGGAAAAACATTGGTTTTTTCCAATTCAAATGAGTCTCGAAATAGGAAATAGGAATTTTTCTGTTTTTCATGTGTTATAGTTCATGGGTTTTGTGTGATATTTGCGCCTGACGGTTTTTTGGTCAAAATTTTCCGTGGACATCCGTGATGACCTTCTTAATGGTGTGCATTGGTTCAGAGTTGCAAACGTTGGCATTTTCAAGTTCAAACAAGGTTCGGACCAGAAAATTGAGAATTTTCTATTTTTCGTGTGTTATAGTCCATAAATTTTATGTGATATGTGCACCCGGTGATTTTTATACCGAAATTTTTTGTGGGAGTTCATGACAGACTATATAATGGTGTGTTGGTTCAGAGCGGCAAATGTAGGTTTTTTCTAGTTCAAACGAGACCAGAATGGGAAATATATATGGATAGTCCATGAATTTTGTGTGATATGTGCACCTGACTATTTTATGGCCGGAATATTTCATAGGCGTCCGTTATGACCAATTAAATGGTGAGCGTTGGTTCGGAGGGGCACAAGTAGTTTTTTTCAAGTTCAAATCAGGCCCGGAAATTTTTTGTTGGTGTTAGTCACGACTTATTAAATGGTGCGCGTTCGTTCAGAAGGGCAAACACAGGTGTTTTAAGTTCAAACGAGACCCAATCGGAAAATAGGAATATCATGACAACAAAGGGAAAAAACAAAAGAGAGAAGATACATATTGGTGCTAGAAAATAACACGATGAGTACATCAAACACAATAGAAACAAATTATTAATGAGTCAAAGAGAGATATTCTCATATCTCAAATCCTTTCCCTGATGACCATGAACGAAAAAATCAAAGCAACAAGTCCAGCCATCGCGGATGGGAAAGAATTGGTGATGGCACTCCCGGGGTCCATCGGAGCCGCCATTGGTCCATGGTTGTGGCCTTCATGGGCAGTCACAGAAACCACCATGATCACAACAATAGCAATGATGAAATTGAACACCTTGAATGCCATTATATTGCCTTCTCTTCAAGATTATTATCAAATGTTTGACTTTTAATTATTTGAACAAATGACAATGTTTACTTACGCCTTCATTCAACATGTTTATATAGAAATATTGTTGAAAGGGTGTGGACAATTCTATCGTACTACTATTCATTACAAGTTTGTACTTTGTACTATCATTATTCTTAGTTGATTTCTTCCATTGACTTTACAAAGGCAAATTATTGATCATAATCTAAAAAGTCTACGCATTGTGATATTAGTATGTTATATTTTTAAATTGAATGACTGTCATATTATTATATGTATAATTATTTATTTTTTTACAAAAATATGTGTGTGAATACATGGTTCGAGCTAAGGTCAAATAAGGCATTGAAGAAACGAAAAATATATTAAAGAGACATAATATTTAACATCGTTCAGTCAATTGGCCTATATATGATAAAACTAATATAACATATAACATAAAAATTATTGAGAGAATATTTTTTTTCTCAAATTAAAACTCTTTAATGATTATGTTACGAATTTTATTGTGTCTGAAAGAAAAATCTTTAATTTATAAAAGTCAAAGAAAAATCTCCTCCAAGAAATTGGTTTCCCAAATATAAAAGATTTATATTTTTCTTTTGAGGAAAGAGTAAAAATAATAATTATGGTAAGCTCTTTGTCAATTCAAATAAGATAAGAAAGTCAAAACAAATCAAAATCTAACGAAAGGTAAATAACAGAGATAATCTCAACAAGTTATAAGGGAATTTTAATTTTATTAGTATAGTTAATTAGTTTGAAGTCATGACACATATTATATATAGCTAAATATATTATCTAGGGAAAAAAATAATTTTAGTGAGCTGCACGGATTGGAAGAAGTCCAAGTAAACCTTAGAACAATTCACTTCTTTTTGGGCGTGATAAGTGGAGTAATTTTTTTTTTAAAAAAAGTGATATTAAGTTTTCGTCATGTTAGTTCGTTCACTATGACTCATTAAATTCAATGTTTATTAAAAAATTTTAAAATTTAAATAGAGACTTATCTATCAATAGAATGTAGGATCGTTTGAATCATTTTCAGATACATCTGATTATTATAGAGTACACAGAGGTTTATTATCAGCCATAATTATTACAGTTATAAGTTTTATTTTTTTTTAGAAGTGGTTATCAATTACTTTCAAACAAACATGAAAAAATTAATGATATTTTTTAATCTTTTGAGTTGTTTTGTATCGAATTGGTCATAACACTTCTGAATTGAATGTCGAATTTCAAAAACTAACGATAATAATATTTCACTGATTAAAAACAAATCTAATAAACGAAAATAAACTTTTTGTAAGCTATATTACAATTGATTTCATAGATATTTCTCCTTTGAAAAGATTGAAATTAATTGTGTCACCAAACTTAGTAATTATTTACTTTAAATGCAAAAGGACCCCCCAAAACGAAATTATTTACTTCATTTTGTCCCCTTAAATTATCTATTGTGATTTTAAAAAGTTGTCTTAATAAATTATTTGTTATTCTTATTTTAAATGTTCATAACAAAATGTTATTTTTTCTCATTTTACTTTTACTAGTAATTTCTCTTAAAAATTACAAAACATCTACCTTAATAGAGTAAATATTTAATGAAAAAATATTATATTTTAAGACATAAATAAGGGTAAAATAGACCCCTTCCCCTCCAAGAAAAAAAAAAAAACCTCCTAGTTAATATTTCCTCTATCTTAAATTATTTGTCGTGATTTTCTTTTACATATGTCTTGAAAAATATTAAGAAGTGTTTTTAACTAATTTATCCTTTATTGATATTTAAATAATCGTAATACCATCTTATAATACAATTGAGGTGTTTGTAGAGTCTTCAAAGCAATGTCTACAACGATGAAATGCTAAGAAAATAATTAATTTTGTTTTGAACTTCTAAATAATAAATAATTTGAAATATTACTATATAAGAAGAGGGAATAACCAAGCACCACAAGTCAACATGTGTTCCAATAAGAATTACTATAACCAATATATTTCTATTATATAGAAAGATGAAGCCAACCAGACGACCAAGGGTAGTTTTGTCAAACAAAAAATATTTCAAGCTTAGTTTAAGTGTACATTGTGCATAAAGTATTAAAATTTCCAAAAAAACCAACCAAAATTTATGTAATTCCCAATGAATCCATCACTAAGTCAATAGTTGTGGATTTTAATGGGCACACGTGTACCAATACATTGGGAGGAGTAAAAGAAATCATTGCAAAATTACATGGACCCCATTTATTGATTTACTTCAAAACCATGTACATTCAAGCTGATAAATTTTTTTAAAAATTCTTTTTTATTTTTGAATGTATAATTTTTAATGAGATTTTTTCATACCAAAAATTCAAATTTGAGGGCATTTAATCATTTCCTTTCTTAGTGTGGTTTGATCATGAA
Source organism: Solanum verrucosum (assembly GCF_900185275.1). Taxonomy (NCBI): domain Eukaryota; kingdom Viridiplantae; phylum Streptophyta; class Magnoliopsida; order Solanales; family Solanaceae; genus Solanum; species Solanum verrucosum. The sequence continues at coordinate 2,785,969 of NW_026019988.1, forward strand.
AAAATACTGTTTATTTTATTTAAAAAATTTATAGTTGAAGTCATGTTTGGTTAAATTTTATGCAAAAAATATTTAGAATTTAAATATACTTTTTCTAAAGGCATAATATATAAATATGTCATTTAATTTGTTTCATCTAACATGTCCTTCAATTTTAGATATCCATAAGTAGACACATAAACTTGTATAGAATTGAACAAGTTGACACTTGTGTCCTACTTGACGTCCTATGTATAATTCACGTCCTATGCGATATTTTATGTGGCTCCCACGTGTGTTATTCCCCGTAGGACGCGTGTGTCTACTTCTTCAACTTTATAAAATTTTAAGTGCTTACTTGTGCACTCCCTAAGTAGAATGTCATAGATGTCAGACGAAGTCAAGTTAAAAGATATATTTATATATTATGTTTTTCTAAATATGGTTTATATTCCTCAGTTTCTAAAAATTACTTGACTAATATACCTGAGACGTACAACCAAATTGCAATAAAAAAAAGTAATATCTCAAAATACATAGTTGTATAATGTCATAGATTAGATCTCATATAGTTAGGGGCTGTTTGGTTATTGGTTAGACTTACGCAGTTTTTAGTAATGCATGGTTTAGTTATGTAGGATTTAGTTATGTGGTATTAATTATGTTGGTGTTAATTATGCAAATATTAGTTATGTAGGTATTACTTAGTTATGTAGAGATTACAATACATAAATTATTAATTATTGAATATATTATTTACAAATAAATAAGCAAGCAAATAGTATAATTTCCAAAAAAAAATAAAAATAGAAAGAAATCTTCTCTATACTTAAGTGGGAATTCTATTTATTTTTTCTCTCTCTATTTTTTTTTAATGTTTAAAGCTTATAAAAATAAAATACCATAAATATATTTCAAGTACATTATAAAATCCTATTTTATATAATGTAAATTTCTATCAAGATGCTGCATGTATTGTTTGTACATTTTTAGTATACCAAATATATGAGTTATATATAAATTTATATTCCGAATAAAAAAACAATACATAATAATTAAATATGTGGAATATATTTAGTAATATATGGTGATAATATATGATTAGCATATGCGTTGTCAAAGTTATACATTCCGATTCATCATATTAATAAAATATTTATATTTTGATTTCAAATGAAAACAAATAAAAAATTGTTCGTATACAAAAGAAATAAGACACAAAAATAGCTAGGAAAATAGAATAGTTATGTAAAGTTTTTTCTAGAGTTTTCAATATAAAAAGGTAATAGGGATAAATGTGTAGTTTTTTTAATACATGTATAACTAATACCCTCATAACTTATTCCATCTTTTATCATGCATAATTTATACATAGATTCCCTCATAAGTTATGTAGGTATCAATTATGTAGGATTACAAAAAATGTAACCATACACCGTATAGAATTAATACAAGAATGAAACGTATCAACCAAACATGGTAAGTCATGTTGGCTTTTCTACCTAATACAAAATTTCTACCAAATATAGTAAAACAGATACAACTTTTTATATATGAGAAAAAAATGCATCTTATACGGTAACCAAACGGCCCCTTAAAATATTAACAAGGTTTTGAATGTTTTTCAAATTTCAAATACAACTTTAAGTTATATTTGTAATTTTCATAATCAGATGTTGATTTTCAAATAAAGTGAAATAAAAAGATTATCTATTTCTTTGTGTTAATTTATTTTTCATATCTATTAAAAATAAATAATTAAAAATAATTTTATTATCTTAAAATAAGATATAATTTTATTTTATTTTTCATGTTTATACTACTCTAAATGTGAAAAGAATATCATCAAATTAACTGTTTAATTATGTTTGACATTATGTTAAAATAACCATTGGTGCATATTATATTGTATTGTTAATTAAGACAATTTAAATAAGTTACAAGTTATGATTTGATAAAAATATATGTTTATATATATATATATATAATTAACTGTTTAATTATGTTTGACATTATGTTAAAATAACCATTGGTGCATATTATATTGTATTGTTAATTAAGACAATTTAAATAAGTTACAAGTTATGATTTGATAAAAATATATGTTTATATATATATATATATATATAAATTATTATTATTATTGTTATTAATATAAAGTGTGATTTTATTATCATTTACTCTCGTTTTTATTAGAAAATATTAATGATAATTTTTCTTTTCAAAAAATTAATTAAATACCTCTTAAATTTGTAATATTGGGCCCGTTAACGGGCCCTTTCATATCTAGTTTATAAAAAGAAATGACATATAAAATGAAATGGAGAGAATATTAGTTTTTGAAAATGGAAAAGGACAAAACACATATAAAAAAAAGTTGGTTTAACTCTCAAACATAAAAAGTAACATATGTTATTAAAAACTTTAATAAAAAGTACTATAATTTACAATAAATAATAACTTAAATTACTATATAAGAAGAGGAATAACCAAGCACCACAACCAATATATTCATAAAAAGAAATGACATATAAAATGAAATAGAGAGAGTATTAGTTTTTGAAAATGGAAAAGGACAAAACACATATGAAATTAAAAGACATATAAAAATAAGTTGGTTTAACTCTCAAACATAAAAAGTAACATATGTTATTAAAAACTTTAATAAAAAGTACTATAATTTACAATAAATAATAACTTAAAATATCTACAAGACAACAAAAAAAAGACTAATTTTTGTACTGCTTCTGTCACATAAATTAGGATTGGGATGATTTTAAAATTTTAATTTTGGTTATACATTATAAAATAGCCGAAAAATTGAATGATATAATTTTTTAAAAAATAACCGAATGAATCGTCCTATCGATAACCCTAATGTTACTTCTACTCTGTTTATTTTTACTTAAATTTAGAAAGATATGCTTCATTTCTACCCTCAATCTTATCGCTACATTTATTTGCTATTTAAAATTGAAATTAAAAAGACAAATGACAAATAAGTTTCTATATTAGCTCACTTATGAGCAAAATATATTATAACAATCTTTACTAATTTTATAACAATACATAAACTATACTCCCTCCGTCTCATATTAGATGGGCACTTCCAACTTTACATGGTAATTAAGAAATCATTAATACATTGGAAGACTTCACCATTTTGCCCTTTGTTTATATCAATGCACATTGAAATGAGTTACAAAAAATTCACATACAATATAGGAATGGTCATATTAATTGTAGGGGTAAAATGGAAAAAGAATTAATTAATTCTATCCTAATTTAATAAGTGCTCAAATAATATGAAAAAAATATTTTTAGTAAGATTCTCATCTAATATGGGACGGAGAGAGTAACAATATAACTTTATTAATGTGCTGCCCAGGCTTTCTTTACTAGTTATTTTAGAAAGCACGATAGATAATTTGTGATAAAAAAAATACAATAAATAATTTGATACGAATGGAGCATGTTAGTGTAGGATAAAATCGTATACAAAACTAATGTAGATTACAAATGGTATAGACAAAATTATCCCAAATTGAAATTCACGTGAAAATTCATAGAAGGGTCACATGAAGTGTCAAATCTACTCATTAAATGATATAATAAATTAATAATGTTTCATGGTAAATGACAAATGGAAACCATAATTAATACAGTAACACTATAGATCTTGAACACTGTTTTGTTTCTACAGAAGTTGTAAAAATAAAATAGAAATAAAATTTGTAAATTGTAGAATGTAAGAACAATTATTTGCTATTTAGGGTATGAAGTTAAATGATTCAAATTTGATACTCATTATTAACAATTTGCTATTTCTCATAGACTTCCTAGCCTAACGTGACATATAATTTTTTTTAAATATCTAAATAATTATTTTATAAATTAAAATATTTAACTGACACATAACTGATGAGTTGAAATGTCTAAATGTTACTATAATCATGTTTATGTATTGAAATTATTATGCCTTTAATTTGATTATAACTTTATTTTCAAAAAGTAAAAGAAAGAAAAAGACAAGTGTCCCAATCTAAATCCAGTCTAGCTTTGCATGTGAATCTATAAACAACGACCAGAAAAAGTTAAAAGTAACGGTTTTGTCCACTTACATCAAACTACAATAATATAATATGACTATATGATAAGATAATTTAAATAATTTATTAGGAGTTATTAAATAATAAGATTAATGTCACATTAGTATCGAGTGTCTACGAGACATCGTGAGTAAAAATTAAAAAATATTTAAATATCAATCGACATCAAATTAATATGAAAAAATTACTGAAATACACGTCTTATGTTTTCTTATTTCCAATATCCCTTTCCATTTCTAAAAACCTCTAAAATCTCTTATTTCTTTAATGTATTTGAGCTACATATTAATGTATCCGAATCAGTATTTAATGTATTCGAGCTACATATTATATATCCGGTTTATTTTATAATGTATCCGAGCTTGTTTTTAATGTATTCGAACTACATATTATGTATCCGAGCTAGTTTTTAATATATCCGAATTATATATTATGTATCCGATTTATGTTATAATGTATCTGAGATACTCTTTAATGTATCCGAGCTACATATTATGTATTCGATTTGTTTTATTTTTTAAGGGATTAATGTAATTACAAACTAAAGAGGTATAAATTGTAATTTCATATTAAAACTATGTGATTCCTAAAATTTATCCATATAATATATCTAAATATACTTTCTTATACTTGATGCTTAATTTGAGTGTCTGTTTATATAGTCGATCAAATTAATTATTATTATTATTTCTCCAAATATTCGGATCACCACAGGACTACTTCCATTATGGCGCCTTTTATTAACTTCCTCAAAATTACCCCTCATTTCTCTCTGTTATTTCCCTTTCATCTATTATTTTTCTCTTGGTGTATTTTTCCTCTTTAACAACTTTTATCCTTTCTGGGTATTCGGTTTTTTTCTTTTTACCACTTTTTCCTTCATATATATGTATTTTTTATGATGACCCACTTCTTGTATTTTAATAAAGATTGATTCTTTTTAGGTTTCTTGAATTTCTTTTTGGAATTTTCTGGTTCTGTTATTATCTTCTTGTTGAGTGAAATTAACGTGAAGTGGTAAGGCTTTTTAAAGTTGTGTAAAATTTCTTGTCAAGAACTTGTCTTTGGTTCATGTCAAGAAGCTGTTTGATAAAATTCCTGACTGAAATTTTTTAGATTAGAAAGTATGGGCTTTGATGACAAAAACAAGGAGGGCAAAGAGGAATCAGCCCCTGTTTGTGAGGGAAAGAAAGGTGGAATTGCTGATTCTGATTCTGAGATTGAACATGAGGTTCATGAGAATAAAGTTAGCAGACAGATGAGTGAAAGTTCAATGTATACTACTGAGGATGAAGATGAAGATGAAAATACTAATAAGATTGAGTTGGGTCCTCAATGTACTCTCAAAGAACAATTTGAGAAAGATAAGGTAAGGTGTCTTTGAAAAAATTGAATCTTTGTGTTTTCTTGGTGCTTAATTGTCTGTTTTTTATGTGGTTTTTGTTTGTAAGATATGATTTGTATGTTCAGTTTTGGGGAATTTAGGATGACAGAGGGAACATATTCTTGGTGCTTAATTATATGCTTTTCATATGTTTTTTTGTTTGTAAGATTGTGATTTGTATGTTCATTTTTTGGGAACTAGAGTTTGAGAAGATGGAAGGAATAGGTTCTTAATTGTATGCTTTCATATGTTGTTTTGATTGTAAGCTATGATTTGTATGCTCATTATTTGGGAATTTAGGATGATGAGAGTTTGACAATGATGGAAGGAACAGGTTCTTGGTATTTAATTGTATGTTTTTTCATATGCTTTTTTGTATGTAAGATGTGATTTGTATGTTCATTTTTTGGGAATTTATGATGATGAGAGGTTGAGAAAATGTAAGGAACAGGTTCTTGGTGCTTAATTGTATGCTTTTCATATGTTTTTTTTTTGTTTGTAAGTTGTAATTTGTGTGTTCATTTTTTGGGAATTCATAATGATGGGAGTTTGAGAAGATGGAAGGAACAGATTCTTGGTGCTTAATTGTATGCTTTTCATATGTATTTTTACTTGTAAGCTGTGATTTATATGCTCATTTTTTGGTAATTTAGGATGATGGGAGTTTGAGACGATGGAAGGAACATGTTCTTGGTGCTTAATTGTGCTTTTTCATATGTGTTTTTTTTTTGTAAGATATGATTTGTATGTTCATTCCTTGGGAATTTAGGACGATGAGAGTTTGAGAAGATGGAAGGAGCAGCTTCTTGGAAGTGTGGATATTAATGCTGTTGGAGGTAAATTAACTGATTGTTTTTGGTTCAAGATTTTCTTCATCAACTTTCATGGATTTATGTGCATTTAGAAATTTATGGCTTTTCTACCCTCATAAGGTAGGGGTAAGGCTGTGTACATACCACCTTCCTTAGACCCCACTTGTGGAATTTCGTTCGGTATGTTGTTGTTGAAATTTATGGCTTTTCATCTGCCTTTTTGTAGATTTTCGTCATTACCCCTGTTTAATCTTTCTTTTTGGTATCAATGACTATCCCTCTTTACAAAATGACAGCTTGAAAGAGCATATCATGTTATATGAGATTTCCTATTTTCAGAACATACTTTTTAGATTGAAGTTTTTTTATTTCTGTGAATAAATCTTGGGAAGGTAACTTTTAGTGGTGTTTCTATTTAATTCCCTGCATTGATCTTTCTTTTGGTCCGCGCAGTGCATGATAAAATTATTAACATTCAAATGTATGTCTTACATAAGAATGTATTTTGGAATATCTTAATAAGATTCAAATCATGTCCATATCCATGCAGGTGAGAGGATGCATATACACTGTAGAATAGTCGAGGTCCGTGTAAGCTGATTAGTCACGATTGTTATTAGCAAACATATATAGGAAAACACAAATCTTGTGGAATTTTTCACATCTTTCAGATCTTGTAATCAAAAGCTTCAAATTAAAATCTCTTTATGCATAGTTTACTGATTGTTAATTGTTGAATTTGAACAATGCTATAGACTGTGAAAAGCAAAGAGGGATCTTGTTTCTATGTGCAATTTGTACATAGAATGGTTCTTGTTTCACTGGCATATGTTCAATTAGATGGATCAATTGGTACATTTGGTAGGATCTTAAGAAACAGATTTGCTTTGGATAAAATTAATAGATTTGGTAACAAGATAGAAATTTGGTTACCTTTAGTGTTAATACTAGTCCCAAAAGTCATGGCACGAAATTCTAAGTTTCGGTTAGTAAATCATGGTAATTCAGTTTGCCATTAATGTAAAATTCTTCTCTGAACGTTGCTGTCATTTGCATGATGTGGTGTGCAAAATGTCACAACTCAAGAAACTTATCTTCTCGAATTTCCTGTAACTAGTTTATTCAATGTTCTCCCCGTGGGATTTGAGACTGGTAAATTCTTAGTGACCTTTCATACAAGAAGCGTTTCTATTTCTCCTACGAAACCATGTGTTTGATAGAAAATTCTGACTCTTGCCTCTGCTGCTTAAAATTGTAGAGTCACTCGATCCAGAAGTGAAGATCTTGAGCCTTGAAATTAAGTCCCCAGGTAGAGCTGATATTGTTCTCCCAATTCCGGAGGATGGAAAACCCAAAAGTCCATGGTTTGTCCTGAAAGAAGGGAGTAAATACCACCTGAAATTCACGTTCCAGGTGAACAATAATATAGTGACAGGTCTCAAATACACGAACACAGTTTGGAAAACTGGTATCAAAGGTACTATGACTACCCCTTTCATCTCCATCTCTTTGTAAAATGTCAATGTGAGGCCTAACAATTTATTTATCTTTTACTTTTTTTCGCAAACCTATCTAAGTGGACAGCATGAAAGAAATGATTGGGGCCTTTAGTCCTCAAACTGAGCCGTATACACATGAGATGCCAGAAGAGACTACCCCGTCTGGCATTTTCGCAAGAGGATCTTACTCAGCTAGGACAAAGGTGATTATGGTTCTCATTTCATGCTTTCAACATATTCTCTGATAGTAGTGTGTTGTTTTATGCACTTTGATTATCGTATTATTTTTCTGTAGTTACTATTCAGAATGATTTGTTATGCTTTCACTTCCCCTATCCTGGAATTCTTTGGACTGTTTTTCCTTGAGCCGAGGGTCTATCGGAAACAACCACTCTACCTCTAAGGTAGGGGTAAGGTTAGGTACACTGTACCCTCTTCATACCTCACTTTGTGGGACTACACTGCGTATGTTGTTGTTGTAGCATATTCTCATCTACCATCCAACTGAGTACGTCCTGTATACCCCAGAAATTAATTTTTTAAGCTTCCACTAGGGTCATGGTGTAGTTTTAAGGACCATCAGCACGTTTATCATGTATTAAATTTTGTGAACAGTCTTTTCTCCAGTATGATAGATTGACAGTAATGTTGCGGTTCATTGCACATGGTCCTTGTCTTTACCTTATAGTAAGGGGACCATTTGAGCTTCTTTGTCTTTTGTTTTCTACTACTCTTCAAGTAAGCATAGGACCAGAAACAGCGACATAGCCAATGTAATCCCACAAGTGAGGTCTGGTGAGAGTAGTGGGCTCAAGTAAAAGTTTAAGTAATCGTAGGACCAGTTTATGAAAATGCCAAATGAAGCAGAGTCATGTCATGGTTTCAAAAACATCATTTTTATGTAGGCATTCTAGACACGTCTTTCATCCCACACACTATTATGTGTATCAACTAATTTGTGGCCTTTTTTTGGTCTTACTTTGTAGTTCCTTGATGATGATAACAAGTGCTATTTGGAGATCAACTACACATTTGATATTAAGAAAGAATGGCAGGCAATATGAAGCAAAAAATCTGTTGTTGCTCGAATCGTTTTCCTAGGACCTTCATGTGCTTTTAGTTCCTCATTTTTTGTCAGTTTTTTTCAAAAGAGGAAAAAGGAAGGGGGAAATGATAGCTTATTTTTGTTTTGGTGAGTGTCATTCAAATAAAGCTGAGCTTTGTCTATGAATGATTAGATTAACCAAGAGTTCTTTTTTTCTTCTTTCTTTTATGTGCTTTAGGTGTGATTGGTTCCTTTTGAATGTCTAGAAATCAAGAAGAGATTGTTTCTAAGGAAATAGAAAAACTTTCATTCACAATTGTCATAAGTTTATTGCATTCTTTTGCTCTCCTTTCAACTAAAGATTTCCAATTTAGGATCTTTGGCTGCTTTTCTCTTCAGCCTATAGTAACTTGCATCTTTTTCTAGTTCAACAACCCCCCCCCCCCACTCCCCCTCCCCCCCCCAACTTTCATCTTTCCTTTTCTTTTCCATAACTGAATTGACATGATTGTTCATCATTTCTGAGTTATAAGCCTACAAAAGATTGACACTTGTCTGTAAACCCCATGTGTTAGATTGTTACTTGTTGTCATGTGATTAGGGAGGTTATGAAAATAGTCTCTTGTGTAGGCTAAGATTGCGTACAATAGATCCTTATGGTTCGATTCTTCTCTGAATTTTGTACGGAGTTTAGTACATTGAGATACTTTTTGTTTAGTTTATCTTTTCTTTATTTGAAGCAAAAAAAGATGAAGATATTTTTCCATTATTTTGACAGTCTTGTTGCCTAAAATCAATTTTGAGAAAACAAAAGATAAGATAATAGCAAAGTGATTTGGGTCCAAAAATAAAAGAAGGAAAGATAAATAAGAAATTTCGAGATTGATTCTTTTGGGTACCAACTACTCAAATCAAGACCACTAAAGACATAATTGCTCATAATGGCAACAAAAGTTATTATTCCATCTGTCTTTTTTTCTCTTTCATCTCCTTTACTTCAAATTCCTTAATAGATAAGTGGATAAACTTGGCCAAACATACTTATCATGACAAGTCCCACCTTTCTCCAACCTAACGAGGAGCCGAGAATCTTAGTAGCTTGATTGATTGACTATTTGAGTTTTAGAAGTGTGATCTCTTGCTTAGTATTTTCTATTTTAAATGAAAAAAAAATGATGATAAAAATTACTCTCATTTTAATTGTCGATTTAGCTCTTTCAAGCTCATTAAAAAAATACAAAATATAATTTAATAAATTATCTTTAATACTAATCTCCAATTTTAAATGGAAAAAAAATGATGATAAGAATTACTCTCACCATCTCATTTTAATTATCGATTTAGCTATTTCATGCTCATTAAAAAAAATACAAAATATAATTTATTAAATTATCTTTACTTATTACATATTTTGTAAAAAAAATTGAGAAAATATTAAAAAAAGACTTTCTTTATAGTTGGAAATAGTTGTAACATTGGTCTTAAAAGTGAAACTACTTGTTTTGGGATAATTTCTTAAAACTAAAGTGACCATTAAAATAGGACAGAAAATTATTACTGAGTGAATAAAATATTTGATCTGTCCAATAATAATTATTCACTATATTATTTTGGAATGTCCAACAATATTTGTTCACTTTATGAAATCAATGGATAATTTTACACTTAGTTCTTAATTTAACCTTTCCATTAATTGTTGTCATTTTTCTATTACATTTTTCAAGACATTGTATTTATTATATTCAAAGAGTGATATAGTAAAATTATTCTTCTATTTATTAATTCTTAAGAAATATACAAAGTCAATAGTGAACAAGTATTATTGGACAGAAAAAGTAATAGGATATTTTAGATAAAATATTTTTAAAAAAACTTATTCTTTCGAATTTCATATCCAATCAAATAGTGTCACGTAGATGCCTTTAGTCCATGAAGAGTAAGAGGGGCAAGTATAGAGCAACAAGGAGATGAGGCACTATTGAGGAAACCAAGACACAGCCAACTTTTAACTGCAATGTACATTAAATTGAACTTAAATGCTCATAAAGACCAAGACCAGAGAGTGATAAATTTTAAGTTAAAATCTGTGCCAAAATATGAATTCTGTCTAACAACTAGGGAAAAAGTTATATTTGATACTTACCTCAAATCAATTTAACTTATACTTTTTCTGACCTTAATTACTTGTCCATCTTTGAATTAATATATTTATTACGTAATAAAATAATGATTGACATAGTGAGTTTACCATTTTATCTCTATTAATCATGAAGTAGATGAATTAAAAACTTAAAATTTTCAAAAAAGTTCTATCTTTTTCAAAGTAATTAATTGAGGATATAATAGGTAAAAAAATTGTCCTTTCTTGATTTATCAAAATGAACAAATAATTAGGAACAACTAAACAAGAAAAAGTGGAAAAGTAATTAGAAACAGAGGAAATAATAACTAGTAATTGACTTAGTAAAGTGAATATTAATGTAATAAACATGTTATATGCATTTGATTTGATGTAAACATTGAAGCAGAACTCTTCAACCCAAACCCATACCCCTCCTGTATTCATTGGAATTCTCACATTTATTTTGGATGGGTCACACTAATAGAATGAAGGGTAAATTTTAGGAATCACATAGTTTTAATATGAAATTTCAATCAATCCCTTTTTAGTTTGTAATTACATTAATCTCTTAAAAAGTAACACAAACCGGATACATAATATGTAGCTCGGATACATTAAAGAGTATCTCGGATACATTATAACACAAACCGGATACATTAAAAACTAGCTCGGATACATTAAAAACTAATTTGAATATATTATAAAATAAATCGGATACATAATATGTAGCTCGGATACATTAAAGAAATAAGGGATTTTAGAGAATTTTAGAAGTTTTAAGAAATAGAAGAGGATATTGGAAATAAGGGAAACATAAAACGTGTATTTCAGTAATTTTTCCAATGAATCAAATGAGTTATGTATCATGAACTTTGTATTGCGCACCAGGTCAAAGACTATACATTTAAAGCATGGACAATTTTTTTAATATGGGAGTCCAATATCGAATAACAAAAATTGAGATGAATCTACTCTGATACCAATTGTGTTAAACAAACACTCAACATTGACTACCCTCTATAAATAGATCTCTTCCCTCTAGTCACCCTCTCATCACAAGTCACAAATAGGGTGTCTTTAAGCAAAGACATTTGTATACAAGAGACAAATGGGAAAGGGAAAGAGGCTAACAAAGACACTACTCTTCGAGTGTTTGATAATTCTAATAATAGTGTGTGACATAATCATTTTGCCTAGTTTTGGTTGTCCTACAGATGGTAATGGATGCAGAAATTGCATAGTAAATCACATAAAAATCGACTGTCCAAAATGCGCGCCTATTATGCGCTGCATGGCCAAGTGCTTGTGGTGTGGAACGTCGCGTTCAAAATGCATAAACAAGTGTGATTGCAAAGGTACTTACCCTAGGCTTTCGGATTGCAAGAATTGTTTGTCACAATGCAAATGTAGCTGCAGCTCTGTGTAAAACATGTCTCATTTTGCATATGTAAGTTCTCTGTTGTATCAAGTCATGTAGAGAAATCAAGCTAAGAGAATAGAAATGGTTGTTTGAAGGGTCTAGTTTATCATGTTATATTCACTTTGAAAGAAATATCAACTGCTAAAATGATGTAGACAAGTGTTTCAATAATAAGAACTGATTTTACTTCATTGAAATGAACTGCATATGCTTTTGTTAGAGTACTATTATATGTATAACTGTTATATAGGTGAATTCAGAATTTAACTTGAATTTTCCCATATTTTGCCTTTTGTATCTTATATAGACTTTTAATAAATAGTAATTACCAACACCTGGACAATCAACTTCGCCTTCAACTTATAATACAAGGATCTCCTCTTCCTTCATTTTGTAAGCTTGCTAGCTTACCGGCTAAATAATCATGTCATTATCTACTAGCTTGGTCACTTTGTGATAAGGCGCTTAAAAAGATTCTGGATTATATATATTTTGGGAACTAAAAGAGTGACTGGTTGAAGGGAAAAGGAAGCCAGAAAATCCAGGGAATCAACGTCCCTCAGACCGTTTGATATCTAGAAAAGAGGAGTTTGGTCGCCATTTAAACCCTTCTCGTGAATAGAGGAAATATCCAATCCAATTTCAATACTTGGTAGGATTCACTAGTTGCTAGACATAGAAAGGCATCGAACTTTTGGGCATTGCTTGGGCCGAGCTAGGCAACTAAGTGATTTACAAGCACCCTCACCGCACACTTTCTATATATCTATCTCCATCCAATCAAACGTGTTCCTGCCATAGAGAATCGGGCTCGGCAAAAACAAGATAGGGACCACACTCTTCGCTTTCTTCCTATGGTGATGCTTTTTAAAAAAAAATCCCATCCAGTGTATGGTACCCGCATTGAGGCCCAAAGTAATTCGGATTCTCATTGGGTATTTCATATAAGGGGGAAACACTAACTATCACAATTTTTTCCTTACCAGGGCTCAAATCCAAGATCTCTGATCAAGGGTTGAGGGATCCAATCCATCCACCACAACCTTGGTGGTGTACTAGATGGGTTCATCAACCTTTAAGTCTTGACACTCCACAACCTTGGTGGTGTACTAGATGGGTTCATCAACCTTCAAGTCTCGACACTTAATAAGTTCCTTTTCTTCATACATTCATCTTTCTTTTTTCTTATCAGATCAGTGTTAGTATTTTCTGCAAATTTTATAATAGAAAAATGCTCTGAAGACATATTAACCATAAAAAGTAATGTCTATGTTGTGGTCTACATCATGAAGACTTTAAAAAGTGTCCTAGTGCAGGAAAGAATTTTTAGATCAAAGTTTCCATTAAACATATAGAAAGAAAATGCTACCATATGTTATTAGCTATGGTGCTCAAACTCTTCAGAAAATGTCGATTGATGTGTGTAGGAGTGCATTTTTGGAGAATCAAGCACATATGCGATAGTATTTTGGAGAGTTTGAGCAACATAGGTTATAAGCACAGAGAGAAGGCAAAAAGGCAAGAGAAGTCATAGACAATAAGATTGCAAATTCAGATACATGTATAGATATTGATATAGATATACATATTAACATATTAAGATCATTGATCGTGGAGAAACCTTTGTAGGCATCGAAATCCTAAATGCTCAGCACAAAACGTCTCTAGTTCATCGCCGCCACCTCTCTCTTTGCATACATCCATTTCCATCCTCTCTACAACATCATCCCAATCCATTAGAAATCCATCCCAGTTTTGAATTTTAGTGTCAGAAACAGCATCTAGTATCTCTTGCAGCCCTACAATCCGGCGACTCAGATCTCGTCTCAGCTCCCTGACTGTTGGATCAATTCCTGGAACTGAGTCTAATCTCAATAGAAGATTCATTAGTGCCTCGTTCATCCTGATTCTCTCTCGTTCACTGGACCTTACAGCGTCAACTGTGTCCTGTTTATCAACAAGTGACATGTTACAAACGTGATTTTAGTGGGATTTGAGGAGAGTAGGATGTACGTAGACCTTACTCCTACCTTACCTTTGTGGGGTAGAGAGATTGTTTCTAATACACCTTCGTTTCAAAAGAAACGAAAACAAAACATGTTTGCAAGAAAAATATAACAGTACACTAGCAAGATACAAAGCAAAAAGCCATGATCAAATTTCGTTCACAAATCATGAGGGATGCGAGGTTTTGGCGGTATCTGACCACAATAACATACTCACTGTAATTTCACAAGTGGGTATGAGGAGGGGAGGACATAAGCAGACCTTACCCCTACCCATTAGAGATGTTGTTTACGACAGATCCTAAACTCAAAAAAATTGAAATCAAAGCAGGATCGAAAAGAAAATAACAGCATCGCAAAATATATACATAATGGCAACATTTCATCAATTTGCAACTACAATTACCAGCTTAAAAATTCTAAATCCGTCACTTTATTTCAGAGTATATGAACTAAAATAAACTGAAATTGTTCGGAACATATATATTTATTCAAAATTTTCATTTATTTTTACTGCATCTACTAATTCAAAATCCGAAATTTTTAGAGAGCAATAATAAAGTGATAGAAGTAAATAATAAATCAGTCAATACCTGCCGTTGGATAAGACGCTGTAAATAATTGGCTTCAGAATTGACGGCTGAGATCTTCTTTACAAGGTTTCGGACTACGTGAGATCTGTAAGCTGACTGTATCTTAACAGCAGCCTTTCCGATCGGAGCCGACGGTTTCCGAAGTTCATTATTTTCCGGCGGGGACTGAATCGGAATTTGGATAATCTTCGGGGTAGATTGGTCATTTTCCGCAAAATAGGTAACTGTAGAAGCACCCACACCAACACGAGCACCAGCACCGACAGAAGAGTAATAGCTAGTTCTACGAGAAGCCTTCATAGCTATTAGTACAGTAGTTCAAAATTTACTGATTTGATTAAATTTGTTTAGTAAAAAAAAGAAATTTAAAATCTACTAACTCGACTAATTCTGAAAAGAGGAAAGAAGAGGGGATGAATGTTGAAAGAACTATATTTATTAGTGTTGAGATCATACTTTTTGGTGGGTATTGCGCATAGGGACCGTTTGGGGACCCCTCTTTTTTTTTTGTCTTTTGATTTTACTTTAACGGCCTTGTTTTCTGGCTTTTCCATACGTTGGTGGGGGCTTGTGGCTGTCGGTTGTTTTTTCTGTATACCAATTTATCGTACTTACCTATGTATTAGTTATGATAGTTTCTAAATTACAAATCAAATAGTAGCTTATTAATTTTACGTGAATAATGTATCTTCGAACTAATTATTAAATTAAAAAAAAAAAAAAAAAAAAAACCAACTATTAAATATGATATTACTTATACATAATTTAATAGTGGTATAACTCACCTCCAAATCAATTACCAAACAAGTGAACAACCCTTTAGAGCTGTTTTTTTATGAAGGAAAATGCTTTTACCGAATTTTTCTTCTTAAAATAAGTGGTTTTTAAACTTATTTTCTGGTGGTTGGTTATTAAGGAGAAAATATTGTTCCAGGAGTATTTAAGTATAGCTTAGGCAAATATTAACAAGGACTTGGACCTTTGTACCGACCCAAGCCTGGTTAGGAACTTAACTCCGACCTTTGAGATCAAACCCCCACCTGACATCAATCCAGTATTCAGATCTTATTGATTCGATTAATTTAAATTTGTGTTACAGGAGATCTAATTATTGTAAATAGTTCTTTATGAGAATTTTTTTCATTCCCAAGTCTGTCGATTATTTTTAACATTTTGTTTGGAGTGCCCAATTTTAGAAAAGATACTCATTCATACATAATATATGTATCAAATTAGTAAGGAATGAGTACATGATGTGCGTAATTTTTATGTACTAGTCATGGACACGTGCGTTGCACGTGTGAGCCATGTTAAGTTATATCATTCTTGTTGTTGCCTCAATCATTATGTGCTACGTCACTACAACAAATGTGATTATCAAGGACAAATAATTTTGTCATTAATAAATCATATTTCGTCACTAAAAATCTTGTGTGACGAAAAAAATTTCGTCAAGTAATCATCCCTAAATGTGCGTCTCCAAAATTATTCAAATACGATTTAGTGCTTCGTCGCTAAAAGTATTATATTAACTACAAAAAGAAGAATCGTCGCCAAATGAATAATTATTTGTAACAAATTTATTTGTCATAAAAAGTATAATTTGTTTGTGGTTAATAGTATCTTTTGTCACTAAAAAGGTTATTATTACCGACAAAATTGTATTGTTGCTAATTAATTAGTTCAAACAGTGACGACACCAATTGTCTCTAAAGTTATATGTATTTCGTAGTTGAACAAATGTAATTTCGTCACTAATGACTACTTTTTATATACAAAAATAAATTTGTCCTTAAATGTATAAATTAGGGACAAATTTATTATTCTAAAAAAGGGTAATAATTTTGTGGTTAAATCTATTCATTTTGTCAGTAAAAGTATTGTTTTTACCGACAACACATATTGTCACTATAAATTATCATAATTAGTGACAATTATAATTGTCATAAAATGAAAAATTAATTCGTATTCAATAAAAAAAGGATAGTGGGACAAATATATTTTTGTCACTAAATGTAGTCAACTTATGTCAAATTTATTTATTTTGTGAAAAAAATATTTTGCCTTAAAAAGTTTAATTTAGTCGTTGCTAAATGTTACCTTTAATGAAAAAATCTTTTGTCACTAATTGCATTCATTGATGACATTTAATTATTTTATATTAGTGAAATTTTTTAAATTATAGAATTGCATAAATTAAAAATTAAATAATAAAACATGCTAGATAATAATGAAATCTATCCATTACAATTAAAAACAATTAAAATATCTTAAGGTACTTTAACAAGCTCCATGAACTAAAGTAAAATATGTCCAATAACAAGAAAATCTAACTGAAATAGAGGAAATATTAATCCTAAACCAAGACAGAAAAGTAGAAATTTCTTCCAAAGTATCAATAATATGGTGATACTTGTCTTGCATTAGTCTTGATTCAATTCTCACTTTTATACCTGTGTAAAAGAGAGAAAAGAAATTCATAAGAGTTAATAAAAAGTAGAATCTGTAACACAATATGATTTTTCATATGTTGTAATGTCCTGTTTTATGACCACTGCAAAAATAAATCATATAGAATGTGAAGCTATATATTAGCTATACATTTGCTACGATAAAACTCTCTATTTGTTTCAGGGCTTAGACTTAACATATTTTAACTATATGAAATGTTTAAGCTTCTAAACTCACTGCTCATAATTCAAAGAATGAAAATTTTTATTCTTCTATCTTGCAATAAGATAGACATTCCTGCTGTTATCTTTTTGTCCAAACCTGTCGACTACCACATTATCTAGTAATTAACTAGTTGACTTTGCCTTCACAAAGTAACACACCTCCAAGACAACTCTATAGAGTAATATCAACTTTAACAATAACAAGAATCTAAGGGGAATGTGTGACAACACCGGAGCATACAATAACCCAAAATGAAGGAAAACATGACAACTTTAAAGGGGATCACTGATTGTATGATATGGAATGCAGATGCAGTGGCAAAGTATCTATGGAATATAGCCAACATGCTAATAACCTTCGAGTAAAATGGGTGAAAAGTGTGTGTATAAAGGGGACTGATTGGTGGCAATATACACCTAGCAAGACAGTTGTTGGTAATGGATACTGTGAAAATGGATGGCTCAAGGCATTAGGAAAATAGTGAACTGCACCAGTGAAACTAGTCTGCTCAAACATGTTGTCATAGTAATCTTACTCTTTTTCAGAGAGCCACATTGAAAGGGCAATCAAAGCATCAGGGAGATCCTCAATGCCTTTTCCTTTAGGAAAATAAAATGGTGCAGGATCGCGGTATGCCAACATTTTATTAAGGACAAACTTAACACAAATTGGAACAAATTTAGCTTCAGTATCTCCTTGTACCTGCTGGTTAAGATCATACTGAATTTTCAGACCTAAGCCCCTATCTAACAAGGTGGTCTACGATCATTAAATCACTAGAAACAGGAGCAAGCTCTATGTTACCGCTAAACGATAAGCCTAGGGGCAAAGTCTCCAAACAAGTCGTAACTTTTCAACAACAGATGCAAAAACATACTCTTTCAAATCAAAGTGGGCAGACTAGGATGAAGTTTAATGTAAAGTTGTTCCAAACAAATTCATGAGATAGTTTATTGATCTTCTTTTCTTTTTCATATCATCTGCTTTAAATTTGCTGTGCAGACTTGATGGGATAGAAAATATATAATGGCTATCAATTATCATACAATAGATCTTTCACTTTGCTGGATCTTTTGTCCAGAGAAATGTAATTAGACCTATCAAATTTTAAAAATCAAGAATGACTTCGGCAGAAGAAAAGTTCTTAGGATAAGCTCATTTTACCATAAATTCCAAACTCTTCAAAAAGTAAAGTTCTTGCTATGACACTTGAACTCTTAAAAAATGTCCGATCCTCCAAAAGTAGTGCATTTTTGGAAGATTCGATACATCTGTAATAACATTTCTAGAGATTCCGAGCAACATAGGTTCTCAATATATGATCATCTTACCATAAATTCATTCACCACCATTTGGTATTTACTATTTGTACCCATCTTTCAAACAAAACTAAGCAGTATATTAATGGCAACTCAAAAGAATCTAAAAAAGAGTTAAAAGATTGTATTTTTGCAGCAGTTTTGATCAACCCATAAGAATAAGATTGACTTTTCCTTTTAGATTCATGAAAGAATGAAAAAAAATGGAAGTTAGTAGTAAGTGCGAGAAAGAAGCTATAAGAAGAGAAAGTGAATTAAGGATTCGTTAACAAAAGAAGAGCAAGTCAAACTCAGAATGTTGAATGAGAGGAAGAAATCAAAACGCTATGCCAATGATATTGGAAATAATGTATGGCTCATTCACACTTCTACTAGTATGTTTTCTCTTTCTACACTAAAACTACACATATCATATGAGTTTTAAGTTATTTTTCATGTAAGGTTTGAATTAAACCATTTAGCACCAACGGTATTACAATATTAACAAAGATTAACACACAATTTTATTCTATTCTAAATTCTAATCATGATTTTGCTTCCAACAGCTATACTGAATTATATATCTAGCACTACCAATCATATATCTAAAGGACTACTGCACTACTAGTAGAGTACAAAAGTATTCCAGTAAGCATATGAACAACTTCCTGTCAATTCTATGGCTAAGATATTAGAAACCTTTCGGAATATCTCCCAACTGTAAAAATGTTGGTTCTATGTGCTACTGATTTCCCTAAGAATACAAAGCTTTGCTATTAAGATTTAAGGAAAATCAAACTATATCATCACTAAATGACCAGATACACCCAAAGCAAGGAGTAAGAGACTGAGAAGGATAAGAATTGCAGCTCTACAATATTGATATTCTATTTCCATAGTCTGAAAATCTATAAAGTAGTGTAAAAAGGAAGAATCTTCTCTTTATATCTACTTAGCTACTTGCAATGTTTCCCATCTATATAAGGTATGCTAGCCTCTTCTACACTATGTCCAGTAAGATTAGGACGCACCTAGGGCGTAAAGTATATGGCATGTTCAATACTAACTTTTTTTTCTTGAGCTAAGGTATTAACGTATTAATATAATATAAATAAAATAATTGATATAAACTATAACTTTTGAAACTGGACTTTACGGGGGCGAAATAAAAATATACCTAAAGTTGGCATTCTCATGGAGCTCCTTCTCTGTTGCATCATAAAAGAAAGTATGCAAAGTTAGATACTAAATGCTACATATTTATATATTTCATAAAAAATAGTAAGCAAAAATTATCACATAAGTTTGTGTTACTTCTAACCTATTAGAAGGCGATGAGTGAGCAAAACATTGCATTTTCCTAAACATTTCCTCTTGGCATGCCACAATAGTATTCAATTGAGAGTTTAATGCTTCTATTTGAGATTGTTGATCTTGTATTTGAGACTGCTGGTCTTGTATATGAGTCTGCTGGTTTTCTACCACAGTTTTAGCAGCATTTAATCGATTCTGTAAATTATTTTGGACACTAGCAGCTTCCTATTTTGCTTTTCTGAGGGAGTCCTCTAACTCTACCGTTTTCCTTTGTGTAGCTCTTGTAGTATTAGGTTTTGGACCATAACCAAGTCCTCTTATGTACCCTGACTTTGTACCAAGTACGGTATCCACAATTTCATCAGTAGTCATGGAAGCCTCTCCCGAAGTATATAGTTCTTACAAATCTTTCATGTTGTTCTGCATAAAAATATAAATACTATTTAAAGGAGAAGACACAACTTCAGAAGAACATTAATCGAACAAACGTGTTGGATAACCATCCTTACATAGTGAGTCTCAGCCTCTAAAGATGACCATCCTTTCTTACTCTTGTAATGAGTATGCTTGTAGAACTCGATTCTGTCAGGCTCTACTTTTTCAGGTTCATTTTCACCCTATGAAATAAGAAAAACAATTGAAATAGCACTGAAGTTTTATTAGTAAAAAAAATAAAAACAATATAACTTACAAGTTCAGCACGAGCCGCTACAAATGCTTTTGATCCCATGAAATGATTAGATTTAAGCTTAGTTCGATTGACCTTGTTTATGTCGCATCGTTTCTACAAAGAAAATATAAATATCATAACTTTAATAATAACGAGAATAACATGAATTTAAATTACCTTATGTTTTGGATCGATCCACATGTCACCAAGTCTATTCCAATTTTCTGGGGTCAACTCTGGCACTTCAATTTTACGAGCTTCTTCTTCTAAGCGTGCACTTTCAAACAATTGTTTTAACTTGTAGCGCCATTGTCGGCTTCTGTTTTTCAGAATATCCTCACAGCTATCTTTCACGTAATGCTCGTCCAAATTAATCTCAAACCTCTCCTAATTATTTGTTTTTGAAGAAACATACAAAACGATCAAAATCCCTTTCATATTAAAATAATAATCATCAAAGCTACTAACATACTAATTAGCTTCAAAGTGAAGTTTCCTTAGAAAGGCATAAATTGTAGTTCAAAAAAATTCTTTGCACTGATAAACGTTGCTATTAACAGCCTATCTACATACCTAAAGTCACTATTTCCTATTCCCAGTGAGGTAATGTTATAATTTGATAAGTTAAGGAGAGACTTTCTATGAAAAGGAAATAGAAAAATTCAAAATTTTCATCATATCATGTGGCTCCACATCACTCTTTCTGAATATCTTGGAAGCTTAGGTATCAGAAACATAGCAGGACATAATAGAGCCCTTCTAATGAAACGGCTATGGAGGTTCAACAATGAAGACGGGTGCTCTCTGGAAAGAAGCGGTTTTTTGCAAAACCTAAAATACTATCACATTGGTCCACTAATGTATTCATATCTCCATATGGTGTTGGTCCATAGAAGAGCATAGCAAAGCTATGGGATATTTATTAACCAGCAATGCAGCTACAAAAGAAGATAATGACATTCACATTAAAATGGTGTAAACAGAACTGTATAGAGAAAGTAGAGGAGTTGGTTGATTTCCTAGGTACTTTGTAAAGTTTAGATTTGAATCTCACTCCCCTGTAACATGTTTTTGGTGGTAGCCAGCAGTCCTAATGCTGAAGAATACAATAGTACTAATTCTCAAAAGGAAAATTGGAAGGAAAAATGGTCAAGGAACACTACTCTACAAAGTAACTTTCCTACTCTCTTCTCAATAGCCTCTAATTCAGACACTATTATCTCCCAGAACAAAAAAAATAATGTCAGGGCACCATTGTTCAAAATAGAATTTCCAAGACCGGGAACTAGATAGTTTGCTACAATTACTATCCAATCTGGATTGTTGTTGCCTTAATGATCACAACCCATAGAGAATCTAATGGGATATGATGACAAATGGACAATACACAATGAAAGAATGGTATTCGTTATGATGTCCTCACAATTATATGATAGAGAAGTGGCCTTAGAAGCTTATTTGGCATACCAAAGCCCCTCCCAAGGTCAAATACTTCATCTCATGAGGGTAGTGTCACTCAGGACAACCTTAGGAGAAGGGGCATGACAAAAGTCGATAGATGTTTTACGTGCCAACAAGCTTCTGAGACTAACAGACTGTTGATTTTTTAAATTTATTTTTTTATGACGTATACATGTTAATTATAATAGTTGCTAAATGGCACAAGTTGATTGTGGCAATACTTATTGTGGGAGTTCTACAAACTATTGTAACAATAAGTTGTGAGTATTACTATTCACTGACCTTTTTAGTGCATTATAAAAATTAATGGTTTTCGTTTTTATTTTATTGTAATACAACTTAAAAATATGCATATGATTTTTATTAGCTGCAATTGTTCCAACGGATCTTGATATACACCTTTTCATTGAGTTCTTTTGTTGGACGTGTAAATGACAAACTATTTGAAAACTTGTTGAGACACTTGATAGTTTTGAAAGATTTATTTGTATTTTCTTAAAATTCAAATTATCTTAATGGTGTTTTAACATTTGATTTTTTTTGTTATGAGATATAGTCTATATCGCTTGTTGCACTGCAATATGGTTTAGTATTTTAGAAAAAATATTATGCTTGTGTGGTGCTTAGTATATAATCTTCCTCTAAAATATTTTTGTGTTGGTTAAAAGGTTGTTTAAAATTAATGATGTTATATTTTAATAACTGTGAATCTTTTCTCGTCGTCCATAATTGCACTATTCCACTTGGAAATTTAGGTTGTAGCAATTTGAACATATATTTTGTTGTGACAATTTTTTTTTGTAACTAAATTGTAGGTTAAATAGAGACAATAATACGATTGTCACTAATTTTTTGAACTATTAGTGACAAAAATGACGGTCACAATTGAATATAAAATTTTGTGACTAAAGTTTACTTTGATTAACTACAAATTCTAGTGCGTCACCTATTGTCAATATATTTTTTTGACAAAGTTTTTCATATCTAAAATCTAACTAATTTTAGGACAAAAAATGATTTGTCACTAATGAATCAATATATATTTTCGTGACGAAAAAAATTGTATCCAAAATTTATCTAGTTTTAGGACAAAAAATAATTTGTCACTAATATATCAATGTACTTTTTGCGACAAAAATTTTTTGTATACAAAATTTAACTAATTTTAGGACAAAAATGGTTTGTCTTTGATGTGTCAATATATTTTTTGTGACAAAAAATTTTCGTATTCAAAATTTCCCTAAATTAGGGACAAAAATGATTTGTCACTAATTGAGAATATCATTAATGACAAAATAATGTGTCACCGGTGACTTCAAATTCGTGGTTAATAGTACTCAACAAATGGCGCCAATTTACTTTTTGGTGGGAAACTCAATTGGACAAAACTTTGCCACGATTTTTTGTGTTTCGTCACTAATAATATAAGCCTCATGTATTTAACCACAAAATTTATTTTTTGTCACTAAAAGTGAACAATTAGTGACAAATTTCATGTCGTAGCTAAAAATTTTGTAGCTATATATCACATTTGTTGTAGTGACCGGCCTCATTGCCTAAGAGTTATAATTAGTAAAATGACATATTTTAGTAGTTATTCCTACTACAACCCATAAAATAGGATAAGAGGAGAAGTATAACCAAAGTACATCTTTGAGTTCTCTCTTTCATTTGATTTCGTGTAGTTTTTCTTGAACAATTCTATTCGGGTCCATTACGAAAGCAAAAAAAGATTACACGTTTTTAAATTTAAAAAGAAAGAAAATTATGGTGATATTCAAAATCATAAAAGTTATAAGAGACATGCACAAACATCCTTAGACCACAAAGTAACATGGTGAATATAATATTAAGCCAACTATTATTAAATATTAATAATAAAGTAGAAATAAAGCAATTCACGTTATATTAGAGTAGTAAAGCAATCTACTATAAAGGAAAAAAGTAATTAACCATCACATTATTCGTAATCTCATAAGTATAAGTTTCAAAATGGTAGGGAATTAGCAGAAAATATGGGGAAAAATAACCTGAGCGTTGTAGTTGTCGTTAAGAATTGACAGAGAGAAGAAGAGAAAACTGACAAAATGATGGAAGTGATTTAACACTTTGCCACTTTGGTGTCGACTTTTATAAAGTATTGTATAATATATGTAAATGATATGCGTAAATGTTAATATAATTAAGAACTTCTTGACCACATTTTCTACTCTATAGAAAAATAACAGAGAATAGAAAAATGCTTGTAACACACTATTATCATTGCAGTAACAAAAATAACTTTCAAGTGAAAATCGTAGACGAACTATAAAGTAATAATGAATCTATTAGATAAAAACTTACCAAATATTTCCATCAACTCGTGGAATTAAATAGAAAGAGAACTATAATATCATCATCATCATTGGTAATCACTCTAATTTAATTTCAACATGTGATACGGAATTCTTTGAAGATGGAAAAAGGTTTAAAAACTATCACAATGTAATTGGAATGAACTCAGAGACCACTATATATAGTTAGATTAAAAGTTGAGTGGTCAAGTAGAGAGTTGGAAAGGACAAAAATAAATAGCAAATTAGATATAATTTATACTTATAATGGTATATGTACTTCTAGTAACGATTGGCAAAATGATACAAAGAGATCTCATTGAATTTGTGAAGAAAAATGAGGAGGGAGACAGGGAGGATTTAGCAGAGAAGCCGTTTTTTATTTACTCAATGCTAAGCTCCCTTACCAACTTTATTCTATATATTTTCTTCTTTGAGTCATTAAAGTTGTTTACTCTTTCCAATTAAATTGAATTTGTTCCTCTCCTTATTTAAGATATAATTATTGTATATAGTGAAAGATGTAATTCAATTCCAAAATCTCCTCCTCTTCCCTTATTTAAGGCTCATAAATCATACTGTAATCATTTTAATTAGGAAAATCATTTCGAAAATTGAGATTTTATTGAAATACGGATGAAAGTTTAAAAAATCTGAAAAAAAGAAAATATAAACATATATAGATGCTGAGCTTTGGAGGTGTGAAATCACCATTTTCATTTCCCAACTATATAGTTATATATAGATTTTCTAAGCCAAATTTCGAGTAAAATTAGAATTGCACGGTTAGTAATTTTTTTTTCAAAAACAAATAAATAGAATGAAGTTGAACCAAAGAGATCTAGAGCCGTTAATTAGTTTTTAATGAAATGATAATGATGAGAAAAGTTTTTGGGTATAAATGAATTAATGATGTGCCAAACTATATTTATAATTTTTTAGTTTCTAAAGAGTAAAAATACACTTACCCACTTTTTTTTAATTTTATTTTTTTTTATTATTATTATTACTATAATAATAATAATAATATTATGGTTACTATTTAAAGTTTAATTTTATTTTATATATATATATATATATATATATATATATATATATATATATAGGAATTAATCTAAGAAAATTCAAAAGTCATTACTATTTTAATTAAATTTATTATAACATTTAAATTATAGGAGGGTAAAATCGTTTAACTTTTGACTTGAGTTCTTCCCACTTATAATATAACTAGTCTCTGGGTACGTGTGTTGCACGTGTATCCTATGTAATTTTATTTTAGATTGTTAGAACGATTACAATTCTATGAAAACATGTATGTAATGAGAAATAAAATGCAACAATTACAAATAATTAATCATTAAAAGTGTGACAAGAAACACCAAACAAGGGGTGCATTTTAATGTTTAAAAGCAATTCGTTATAAAGTAACCAACAGTACATCTGAACTTTGGTTAGTAGTAGCAAACTTTCACTAAAGTCACAAATAACTAATTTGAGCCTGATAAAAATATAGAAAATCGTAGAAAATTAAACTAAAGAAGTCTAATAGGGGAGAAAACACACAAAAAATATACATGAAAAAAATACAATATACACATCCTTCTTAAAATTTTAATCATAACAATGCATATGGACAAAAAAGGGAGGACAGAATTACTACATAATTTTTGGAAGGATAGAATTACTAAATAATTTTTGGAGTTCTTGTCTACACCTTCTCCCATAACCAATTAAAATTCAAGAGTCTTCTCATCGAATCAAAATAAATTTTATATATATATATATATATATATATATATATATATATATATAATGATTAACAAATCACTTTGTTACTTACTAATGAATATGATCACTTTATGATTCTTTAGCTTGCAATTAAGTTAGGAGGTGAAAAGGTTCTAAAAACATTATGATAATTAATATTTAGCTTATGAAAGAACTTATGTAGCACACCTATAAAAAAAAATACAAGTTTATCATTTCAAATGATACAAATAGAAGGATCTGCCTAAAAATGCAACATAAAATAAAATTATACATAAAATGTATTCATAGAGATAAGACCACACTAAATAAAACATAAGTGTATGTTTGTCATAGTTCCGATGTATCCATTTGAATTCCATACAGTGGAGGGTACAAGCCTATTTATAGTGATATAACCCTTTAAATTTCATACATAACTGATTATTGTCTTTTCATTTTTTATACACCCCTACAAATTTCCTAATTACGCACCATTCAACATGAATTTGTTGCTTCCTAGGCACCTACTCAAATAACCAGGGGTGCATGTTTAGATGCTTGCGGTATGCATCGGAGATGACTTCATTATAAGTATCACAAATTCAATGTAATATAGTACAATCACTCTTACAATTTAAAATAGTCATTTTACATCTAACAATAAATTATTATATTTGAAATAGAACTATAATTATAAGTATGCAACACACTAAAAGATCATTCACAATGGTATACCTATCATTTTACTTTGTTTTCAAGATTTTTGGAGGTTGATTCCTTTCTATATGACGATAACATCACCTATTAGAAAGTTAAAATTGTTAAAAATCAAGCAAAATAAAGGGAATAAATGAAAGAGATCCTGTCATAGTACTATACCTAAGAATATACCTAAAAAATTCTTACTTTTATTTTTCAATTTTTCACAGTCTTATATGATTTTGCCTCTAATTCAACTTACAAATATATTTTTCCATTTAAAAAAACATAAAAAATTTATTTTTAAAAACAAACGTAATTAATTAGCAGTCAAAAATTTAACCACATAACCAATTAGAGAATATTCTAGAAGAATACGTAAAGATAAAAGCTATTCAATAAGGTGATGGTTACACTTCCCAACTTATTTGTCCTTCTGTCATTTAATATAATTTGATTACAAATTTATAATAATTTAATGGTAATATTTTATGAAATGTTTTCTTACAATTTTGTATAACTTGAATATTGAAGAAATAGTTCATGACTAATCAGTAAAAATGTCCTTCAACTTATAATGGATATTTCGGTAATTCATTTTTTCAACTTAAAAGGCTTCCACTTTCAAAATAATAATATAATATATGCAAAAATGAAAATTTAGAAATTAATATAACATAAAAATGAAAATTATGTTTTGGAGACTTAAGTACAATGAATTATGAAGTATAATATTATATTTTATCCCAAAGATAATATTTATTATTGAAAATGGTATTCATTAGTAAGTATATTTCGAGATTTTGAAATGTTAAAAACAATTGATAAATAAAAAAAATGAGAAAAATAGACTTTTGCAATGAACAAACAATTGATAAATAAAAAATGAGAAAAAAAGAAGCAAACAGGAAAAAATTAGTTTGATAGTCCATAAGAAGTGCTAAAATATTGAATAGAACAGTTACCTAAGATGCGAACCGAAAAGAAAGAAATTATATCTTTTCATTGCTTCAATCGTATAAAATATGCATGCAAAATATATATAATTAATTGGTGTTGCAAAGTTAAGTTGGCATTCTATTATCCCAAAACCCTTGTATAAAACAACAATGTATAATCACACATATAGATATTCATGAAGAACACTAAAAAAAGAAAGAGATAATAAATCAATCCATGTTTAGAAAGATACAACTGACTTTATGATATTTGCCATTTTAGAGCTGACCTTCCCTAAATTAAAATTTTGTTTTCATGTTGCCCAGAAGATTAAGCTGATATCTTTCTTCAGCATCGTCTTGTAATTGATTTTGTTGATAAAATATGAATGTTTGTTGCCCTTTAAAAAAATACACGTGATAAGACAAAAAAATCTTTCAATCTCAACAATAAGAAAACAAAGAGTTGAATGTGGAAGATAAATAAATCTCTCAATTCTGAAAAACTTATGGGGGGTTATCTCTTAGAAGGTCATTGAATTCCCAGAACAGAAACGGTTCTTTATTAAATAAAAGTAATGACTTTTGGTCTTTTTTGTCTCTTCTTTTTTTGTAAAAATAAATTCAAATTAAGAGATTTTTGTAGAGAAGGGCAAAATGGTAATTTAACTTTGAAGATAGAAGCTTCCCACTTATAATAATAGATGAGATATGATATATGAACATTGGAAGAGCAGTTTGCTTCTGTAAATTTATAAACCTACTAAGAGTTTTGCTAAAAAAAATTGGCAATAGTCTTAGTAGCCTTAGTATATGGAACCACTTTCCTTGACAATGAGTAGCTCCATCTTTCAAAAATTGAGGCAGATTCAAAATTTAAAGTTTATGATTTCTACAGTGACGTCAAGTTAATACTACACTAATAATCAGGTTCACTATCAAATATTCATAGATATTTCTTAATATATCTACGAGATTTGGACAAAATCTATTGAATTCACGTGAACCAGTAACCAACCCACTAAATCCGTTCCCTGTTGTTGGCCTCAATGTTGGAAGGATAAAAAAAAAATATGACAACAGAAAATAAGAACATACTGCCAGGAGCCAAGACATATTTCCACAATCGAATAGTTTTATTGCTCAAATTGGTGATACTGCATATATAGTTCGCGTTACATGTTACAAGTACAACAATTTTGTGCACGAGTTTGCTAGTATCCTCCTAGTTTTATTTCGACGAGATTGAAGAGGACTGGATTGGGCTAACAAATTCATGTTCTCAGTATGGTGATGGAAGAATTTTACCAGAGCATTTTCCGAAACCAACTGTATAGCCATTTCCCTGCATACAATAATGAATCAAGTCCTCATCAATTTGCAATGCCCAATCAACTACAAATTCAAGAATTGCTTACTTTTGATGATAGGTGATCTAAGATAGGAAATGAAACTTCGAAAACAAGAAAAGATAAAGGAGTTAGCTAGCTCGTTTAATGTTTTCATTTTGTATAAACAAGCAATTTGTAATGCCCTGAATGTAGTGGTAGTTCTGAAATTTACATGTCTAATCGATATTTTTATGCTCTCTGTTATATTAGTGAATCGGTCAATCGACTCTTTTTAGTATATTTATTGTCTTAGTTATAATTGTCCCATGTTTGCATTGTTAATGTCGGGTAATTTCAATCCCAGCAATTAGGTGATGGATATAATAGGCTTATGAAAAGGAGCTTACTGATTATATCAAACAAAAAAATATCAGTATATCGAACCTTACAACACCCGGTGAAAATAACTTCATCTCCATCTTCAATGAATACACGAGTAACTCCACCTAAAGACAGAGGTTTTGTTCCGTTCCACGTTAGCTCAAGAAGGCTTCCGTAAGTTCCTGGTTCCTGGACGACGGAATATTAGGCATTACTTCACAAGACCAACATAAGAAGCACCTTCTAAAACTTGACTTAAGAAGACAAGAACAAGGAAAACCGGAAGACTTCAAAATCTTACAGGTCCACTCATAGTCCCGGATCCAAGAAGATCACCGGGCCTTAGGTTGCAACCGTTGACAGTATGGTGAGCAAGTTGTTGCGAAATTGTCCAATATCTATACCACCAAGAAAGAAATAATGTTTCTAAATCTCTACCTCAAGCTGGTTTAAGGGGAAACCAAGACAATATTAACAATGCAATAACATAACTACTTCGGACTCTATGATCACGAGAATGACAGTGGTGGAGACAGAATTCTTACAAGTGCTTGAAGTTGCTTTTCGTGACAGCATAGGAGTGTTCTTGTCCAGCAGGTTTAATGAAAACCTTTAAGCAGAAGGAAATCCACATTAAGGAATTATATAGCACTATTAGATACTCATGCAGCCAACAACATTTAGCAGAAAATCTAGAATACCTCCAACTCTATGTCGTAGTTTCTGGATTCCTTCTCCGCGAGATATGGTAAGGGAGGAGGATTCTGCAATGTAAAATGTCTTAGTATTTAATGGCGTATTTTCTGCGGTGACTAAAGTAATAAAGCTACCTGCTTTGGACCATCACAAACAAATGGTTCCAGAGCATCTAAAGTCACAATCCAAGGCGATATAGTTGTGCCTGATACAACATTTGTTACCGTATAATTAGAGGGAAGAAGTTTTTATCTTTTGTAAATAATGCGAGCAATGAAACTAGCAAGCACAGAATTCCTTACCGAAGCTCTTCCCAAGAAACGGACCGAGAGGTACACATTCCCAACCCTGGATATCTCTAGCTGCAAAGCTCGACGTCTAGTTAGTATGTTATCAACATTTAAAGCTGATGAAGTAGAAACAATACGAAATATATCATGTATATACCACTCCAATCATTCATCAAGACGAGGCCAAATATGTGATCTGCAGCTTCATTAACATCTATTGGCTTTCCAAGTTCATTTCCAGGCCCAACTACAGCAGCCTTCAACCACAAAATCAGAAAATTATTGAAAAGGTAGTCTAAACTAGTGTTATTGTAACAGTCATAAGGACTCTTACCATTTCTAGCTCAAAGTCCATTTTACGAGATGGTCCAAAATATGGTGGTGAGTTCCCTTTGGGACGATCCTGTCCTCTACATAAAAATATGACTATGGTAAAGATGAGAAGAAATCCAACTAACATCTGTCTGAGATTCTCTCAATCTTGATCGGAGAATATGTCTCACCTTGGTCTTATAATGTCAGTGCCCGATACAACAATAGATGAGGCACGTCCATGGTATGCAATAGGAAGACAAAACCTGACAGTAAGTTAATAATCACATTGAGTAAAGAACATATAAAGGAAGAATAGAGTGCTTTAGAAATTGGGATAACGAATTCTGGCTTAATCATTTGTCTTATACCAGTTTGGTTTGATTGGGTTCTCAGAGCCACGAAACATGAGCCCACAATTCGTGGCATGATTTATGTTTGAATAAAAGTCAGTATAGTCTCCAACTGCAACAGGAAGAAGCATTTCCGCATTGTCCTACAAAACTACATATCAGCCAGACCAACACAAATATAGAGCCCTCTATTACACATTGATGAATTTGAAAATGTCCTACCATAGGCTGAAGAGCTTTTTGCCTCAGAAATGCATTGTCACGCAATATTGGTTCAGTATCTATACAAAGGAATAAGTCGAAAACATAACTTTCTTCTGGCCGAGAATATAGTGAACTTCAGACAGATGCAAAAAGTAACTAAAGAAAGTGCAGACCAGACAATAGCTTTTGTAATGTAGCACGAGCTTCCTTCCATGCAGGACGTCCCAGTTCCAGGAACTTGTTGAGATTAGACTGCACCATCGATGAGAAAAATCAATACCAGCTCTGGCTTCCAATCCAAAAACTCAATGAAACAAAACGGAAGACAATTAAGAAAGCAAGATTTAGTCTCGTAATACATGAGATCGCCAAAATGAATAGTACTTCGAAGTCTTAAGTTTCGAGTACCAACAATATCAATCTACAACACTAAAATGGTTAACAATTGTGTTCTCTTGTAGAGTATATTACAAGAAAGACAGGTGATTTATATTTTTCGAAAATGTGTTTTTTTTCTATAAATAAACAAGAAAGTGAAGTTGCTACCGGAAGTGATTGATGATAAGTTCTATTTGGCTAACTTTGCATCAACATTTTCACATTTTCATCGAACTGCTTGTAAGTTGGCTCTAACACCACGACTAGCAAACTCGAAGAATCCCTTCCTATTTTTTCCTCACATATCAAATTCTGATTCCCACATGTGGGACCTGATTCCTATTTCACAAATTTTATGATTCTTATTCACATTCTTCGAAAATTCAGATTTTATGACTAACCGTTTCTCTTTGGTTAAACAATTTGAAATACACTTTTGCCTAATATTAAAGCAGCAATTTGTGCTTGGCTAAGGTTTCAAAGGCGCTTCGAGAAAAAACACATTTTTTCAAAACACGTTGAAGCACTAATATATTTCATTTTTACTTGTTCATTTTAAGTACTTATTCTCCATACTACATTTAGTCTTAAATAACTATATAAAGTAATATTTCCTCCATCTCAATTTGTTTGTTCAACTTCCTTTTTTAGTCTATTTTCATTTTTGACAACTCTTTAATTTCAACTTTCAATTTTGTATGTTTAAAACCACTTTCAACGTGACACATTTAAGACCACTTTCAACGCGACAGTTTAAGATCACAAAATTAAGGATATTTTGGTACATTCAACATATCTTAATTAGTTTAAGACCATAAGATTTAAAAGTGTTTTTCACTTTAAGTTACATGTTAAGTCAAAATCAGATAAACAAATTAAAAATCAAAAGAAGAACTACATATAGTAGTAGTACTCAAATTTAGAATTCTAAAATATCATTAATAAAGCTAGTTTAGTACATTACACACCTAATTGTTTCTCAAGGGATGGGTGAAGTCAACATAAGCCAAGTAAAATGAAACTTGTTAAACCGGAAGAAGTGAAGAAATTTGAGAAACCTGATTGAAACAATCCGAATTTTTGAGAAGAGGACTGTCAAATAGACCGGCGGAAGCAATAACGGAGAGATCCAAAACGTAATCACCAATGGCAACACCAATTCTAGGCTCAAAATCCGGCGCAGGCCGGAAAACACCGTACGGAAGGTTCTCGATCGGAAATTGGGAATCCGATTGAACTTCAACGAACGATTTCAATCCCATACTTATCGGAAAACCGCACCGTTTTAAGCTCCGGCTAAAATTGAAAACAGAGTAGAAGAAACAATAATGGAGGTTGAATTATACAAGAATTTTTATTGTGGAATTGAAGAAGATTACATAATTTATTGAAATACGCCATGAATGAATAAAATAAGAATCACAGTGCTAGTTTGAGAAATGTGAAGCATGTGACAAATTCAGTGAAATTATTGCTGACCTGAACTATAGTGTGTATACGATTTGTCGTTGCACGAATACAGTGACAGCGTCAGAATTTTTATTAACGAATTCAAATAATTTTTATTAACGAGTTCAAATATGAAGCGCGAACAGAGTGGGACTTGAAAACACGGAAAAGTTTTTCTAAAACTTGAATAGAAACATGAATAGATCATAATTCTAGTGTTTAAATGGTTGTGTAATGTCAATATTTTGCCTATGACAAGATCCACGAGAGTCTAAGGTGGCTCGAGTCGAAGTCATGATTAAATATGACACTTGTTTGTTAGACTTATTTTAGAAATAAAATTGCGATTTCGCTATCGGCTATAATTTTTTTTGACATGATGATAAGCATTGATTATGCATGAGGCAGGTGCTATGAGAGGATAGTAGGTTAATGCCAACATCTTGTTTGGATCGGAATTATGATCGAACATGATCTTTGCTTGGTGAATTTAGTTAAGAAATATAATTGCGTCTTAATTTTAATAGCCGTTATCATTTTTGACATGGTAAGAATTTGATCCCAACATATTTATGAATTGAAAGTATCTAATAAAAACATTTTATTATGTGATTTAGTGTCTAAATAGAACAAAATATAGTTCTAAATTAAATTTATCAATAAGTTTTAAGAAGTTGTTCGGGTATTCAACTATTATCTCAATCAACGTCATCTTCTAATAGAATGGTAAAAAATCAATCATATTTGGTGTGTATAGTATTCAAATGATATGAAATTCTTTAATTTTTTCTTTTTTTATATATAAATATTGAATACGAGTAAATATTTATAGTAGGTAAAAGTATCAATAATTGGAGAACACCTATATAATTAAGCATAGTATCAAACAACTTTTCATCGTTGATGTCACCATATCCCTATAATTATTGTCTAACAAATTAAAAACCTATGAAAACAACTATAGCATCTCAAAACAAAATTTATTCACTATATTTTATTTAAATCACTATATATTGAATATAGTATAAAAGCATAGATTTGTTTTGTTCCCTACGTGGGGATTATTTGATTCAAACTCTTTTGGTGGTTTTCTTCTAGGAATTTTACCAACTAATCATAATTAAAACAAGAGCAATTTTCACATATAGCAAATATAAAAATCATATTTATATGTTATAATTATAATTTGCATAATTGCGCCCCATAGCAAATTTTATGTTTGTTATGGAGCTTTTGATTTGTATAATTCGCTACAAACATTCAATTTTATACAAATTGTTCAGTTTTGTATATATTCATTTATACATTATAATTTGTATTTGTATAATTATAAGTGTATAGGACGAAAATATATGTATTTGTATTTGTATATACATTTTCCTCTCGCTTTATACAAACAGAAACACTTTTTATACATTTAATACCGAAATGTATAAAATGGCTAATTGTATATCGAAAATGGATAATTGTATACCGAATCAAATGGCAAAAAAAGGTGATGTTTGCTGCAAATTACAATTAAAATAAACTATAGCTATAACATTTAATTTGAATTAATAGTTTGCTAGTTCATATAATTTTCCCATTAAATATCATTAAATAATTAATTATTTATAGAATCCTTCTATAGAGTTACAAAATTAAAATGAACCTCTACATATATAATTTCACAATTCTCATGCATTTTCTCTGCTGAGTATTCAGAGGCTTATTCGGGATTTCAGAATGATGGGTGCACTATTATGAAATTGTGGATCTAAACAGTTTGACATTTAGGTTCGTATCATTGAAAACAATTGAAATTTTAAATTTATACATCCAAAATTGAAATGATTAATTAATTAAAACACCAAAAGTGCTACCAATAACCACTCAGAGAGGTGTTACCTAATTTTAAAAAGAAAAATAATACAAGATAGATATAAAATTCAAATTTCTAATCTCACTGAGAGATGCACCCAATCATCATTCCATTATATGATACTTCGATTGTGGGTTCACACATCCATATTTAACAAAAAAATTAAAAATATAACACTACTATATATGATTTCAAGAGGCGAGCATGGATTCACATGAACCCGATGACCCCTCCTGCATATGCCTCTGCCAAGTAATACACATGAGAATTCAAAATTTACGCAACATCAACAAGGATAATTGCTACGTGATATTGCTTGGTGGGACTTATTATATATTAAACTGATTGACATATATTAATTAAAGGACACCAATTTATATAGTTCATAGTTCATTGCGTTGTAAGATTATTGAAGAAAATATTAATCATAAATTTAGAAAGTTTGTTACTTCCTCCGTTTTAAAAAGAATGGCCTCATTTTTTTTTTAGTTTGTTTCAAAAAGAATGACCCATTTCCTTTTTTGGCAACACTTTAACTTCAACTTTCCACATGACATATTTAAGGCCACAAGATTAAAGAACATTTTGGTACATTTGACATTACTTTAATTTTGAACCACAAGATTTAAAAATCATCTTTATTTTCTTAAACTCCGTTCCAAGTCAAACTAGGACATTCTTTTTAAAACGGAGGGAGTACTATGTGGAAACGAACAACTTCGAGAATAATATCTCAAATTAATAATGTATATTACAAATTAATTAATAACACAGAGAGCATTGCATCACCAATATTAAATCATAAAAATAGTAATTTGATAGGCTTAATAAAAAATATCATTAGCAGCAACTAATTAAGGGTAATAGCTTAATTGCCGCTAAATATGTATTTTTAGCGACAATTAGCACTCTTTGTATATGTTCCTAAAACCTTTAGCGACATTTATTCTAATGACACTTAACTAGTGCCGGTAAAAACTTTAGTACTCTTTATTAATATCTATATTTATTTCGGCTAAAAGTTAGTTTTGTTATAGTGACAATTGATTACTTCGACTAGTCACACCCCGCCAAAAAAAAAAAAAAAAACCACAATTCCAGAGATATATATTAGAAACTATTTTAAATGGACTGGTGAAGGAAATTAATCTATAAGGGAAAAAAAATCATTTCTTCCCTTCTAACAAAAAATAGTTTCAAGAAAATATTTTTGGTATTGCCGTGAAATTCATATAACCAACTTCAACCTAATAAAAATTGAAACACAGTGTATACCCATTATAATGTCACACGAATAGAGTCTGAAAATGACAAGTTGGTACACAGATCTTAGAGAGGTTTTTTCCAACGATTGAAACATAATTATTATATTACCAAAAACAACGGACTTATTTTTTTTCAAAATATTTTTCTCCATACCGAACACACTCTTATTGTTCAAAACTCTTACTGCTATTTGGGGAGTAAAATATGATAATATCAGCTTCTTCAGGTAACCTAAAAGTCACTTTCTTCTTCAATTTTCCACTTGGACTTCTACTCATTGCTTCAAAATACCCTAATTCTCCTCCAACATTACCTCCAGCAACTAATCTTTCAGATGAAATACTAATTCTTGGAGAAAATAAATTATCTTTATTGATCATGAACTCTGGTGACAAGTAAACACTAGGGTTGACATTTGATGAAGCCAAGAGGATATCTTTCAAAGTTCTGTGAACTTGAAGAGGACTAGTTGTATTTTCAAGATTTCTTGAACAAGGGTTATTTTGTTTGATCTTTTTTGGTTCTTGGACTTCTGAATTTGGCTGGTTGAGACAACAAAGTTTAGCACCCATAATTGGAAATTTTGGAATAATTTTATTCTAATAAGAGAACAAAAACGACAACAACAAATCCAATGTTCAATGAGTCTAGAGAGGGTAAGATATAAGCAAACCTTACCCCTATTTAAAAGATAGTAAAACTATTTTTGTTAGATCCTCGACTCAAAAGAGAAGTATTTGAAATAGATATAATTTAGAAAGTAGCAATATCCAAGGAAAGAGAGAAGGGGTTAGAGAAATTTTTGGGAAAGGAGATTATAAAGGGACATTTTTGGAGAAACCTATAAGAATGGTTGTATTTTAATTTGCTCTATGTTTTGGCTTAGTTTTTATCATGGTTTATACTTTATGTGGATAGTACTGATCTAAATTCATTGTATTAACTATTGAGAGTTGGTAAGACATTCTTTTTACATTATTATCTGTTTTCAGAAATATTTAAAGAACTTTGGTCAACGCAGGTACTTCATGAATTTAATCGAGTAGCACGCAATCTAACACAGACAAATATGCTTTATATAAACTATGGCTTCATTCATTTTTCATAAAGGTAAATAGGTTCTTCAATGCTATTTAAAATAATGAGGGGTGCCCTGAAATTTGATTCTTTCTTAAGTAGTTCATTGATATATTCACTTAAGACAAACATTTTTTTTAATAAAGGTAAAGTTACCTAAGACAAACATTAGATGGGAAAAGCATGAATTGTCAACTAATTGAAACCTAGTTTTGCAAAGATTGATGATAAATGCAAAGCAAATTTACAATCCTACCAAGCTTGTTTGCATGTAAATGGATAACATTGGAGTTTCAGCACAAGGAAAGACCAAAATAAGCCAACTCTATCACATCTACTTATCAACAAATCGATTTGGCAATACTTGTAAGTTGCATCACCACATCAAACTCAACTGTCTGCTAAAGGTACACAAGAACAGCAAAAACCAGAGAATTTTAGTAGTGTTTTCTTGTATGCACTTATAGACGCGGACTGCTGGAAGTCCAAGCAGTCAGCCTGGAAAGTGCAGAGATGATTGGTTTAAGAGAAGGGCATTTTGAAAAGGCTAAATTCTATGCCATTTCCTTCTTCTACCCTTCTCATCCAAGGGACTAATATCGTGCCTCTGTTGTGTGTGTGTATGCGGTCATAGAAAAATGAATGACAAGTATTGGAGATGTAAGAAGTTCGGTAAGCAGATATGTCGACAGCAGAACAACAACCGGCCAGTAAACTCCTCAAATTGAATTCATGTTGCTACAGCCATATTGGCAAAATCAAGATCAAGGGTACATAATTTCACCCTTTTCTTGGTACATGTAGCTTTCAATCAAGAATAACATCACATATTGACAAATTCAAATTGAGTGCAGTTTATTTCATGTACACATATACACATAATGAGAGAAGCAAGATATCAGAGCAGGAAACATTTAAGATTGTAATAAAGAATAAATAGTTCCAACAGGGAAATCTCATATTGCATACTTTAATTTAAGATGATTCTCATCAACAAAACCTTTCGTGAGAACAACTAAACTCTTTTCAAACAGAACACAGGCAGAGATAACAAGATCAATTCAACAAAAAAGAGTATTGTAGAAATATTTAGCCTAAAAAACTAGCTCATGTGGTTTCATGCCTGACTTGAGTGAAAACCTTGCGGATAAATAACCCTTCAAATCAGGAACAGCCTCAATGGCTTTGATCAATGATGCATCTACAGCTTTCTGGGCATCTTTCTTTTCCTGTGGAAGCTCATTCTTCTCCTGAATTAGCAAGAACAGATCAAATCAAAAGAATCATCAGTATCTTAGTCAAAATCAATTAACACCATCTTAACCTAATCTTAGTTAAACTCAGCTTCAAGGGAATTCCACATATCTTTACATCCATTTAATTACATTACAAATAAATGAATTGCAACAAATTGGGAATGTAAGAAGTTCGGTAAGCAGATGAGTCGACAGGAGAACAACAACCGGCCAGTAAACCACTCAAATTGAATTCATATAGCTACAGCCACATTGGCAATCAAGATGTTGGATACTGAATTTCACCCATCTCTTGGTACATGTAGCTTTCAATCAAGCATTACATTTGATCTACTCTAATATTAGAGGCAGCTCAATCATTTATTGCCAATTTCACAGTATCCCCGTGTTTATTTTATAAGTACACGAGAGCCATGGCACCCCTGCTAACATCTTAGATGTCAATATAGCTAGTCAAAACTTTGGAAGTTTAAACAGTTTTCACAAGGAAATCCCATATTGCATGTTCTAATTTAAAGATAACCAGCTTTTTAAATTCTATATATCCATTTTTCAAAGGGAATACTTCATATCTGTTCCATCCATTTAATTCCATTACGAGTAAATAAACTACCACTAGTGTAAATGTAAGAAGTTCGGTAAGCAGATAAGTCGACAGCAGAACGACAACCGGCCAGTAAACCACTCAAATTGAATTCATTTAGCTACAGCCACGTTGGCAATCAAGATCTCGGGTACTGAACTTCACCCTTCTCTTGGTACATGTAGCATTCAATCAAGCATTACATTATGCTCTTCTCTAATATCAGAGACAGATCAACATTTGTTGCCAAATTAACAGTGTCTGTATTATAAGTGCACAAGCAATGGTACCCCTAAACATCTTAGATGTCAATAGCTAGTCACAATTTAGGAGGAATAAAAAGTTCTGACCGGAAAATCTCATATTGCATGTTCTTAACTTCTAATTTAAGATGACCAGTTTTGTTAATTCTCCATATCCATTTTTAAAAGGGTTATCCATATCTGTTCCATAACTACAACTAGTATAGGTAATGTAAGAAGTTCGGTAAGCAGATAAGTCGACAGCAGAACGACAACCGGCCAGTAAACCACTCAAATATAATTCATTTAGCTACAGCCACATTGGCAATCAAGATCTTGGGTACTGAACTTCACCCTTCTCTTGGTACATGTAGCTTTCAAACAAGCACTACATTTTGATCTTCTCTAATATCAGAGGCGAATCCATCATATACTTTAGCACACAATTAGGAGTCAATCCATTCCAACATTGTTGAAGTCTGTTATTTGAGTTAATCTAAAGGCTTCACAAAACTAGAAAATTACTAAAAATTAAGACTTTAAACTAAAATCAGTTAATTTAAACCAGAAAATGAACTTTACCTCTTTCTTCTCTTCAAAAAACTCCCCTTCACCCTTCTTCTGCTTCTTCTCAGCTTCCTTAGCAAAATACTTATCATCAATCTTCTCAACATTCACTCCACTAACATCAACTTTCGTTGAAGTACCAATCACATAAGCTTGATTAACACGTCTTAAAGGAACCCCATTAAGCTTAAACGGCCCAGTAACAAGAAGCAACCCAGATAAAAGCTGCTTCAAGAACACAACTCTCTTCCCCTTAAATCTACCAGCAAGGATAATCAAGACTGTACCTGGAGAAATACTCGCTCTTAGCTTTGTGGGTTTTGGTTTGTGTTTGTTTACAAGGGGTTTTTTTACGTCATCAGCTGGGTAAAACTTTGGGGATTTCTCAGCTGGTGGAGCTGAGATTGGTTTTTTCTGGTGTTGAGGGAATTTTCCACCGTTTTTCTTCTTGATTGCCCATAAACCCTTTTTGTGGTACATTTTGGAACGTGAGAACTTACCCACGCCGCGGATTAGCTCTGGGTTGCGGAGTGTCTTCTTAGCCGCCATTGTTGAAGCTCTGAAGAAAGAGAGAATTAACAGTAAACCTAGCAGATTGTTATATACAGCTAGGGTTAAATGTTGGTGCCTAAAATGTCAGCTGTCCATTTTGGGCTTAATGTTTTGGGCTTAACTTGGATTTAATGGATCATTTCATGTAATTAGATCCGGTCCACCTTTTTCACAAATGGCCTCTGGTGGTAGGGTTGTTCATGGTTATAGTTAAAAAATCAAATTGAACCGTAGTCGAGCCGATTAAAAAAATGATATTTGATTTGGTTTGGTAGATTTGGTTTTAAATTTTGAAAACCGATGCTATTTGGTTTGGATTTGATTTTATTAAAAAACAACCGCAAAAATAACCAACCCGAACCAATAAATTAGATATATAAATTTTATAATTATTTATATATTATTCATAAATAAAATACAAATATTTTAAAAATTTTAATTAACTTGCGTCTTTAACTTTACTATTTTCTCATGCCCAACACTTAAAATTTAGCCCAACTGTTACAATATTAAGTTGAAGTCCATCAAAATCATTTACTTTAGTCTTTACCTACCCTACCTCACATAAGATAGTCACATTTTGTCTTAATTGAAACACTTTGTCCGTGTATAATAACTCTAGTATTGTTTCATTTTTTAATTGAACTGATAGCAACTTTCATGTGGATTATTCATGTACTAGGTGTTTGTGTCTATCGAGATATGTATATCCTCAAAAAAATTATTACTTTCAAATCAAAAAAACCTGAAAAACTGAACCAAATTGAACCAAACCAACAATAACCAAATCGACAGTTATTTTTTTTTGTTTGGCATGGTTTGGTTTTAGAAATTTAAAAAATCGACTAGATTGATTTGATTTTGGTTTTAACCAATAACCGAACCACGAACAC
Source organism: Solanum verrucosum (assembly GCF_900185275.1). Taxonomy (NCBI): domain Eukaryota; kingdom Viridiplantae; phylum Streptophyta; class Magnoliopsida; order Solanales; family Solanaceae; genus Solanum; species Solanum verrucosum. The sequence continues at coordinate 2,827,767 of NW_026019988.1, forward strand.
CCCTATCTGGTGGTCTTGATTTTTCGATCTCGCTTGATAGAAATTTCCAAAAATAACTTTTGTTTTAGAAAATTCGTTGTCCAAATTCCTTATTTGTCCATCCAATATAAGTTGTGGACATAAATTAGTTTTTGTCTATAAGGTTAAAGTTTAAAATATTTCAAGATAGTGAACTTGCTCATTTGACTATCAATTTTGTCTTATACGTAAAAATTAGAAATTATGCTTAATAGAGCAAACTCGGATGAAGTCTCTATTAGAGAAGAAAGAACAAACATATATTATAGAATTTTTGAGAAAGTTTTCGATTTCTTCCAAATATAGATAATTAATCATTTGTTTAACACGTTTTGTGAGTAGCCAGGACAATAAGAGATATCCACCAAGTCATCTCGTAAAGGACGATGACTATGTTGTTTTCTCATGTCTTTCTTTGTTTATGATTCAATATTTTAGTATCATAAACATAGAGGAACCACACCAATCCATTTCAGATTTGATGGTTAAAGCTCCAATACGATAAGAAAGGTCTTGCAAAAAAATTATCCGATCTCAGGATAATAAAAAACTTGACACCTTTTATTCTTATTATTTTTTTCAATGTGAAAGCGAGAAAGCTTAAGAGGCAAAAAAAAAAAAAAAAAGGTGCGTTCTATAGATATGAATTTTATAGGCAAAAGTTAAAACTTAAGTCCTAAATCAGATTTATTTTTTTTAATTAATAATTGAGGTAGGTAAATAAAAATCGTTAAGAAACTCGCAAATATATTACACTAGGTAATGTTCCCAATAATATAAATGGTATGTTTTGGAGCTAATAACGGAGATTTTGAAGCGATTGTTTGCGTGGATAAATGAATAAGTTTTTTTATCACAAACTTGTACTTTATTTGACGCTATTCAAGGCACAATAAGACTATCCACATACAATATTTTTGAAATATTTTATGTTGTCAATTATCATGATTTATAGTATTTTTACGATAGATTCACTTAAAGAATGAGTGGAATTTTTTGTATTTTTTTTCAAAACATATTTTATGTTGTCAATTATCATGATTTATAATATTTTCACGCATTTTTTAAATATAAAAAACCCAAAAAAAAATAAGACAAATAAATTAAAATGGACCCAATATATGTTATTTTTGTTGTCTCAATTTATGTCACACAAATAAAATTTGGAGAGTCATCCAAATTTTATTTTTAAAAAAATAAAATGTTTTAAGTTATTAATTATTGTGATTTATAATATTTTGATGTAACTTTCAAATAACCAACATTACTGGTCACTTTGTCCTAATTTATGTGATATGGATAAAATTACAAAATTAACCCTTTTAAAATGTCTTTAAGATATTTTAAGTTGTTAATTATTATTATTTATAATACTTTTTTGGTAATTTTAAAATGATATGTGTTATTTTTTCTGTCATAATATATGTGAGCTTGAAAGAATTCTGAGAGTGAACCTATTTTATTATATAGGTTTTAAATATTTTAAATTGGTAATTTTTGTAATTTTTAATACTTTTCAAGTCATTTGTAAATGATACATGTTGCTTCCTTTGTCCCATTTTATATAGTATAAATAAAATTCCCGAAACCAACTAAATTTTTAATATATTTTTAAAATATTTTAAATTATTAATTATTGCGATTTATAATATTAAAAAAAAAGTACAAAACTTGTATCAGCCTAAAAAATGACCACGATAATTCGAAGCCTACAGAAAGCAATATGGCTGTACGTAATTTTTAAATACTTAATATATATTACTCCACTTGTCTCAATGTATGTAGCATTGATAAAATTTTAAGATTCAATCAAATGTTGTTAATTGTTAACATTTATAATACATTTTACGTAGTTTTCAATAATTTCACATTAAACAATACATATTACTACTTTTGTCTCATTTTATGTGACATTGATAGATTAATTTTAAGAATCAGTCAATTTATTTTTTCTGTTTTTTTAATAAATATTTTAAGTGGTCAAAATCACGATTTATTGTATTTTATACATAATTTTTAACGATAGATTAATTTCAAGAATTAATCGAATTTTTTTATATGTATTTATTTTTGAAATATTTTATGTTGTCAATTATCATGATTTATAGTATTTTTACGCAATTTTTAAATATAAAAAAAATTAAGACAAATAAATTAAAATGGACGCAATATATGTTATTTTTGTTGTCTCAATTTATGTGACACAAATGATATTTGAAGAGTCATCCAAATTTGCATTTAAAAAAAAAATGTTCTAAGTTATTAATTATTGGTGATTTATAATATTTTTATGTAACTTTCAAATAACTTACATTGCTGGTCACTTTGTCCTAATTTATGTGATATGGATAAACTTACAAAATTAACCCTTTTAAAATGTCTTTAAGATATTTGAAGTTGTTAATTATTATTATTTATAATACTTTTTTGGTAATTTTGAAATGATATATGTTTTTTTTTCTGTCCCAATATATGTGACCCGGATAGAATTTTGAGAGTCAACTTATTTTATTATATATCTTTTAAATATTAAATATTTTAAGTCATTTGTAAATGATTTATTATATTATATTATTATATATTATATTATATTATATATATATATATATATATATATATATATTATATTTATTTCTACTATATAATAAAAGGGGTTTTATTATGATATTATATAATAGTAGAATATATATTATATAAACTCCCTTTTATTATATAGTAGAAATTACAATTACAAAATTAATCCTTTTAAAATGTCTTTAAGATATTTTAAGTTGTTAATTATTATTATTTATAATACTTTTTTGGTAATTTTAAAATGATATATATTATTTTTTCTGTCCCAAGTGACCCGGATAGAATTTTGAGAGTGAACCTATTTTATTAGATATCCTTTAAATGTGAAATATTTTAAGTCATTTGTAAATGATTTATTATATTATATTATTATATATTATATAAACTCCCTTATAATAGAAAAATAAATATATGTTATATAGTAGAAAAAATGATTTATTATATTATATATTATATATTATATATTAATGTCCAATCATAAACTCCCTCTTATATAATAAGAGAATGTTAGATTTATATCCCTACATAAAAAATAGCAAACTGTTTATTTTACTCCCCAACTAAGCACATCCCAAACCAAAAGGAAAAAAAATTCCACTAAAAAGAGCAAAAAGCATAAACGACTGATCGGAGAAGAAACAACTCGCCGCCGAGTTAACACCGGTTCGCCGTCGTAAATGGATGGAGTAGGTGCCCGTCTCGGCCGGTCATCAGCTAGGTACGCACCGACAACTGTATTTACCGGTCCGGTTCGTAGGTGGAAGAAGAAATGGATCCAAGGAGCGCCGCCCAGCTCCGGTAACAGCCATAGTCGGACCACTGCTAACGGCGGCGTTAATGGCAGTAACGTCTCTCATCTATTGCTTTTCAAGTGGATACCTATTAATGCGAGCCAGAACAATAATGACAGTTCCGCTAAGGACGACGTCGTTTCGGTGGAGGAACCACCTAAACGCAAATTCAAGTACATTCCGGTACTAATCTTCCTGATTTTACTTCTTTATGAACTTTATATACTGACTACTGTGCATTGTGTGTATATATGTATATTTTTGCTATTACATTTAAGTATCTGGTATCCCGAACCTACCGGCCTGAATAATCCAAATTGACGCTGTGTATTGTATATAACTATAAGCATACTTCAATATTGTGCAATTTGAACTAGCTTTAATGTGTTTTTTTTCTTTTTGTGGGATGTATTCTGTAAAAGATCAGACTCTTTGAAGAAATGAACTGGGTGTTTAGGGTTCTGGGTTAATAGTTGGGTTAGGAAGAACTGGTTAGCATTGGCGGATAGAGTGTTTCGCTTCGTGCACAGAAGGCAAGGAAATTCAGGTCATGAGACTGTAGTTGAGTGGACACGAAGTTTCTTACATTAGCTAGATCTCGTTATTGCCACCTAATTATCAAAAGATAAAGCGGTAGATGAGTAACATTTGGAGTTGTGCTTGCAGCTGCAGACATTGGCTTCATAAGTTCACCCATAGGTATAGTGATACACTACATAGCTTCCTAAATAGGACTTTATATGAGGTTGAAGCCCGGACACGCGAAGCAAGAGGAAATAGGTATAGGTTAGATCAATAAAAGAAAGACGAGGAAAGTGTACAAGATTCCAGTCGGGCGACCTCTGAGGAAGGTGGTGTCGAGGAAGGGTATTTTGAATCTCAATCAAATAGCTGCAGTGACTTAAATGCTGGATCTGCCTTTGCTTATAGATACTAGTGCATCTGCCCACGCTTCATGTGGTTGTGGTAAAGATTCTCTTACAAATACAAAAAATCATAAATTTGATTGAAGAAAAATGAGAAGTACAAAAAATTTGACACAGATAAGTAAAATAAAGGTATGGACATTAATCCCACATTTAGTCTAAAATAATTGTTTCTACCAAGGAAATAAAATTTTAGGATATAAATGTTGAAAAGTTAAAACTACCTTCTAATAAGGGAAATGGGTCAAAAATATGCCCCTACTTTCATTTAATAGTTAGGTTTACCTTTCGTTATACTATGCGGTTATTCATGGCTCACCCGTATCCCTACTTGGATGCAAACCCCCAAATATGTCCAAATTAATTATTTTTTTAAAAAAATGACCCATTCCCAATTGAAACTCATGCCCGACCCATCTATCTATCTTAACCTAAATTAATTTAACCATTTTCAAATGAACTTCATTTGGAGCTATTGCCATGGTTCTGCAAATTGTTTTTGCACATGTATGATGAAAAAAATTTGTTCTTCCTTTTAAGTTGTATACTCCTTTTATAATGGCCTTTATAATATGCAACTAAATTTTGTGCTAAACTTTTTCAATTTAAAATAAAATCAGCCGATTCTCTTTTTTCTTCCATAATCCTTCTTCGCCAAAAATTGAGTTTTGAAGAATTTTTCTCCTTATCAAAGTAACAATGCAGCAACCAAGAAACAATATAGGATATGAGAATTATAATACGAAAACAACCCGTCAATGAATTTTATAAGGGAAAAAATGAAGCTTCGCCGGAGCAATGATTTCGTCGATTAGATTCAGTGTTAATAAAGGAGAGAGGGGGAGGTGTGGGTGGCGTGGTTTCAATGGCATTGCCGGAGCAGCGCCTAAAACACAAAGATCCGATCAGATCTGGGCACTTTTAGACGAGTATGAAGGCTCTGTAAATGGAGGAAAGAGGGAAGGGGAGAGTGGCATCGTGGTGGATGGCCGGCTAGGGCCATTGCTGGAGCTAGCAGTAGTCATGAGAGAGTTTTTTCTTACTTTTTCAAGTCAATAACAAAATAAAAAGTTAAAAAAAAAAAAACAATGTTCTTGATGAAGCTTTTTTATTTCATCAATCTTAATGTGTATTGTAAATTGTTATAGGTGTTCTTGGTGTGGTAGTGGAAATACATGGTAAAATTGGGGACTTCTTTTTTTGACGAAATGTTTATTGATGAAGAAAAATAGGTTAAATGATTAGGTGAGTCGGATTGTGTTAAAGGAAGAAATTGAGTGATTTGGGTTGAAATTGGGGATTTGAGGTCATTTTGGGGGAAATCGTAAGTTTGGTGGGTATGGGTGTTAAGTTAAATTGAGTGATTTGGGTTGAAATTGGGTATTTGAGGTCAATTTGGGGGAAATTGCAAGTTTGGAGGGTATGGGTGTTAAGTTTCGTAACGGCGAGAGTATGAATAACCACATAGTATAACGAAGGGTAAGCCTAACAACCTAACTGTTAAATGAAAGTTTGGGGTATTTTTGACCCCTTTCCCTTCTAATAAAGCATAACAATTCTAGATTTTGTGACAAATAAGAGAGAAATATGGGTCAAAAGAAAAGGACATGGAGAATAAGAATATAGACATAAAACCTGACAAATATGTTTGGGTTTCTAATACTTTGGGACTCTTATGTAACAGTTTGGCTATTGATATTGATTGTTGGACTCTCCAGTAACTGCTTCTCCTTCAATAGTGAATTTGGAATTTTCAAAAAAATAATTAAACGAAAAGAATGCGTAACAAATACTAGAAAAAAAGATAAATAGGAATGTTGTCCATAAAGAGATGCCATATCACCTAGTCTATGCTCACCTTCATATAGATATATTGATTGGTTGGACATAAGGGATATGTTCTTACATTCTATTGTGAGCTTGCAAAAGTGCATAGCTGAAGGACTGATATGCGTAGTTTTCCAAATAAACATGAAGCACAGATTTAGCTGTTATGTCCTGAAATGTGGAAATCCGAATTTCAGAGTTCTTTAGTTGATAGAATATGGATTTCTTCATAAACTGAGGAACAAAAATCCTCTGTGGCATGCCCCCAAGGCCTAGCTCGAGTGGCAAAAGGTGGAGGATTTGTGGCTATGTCGCAGGTTCAATCCCCACACCATGCAAAGTGAAGCCCGGTATTTAAGTGGAGAAGGGTAGAGGGGCGGGCCCATTATCCACCGAGTTTAGAAGGCTGTGATTGGTCCAAAGGGTGGGTCACAGACGGATTTCTTGGTTATCAAAATAAAAAAAAATCCTCTGTGGCACAAGAACCATAGAACTACTCTTCTGTGTTGCAAGTTGTTAGTATGAGAATTGTTGGTGTCCCGAATATCTTTTGACTTTATATGCTTTGAAGTAGCAGTACTGTCTTTAGAGGTAATGAAGTACAAGTTTTTATTGACGACCATTTTCCCTCTTTATGGCGCCAAAGAGATTTCACTTTATCTCCTTGAGAAGTATAATTTCCCTTCCTTTTCTCCTACTTTAGTTTGACTAATCTATGTAAGAGCAAGACCAAATAATTCATTAGTTTCCATTTCTATGTTCCCCTTTTCCATTGTGCAGATCCAAACATGACAGAAGGCTGAGAAGTACACTTAAGATATCCTACTGATAAAATAGAATTACCATTTAACTTCCTTATGTGTGATTATGTGGTTCTCATGTCACTGCTTTCTTTGTTGTGTTAATGAGGAGATTAGCAAGACAGTAGCTGAGCCAGGGATTTTAAGAAGTAATAGATTTGTAGTAGTTGGAATTATTGACATTCTCAGTATGCCTTATTTCCTGATGGATATAAATGGGCAATGTCAAATCAAATCTGCTACAGCTAATTGTGTGAGTTGTGCATTGTCCGTATTCTGGTGGTGAAGCATACTTGATCTAACCAAAGTAATATGCACTGTGCCAATTTTTTTTTAATATTTCTTTCCTTTAAGTGGATTGCTTCTTGTATGTCAGTAAAGATAACAGGATTGGTTTGTGCTGTGCGAGTATACTTTTTCATTTTTTCTTAAAATGGTTGAGATAGATTAACGTGCTTGAAGAACAAAAGAATGATGCATCTGAACAAGCTGAAGATGATATTAAACCAATTGAGAGTGACACAAATAGTGAGGAGCCAACATCTCAGGTGGATGGTTTTGATGAAAAACCTGATATCAACGACGTGCCCATGGAAGAGAATCAGGTACATTAAGGCTATATAATATTCTTGCCAAACTTGGTATATTTTATTTTTTGGTTCTGTTTGATCTTTGTTTGTTTGTCCTTCCTGTTGATGCCTTTCTTTAGCTTCTTTGGAAGTGTTTTTTAGAAAATATGTCATGATTTCTCCCTCTGTCGTTTTCTTCTATGTGTGAACTTTATCTGGTTATACACTCCAGTTATATGGCTAGAAACACAATCCAGATTTCACAAGTCTAACAATGAACATGAGATAATGTGTACGAGTGTCTAAATTGAGTCTTTATCTTTCAGGATCCGAAGAGAAAACCTCCAGAACGACAGGACTTAAATGAAAGGACTTTGGACTTATCTTTGGGCTAGAAAGCTCGCGATGAAAACAATTCTGACTGAAAAACAGGTCAGGCAAGTGAGCTACAGGAGCACCAAGTCATTATGGCATTCCCCAAAATGTTGCCCTGTGTCAGTTGTGACTAAACTGCCTGTGTCTTCATATGGCACCGGCTTAATGTAATTGTATTCTGAAGCTATTGTGTTTACTTTGTAGAGGATTCGATTTTTCTGGGAACTATAGCAAAAAACCCTAATGTTGTTCCATCACATTTAAGTGCTAGAGCACAATGTGTGGATATGTGTTGTTTAGGCGCCTATTAAGGGTTCGAACCTTGCTTCAGACAAGAAGCCTGATATTTGAGTAGAGAACAGTAGAGGGGTGAACTCATTATCCATCGAGATTGAAACTGCTCTTCATAATTTCTCTGCATAAAAAATCACATTGGAGTGCTAAATTCATTTCTTTTATTCTCATAAGAAAGAACCAATGCTTTTAGCGTTTGGGAAAATCTTTAAAAAATGAAATCTATTCTTGAAAGTTAATTATATATACATGGACCAGCCATTGCAATTCAAAGTTGTGTTTTTTTTTGCATAAAATTACGCGGAAGTGAGGCTTGCCACAGACTATTTCCAAGAGAGGAAGTCTTTAAGTATCTTGGGTTGTGCTCCAAGGTTGTGGGGAAATCGATGATGATGTCATACATCACATTGGAGCGGCACAGGTGAAGAAGAGGTTTGTCTCTGGAGTCGTGTTATAAGAAGAAATCACCTAAACTTGTTTTGTGGGTGGAGTGTTGGCCAGTCAAGAAGTTACACATTTAGAAGATGCATGTTGTGGACATGAGGATGTTGAGATGGATGTGTGGACATATTAGGAGCAACAAGATTAGGAATGAAGTTACCCGAGAGAAGGTGGAAGTGGCTTTTGTGGTGTACAAGATAAGGGAAAGGAGTCTGAGATGGTTTGGGCATGTGCAAAGGAGGTGTGTTGACGCCCTAGTGACAAAATGTGAGAGGCTGATTGTAGGGGTACCTAGAGGGGTAGGGGTAGGTCGAAAATGTATTTGGGAGAGGAGATTAGACAGAACATGACACAACTTCATATTAACGAGGACATGTCTCTAGATAAATAGGAGTGAATGTCACATATTAGTGTAGAAGGTTAGTAAGGGTGAAGTGTTGTCTTGTTGTGCGTAGGTTGAGACTTGTTAGTGCATACCGTAAAATCTCACTCAGTGGGATTTTCATTGAGTATGTTGTTGTTTTAATATCTCATATTCACTTAATTTCTAAGTACTTTGTAGCATAAAATATTTAATATGTACCACCAAATGCATATTGGGATCCTTATTTTTAACCTTATTTGGTGTTTAAATTCTAAAAATAAAATATTGTTTTAACTATTCTTATCAAAGATCTAGATTCGAGTTTTGGGTAGCCGGTCGTCTTTTAATAGGAATGTTTTATTAAAAAGAGTATTAAATGAGCAAATTAAATTAACTTTGGACAAGTTTAAACAGATTAAACAATAAACTGGCAAGTCATTAATCCATTCAAATTACTTTAGTCAAAATAGAGTGAACAATAGTATATTTTTTTATTTTAACTAAAAAGTAGGGGTGTGTCTCGGTCGGTTCGGTTCGGTTATAAGTATTATCGGTTCGGTTTATCGGTTTTTTAAATATGCTAAACCGATAACCAAACCAATAAGATATTTGTTATCGGTTTTCGGTTTAACCAATAAGAAAATGCTTTCAAAACAAATATATGACTTATCCAATAATTTGACGCGATACGCATACATCGAAATAATCATTCCAAACGGGACAACAAGGACCAACTTGTTGTATTTTGGTCATCACAACAAAGACTTGGTTAATTTTCGATCACCATAATATATATAAAACGAGGTCCCCTTTATGCAATAAAGAGAATCAAATAAAACCAAATCATAGACAAAAGTCAAAACAGTAGCAAATGAGGCCATGCTTATGGTAACTAAATGAAGTTCTTACGTTATTTTAAAAAAAACACACACACAATTTGAATTCCTAACGTTAATCAAATTGCAGATATTTACAATCGTGCAAAAGCTAATATTAGTCAATTATAAACTAACTAAAGTAAATAAGTAATACTAAAAAGTAAAACCTAAAGGTTAAATAACTAAAAGTAGAGAGGAGAGTTAATTGTTAAGTAGTGTTAATTATTGCGTAGGGTTTTATATATTTAGTCTAATATACTACTAATTATATTAATATTTTTTTAATATATTATATATATGTATAACTAAAAATTAAAATAGTAAATTATTATATTCTTAATGGGTTATCGGTTAACCCAATAACCCAATATTAAAAACCAATAACGAACCGATAACCCAATAATTTTTTTTTGTAAAACCATTAAATAACCGTTATCCCAATAACCCAATAATAATAAACCAATAACACTTTTTTCGGTTCGATTTATCGGTCGGTTCGGTTTTTGCACACCCCTACTAAAAAGAGTGAACAATAGTAATAGATTTGCTTATGATCATTTTTAGTTTTTATTAATATATTCATTTAATCACCAAATATTTTAAAATTTTTTTATAACATATAAAACAAGATAAAAAAATGTTTTTTTTTTAAAAATAAAAATAATTATGAGTTAATTTAAGCAATATTTTATCCAATATATAAAGAAAACTAGTTACATGCTTTTATGATAAAAAAAAATAAAAATTACAGGCAACAACTCAGAGCTGAGACTATCTCCGACCGACCGGCAACTGCCGCTCTTCTGCCACTCATACTTGCCGCCGTTGAAGGTAAGGTATGATTGACTTCTCACTTGTAGATGCCGATAACAGACCTCTCGCTGGCTCCTTTTTTTAATAATAAAAAAAATATTTCGTGCCTGTACGTCTTACATGTGTTTGTATTTGAGCTTCGTTTCTCTCATGCATGATGTGATGTGTCGTTGTGCGTTTGAGCTGAATTTGGGGGCATTTTGGTTCTTTCGGAGCTTCAGGGATTTGTAATTTGAGGACCTTATTTTTTTGGTCCTAAATCCACTGCTTGCTTTAGTGGCTGGCTTTAGGGTTGAGCCGCAGCAGTCGAAGTTATGAGTGATGAATTCCTCCAAAAAATGGAAAAAAGAGAAGATGACAAAGAGTTAATGAAGTAAGTGGAATATGATTAGTGAGGTTTTGAGATTGTAGGACAAATTTGGAACAGAGAAGCAACATAATTTGTGAGGTCTTGCTGGTTGCTTGTTTAATAACCTGCAGATCTCGGGTTCAGGGCAATTGAACGATTCGAAAAAGCTCATTCGGAGTTGAGTGAATGGCTACCCCGAGATAAAACAAGAAAATTTGAATTTGATTAATTCAAATTTATAAGTCTTTTGAACAATTAGAAAATTGCAAAAAACGAAATGATTCAGTTTGAATAGTAAAGGGAGATTAATCAAGTCCGACAATGAGTTTGAGTGTTGAAGGAAATAGCCCCTTTGCAGAAATGCAAGAGGAAGACACTGAAATGTTAGGATTGCTTGTTTGATAATTAGCAGGTCTTGGGGGTAAAGGCGGAGGTAAGATTTGAAGTTTATGGGTTCAGGGTATGGGGGATGGAATAGACAAGGATTTCTCATGGGATTAGCTAACCCAACTTCTATATGGGATAGCTAATCTCAACATTTTAGTACATATCCCATAAGATTGTTATGCTGCATCCTGCCAACTAAATGTAGGATAAAATAATCTCTTGTAAATTAATAATTTATACATATTAAATAGATTTCTTAAGACAAATATAGAGTTCGGACGAAAGTTGTTGATTTCGGCCAAACCCGTACCTTGAAAGAGTACAGGGTGGTAAGTTTAATGGACATAATACTTATAAGAGGTAGGTTTCTCTTCTATTTTCCGATTGATTACAGAAGATTTAGGTTTCTGATTGTTCCTTAATTATTTGACTGCAGAGACCTCAGAACCAAAATCTCCAAAAACTGCACTGAATTAGGTTTTATAGATTCTGTTTATTTCTCCACATCTAGCTCGCTCTATGGCATTACGATTCAGTAATCTTTTTCTCCTGTCCCGACAGCTTCCCTCAGAATACCATGGATTCGCAAAGCCAGAATACTTCATTGCAGCGGCTGCAAAATGTTGAGAAGGTAAATGTTTCTACAGGATTATTGACTTAAGATGGATTGATTCAGTAGCTGGTATTCTTTGTCATCAAAATACTTAAAGTTCTGATTTCAGAATTGATACTACAATATTATTCCTTCCTTACTTGAGTCCTTGTTACTTGCTCTCCTATCCTGTATACCAAAATGTTTCAAGAAAGAAAGAGAAAGAGGAGCGTACTTTTTGAATTTAGGTGAAATCCATATTTCGTTGATTGGGTGAAACACATAGACAAGCTTGAAGATATATGGATGGTGTTATGCCTCGGAAAGGGACTCCACCATTGAGCTCTCCTAAGCCTTCTGGAGTTCCGGATCCTTCGATTTCTGGGACAAGAGAAATGAATGAGGACAAGAGCCGCTTGGCCAGATAACCATGACTAAGAATTTCATGTCACCCACCTATATCTGCAGCTTCCAAGAAAGTAAGTTCTGGCTGAAAGGAATGAGATATTTAGCTCTTGTGAAAGCCACCCTCACAAAGCCTTAAATCTTGGGTCTAAAACCGTCAAGTAAATTCAACTTCTCATTGTTCTTGAAGATTAACTATTTCTTCCTTCAATTTTGCATCTGAATCTGATCATGATCAATATAACAACTCTATTTTTTATTCATCCTATAAGCCATACGACCCTCTGACTAGTTACCACTCCCCTAGAAATTATCTAAACTACCAGGCCCAGCCATATAGGTGCCGTGGGACTTTTCTCCATCAAGAAATCATGAGAGGATAGGATGACGATGCTGTAGGATTCAAACGAAGCAGTTCTCTTGATTCCCAAAAATCTAATGATAATCAAGGGCCATTGCAGCAAGCTCAAGACTCCTCAAATCAGCCAAAAAAATATAACTCGAAGTCAGAGAATGAAGATGGGAATAGTGTTGAGGATGACGACAATGATGAATAAATGAAAGACGCTGTGGACCAAGAATAGGATCTGAAATGGCTATTCAAATTTCTGCTTCTGTTGGTTTCTTTCTTCCCGTCTGGCTCATTGAGTATCTTCCACGAACTCCAGGCTGATCTTCAACAGTTAGAAATCAAATCGTATTCGAGATCGTGCTGTCATATGCCCTGAATATCTCCTGACACGAGTTTTCTCTGGTCTAAAGGAAACAGCATCTCTGTTGTTTCCTAGTCTTTGGTTTTTTCAGATTAAAACGCGGGGGTGATGTAGCACGTCAAATGCAAAGACAACTAATTGTAATTTGATGAGGAAATCATGATCTTAACTTTCAATGGGGAATCAGTAATCACTTTTCTTTATAGAAAAAATGTAACTGAAACATTACTGACACATACCGTCTGTTGCTGTATCTTCCTCTGATGCTTGCAGAGGATAGTCAGAGTTCTGGAGCTAGCAGGAGGTGTAATGGATGAAATGGCAAATCCGAGCGGCCCCAGGAAGGAGCTTATTAACAACCATTGCAGTGAGTTCATGCAACTAATCAAGGTAATGACATACTTTACTATTTTGCACCTAGATATTCTTGAAACCTTTGTAAGAAACATGATAGAAAACCATGTAAATGTGTAATAAGAAGCCGTTAAACTTTCTTGTTGTCAGTCCTGGCCTTTGAATGTATGATTCGATGACTATTCTCATGCTTACATACTGTTTTTGGTCCTCCTTTTATGTGTATTTATTTGGTGTTTGTATTAAATTTGAAATTTTGTTCCATGTATACAAGGTAAAAATGGACAATTTTGGTTTGGTTTGGTTTGGTTTGTGAACTTTTACGTTGCGAGCTAGCTAGTCTGCTGTTGTCATGGCCAGTTTAATATTATCTTTTGTCTGGAAATACCGTCTGTAACTTGAGATCTGATTGGAACTAGATCAGTTTGAGAACTAAATGGATGATATTTTACTAATTACAACAGGACATCCAAGTCACACTGCGAGAAGAAATCAAAAGTGCATGTGAATATCGTCCTTTTGAGAAGTGTGACTATGTACCAAGAATATCAAACGAGATCTGTTGCAAGAAACTCGAGTATGTCATTTCTCAGTTCGACAATATGAAACAAACAATTGAGGGATATCATGCTGCAGCATTAGACCATATGGCCCTTGATTAGTAGGTAATATACTCAGTGTTGCTTCTTGTTCATGTGGAAACATAAATATCTACGACAGCAACTACTACACCTCAACTCCATGCAAGTTGTAGCCGGCTAATCTGCCAAAGTTTATTTATTTAAAGCGTTTAAATCAATACCTCAGGATGACCACTTTTGTGTGAATAAGTTTGCCGCTGGATCTCTACCTTAGGTTTTTCTTGGTTGTTCAGTAAGCGATGATGAGTTGAAGTACTTGGAACCTTGAATGGAGAATTCTCTTTGAAACAATTCCGAAATGTCCCTATACTGCTGGATTTGTATCTTATTTGATTCAATACTTTAGTTCAGTATCTGCTGTTGAATTGTAGGAATGATACATTTGGTGTTCACTTGTTTATGCAATGAACTTTGCTCAATCTTGCAAAATTGCTCTATAGTTGGTTATTTATGTCATAGTTCAGCAAACATAGTTTCCATTATTATTCATCATTGTATATGCAACCTGACACATGGATGATGTGTGATTTAAGTGTTCGCTTCGTGCAAGACATTGCTTAGAACCAACAGGTCAGCATGGTAGATGCACGATCTACTTTGCATGTTTCATCCTTGAGCCCTTCGCCTATCAGCTTGCTAGACAAACTAGCTTGATCCTTCTTCCGCTTCGATACGTTACACTCGGAAGATCCAACAAATCCTAAAGTCTCTTTCTGCCTATAACTAATCTGTAAGACTGATCCCCAAACTCAGTCAAAGACCATTGCATCACAGGTGACTCGATAAACCTAAAATAAAAAATTATATTAATAGTATTTAGGATTACTATAGACTTAACCAAAGATGTAATAGGATGCAAATATAAGATTCATCATATATAGATTGTAGATGATGATATATGTACTAGTGCAGGGTAGGATATAATATTATTAGAGAACTTTCATATTATTTTTGTTATTATTTATATATTTTATCTTATTTTTGTTTAAATGAAAAAGTGAATGATTACTTCAACTTAGTATTTTGGACTGAACAATAATTATTACTTTCTCAGTTTCAATTTATTTGTTTTATTTTTCTTTTTTCGTTTATTTAAAGAAGGTTATCTCTTTTCATTCTTGACTACATTTTTATTTTAACTTTTCACAAGGCAATTGACATGTTTAAAACTAGTATAAATTTGATACATAGTATATATCTTTAGTTTAAGAACATAAGATTTAAAAGTCTTTTTTATTTTTTAAATTTTATGTCAAGTTAAAATCAAACAAATAAATTGTAACGGAGGGAGAATGACAAGTCAATTCTTGTCCATAGGTAAACACTCCTCAAACCCTATCATCATTCATATACTATTTAAAAAAAACCCAAAATGTTGTCATCAACTTCCATACACCACCTCTCTCTTTTCTCTCATCATATAAAACTAGACCTCATCACCTCTTCAACCACAAAAAAACCCCATAAATTCTTTCTAATTTTCTTCTTTTCCCCCCTTAGTATTTTCATTTCTTTGAAAATATGACTATGAAGAACAATCCTTATAGAAAATCCACAGGTCATCCAATTACTCAACCAGACCAACAACTTTCTTTATTACCAACAACAATCTTGACACTAACAACATCTTTATCTCAAGAAGACAAACAAATCTTGTCATATTTAATTTCTTGTTCTTCTAGCAATTTCTCCAATAATCTTGGAAATTGTACTACTCACAACAATAACAACAAAAGTTGCTATTGTTTTAATTGTTATATGAGTTATTGGGTGAAATGGGATTCATCTCCAAATCATCAACTTATTCATGAGATTATAGATGCTTTTGAAAATATGGTGTTGGAGAAAAAAAAGGGGAAAAACAAGAAACAGAGGAGGAATAAGAATAGAAGTTCTTGTGGGATTGAGAAAAATTCTGAAATTTGTTTAGAGGAAAATTCAACAAGTTATGATGGTGATAGAGAAGAGGAATTAGGGTCTGTTAGAAGATTTGTGAGTTTTCTTGGTGAAAGTATTTGGAGTGTTTGGCATGTCTGAAATGTTTTAAGGTAATATTGGGAAAATCTAGGTTCTCTTTTTATTTCATCCGGTGTTTGGTATTTGTATTGGAATTCGATGAAATATGACTTCGCGCATGAAAGTCTCGATTTCATACTTGGAACTCGTATTTAAAACTTTTGGTCAAGGAATAGTTACCACCACTCAACTGCGACCCTCGTTGGATAGTTTTGTTCTATTTTATTTTTTTCCATTCGATGTTCGATACTCGTATTAGGATTCAACTAATCTTAATTCATGCTCTTACCAAAAAGAGATTTCATACTCAGAGCTCGTATTCGAAATTAAGGATGAAGGAACCCTTTATGGATGATTTTGTTCATTTTTCACTTCTATAGAGGTTTTTGTTGTTTCTTACTTATTCTTTGTTCCTATGTAAATACCTTTATAACAATATAAAATATGGTCCTTTTTGAATGTTCATGAGCTTTCAATTTTATTGTCTTCATAATTTTTTTTCATTAGTGTCTAGTTAGGACTTCCTTTATTTTCCACTTTTGCTTAAGAGTTATCTATGGAGTAATTGAGATGACAAATAAACCAAAAATGAAAAAAGTGAGTTTGCTTCTTGATTGAGGAAATGTTTTGTAAAGGAGATACATTCTGTTGGACTTTTTTTACTGCTAGTTAAAAAAGTATTAAATCTTTAGTTATACTAGTACAATTTTACATTCTTGGAAAATGGAATTTTAGTGAATTTTGTTTACTATTCCTTCCGTTTATTTTTAATTGTTATAGTTTTCCTTTTTTTAGAGTCAAACTATAAGAAATTTGACTAATATTTTACGATGTATTTTTTCATCATATTGATATGCAAAAAAAAAATACAATTTATAGTACTTTTTGGATAGTTTTTGAATATCTAAATTTTTTGTTTAAAATATTAAATTAATGTAATTTAATTTAACTTTAAAAATTAATTAAATTGACTTTCGAAAAGTGTAACGTGAGAAATTAAAATGAACAAAATGAGTATATTTGTTTTATTGATAATAGAGAATTTTTTGGACAGTCCATAATTAATGGATTTTAATCCTCTACATTTTTTCATTTAAATATACATTTAGAGAGATGCATGTTCAAAATTTCATAAATAATGGACACATCCTTTTACCCATTTTAACTTAAAATAAACTCTCTAAGTGAGGTACGGTTGAAAACTTCATAGATAATGAATAATTTTTTACCTTTCTTCACTTAAATATAAATTTAGAGAGTGATGCATCATTCCGAACTTCATAAATAATAGGTTTATAAGCACGTATTTCTATCCCTGTTTACTTATATATAAATTTAGAAGTGTGACACGATTCAAAACTTCATAATTAATGGATACGTTTTTCGATCATTTTTCACTTAAATACCAGAGTTAGAGAATTTTGTTTATTTATTGCCAACGAAAGAGGATGGAGATTCTCTGTCATCTTTGAAGAATTAGAATAGGTCAACCACAATTACTATTTTTTATTTTTTATTTTTTGTGAAATTGAAGAAAGTACTCCATTGACCTTTTATTGGCTTGGGAAAGTCTAAAAATTGTGTTCTACATTTGACATTAATTCGAATTACACGAGTGGATGTGTGAGAGCGATATTTTCGAAGGATTTTTTTCATTCTTAAAAATTCAACTACGAGTCCTTTAATCAACATGAAGAAACTTCAACGATTCCACCATAATACTAGTGACTTTGTAAAACAATTATCATTCAAAAATTCATCATCAAAAGATAGAATAGTAGATGTCAATTTATTCTAATTATCTTTTATTTTATTTTTCTATGTTATTTATGTGATAAGTAATAAACAAATTAAATTATGTATATTAAACTTTGGTTATAATTGAGACAGGTCATGATCCCCTCTCTCCCTACCAACAAACTTGCTCCTGCATCAACAGTATCTTAATTAATAATTAAAATAATTATTCATTAATATAATGATCAATTATTGTTACTTAATTAAAGCCTCTCTTTTTTTGTTTGGTGAAGGATGTTGGTCTCAACTCCTTTAACCTTCATAATCAAATTATTAGATGTTGTTATCATAACCAAATCTCTAATTTAATGATATTATAATCCTATATTATATGTCCCCCTTTTTATGGGTTAAGGAAGTTGATCGCAACTCCTATTCCATCCCTCATCAAACTATTAGATGTTGGGATAAAAACAATCAGAATGCGAAATACTTTATGTATTAGATTGATTATTTTTTTTAATTGTTTTTATAGTATGAAAATAATCATAACTCAATATTTAGTTTAATGGTAATATATATAGTCCCTTGTCATATGGACATTGATCTCAACTCCTATTCCTTTCTTCATCAAATTATTTGAGGTTTGAATAAAAAAAATCAGAATACGATATGTTTTATGTGTTAGACTGTCTTTTAATTTTATGATATTTAATAATTCCTTGTCATATGTCATCATCATTTTTAAGAAATTATTATTTTGGTAACTACATTGATCTCAACTCCTATTCCATCCCTCATCAAACTATTAGATGTTAGGATAAAAATAATTAGAACACGAAATATTTTATGCATCAAATTGATTTTTTTTATAGTATAGAATAATCGTGACTCAATATCTAATTTAATGGTAATATAGTTACTTGTCATATGGACATTGATCTCAACTCTTATTCCTTCTTCATCAAATTATTTGATGTTCCAACAAAAATAATCAAAATGCGGAACGCTTTATAATGTATCAAACGTGGTTTTTAATAGAATAAAAATAATCATAATCCAATATTTAATTTTTAATGATATTTTTTAATAGAATAAAAAAAATTATAAACCAATATTTAATAATTCCTTGCCATACGTCATTTTAAAAAAAAAATTATTTTGGTAACTACATTGATCTCAACTCCTATTCCCTCAATCATTAAATTATTTGATGTTGAATATAAATAATCAAAACCCAATCTTTAAATATTTATTTGTATTATAATACCTTGCCATGTGCCATTTTTAAATACTTTTTTTTGTCCCACAATCATCAAATTATTAGATATTGGATAAATATCTTCTTTTTTTTTAAAAAAAAAAACCGTCTTCAATTTGATGATATTATAATTCTTTACAACAATGTCAGTATTACAATAAATTTATCTTAGGTTCCCTTATCATTATTCTCTACACGCTTCGTACTATAATCTTTTTTTCTCATGAAAATATCAAAATTTCTAAGTAATATATATTTATTATTGAAAATTTTCATTAAAAGGATTTAAAATACAAAAATTAGTTAAACGCCTGAATAAGTCAAGAATTAATATGATCTTTATCGCTAATGTAAATATCGTAATTAAAGTGGAACAAGATAGTCATGGATTTTTTATCTTTGAATTGGTCATTAGTCAAGTATTATATATGACTGCAAATAATCAAATATTACACATAACTATCATAAAGGCATACTTAATTCCTCTTTTCAATTTGTGCGCCACATTTCATTTTTCGAGAGTCAAACCGTTTAAATTTGATTGTAAATTTGCGCATAAACTCTTAAAAAAAAACTGAAATTTAAAAGATGTATGAAAAATTTACGGTAAAAAATATACTTGTTTGAATTTTGAAATCCAAATTGTGTCAGATAAATTGAGACAGAAGGAATATAATTTTCTTTCTTTGACTTCTTAGTGAATTGTGACTTAGTCAAAATTAAATCTACTAGTTGAATGAGTCTTTAAATTCTACGTCTGAAACAAGTCAAGATAAAAGTTGAAATCAGTGTGTTTTGTCATTATGGAAAAGAAGTGGATATCTTTTTCCATAGATAATATATATTAGAATATTGGAGAAAATTTTGATGGAGATTTTGCGTTCTAAAAATTAACAATAATATTTATATTATTATATATTAGTTCAAGCAAGTAATATGAAGTCAAAATTTAATACTAAGCGTAAGGAAATGACTTCTCCCTATAAATGAGCGAAGTTATTTGAAATATGACATCATTAATCTTGAGTACAAGAAGTTATGTTTTGATGAGATATACCCATAGTGTGACAGGCGGTATGTATAAGGCTCATAAATGAATTAACTAATATATAGTTGATTAGAGATTATCAACTATTCTAGCTTTATGCCGACGAGTTAAAGCCTGCAAGTTTGAACTAAGATCGCGACCCTTTGTCCAGGTCATTCCCGTCAAACTATGGAAAAACACATTAATGGTGTCACTTATAAGGTAATTACATACAGAAAATCTATATGAGATACATTAGTGTTAGAATTTCTTAGACACAATGTTACATCAAATAAACTACAACACAATTGATGAATATACACTACACAAGTAGCTAGTTAATTAATTTACCAATGTACCTATTGAACAATTAGCATGATATATTAAATGACTAAGAATTATTATTGATTGATAAAAGATTCAAACATTTACAGGTATAGATGAAGAACTCATGGATACACAGCCTTTCAAACGTTCAATAATGGCATTCCGGCTAACTAGCCCTGAATGAAGGGTCATTGGAAGCCCTTCCTTGACACATTCATCGTACTTTTCGAGTGCAGATACAATGTATGTGAAATCTGGCCTCTTCGAAGGGTTAGCTGCCCAGCAACGCTTTATAAGTTGTGCAAGCGCCAGTTGACAACTTGCTGGCATAGGTGGTCGTTCGTTCTGCAAAATAACAAACGTTAATCAATCAATCAACGAACCAGCTTAAACGCGAAAAAACTTTTGAGAAATGTTTAACGTGATGCCAAAAGTAAAAGAAACTAAGGCCGTGACTTCTATTTGGCGGAAAGGTTCAAGCAGAGGTGGATTCAAGATTCAAACTTACAAACATATCAATCAACTACAAGTTAATCTCAAACCGGTTGAGACCAACTTAAAACGCGAAAAAAGTTTGAGAAATGAGGATGACTTCTATTTGGCTTAAAGGTGGACCATCACAACTCACAAGGAATACGGTCCAAGCAGAGGTAGATTCAAGATTCAAAATAACGAACATTAAATCAATCAACCAACCAACCAACTACATTATCTCAAGCATGTTAAGGCCACGTTAAAATACGAAAATTGGTAATGTGGCACAATTAGGCCTTTTTCAGGTCTAACTAAGAATCAGGTAAAAGTAAAAGTAAAAGAAACTAAGGTCATAACTTTCATTTGGCTGAAAGGTGGCCCGTCACTACGGATATGATTCTAGCAGAGGCAGATTCAAATTCAAGATTTAAGCATGATGAGTTCGATCTTCATATTCTTACTACTTAGCCCGCTATAACTTTAGAATTATGGTATCAAAATGTCATATATATCTAAGCTCCGTGTCAAAACTGTTGGGTTCGGTTGAACCCCTAACTTATTATCTACGTCCACCATCGGGTTCTAGGTAGGGAAAAGAACTTCTGATATAATGTTGAAGTCAATTCTACTTTTCATACATTTGGTTGAAACTTCTCTCACTGTTTTTTGTGCTTCTAGGAAAATAAACTATCCAACGTCACTACCTTATTCGAAAGAATTTTGAATGCGAACTCATTAAGTTCAAATTCTGAATGCACCTCCGCAAGAAGTAATATTTAACAAAGGCTATTTGCACCCTTGACTACTTGGCCTAGCTCAGGAAACAGGGCAATTTGCCAAATTTCAATTAATCTAAAAACACAAAATCAACTATGAAAAATAATAATTGAGTTTTGAATTAGGCAAACCTTTTCAGCAACAGCAAAAGCAGCCTGAACTGGTGTCATTCCTTGAAATGGTAACAAAGCTGTTGTGAGTTCCCACAGCACAATCCCGAAACTGTAAACATCAACTTTCCGCGTATAAGGTTTCTCCTTGATCATCTCTGGTGCCATCCATCGATACGTTCCCATATTACCTTTAGCCTCTCTGCATTGTGTTTCAAGACACGAGGTGCCAAAATCCGCGACCTTAACGCGCATCTCATCATTTAAGAGTAAATTACTCGATTTCAGGTCTCTATGGATCACCCCTTGTGAATGAAGATACTCCATTCCTCGCGATATATCGAGGGCTAACCTCAGAATTGTTTCTGTTGAGAGTGAGTATGGCTCTTTCTTGTTGAGGTACATCCTTAGAGTTCCTTGTGACATGTACTCTGTGATGATACAGTACACAGGAGGTTTCTTACACGCGGCGATGAACTGTAAGATAAACAAGAGATGTTTTAGTAAGAAAAATTGGACTCATTGGCAAGCATTTATAAGTAGCTATGTTGCTCGGATCCTCTAAAAATGATAGCTTTTGAATGATCCGACACAAGACACACACTGACTGGCAATATTTTTGAAGAGTCCGTGCAACATAGATTAGTAGGGTAGGTATTAATTTGTTGAAGCTGCATCAACTTTATTAAATTTCATATTGAATAAAATTACTTAGTGATAATGTTCTCTGTGAACTTTCTACAAACAGGTCTTGAGCTACTTCTCTGAAGCTGAACAGGAAAAATATAAAAAATAAGGAAAATCATGTTCCTTTATACTTGGAAACCAAAAAGTATATTAAGTGTGAATGTACCAAGTGCTATAAAGAAACTTTAAACTGTAACAAAAAAAGCATACTCCAAAAACACACTCAAAATTTGGCCTCAGCCGACAAGTAAACCTCGTTTCCATTGTGTTAGTTTAACAATCCAACTTACAAAATGATCAATAGACACCTCAACATCGGGTGTATACGAGACAGTGAGGACGAGTTGGAGTGTATAATTACAAGTTGAGGTGTCTAGATCCGCATTCTCAAAATTGGAGTGTTTATTTATCAATTGATGTCAAATTTGAATGTGTATTTATGTATTATGCCAAAAATAAAATACTTCAATTCAACTATGACTTTTCATAAATAATCATCTAAAACCCTTTACTTGTGAATTTATAGGTTCTGATTCTGCTTTTTCAACCAAAAGACCACAATTAAATGTTATACTCCCCTGTTTGGCATCTCCTTTTTACTATGTTACAAAAAAGATAAACGAATATCTATATTTAGAAACAATTTAACTTTAAACTTCTCATTTTGCTTAATGAGAAGCTTTGATTATGAAGTCCAATTATTATGACATGTTTAAGACTACAAGTTTCAGAACTCTTACGACCACACAAATGTTATGACATATTAGTTTCAAAAATCTTACATCCACACAAATTTTACAACATGCTTTAGCCCACAAGTTTCAAGACTCTTCCCCTCTACCTAAAACTCTATATCAACTTGAACTATGTCACATAGATTGGAACAGAGAATATAAGTAGAGAAAATTTGACCTGAACTATATTGGGATGATAGAGTCTAGAAAGCAAAGCAACTTCAGACTTGAACTGTTGTTCAAGCTTAGCTCTAGTCTCCTCCTTATGAGTTGGAATCCTCACCATTTTCACAGCAACTGCTCTCTGCTTATAAATACCTCTATAAATTCTGCTATGAGCACCAGAAGCAAATTTATTACCAATAAAAAGCTGAGATAAATCAGCTGTCCATTCTTCTTTTTGATCCTCTTTTGAAGTTTCCCAAGTCTCAAAATTATCAGATTCCAATATCATTGACCATGATTCCAAACTATCAAATCTCTTCTTCTCCATTGTTTCTATATTAGATGAATTCCACTGTGTTCTTGATGAGGAGGAAGGAACAGATAACGGTTTGCTCCTCGATCTTCGCAGCTTAAATGGATTGAAACAAGAAGTAGCCATTGAAAAGTTGAAATAGAAACCAATTCTTGGTTAAAGATCAAATCTTTTTCAGCCTAAAAAGATGTTGGAAAGTTTTAACAAGAAGTGGACATTGAAATAGAAACCATTTTTTTGGTTAAAGATTATATCTTTTTCCCTTGTTTCAACCTAAAAGGAAGTTGAAAAGTGTTAACAAGAAATAGCCATAAAAATGGAAACCAAATGTTGGTTAAAGATCAAATCCTTTTCAAGATGTTGGAAAGTGTTGACATAAACCAAATATTGGGTAAAGATCAAATCTTTTTCACACTTTTAGCCAAAAAAAAAAAGATGTTGGAAATTTCCACAATAGAGATACTTTCAAAGGGTATTTTGTGTTTTTGGATTTCAAGAAATGCATGAACTAATTCAAGAAACATGGATTTCAAAAGGTACAAGTTAAAAAGAAGTGAACTTTCTATCAAAAAAGAAAGAAATATGAGTTAATCTCAAAAGAAGAAAAAACCCCATCAAAACTTTCTACAAGTTAAAAGAAACAACTAAAGAAAAAAAAAAAATTGGTTAAAAAAATCAAATATTTTTCACTTGAAAAGTGTCAAGATAGAAACTTTCTCAAATGGTGTTTTTCTTCTAGATGTTTGCATTGATTTCAAGAAATGCATGAAGAGATTCAAGAAACATGGATTCCAAAGGGAAAAAAAGTTTAAAAGAAATGAACTTTATCAAATGAAAGATGAACAAAATGGCTGATCTCCAAAGAAGAAAAAAGAAGAAGGCTCATGAAAATGCAATAAAAAAAAAAGCAGAGAGTTTTTTCAGGGGTGTCTCGTGAATGTATTTGAAAGAGGAAATTAAAAAGCTTTTTGTATGTAAAATCTAACACTTTCTCTTGTTTTCCTTTGCATCTATCAATCAATGTTTAAAAGTTGGCAAGTGGCCACATTGTCAAAAAGCTTTATAAATTATCACTTCTTTTTTTGGAAAATTTTGTGAATTTTCAATTCAACAACAATAACATACTCAATGTAATCCACATGTAAAGTCTGAGAAGAATAATATACAGTAATATACTCAGTATAATTAGACGAGTGAAATCTAATGAGGATAATATGTATGATACCTTACATCTTTACCCTTACCTTTTGTGGAGTAGAGAGGTTGTGTAAATCGCACAAGTGGGGTTTGGAATTTCAATTCTCAAATTATTAATCAAAATTAAAAGTGTTTTTAGATTAATAATATTGTTGAAAATTATACCATTGAGAATTGTGGTGGGATGAATATGATTCTTCCTCCTTAACCAGAATTATGGAGTTCGAACCTTAGGTACATGAAAAATTGTGGTAGGTACGTAGTGCTTCCACTTTAATAACTCTTACATGGCGAGAATATGAAATAGTCGTGATCCAAATGTGAATAGCTAACCCAAAATTATAGTCAATGTTACAACATTTTGAAGCAAGATTTGTTTGTTTTTATTAAGATTAAAACGATTTGATCTAAATTTACATTTGAATATACATATACTATTATATTTTTAAATACTTATTTTGAATTATTCATCCTATGTGTTAGCATTCCATCTCTTTCTTTAATTTCCTTATTGTCTAAATTACATCTCATTATTATTTTTTTGTAGTATAATACACTACACAATAATTGGTGACAAATAGATGGAAAAATTTTCAAGAACTATTTGTATATGGTATCAGCAATTTATTATTGTCATTTCAACATTTTCTATATTCTCAAGGATAAGAGAAGCCTTAATAGGCTATCCTTTAATTAAAAGTTCATTATTCTTGTTAATATTATATTGTTTGATTGGCAAAAAACTGAATCAAGACATAGCTAGGAGATCCTTAATTAGCTAAAGGAATCAAAGTATAGCCTCATGTGTCTTCTATTTGCTTGTGAGATAAGTCTGCTATTCCAAAATAATTCCTATAAGCTTGGAATTGTTTGAAGTAGGATACCTTCCTATTCAAGATAGGATAAGACCATATTCTCACGAACGGTAATTTGACTGATGATGAAGAAAGATAATTTTCAATAGATTTAGCCATATCTATATCCGAAGCTACTATATCAATGGTTCTGCCATCATGCTGTAAAACAGGAGCTCTTATGGAACCTCTAGTGAATAACACTCAAATCAAAGTACTTTAAGTCATATATAATTGTATTGCATAAGTCAACTATATGGTACAAATGTCAATTAAAAATAAACAATTAGTACTACATAAATCTCATAAATATTTCATTTAGTAAGATGGACAAATCTCATAAATATTTCAGCTTGGGTTACTTTAAATTTCAGTCTTTTAAGAACAACCAAAAGATGGTCCACCAGGAAGATGATGGATCTGGAGTGACTTCAGGCCCAACATTTGAAAAACATAAAACTGTTCTGGGCTTGGGAGGAAGCCCAAATAAACCTCAGTTGGTCATGTAATTAATTAGAAGATTTTCGCCGATTTATCTCTTTTTGGAATAACTGTTTAAGATATGATCTTCTTTTTATTTCTCTTAAAACTCATGAACATGTTAGACTATGGTAAAAATATCTTTGTTGAACAATTCTAAACTTGTGAGAAAATGTTAGACCAACAACGTATTCACTATTCAGTGTGATATACCACAAGCGAGGTCTGAGGAAGATGGTGTGTATGTAAATCTTATTCCTTACTTGTGAAGATAATGAGATTGTTTCTGATAAACATTAGGCTCATGTAAATCATTTCAAAGTTGGTTTGAAGAAGAAAAATACACTAGTGAAAAAGTTATATAAAAAATAATGAAAAACGTTAGGCCACGCTCTAAAATTGTATAGTCTTAAACGACAATCTAATATTTCTTCTGTTCCAAAGGCTATATTGGCACAAGTTTTAGAAATAAGTAAAATATCTATGTGATAACCTAAAAGAGAAATTTACGTATTTCAAACATACCTAATTTATGTAGGGTTTTTTTTCAAATGCAGCAAACTATTTACAAAATTTAATTGGCAATACCAAATTTATTTTCTCCTAATAGGAAATGGATGAAAGAGCCCCACTAGTTTGAATTTTGAAATCACAATATTTCTCCTTGTACTTAATTTTGTTGACAAAACACCTCAAATGATTTGAAAATTAGACATCTATCAATTTTCATCATTCGTAGATGCTAGTGTTAATAAATAATAAATAGAAGTTTATACTCATTTGGTGTGAGGGATAAGCATAAATAGTCCTGAAATAAAAAAATAGTCTTGGGATAAAATTTAGATGTCTTGTTTGGTTGACATGCTTGGGATAACTTATCCCACCATTTATAGCATAGTGATGGGATAAGTTATCCCATATATATATACATGGTGGGATAAGTTATCCCAGGATAACTAACCCCAGGATAGTTAATCCTGGGATAACTAGTTCCCAACCAAACGATCCCAAATGAGTTATTATCAACTGATTAATAAAGTAAGGGGTCGTTTGGTAGGGAGTATATTATGAGAAATAGTCCATGTATTCCTAACCTTACGGATGATGATATGTTGTTCCACTTCATGGATGGGCTGCAAAATTGGGCTAGGACGGAGTTGGAACGCCAACAAGTCAGGACTATCGATGCAGCCATCACGCAGGCCAAAGCTTTGACAGACTTTAGGCACGAAAATCTCGATAGAGCCAGAGGAGAAGAGATAAGAGGTAGTCATGACCATGGTGGGGGAGATCGTGGCAAAGTTGAGGAGCAGCGGCCACATCCCAAGAATCATGATACCCATAGGTCCGATGGCAAGAAGTTGGACGTCATGGTGACACAGAGAGAAAGGCAGAAACTGTCAAAAGAAGTGGTTGCTACATATGCGATGGGCCGCATGGCTATGCAAGGTGTCCTGAACTGAAGAGCCTTGGTGCTATCCTGCGAGAGCGGAAGGAGAAGAACACATAGAAGCAATGACAAGGTGTAAAGATGACACAGTTGGGTTTGATAAGACTATGCGGATCTATCAAGAAGCAACCAGGAAAGCCGAAAAAATATGGCGCGCAGTATGTCGACATCACGATTAATGGAAAACCCGCTCGTGCGATGGTCGACACGAGTGCAAAAGCCAATATAATGACCAAGACAATAACGATAAGGTTGGGGCTGAGTTACAGTCCAAGTGACGCCCAACTAAGGACAGTCAATGCACCACTGACTCCCGTGTAGAGTTGCGCATGGAGTAATCATCACGCTAGGTGAGTGGCAAGGTAAGACCAACTTCACTGTCACTCCTCTAGATCTCTTTGACATCATTCTAGGGCAGGAGTTCTTCCAAGAGTGCCACACGGTGATCGAACCTTACCTCCAACAACTTCTAGTCATGGAGCAAGAAGGATCATATATGGTGCCCTTGGTTAAGGTACCGAAGACGGAAGAACAAGTCAGTCTAACAACCATGCAGCCCGTAAGAGGCCCTAAAAAGAAGGAGTCAGCGTTCATAGACACCATTGCAAGTTTGAAAGAAGACAATGGTGCAAAAAGGTCCTTGCCACCCTGCATGAAGAAGGTTCTGGAAGAGAACAACGTTGTGATGCCGAAGAAACCGCCAAGACGCGTGCCCCACAAGAAGGAGGCAAATCATAAGACCGAGCTGAAATAGATCAGGAAGCAGCTGAAAGAGTTGCACGAGGGCCATGATCAAGTTAATGGACTATTGGTCGCGCATTCACGAGACTCGGATGCTTATGATGCGACGCGGTCGTCGCATCAATATGTGGGGGAGAGTGTCACACGTCCCGTCACTTCATAGTTCAAATTCAACACCAGAATAAAGGAGAAGAATCTAGAGTTGTGGGGAGGTTAGTGGAAGACTCTAGAACTCCCTAGAGAATTTCTAAGAAGGCTTTAGAAATTCCTAGGTCTTTCATTGGAAGACTCTAGAATACCTTAGATATTGTCTTGGAAAGCTTTGGAAAATCTTAGAATATGTAGAGAATTCTAGAAAGGAACCAAAGTGTAATTATTAGAGGGACGCGTAAAGTAAATTTTATTTGGACTTTAGCCCTTAGGTTGTAGTATAAATAGATGGGGCATTCATTTGTAAGGCATCCAACAACTTGTAAGCAATCTTCCAAGCTTAATACAAAGCCTACTTCCAAAAGCTTTCTTGTTCTTTCTAAGTCTTTCTTTGCATTCTCTTAGAAATCTTAGTCTTAAAGGCTTACTTGAGCTTACGAGATCTTGAAAGAATAGTGAGTAAGTTATCAAGTGCCACACAGAGCTTTAGCAAAAATTCTAAGTCCGTGACAGTAAAGACTTCATACAAATTTTCTTTGTCGAAAATCATATATAAAATATTAATATATTTTATCACATAGAATTTACTATAACAAAAATAACTTTTAGAGACAATAAATATGTATATTAATAAGAGCAACTTTCACATATAGCAAACACAAAAACCATATTTATATGTTATAGCTATAGTTTGCATAATTGCGCTCCATAACAAACTTTATGTTTGCTATGACTATTTCGCTATACATATATACAAAAGAAGCAATTGTATAATCTGTTTCGGTATACATATACAAAAGAATCAATTGTATAATCTGTGTTTGTATAAAGCGATCAAGAGAGAAAGACAAAAAAAAAACTGGGCAGGGGAAGATCGTATTTGTATAATCATAAGTGTATAGGACGAAAATATATGCATTTGTATTTGTATTTGTATATACAATTTTCTCTCGCTTTATACAAACACAAACACAATGTACACATTTGTGTTTTATAAAGTGAGAGAGGCGAGTTAGAGCTGGGAGAGGGGAAAGAGAGAAACGAAAATATTTGTATATATACAATTTTCTCTCGCTTTATATAAACACAAACACATTTTATACATTTGTATTTGTATAAAAGCGAGAGAGGTGAGCGAGACTGCCCAGCGTGAACGAGAGTGGCGAGCGAGATTCACCAAGGAGAAGAGGCGAAATAGCAACATATTGCTATGAGGTACAATTAAATCAAACTATGGTTATAACATTTAATTTGAATTAATAGTTTGGTATTATATACAATTTTCCCTATTAATAAAGAGTGTTAAAGTCTTTACCAATACTAATTAATTTATTAGATCCAATATTACTGTAAGGTCATTTAAAACAAAAAAGCTAATTGACAATTGCCTGTAGCTAACAATTATCAATTGTCTATAATAAAATAATTCGTACCAAACATAGCGTACAAAAATAGCTTTCTTAAGCCTAAAGTTAGGTGTTTGTATAATATTCCTGCAGCTCAAGTTTCCCTACTATAGTTTTTTCCCCTTCATTTGAGATATGGTATCCGCATTAAAATTTGACTAAATTAAAATTTACACATTTAGAGCTCAATTTTTAGAACAACATCACTTCCAATATAATTTTTCTATTCCCATAAGTTTGAGTTTGAAATTTCTGACTAAGGATAATTTTTTTTAAATCATTCCAACCACGACTCATGTTGATTCCTATGATTGTTGGTATTTTATTAAAATTGTTATAGTGTTGAAGCATATGATTAGCTATAAGTTATTTTAATAGAATGATTTGGTTGGTGCGATTTTTAAAGTTTAAAATTAGAAACCTTGCCCATGTTTAGTCAACAAATGCATTAGTTTATGTCTACGTCAAATAACAACCTTGCTATTTTAAGAAACATTAAAATAAATAAAATACTTACCAAGATATAAATAATATGTCCCGTAAAAAATTACAAATTTTAATAAATAATAAGTAGAAAAAATTAACAAGTTATTTCATGTGTATAGTCACTTGAAAGATTTTTTGAGTCCTTTGAACGTGGAATTTCTTTTTCATGTTTTTTTTTTTAAATATGTATATTATAGATTACTTAAAAGAAAAATTATATTGGATATTTATATAGAGCTCAAATTTAATATTAAAAAAGTAAAATTGATCGAAATCTAAGATTTTGTTTTTTATATCTATTTTTCGGGGTCGGTTAATTCGAATTTGCATAGAATGTCTCATTTTTATTCACGCATACATATTCCACTTCATTCCCTATATTAATAAGAGTTATATTTGTTCTCTTTCCAACCACAACGAAACGTTTTCATCGTATGAGACTTTTCGAAGTGTTTTATTATCAAACATCATCATAATTTTTTAGTTTACCTCTTAGAAAACAAATCACAATCCCTTTTTTTCTCAATATATAGTCTTTAATCGTCACTAATATTTTTTTTTATACTTTGAATACTTGATCGATCCATACTTACTTTCATTATGTCAATTACTATTGTTAGAGGTATATCACTATATTAAGATGAATTCATTTTCAAAATACGAATCTAAAATCTCTAATTTAAAATGAAGAATATATATCACCTTATTATAACTTCTGGTGATAAATTCAAGATTATTTTCATTTGACCATTACATTATCAGGTTGGTATATAATTAGTATGATGTGATAATTGCAACATTTTGTCCCATATTAATTTGGAGTTTATTAAGCTTGAAAAAATGAATGTGTTTCATTAATTTGAGTCTAAATTGTGACAACAAAAGGTCAACCACCCTTTTTGGACACAGGATTTGAAAGTGACTATTAAGTTTAACAAATCAAGAAGTTCAAATATCAATTATATATCTTCCATTCATTTGGTACCATCTAAATTTATAATCTAGATACCTTTAATGAATTTATTTTTAAAAATTAAGATATATGAATTTATATATGTAGTAATTATATATTGATAAATATTTACTCTAACTCTATATAATAGTCTAATAAAACTTTTTTTCTCTCCACATGTGTGTATAGACGTATTACGTATATAACAGATGTCAAGAAGAACAAAAGTCCTTGGACACGTAATCGATCTTGATGTCTTTTCTTCGTAGATTATTAGCCTCAAATACTTATACCAAAAGGACATTGTGTAATTTGCATGAAATCTATTTTCCAACTTCTTCCTTATTCCCAAAATCCTATTTCTTTATTCTAATTCATTTTAAATCCACTCAAAATAGAATTTTCCAAAAATAGGATTTGCTTATTTCTCTCTCTCTCTCTCTCTTTATATATATATAAAATCTTTTTTTCCCTCCCTTGAAAGGGTAAGACACATGGACTTGGTTCTATTAGTTCGTTATTATGAATAATTTCTACAATGGATAGGACCAATGGCGTATACAATACTTGAATTTTTAATGTAAATGCTAAATAATTGATTCTCCTCCTTATTTTCTTTATTTATAACTTGATGAATACAAATATAGTACATAATCAAAATATATTAACAAAAAAACCTAATTTATAAGGGTGATATAAATTCTGTTTCAGGCTAGAATGGAATTAATAAAGTGAACGTAATATAAAGTATGAGAACTTAACTAAAAAACAATTGTAACTAAAGATTGTTTTATAGTAATTATATTTTACAATAATATTTCACTATTCCAGCCAGGTTTTCTTTGTAAATGATTTTCATGTTATGTTTTATTATTTATTCTCTACAATAATATTTTGTTGTAGCGGCTAAAATAATTTCAAAAAAAATAATATTGTTATAAAGAGGTTCGATTATATCGTCGTTAAAATATAAGAAATTATTCACTAATCAAAATTTTATGAGTTCAAGCCTTGAATGTAGCCCCTAATGCTTGCATTAAGATAGATTATATAACACATATTTTTTAGAAAGACTCTTTCTGAATTTTATGTAAATACAAAATACTTGATGTACCATGTTATGCACTTTACTAACTAATCAAAATTCCAATAGTTAAACATACTTAGTATTTACTAAAAGTGTCTATTTATATTTATTTAATTAAAAACTTTGAATAGTAATAATAATAATAATACGTAGGGGTACCTTGGCCCAAGTTATTCACATGATAATTCTAGGACATACAGATCCCCAATAGTTTTAGTATTTGCCACCGACACAAATAAAATAAAAAGAAATAAAAAAATAAAATTTAATTATTTAAATTATAATTATCATAAAAAGCCAAAAAATTGATGGAGTAAACTGTCAAATCAAGATCTGCTGTCTAACGTCATTTTAAAAAAAACAATAATAATACTATTAACAACGTAAATAGAAAATGCTTAACAATATGGAATATGGATTATTGGAGGATGGTCCGTTCCCTTCATTCATAATTTAAAGTAACTTATGTGAGTGAAAAAAGTTAAATTGGGAACATAGATAGATGCTATAATATAGTTGAATTTTAATAGCATAATTGATTATTTGAACTTTCACTTTATTAGTAAGGATTGATTCTCACTTTATAATTCTTTATCGAGCCTCAATATCAATCTTAACCACTAAATAAATAAAAATATAAATACAAATAACACAAGTTGATAATAATTCATACAATAAAGCAAATGAATAAAACTAAACTAGAGAAAATGAATATCATCTCTTATATTTTTGTATTTATGTATATTCCTTCGCTTTTTTCTATATTTTATCTTAATTGTATCGTTGAGCGAACAAAAATACCAACACTAAATACAATAGCACGACAACCAAATTTTACTACAAATTATAAATAATAATAAAAATTTCGCTGTAATTTATAATAAGGAACCAAACTATATTTATTTTTGAAATTTGCCTTTTTACTTCTATTTTTGCGTCATGAACGTTACATTCATTGCAATCTTTATTTAATTGAAGAACATAATAATGTAACAGTAGTAGTAGTGATAGATTTAATTTAATTTTTATTTGATGTTCGATAATTATATTAAAATTTGATTATAAATTCATACATTAACAAGATTTAACAATATTTTTTCCGGAGATAAAAACTTGGAGCGCGTAATACAGCGACACAACAAAGGAGTAGAAAGACAGCTCACGTTGTACTGAAAATTAATAGACAGGGGACAGAAACGTTATTATCATAATCTTGAGGTCCTTTTTCGTCTTTTCACACTTCCATCACCTTCATTTCCATCACCATTTTCACTCTCACTCTAAAACACTCTGCTTCTGCAACTTCACACTCTCACACACACACACTTTCTCTCTCTAAAAAATGGGTTCTCGAACCGGGTCACACCAGCTAAGCAATGGCTTGATAGTCTCGGGTCGACCCGAACAGCTCAAGGAACGTCAGCCCACAATGGGTTCCCGCGCAGTGCCGTACACCGGCGGTGATATCAAGAAGTCTGGTGAGCTTGGGAAAATGTACGGTGTTGGGGACTACCCGGGCCCACCACCAATTTTGAAACCTTCGTCAAGGGGATCATCTGCTTCACAGCATAACAGTGGATCCGTGAGATCCGGTCCGAATTCCGGTCCGGTTGGGCATAAACTCACTAACTCCGGTTCTATGCCGAAGAAATCATCTGGGTCTTTCTCCGGTCAGCTTATGACTCCGATTCAACCTACTGGTCTGATTACTTCCGGTCCGTTGAGTTCAAACACTGGTCGGCGGTCGGGTCAGCTTGAACCGGCTGCTTCGTTTAAGAAAGTTGTGTATGGTTCGTCGGTGACGAGCTTAAATGATGAGATAAAGCTGGGTTTTAAGGTTTCAAAAGTGGCAATGTGGGTGTTTCTGGTGGTCGTGTTGATGGGTTTAGTAGTGGGTGCTTTTCTGATGGTGGCGGTGAAAAAGGCGGTAATTCTTGTTGCAGTAGCTGGAGTTTTAGCTCCATTGGTGGTGATTTTACTGTGGAATTTTGCGTATAAAGAACGAGGATTGTTGGGTTATCTGAAGAGATATCCTGATGCTGAGCTTAGAGGTGCCATTGATGGACAATTTGTCAAGGTCACTGGGGTAATTTCACATCCATATTCTAGCTTTGCTTATATTAGTTCTCAATTTGCTTTCTTGTTTGTCTGGTTTTAACTGGACTCGGAGCTTAAGAAAGTAAATGATTTTTGAATCTCGTGGTCATTTATTGAAATGTCCTTTTAATCTTGTGTGGTCTTAAACACGTCAGGTGTAAAGTTGAAATTAAAGAACAAGGAGTATTGAGTATGATTTGGTGAGGTTGATGTGTCTAATTCTTGTCTTTAGTTATGGTTTTGTCATTAGGTGGTAGTTGATAACTTAGTTGTAGTTGATTTAGCAGGGACATAACTAATGCTAGTTTTGAGATTTACCATTTTGTCCTTGGAGGTATAGATTAGTAAAGATTGCTTATTTATGTTCTGGAATGAGATTCTATATGTGAGGATCTTTATTGTTCTTTCATTTTGAGTTGGAAAGAAATATATGTTCATATTGGTTTAGTTAGAAGTAACCAAGATTCTGCTTAAGTGTGGGTTAAAGCATATAACTTTATCCGTGGTTGCAGAAGTATAGATACTCTAAACAGTTTCTAGGTTCTTGATGGGGCAGATTTGTTGTAGGAATGTCAGAGGGGATAGTGTCATGACACAAACCTATGGGATCCGTGACAGGCACCTGGTCACTACCCTTGCCAAGCCAACCTGGCTTATTGACATTCCAAGGCAATAAACCGTAGTTAAAATACCGATAGAATCCATAAGATAGAGTAAACTAGCTAAATAAATCCCACGGTACACTGATATAATCCAAAGTTCTAGTTTGGACACAACTTGTTGACATAAATGAAACAAAAATAGAAAGTAAGCAGAGCCGCCACAGTAGAAGAGTTGATGGTTCATCTCTCTGTGGAAACTCGATGTAATCTACTAGCCACACTGCTCACTAATGCTAGGCATCCAATCTGCATTTTATGCAATTTTTGGTCGTAAGATATTTTAAATAGTTTTCAAATTTAAGGAAAACTGAAATACATTAAGTTAGTGACGAAAGAGTATTTAAATATATGTAAGGTTAGATTTTTTTTTTTTGATGTGCAATAAAATTCGTCTGGGACCAACCGCAGTCTTCGAAACTCGGGGTTAATGAGCTTCCCCCTCTTACCTTCTCTTCTTAAATATCAGGTTTAGTTGGCAGGACGCAAGGCTCGAACATGTGACTAAGTCACAAGTTTCTCAACCTTTCCCACTTGAACTAAGCTCTGGGAGCTATGATTGAAGGTTCTTTTAAATGTGAAATACTTTAGTAGGACAACTCTGTAATTAGTAGAGGTGTGTAGAAACTAACCCGGACACCATAGTTTATAAACAGATCCATTTTAGTAGGATGGTTTAGATCAAGGTGAAAAGTAAATCCTCATGGTTGGTATCCTTTTTTTTTTTTGAAAATGGCAAAAGTATTATAAGTAAAGGTACAAAAGTACAGGACTTTATAAAGACCAAAAGATACTAAGCTACATCAAATATGCTCACTACTTCCTTCCTCCAAACATTTCTAGAAAATCCATGTACTGTTCCATACCCATAATTTGCCTACTTTTACACCAGAAAACAGACCATGAGATTGTTCTTGATTCTAGAAATACGACATTTTTGGCCTTCAGAACAAGCTCTATCCTTTCCGATTATAGAGAAATGCATAAAGGAACAGGTGAAACATAGCTGTTTCAGATCCTTCTTAAATTCCTGTCCCTGCCAGCATTCTAGCAAACCCCTACTGCATGCTATTAAGCATTTTACAGGAATACCGCTTGAAAAGGAAATTCTTTTACTGGTGTATGTTTGAAAGGTTCATGAACCGTAAGCACTCCTAAATAGAAAGTAGAACGATGAATCTGGGTTTAAATTGTATTTATGTATCCGTTGAGGGTCTTTTGTTTGGTGATAAGAGCAAAATACGTGATGTGTCGGTTAGGAGTACGTCACGAATTTGAATCCTGTTGGTGAACTAAAATCTTGGTATTTAAATGGAGAAGGGTGGAGGGACAAGTCCATTATTTATCAAGTATCAAACCTTGTGTCGACTCTCCCTTGGAAATCTCTCAGTTATAAATCAGTTTGCAGGAGTCCATCTTTAAGGTTCCATGGTAATCATCCTTCTCAGACTGCAAGAGTACTTAGAATATGGTGGTTATTGGTTAACCTGTGCGATTGAATGTCTACTTCTATCAGCCAAAATGAATTTTATATTCCTCCTTAAAAATTACTCTCAAGTTCAGAAATTGGCATATGAGGTGGGTTCTGCATATTTGGCTGGACACTATACAGAATTACTTGCACATTTTCTGATTAAAAAAATATTCTCACATTTGAGAGCCTTTGAAGGAGAATTCTACAGAGATTAGCTCACATATTTTTTTTCACAGTTATTAATGATTGTTTTGAATTTTCATAGCATACTATTAGGGTGTAGTCAGATATCCAATTCTACATTGAATTCCGAGAACAATATGAAGGATATAATATATTGTTTTGTGTAGGTTGTCACTTGTGGAAGTATCCCACTTGAAACTTCTTTTCAGCGGACAGCAAGATGTGTATATGCTTCAACAGAACTGGACGAGTACAAAGGTTGGGGTGGAAAATCAGCAAATCCTAGCCACCGTTGCTTCTCATGGGGACGCAGGCATTCAGAGGTTAGTTTTGCATATATTAACGATTGCATTTATAGGTTTATTTGGCAGACTGAATTGGTGTTAACAATGGTGGTGTTTTATTACAAGTATCATATTATTCTTTTATAACACAGTTGCAAAGATATACTTGCTGGGTCCTTGTATCAATATATCCCCCATGAGAAGTTTTGTAATGCTTCCAAGTGACTGCCATAGTATTATAGTTTTATTATGTAGGAACTTGAATAAAGTTATATCAACTTGATGAACTGAAAGATTGAGAGCCAGGGCATGTGGGGAGCCCATAGACTGTTGCTGTTCAAGGTTGAACAATCGGGAGTTGTTTGGTGGAGTGTATAAGAATAGTGTGGGGTAGGGTATATTAGTAATGCTGATATTATTTCTTATACCTTTTTTTGGTTTGATGTATTAAAAATAACATGCATTGCATAATTTTTAAAATATAAGTTGTTTGTTTACAAAAATACCCCCACAAATACAGTGGAAAGGATGTGTAAAAGGTTTTGAGGGGCAATTGTATCTTTTAACCATGCTAATGCAGGCACTAAAAATTCTAATATCATGGTTGTCATGCATTAGTTATACATAGTATAATACAAAATAGAGAGGTTGAAAAAGTGTACCAAACAAGATATTAGTAATACACAAAGCTAATACATGTATTATTTTTTCTAATATATCCTACCAAATGACGACTTAGTGCTACATGTTAACCCTTGCAAGTTCATAGAATGTCAAAGGGCCTGCCACGGGTTATCACTGTTCAAGGTTGAACAAATTTACATGACATGCCAACACCCTCAAGTTTGTATAATGTCAACAGGCCTCCTGATCAACATCATATGCTAACAACTTGACTTTTTCAATATCAGTAACTTCATCATATGCTAAATTCCTGACTAAGGCTTTAGCTGGTTAGCTTTTGCATGGTTGTTGACTTTGTGTTGCTGCAGTATTAGTGATAGTAAATTCTTCTGATGCTGTCTGAACACCCAAGACATAGATGCTTCTTGCCAACTGGGTTTCTGTATTGGCCCCAACTCCAAATATTTCATCCAAAACTCCTATCAGAAATTCATGGGTTGTTTTTTACCTTTTGATAACAGAAACATGTGGCTGATTTCTACATCTCGGACTTCCAGTCTGGATTAAGAGCTATAGTGAAGGCAGGTTACGGAGCAAAAGTTGTCCCATTTGTCAAGCCAACTACAGTCATTGATGTAACAAAGAATAACAAAGAGTTGTCTCCCAACTTCCTGCGCTGGCTTGCTGATCGGAGCCTCTCAAGTGATGACCGCATAATGCGCCTCAAAGAAGGGTAAGTTGTGGATTGTGGGTTTATCTCAGCAATTTCACGAATTTGATAGATCATATTTACGTGCCTTCATTATAAATTTGTGACAACTTTCTGAGACTTAGCTGATTCTTTACGGTTGCTCCTAATGACAGTTACATCAAAGAAGGAAGCACCGTAAGTGTAATGGGGCTTGTAAGGCGCCATGAGAACGTCCTAATGATTGTTCCACCAGTAGACCCTGTTTCAACAGGTTGTCAATGGACCCGTTGTCTTCTCCCTACTTACATCGAAGGTCTCATCTTGACATGTGACGACAGTCAAAATGCTGATGTGATCCCTGTATAAGTTTGCTCATATAGTTTCAATTTTGATTTCTGATAAGTCATGGCGAAAGATTTGAGCAGATGGCAACGCGAGGACAACATAGCCTCGGTTATGCCCCTGATAATCCCCATAGGGAACATGAGCAGAGAAACACTGAAGATTGTAGATGTCTAAAGTTTATCTTCCCAAGTTTTAGCTGATATCCGGAAGGATGAGGAGGATAAAAGCGTGCTATATCTTAAGCAGCTACGCGTGTTGTATTGTGCTAATCTCTATCTGGTGTGATTTCAGCTACTTACTTTATTATGTATATAAAACTATCAAGGTGTTTATATATGTTCATATCTTTGTTCAGCTTTCATTTCGTATGCACATTTGCCTGTGGGATTCTCTGTAGAATTAGTTTCCATATCAGTGTAATGATTCAGCTTCTCTTATAATTGTATAAGTAATACTATTACTATTTCATTAATTCCTAATATCTACTATCACCAGCTATTAATGAAAAGTTTATTTCTCACATTTTCTTATACTTGACCTGAGGGTCTATCAGAAACAACCTCCTTATTATAAGGTTGGTGTAAGACTGTAAACTTATCATTTGGATACAGTGGTGAACTGATAAGGATACATGTGAACAAGCCAATGCTTAGATATTTATGGTCCTAATAGATGCATCTTTGAGAGGGTAATATGTGCTTATTATCATCTTGCAACCTGACGTTTGCAAAACTATTGGCAAAAATAATAGGTAAAAGGGTTTTGAGGACCCTTGTACTTGTATCAGTTTGTATTGTGAATTCTTTTACTTATCCTTTTGTCATTTGAACTTTTAAACTCAATTAAAATGAGACTTTTAAATCCCTCCAGCTATGTGTGTAGCTCACTCTCCCTTGCATAAATGACATGTCATAATTTTCTTAAATATTTTTTTGATAAAAAATATTAAACAAAAGACAAAATCAATAAATTTTTTATTTTACCAAATAAAATAAAGTTTTTGTTTCTCTCACCATTCCTCCACCTCCCCTAACCTTCAATCATTGTCAACATAGCCGAATGACTCGGAGACTCGCCCTTGTTCTGTCTCATCGCTAGTTAGTGCTTGCGTTCAGCATCTCAATCTCCATATCCCCTGTTCTTTTCTTCTTCAATTTTTTTTCACACCAAAAAAAGACATCACTTTATTTGAAGAGATTAAACAGGAATAGAACAACTTTGCGAAAAATAGACTGGGGCATTTTTGGGGTCTTCGTAGAAGAAAAAAGAAAAAGAAAAGTATGCATAGTCAAAATAAATCTCAACGCATTGTCAGATCTGCAGAAAGATGATTGCGATCATGAGAAATCAAGCAAGTTTCTGTGACTTGAAGGGAAACCAAGCAAGATATGACAACCATTGTTAGATCCGCAGGAAGATGATTGTAAAATTCATCCATGAATCAATTTGCAGGAAAATTAAGAAAACAACTTCAGCACATTTCCCCTAAAAATGATTATATTCAAAAGGTAAAATCCTCAAAAGTCAAGACCCCTAAATTTGATATTGAAAGGCTGATGAGGTTTATGATGACACCTTTAAAATTTGCATCTAATTCTTTGCCTTCAAGACAATGATGGGGTTGGGGACGTTTTCTTTTTCTTTTTATTATTTAATATTTTTTAAAGCAAATTCATTGCTTCCACTTGCTTTTATATGTGTGATAGCACGCGCCATATCTTACTCAGCAAAACAAATGCCACATAAGCCTGGTCAACGGTCAAAGGGGTTTAAAAATCTCATTTTAATTAAGTTTAAGGGTTCAGATGGCAAATAATTAACTAGAATTGTTCACAATACAAATTGATACAAGTACAAGTGTCCACCAGACCATTTTGCCAAAATAATATAAACAAGAGCACACTTTCCAAACTTCTAAGGCTATTTACCTTGATAATGCTAGAGAATTTTCATCTCAAACTTCTGTTGATTATTATTATCTATCAGTTGAGATAAAAGTTGAACATCTTGTAGCTAATCTGCTCTCAAGGTGAATAGAGCTAAAAGAAAGAAGTTGTACAAAAGTAAGGAATAAGGTAATGGAACTCCGGTGTAACGACAGGCAGAGAGCAGTGTCTTATTGGTCTGATTCATGCTTCCCCTTGGTATTGCATAACATCATAAGCATGTCCCTCCTAGGCTGATGCAAGTGAGCTAAAACCAGAAGGAGAGGCACTGCAATAGAGAAGTTAAAGTCTGGAAGGCATTCCTCCAGCAACAACCAGAGTTTCTCCAGTTACATAAGAAGCATCATCAGAAGCCAAATAAGCAACAGCAGCGGCCATATCTTGTGTTGTTCCAAGCCTATTGAGTAATGTCTTACCCTCAATATCTCTCCTCTAAACACAATCAGCAACTAGTTAGTAAGTAAATAGCGAATATTCGCAAGAGATTTAATTTAATAAGAACTTACCACTTGTTCATTACTTGTGATGAAATCAGTAAAATGTGTAGGTACAAAACCCGG
The DNA here is from genome assembly GCF_900185275.1 of Solanum verrucosum. Taxonomy (NCBI): domain Eukaryota; kingdom Viridiplantae; phylum Streptophyta; class Magnoliopsida; order Solanales; family Solanaceae; genus Solanum; species Solanum verrucosum. The sequence continues at coordinate 2,869,172 of NW_026019988.1, forward strand.
TGCTACACAGTTTACACGAGTATCTGGACTCATTTCAGCTGCAAGAGCCTGGCTTTCCAAACAAGACAATAAGAAGAAAGCAGTAATAGGTATGATATATATATATATACTCCATAGATTAGTTACTCACTCATGTGCCAAGTTAAATAGTACCTTGGTAAGTCCGAGTAGTGCAGTTTTTGTTACCCCATACATACCCATTGAAGCTGGTGGGGAGTAACCAGAAATTGAGGAAATCAGAACAACTGATGAACCCTTGTTAAGGTATGGAGCTGCATCCTATAAACAGATAAGCGCAATAGCAGAACATGATCGGGAATTCGAGAATTTGGAGTATATATATGGAAATATGTGAACAATTAATAGTCAATGTATGTATGCTCCACACCACACAACTTACTTGTAGTAATAGTATAGCGGCCTTGACATTGATATCCCACAGCTTGTCAATGACTGATGCTTTAGTTTCTAATATTGCATCTACTGAAGGATTGACAGCGGCATTTGACACAACCACGTCTAGTTTCCCATATTTCTTAAAAATTACAAACGAAGTACTCCAGTAAGCATTGATTGACTTGTCATTGAAAAACCATTCCCAAGCATCATTTCATACCTGAATGGTCTTGTCTATCAAATTCTTCCTCTGTTGTGCATTTGAGACATGACATACTAATCCCAACACTTCAATTCCTCCATCTCTCAGTTTCTTTACTGCTTCATCTACATTTTCCTATAGACAATACCTAAAGTCAAAACCTCAATATGAAGAGATTAAACAACACACATACATATACAGAAAAAAAAAAAACACAAACCTGTTTGCGAGAGGAGATAACAACAGAAGCACCTTCAAATCCAAGTCTCTGAGCTATGCTAAATCCAATACCTTGTGTAGAAGCTGTAACAATCACCACTTTCCCTTCAAATCGTTTCTCCATTTTTATATGATTTTTGTGATTACATAGAGAAAGAAATATGAGACTTACTTCTTCTTCTTGGATAGACGATAACCATGTTGTGAATTTAATACTAATAATCAAATCGCCGATGTCAACATTAATTAGCCGGAAAAATATGTCATGACTCATGACAGGCTGTTTAAAGGTCGGTCTGCCAAAAAAGTCATTGGTACAAAATTATCCTTTTTCTATCTTTCGGGCCTAAAATATCCTTGCCACCTACCTTTTTGCCTTCATCACTAATTCATAACCAGTGGTGAAATGTGGAGAGGGCCATGGTATGTAGCCGAACTCAGAGTCTTAAATCTCAGGAACAATAGTCTTACGGGTTTAATCCCTCCTTCTGTTGGAAATGACACAAAAATGTGTCTGGGAATAGAGTCAGTACTCAGTGGCAACATTCCAAAGGAGGTCTGTAATCTGAGCCAACTTGCAAACGATGACGACGTTGTGAATTTAATATTAATAATCAAATCATAAAAATCACCAAAAAAGTCAACATTAATTAGGCGTAAAAATGTGTCATGAGTGGAGTGTTCGTGGTTCGGTTTGAATCGATTATTGATTAAAATCAAAATCAAACCAATCTAGTTGATTTTTAAAATTTTTTAAACCGAACTAAACGAAAAAAAATAACCGTCGGTTTGGTTCAATTTTTCTGGTTTATTCGGTTTGAAAGTAATATTTTATTTGGGAAGTACTTATCTCGATAGACACAAACACCTAGTACATGAACAATCCACAAAAAACTATTGTCGGTTTAATTAAGCAATACTAACTTATCGGTTAGCAGGATAGGTAAAGACAAATGAATTTTGATAGACTTGGACTTAGGATTGTTATAGTTGGACTAAAGTGTTGCGCTTGAGAAAATTGTAAAGTTAAAGATTTCGGTTAATTAAAATGTAACAAAATATTATATTTTATTTATGAATAATATATAAATAATTATAAAATTTATATCTAATTTTGTCGGTTCGGTTTGGTTATTTTTGCGGTTGTTTTTTAGTAAAACCAAAATCAAACCAAATGGTATCGATTTTCAAAATTTAAAACCAATACCTAACCAACCCAAACCAAATATCAATTTTTTAAATCGGTTTGGTTCGGATTGCGGTTCGATTTGATTTTTTAACCATAACCATGAACAGCCCTATGAGTCATGACTTAGTTCAAAGGTTGTTTAATGGTCGGTCCGCCAAAAAAGTCATTTTAACTGATCATCATATCATATATTATTATAAGTGGGAAGCTCCAAAGTAAAAAGTTGAATTATCATTTTGTCTTTTTACTAAATTTAAATTTGATTGATTATTTAATTAAATACGAATATTTTAATTACATAATGGTAGAATTTAAGTCCTTAAGCCCTTTAATAATTAAATTATTATTTTCTTGATAAGTGAGTACATTGATATTGCTTTTAATTATAATCATAATTCTCATAACGGAAGAATTTGAAAAGTTATGATTGATAAAACAATGTATATATCATCATCATCATATCATATATATTACTAATCATATATTATATATCATATATATTACTAAAAGTGGAAAACTCCAAAGTGCAAAGTTGAATTATCATTTTATCCCTACATTCAATCATAATATTATAAAATATTTAATTAATGAAATATTAAGTAGCTAATCATATTATATTATACTAAATACTAAAAATGAGAAGGTGTCAAATTAATATAATGAGTAATTCACTTTAAAAAAGCAATGCATTACTTTTCTTAGTTACTCTCAAACTGTTAAGAATCTAAAAGGTTACTTTGTATGGTTTAATGATATGGACTAGATTCAAATGGAGGTATAATGTATTCTTTCAAAATCAATGCATTGATTTCCTTAATTAATTTGAAAAATGGATAAGTAATTTAAAAAGTATAGATCAGATTCATATGTTGCAGTATAAAATGTATTTGAACAATCATTTTCTAAAGTTATTTAGAAGCTAATGTATAATGCAATGAAATCATAGAGATTTGTAAGAGTTACCTGGCACAATAATTTTATGGGTTACACAAAAGTTTAAGGAAAAATGCAAGCCACCCTTATTAGAAAATGAATCTATTTAGTTATATTTATTGTTATTACAAAGCACAATCTTATCAGAAATTGATATGAGATGAAGTTGAAAGGATCATTCTTGACCCATCTGTTTTATCGGGGAGTCAGGTAAGGCCGAGAGGGTTCATTCAAACCATTTTTGACGGAAAATTACACTATTTATACATATTGTTTAAATAGTTTTTATGTATATATTATAGATGTTGAACCTTTGTTTGTTTTGTTCTTCATATTTTGAACCCCTTTTAGTGAAAATCTTAGTTCTGCCGTTGATTCTATTATTAATGTCTTAAAATCATATTTTATGTGTTCAATTTTGTACTAAATGACTATGGTTCATATTGACTATTTGTTGCAATTTAGTGATTTTTTACACATAGATTTACGCTCAATATCGAAAGTGTCGTGAATCAGTCCTTACTTGAATATACGTACAATGCACTTACTCAAATACTAGTTTCTCAAAAATCACTCGACTAACACATACTACAAAAAACAAATGCATAGAGGAACGGTCAACCATATCTGTTTCAGATCCTTTTTAAATTCCTGTCCCACAGATATTTTGGCTGTATTACTAAAGTGGCAAATTCTTTTACTGGTGTATAATTGAGTTTGATGAAGCTTAAGCACTCCTAAGTAGAAAAGTAGAAAGATTAATCTGGGTTTAAATTGCATTGCTGTGGGCCTTCTGTTTAGTGATAAGAGGACAATACGTGATGTGTATGTCATGAGTTAGTGACCTAAAATCTTGGTATTTAAATGGAGTAGGGTAGAGAGTCCATTATTTCCCAGGGAATGTGGGACAGTGGGAGCCCTTAGACTGTTACTGTTCAAGGTTGAACAATTAGGAGCTGTTTTGATAGAGTGTATAAGAATAGTGTGTGTTAGTGATGTTGGTATTAGTTAATGCTGAGACTATTCTTATGCATAGTTTATTTCTCACTTTCTCTTCTACTTGAGCCGAGGGTCCATCAGAAACAACCTCCCTACACTTACAACGTAGGGGTAAGACTGCATAAACTTCTCATTGGGATAAAGTGATGAACTAATAAGGATACATGTGAACAAGCCAATGTTTAGATATTTATGGTCCTAATAGATGCAATTTCGAGATGGTAATATGTGCTTATTATCATCTTGCAACCTGACGTTTGCAAAACTATTGGAAAAAATAATATAAACAAGAGCACACTTTCCAAACTTCTAAGGCTATTCACCTTAATCAAACTTCTGTTGATTATTATCTATCAGTTGAGATAAAAGTTGAACATCTTGTAGCTATTTCCTCTCAAGGTGAATAGAGCTAAAAGAAAGAAGTTCTACAAAAGTAAGGAATAAGGTAATGAAACTCTGGTGTGGGCTTCTGCTGTTGTAACGACAGGCAGAGAGCAGTGTCTTATTGGTCTGATTCATGCTTCCCCTTGGTATCGGTCACAGGACTTGCATAACATCAAAAGCATGTCCGTCCTAGGCTGATGCAAGCTAACTAAAACCAGAAGGAGAGACACTGCAATCGAGAAGTTAAAGTCTGGAAGGCATTCCTCCAGCAACAACCAGAGTTTCTCCGGTTACATAAGAAGCATCATCAGAAGCCAAATAAGCAACAGCAGCGGCCATATCTTGTGTTGTTCCGAGCCTATTGAGTAATGTCTTCCCCTCAATCTCTCTCCTCTAAACACAATCAGCAACTAGTTAGTAAGTAAATAGCGAATATTTATAAGATTTTTCTACGAGTAAGATTTCATTTAATAAGAACTTACCACTTGTTCATTACTCGTGATGAAATCAGCAAAATGTGTAGGTACAAAACCCGGTGCTACACAGTTTACACGAGTATCTGGACTCATTTCAGCTGCAAGAGCCTGGCTTTCCAAATAAGACAATAAGAAGAAAGCACTAATAGGATATAATAGTTACTCATGTGCCAGGGATGCCAAGTTAAACATTAGTACCTTGGTAAGTCCGAGTAGCGCAGTTTTAGTCACTCCATACATACCCATTGAAGCTGGTGGCGAGTAACCAGAAATTGAGGAAATCAGAACAACAGATGAACCCTTCTTAAGGTAAGGAGCTGCATCCTATAAACAGTATAAAGATCAAAATATTGAGCGCATTAGCAGAACATGAAGGAAAAGAAAAGGAATTCGAGAATTTGAAGTATATGGAAATATGTGGCACTAGAACAAATAGTCATTGCCTTTCAATGTATTCAATAAATGCTTGACGAAGTAACACATGCATTTGCAACGTTGTTGTCGTGATTTTTTTATCATTAACTTACTTGTAGTAATAGTATAGCGGCCTTGACATTGATATCCCACAGCTTGTCAAGGACTGATGCTTTAGTTTCTAATATTGCATCTACTGAAGGATTGACAGCGGCATTTGACACAACCACGTCTAGTTTCCCATATTTCTGAAAAATTACAAATTTCAATTAACAAAGTTGGATCATACAAAGTAGTAAGCATTGACTTCTCATTTTCCGTAGTTAGACACCAGAAAAACCAACTAGCTTTACATAACTTGTTAGATCAAAAACCATTTCCCAAGAAAATAACATACAATTGACCTAAGTTGCTCAGACTCTCCAAAAATGTTGCCACACCCGTGTCGGATCCTTCAAAAATACACTATCTTTGGAGGATCCGACACGCACCCGTCGACATTTTTGAAGAGTCTGAGCAACATAGCAATTGACCTCCGAGATATGCAAGCACAGACCAAGAAGTGTTAATTTACAACAGAATCATTTCAATTCATACCTGAATGGTCTTGTCTATCAAATTCTTCCTCTGTTGTGCATTTGAGACATGACATACTAATCCCAACACTTCAATTCCTCCATCTCTCAGTTTCTTTACTGCTTCATCTACATTTTCCTGTAAAATGAAATAGACACTACCTAAAGTCAAATCCTCAATATGAAGAGAGTAAACAATACACAAATACAGAAAAGTCCAAGAAAAACAATGACGCTGTTTCTATTTCTTTGACACAATTTTTGTTACAAATTACTTGTAACTATAAAAAGTTTTGATCAGCTGAAATTCAAGTCAGTGTAAATTCTTTTTTCGATAACTCTAGTGGCCAGCCCAGCCTGTGTACACCTTGATCAATTCCATGTGGTACCTAATATCTCCACCAACACAGGTAACTTCCCACCAAGGCTTGGACATATGTGATTTGAACCTGAGACCTAAGGCACTAAAAAGCTAAATTCTGAATCCAAACAAGTAACTACCCACCAAGGCTTGGACATACGTGATTTGAACATAACACCTAAGGCACTAAAAAGTTAATACCCGGATCCACACGGAATTAGATGTGTTCATCCTCTGTGGTTACAAAGTCACACGTAATTCTTTTTTCGATAACTCTAGTGGCCAGCCCAGCCTGTGTACACCTCAATCAATTCCATGTGGTACCTAATATCTCCACCAACACAGGTAACTGCCCACCAAGGCTTGGACATATACGATTTGAATCTGAGACCTAAAGCACTAAAAGTTAATTCCTGAATCCAAACAAGTAACTACCCACCAAGGCTTGGACATGTGCGATTTGAACATAACACCTAAGGCACTAAAAATTTAATACCCGGATCCACACGGAATTAGATGTGTTCATCCTCTGTGGTTACAAAGTCACACGTTGGCAGTTGAAAGATTGGGAAGCTACATCTAAGATGTAGGATCTCTTAACGACGTAACTCCTTTTTGAGTTAAACCATGAGGTCTTGTCTTAAAATGGACAATATCGCACCATGTTAAGAGCATCTTTGAGCTGATTTAGCCCAACAATCTGCCATTCATAGGGATCATGTGTATGTGTGTGTGTGAAATTCTAATAAGGGGAATTCTCAAATGACACAAAGCACCACGTTGGTAGCTGACAGATTGAGAAGCTTCATATAAGATGTAGGATCTCTTAACGACGTAATACTTTTTTGAGTTAAACCGTGAGGGCTTGGCTTAAAACGGACAATATAACACCATATTAAGAGTATCTTTGAGCTGATTTAGCCCAACAATCCTCCATTCACAGGTATCATGTGTATGTGTGTGAAATACTAAAAAAGTTCCAGCTCTTCAGTTCATCAAACCCATTTGTTAGTATATACAATCAGATGAAAGAAAAGACATGAACTTTAACAAAATCTGCAAAAACCCATTTGAAGAATCACCCAAATTTTGGCAAGAAACAAACCCTTTTAGCATACAACCAGATAAAAGGGATAAAGACATTAACTTTAAGCAAAATCTGAAATACCCAATTGAAGAATCATCCAAATTTCCAAAAACACAAAAAAAATCCCAAATTAAAAAAAAATAATTGGAGTGAAGACAAAACACCTGTTTCCGAGAGGAGATAACAACAGAAGCACCTTCAAATCCAAGTCTCTGAGCTATGCTAAATCCAATACCTTGGGTAGAAGCTGTTACAATCACCACTTTCCCTTCAAATCTTTTCCCAATTTTCTCCATTTTTATATGAGATATGTGATTAGAGAGAGAGAGAGAGAGAAATATGAGATTTAGTCCTTCTTCTTCTTGGATAGACGATGACGACGTTGTGAATTTAATAATCAAATCATTAAAATCATCGATGTCAACCGTAATTAGGCGGAAAAATATGTCATGGCATAGCTCAAAGGGTCTTTAAAGGTCCGTCCACTAAAAAGTCAATTTGACTAATTTTCTAAAAATAGACTTAACACTAGGGGTGTTCACGATTTGGATAAAACCGATCCAAACCGATAAATCAAATCAGACCGATAAAATAAAACCGATTTTATTTGGGTTTGGTTTGATTTGGTTTTAGATTTTGGAAAATCGGTAGTATTTGGTTTGATTATAGTTTTATTAGAAAAAACCCGAAGAAATAACCGAACCGAACCGAACCGATGAATTATATACATATATTTTATTAATATACATACTTAATATATTATTTTTATAAACAATTTTAATGATCTTATATATGTTTTCATTAAAATTTCTTTATACTTTACTTATTGAAAGCAAGAATGCTCAAGGTGAAAACATTTATCTTATTGATTTCATGTATATGAGTGTCTGACAATTCTTTGTGGGATTGAAAATATTATTTTCTCTCCCTTCTAGACCAATATAATGAATTTTAAAGTTTTATTGATAGTCAATTCAGTGATTGAAAGTTTGGTAATTTAAGTCATTCTAACTATTATTTGTTTTGAATGGATTGTTGTCACTTTTTTCACATTTTGAATGAATTGTTTCTTTTTATTTTGTGTATGGTTAACAACCGAATAACCGAACCAAACCAAACCAAACCGATAACCACAAAACCGATAAATGTATATTATATTTGATTTGGTTTGGTTTTGATAGTTTTAAAACTAATTAAGTTGGTTTGGTTTTGGTTTTGACTAATAACCGATCCAAACCGACCCGTGAACATCCCTACTTAACACATGTATAAAAAAAATATTTAAAATCTTGAATTTTTATTTGGGGATGCCAAAATACTGACAAAAGAGACGTTGATGATGAAACTTGAAAACGTAATAATTATTGGTCTTTAGGCTTGTGATGCTTGATTTAGCCAAGTTTGAAGGGCAACGGAGAAGGATGAGTAATTTTCAGAAAACTAATGATATCACACAGGAAAACACTTTAAATCTTAAATTTCTATTTCGTGACACTGAGTACAGGTCATCTCACGTGTGAGACTTGGCCTGGCCTAGTTTGTGAGCCAACATAGTCAATTGACTGATTATTGGAAAAATCAATGAATTAACATATACAAAAAATTTTAAAATTCTTGAATTTCTATTTTGTGACACTGAAACTCTGCAAAAGAAAGACGCAACTAATGAATTTGCAATGAGTATTGGTTACCAGGGCCTATGGCCCCAGCTTGACCAAGTTTTGGGGGCCAACATAGTCGGTCAACTAATTTTTGAAAAACGAATGCACTAATATACACCAAAAATGCTAAAGTTTTGAATTCTTATTTCTCAACACCGAAACACTAAAAAAAGAGATGTCATTAATGAAAATGCAACGAGTAGAGGTCACTAGGCATTGGATAAGCTTAGGGACCAATGGAGTCAAGCGACTAATTATTGAAAAATCAATGGACTAACACACATGAAAAATGCTTAAAATCTTAAATTTCTATTTCATGACACCACAACAGTGAAAAATAGATGCCATTAATGAAAATGCAACGACTACTAGTAACTAGGCCTTTGAGGGTCAACGTTACCAAGTTTGGGCCAAGTAGTCAATCGACTAATATCTGAAAAATCAGTGGGCTAACACATACAAAAATGATTAAAATCTTGAATTCGAATTTTATAACACCGAAATATTAAAAAAGATATGTCATTAATGAAAATGCAACGAATACTGGTGTGAGGCCCAACCTGTCCAAGTAGGGGCCAACGGAGTCGGTCAACTAATTTTAAAAAAATCAGTGAACTAACACATTAAAAAAAGGCATAAAATCTTGAATTCCTATTTCATGACATCAAAAAGCTGGAAAAAAAGAGACGTCATTAGTAAAATTGCAACAAGTACTGCTCCTAAAAGGCCTGGCCTGGCCAAATTTGTGTACCAACAAAGTCGATCGACTATTTTTCAAAATATCAGTGGATCACAAAAAAAAAACACTTAAAATTTTGAATTCTTATTTCATGACACCAAAACGATGAAAAAGAAACATAATTAATGAAGATGCAATGAGTACTAGTTACCAGGACTGTGAGGCCCGGTCTGGACAAGTTTGGGGCTAGAAGAGTCGGTCGACTAATTTTTGAAAAGTTTTGTGGAATAATAATCACGAAAAACTCTTAAAAACTCACCGGAGTCAAGCGACTATTAATTTCATTCTGGTTTCTTTCAAGCATTCAAAACATAATTACAAATAGATAAAGTAAAATAGGTTCAAATCACTCAAATGAAATTACAAATAATACATGACTCCAAGTAGTAAGTACTATACGACGACTTTACTAAAGAAACAAAAAACATCATATTAACTTGCAGCTCAGAAAAGAACACCATCCGAACAGATGCTGATCACTTCTATGTTTCCAGAAATGTGTTGTTGATTTTGTTAAGCCTCTTCACTACTTCTTTCATGCTTATTCTTGATCCTGGCATTTCCATTGTGCAGTCTAAACCCAATTCTATCATGGACGCAATGCAGATTTCACTTTTTGAAGTGATCTGTTCTTCCTTGGAAAAAAGATTGGTATCCACAACGTCCATCATAGTCCCTGGAAATGATTGTGTGATCCATTTCCTCAAGTCAAGATTTTCATTGCATATCTCTTCATCTGTTGGCCTTCTTCTTGTCAAAACCTCCATCAATATGATGCCGTAACTATAAACATCGCCACTAGCAGATACTATTCCCTCCGAGCCATATTCTTAGAAAAGGTTTGAAAAAAAAATTATTCAATTGAAATACAACAATAATTCTGCATAAATAAAGACTTGCTCTTTTTACTTTTAAAATTTGGAGAGGCTTAATTATGATAAGAGAAAATCAAAGAGAGTAGATTTTTTATACCTGGTGCAATGTATCCAGGAGTGCTCAATGTCTCGGTATAAGCCATGGACTTGCTTATTGCTAAAATTTTAGAGATTCCAAAATCACCAACATGAGCCACCATATCTTCATCCAAAAGAATATTGGCTGGCTTTAGGTCACAATGAACTATTGGAGTGGCATGACCATGATGTAGATATTCAACTGCCATAGCTGCATCAAGCATTACAGTGACTCTTTGATGAAGGTTCAAGTGGCGATCTTCTTTGTACAGCCAATTCTCAAGACTCCCATTGGGCATAAATTGCAGAACAAAGGCTCTTATATAGTCACTAGAACATGTAGTAATCACTGGAACAAGATTTCTGTGTCTAACATTTCTCATCACTTCACATTCGGTATCAAACCTTTTGCATACTTGCTCATTTTCCAAATCTAGAACCTTAATGGCCACTGCAGTTCCACTAGATAATGTGCCTTTATACACAGAGCCAGAGCTTCCCTCACCAATTAAATTGGATTCATCAAAATTATTTGTTGCTCGTTGAATCTCGTGATAAGAAACTAAATGATGAGTCCTGATCTCCAGTACCTGTTCCACATGTTTGGACTTTCCTTTCTTCTGTTGTTTCATTATCCAAATTAAAACCAACAAGAATATCAAAAAGGATGCAATAACCACTGGAGTAACAATTTTTAGTAGAACCTCCTTAAGCTTTGATTGTTTTCCAGGATTATTGATAGCACAAGCAGGAATCTCCAATATGTGCATTCCGCAAAGACCTTTGTTCCGAATAAATGATTGCAGAGTTGAATTTGCAAAAATGCCACCACTCGGTATTTCACCTTCTAAATCATTAAATGAAACATTAATGCTTTTAAGGTATGAGAGTTTTCCCAAAGACTTAGGAATAGTACCTGACAATACATTTAAAGACAAATCCAAGTATTCTAAGCTTATCAAGTTGGCAAAGGATAATGGAATTTGGCCAAAAAATGAGTTGTTTGATAGGTCAAGATACTGCAGGTTTTGGAGTTCCCCGAATCTGGTTGGTATCATTCCTGAAAAGTGGTTACTGTAAAGATATAGTTCTACAATGGCTTTCAATCCTCCAATATCTGATGGAACTTCTCCCTCTATTGAATTCTGTGACACGTCTAGATAGAGAAGACCACTCATCTTCCAAAGGCTCAATGGAGATTTTGATGAAAATTTATTAGAACCCAAAGAAAGCTTTTGTAGCATGCTAAGATTTCCTAAGCATTCTGGAATTAATCCAGAGAGTTCATTACCATACAAATATAATTTAACCAAATTAGATAAATGGCATACCGCCTCTGGAATATGTCCCTGCAATTTATTGTTAGTTAGATAGAGCCCTTGGAGTTGTTTAAGCTTACCAACATCAGAAGGAATACTCCCTGTCAAGTTGTTTCCTCGAAAGTCTAGTGTCATTAGACTGCTCATGTTGCTTATACCTGTGGGAATGAGGCCGTTGATGTGTGCATCTTGTATATTCAAGTATGTAAGAGTAGATGAAAGATTCCCAATAGAATTGGGCAGATCGCCATTCAACGGATTTTCACCCACATCTATACATTGCAACATCCTACAGTCCGCCAAAGAATTGGAGAATAACAACTCACGCTCTCTTGGTTCATTGGTAAGTTGATTATGATGTAGTAAGAGTGATCGCAGCTCATGAAGATTCCCCAAATTAGTAGGAATAGCTCCCGTGAGAGAGTTATGTTCTAGCGCCAGTATCTGAAGCTTGGAAGCATTTGTTATGAACAATGGAATTTCCCCTTCCAGCTGATTGACTCCCAACTCAAGTACTTTAAGGTTCGGAAGATGAAGACCTGTAGTGGTTGGAAATCTCCCTGAGAGGTTGTTGAAATTGAAAAGAATCACTTCCAAAGAAGATATGTTGAAAATAGCCTCTGGGATTTGACCAATAAGATTAGAATTATTGGATAAGGTTAATTCCCTCAAATTTGATAGCTTCCCTAATTCTGGAGGAATTGGCCCCACCATGAGATTGTTTCCAGAATAAAGATATTGCAGAGTTGAAATATTTCCCAATGAAGTGGGAATAGTCCCTTTTATTGAATTATGATGAATATAAAACTCCTGGAGATTGGATAAACAATCAATATTTTTGGGTATGTCTCCAATTATGTTGTTGAAAGATATGGACAAAACTTTGAGCTCTCTGAGTTGGCATATGTTGGAAGGAATGCAACCAAAAATCTGGTTGCGAGATATCCTTAGAAACTTCAGATTTGACAAAAAAATTCCTTCATCTAGCAAGAGAGGACCGGAAAGTCTATTGTATAGCAGATTTATGGCAAGTAGCGACGAGATATTAAATAGTCCTACAGGAATGGAACCTGTTAATTGATTATCAGTCAAGGACAAGTCTGCAAGTTGGCTCAGATTACCGACCTCCTTTGGAATGTTGCCGCTGACTCTATTCCCAGACAAACTGAAGTTCATCATTTTTGTGGCATTTCCAACAGAAGGAGGGATCATACCCGTGAGGTTATTGTTGGTGAGATCCAAGACTCTGAGTTCGGGTACATACCATGGCCCTTTCCACATTTCCCCACTGAGTTCATTGAAAGCCAATGAAATTACTTGAACTCTCCGGTGTTGAAATAGACTTGTTGGTATACTTCCGTTGAGCTGATTGTTTTGAATATCAATCACTCGCAAGCGAGGCAAGTGGCCAAGTTCATAAGGGATGCCACCGCGGAAGTTGTTGTTCTCGAGATTGAGAACACTGAGGAAGGACAAATTGGCCAAAGACGTCGAGATTGTGCCTTGAAGATGCAAATTAGGAAGAGCCAAGGCCACAACCCTTTGCCTTTTTGGAGTGCAAGTGACACCAAACCAAGAGCAAAAGGAAGTATTTTTGGTCCAATTGTTGGCCAAAAAATGAGTGGGACTTGTAATAAGATTTTGGAAAGCTAATAGAGCTTGCTGGTCAGTCTCATTAGAGGAAGCATGTGATATAGAAAATTGAATTAGAAAGTGAAGAATCAATAAGAAGATGTGCTTCTCCATATTAATTTGTGTGTGTTGTATTTCCAATATCAAAGTTACTCCACTATATATATATATATATATAACACTAAAACAAATAAAGTGTTGAAAAGTATAGACTATAATTTCCAAAATGTGAAAACAGATTCATACGAGGAAAATAAGTAACAAACAGATTAATGTAAAGACAGATTAAAAGGAGGAAACTAATGGCCCGCTTGGCCATGCGATACCATATCACGATATGTTATCGTGAGATGGAAGAATATATTAATCCCGGTATTACTATTCCAACCAAAGATAGGAATAACTTATCCCAGGACTAATTATTAATCTTGGGATAAATTATCCCATGTTGTGCAACCAAACAAAGGATTAAATGGTGCTCAAAATTTATCCCAGGATTAACTCCCCTTATCCATCACACCAAACGACCCCTTAAGACTTGAGAGCAAAGTCAATAGGAGTCAATCTTTAAAATCAAATTTACAAGACTGTGTTACACAACACACATTTACTAATTAGCACAAAATGGAAGAAATTTTAGGGTGTGTTTGGTATGAAGGAAAATGTTTTCCTGGAAAACAAGTTGATTTTTGACTTATTTTCTCATGTTTGGTTGGTGAGTAGAAAATATTTTCCGAAAAAGATTTTTAGTGTTTGATTTATGAATGAAAAATATTTTTGAGAAATATCTTTTATTTCTATTAGAGTAGAAAATAATTTTTAAAAACAAACTTAAATTTTTTTTGGGGGGTGGGAGGTCGAGGGTAGGGGTGAAAAATTGAAATTTTGAAGTTGAAAATATTTTTTAAAAACAAACTTAAATTTTTTTTTGGGGGTGGGGGATGGTAGGGGGTGGGTGGGGTGGGGGGCTGGTAGGGGGTGATTGGGGGGGTCGAGGGTTGGGGTGCAAAAATATTGAAATTGAAAATATTTTTTCAAAACAAACTTAATTTTTTTTTTTGGGTTGGGGGTGCTAGTAGGGGTTGGAGGGGTGGGGGGGGGGGTTGGGTAGGGGTGAAAAAAATGAAATTTTGAAATTGAAAATATTTTTGAAAAACAAACTTAAAATTATTTTTTGGGGGTGGGGGGGGGGGGGCTGGTAGAGGGTGGGTAGGTGGGGGGTCGAGTGTAGGGGTGAAAAAATGAAATTGACCAAACTTAAAATTTTTTTGGGGGTGGGGGTGGGGGGGGGGGGGTCTAGGGTAGGAGTGAAAAAATGAAATTTTGAAAATATTTTTTAAAAACAAACTTAAATTTTTTTCTTGGGGGCTGATGGGGGGAGGGGGGGTGAGGGTAGAGGGTAAAAAAATAAAAAAATGAAATTATAAATATCTTTTAAAAACAATTTTTAATATTTTTTTGGGAGGGGATGGGGTAGGGGTGAGGTGGGGTAAAAAATTTGAATTTAAAAACAATTTTTTTTTTTTTTTTTGGGGGGGGGGTGGTTGGGGGGCTGGTTTGAGGGTAGGGATAAAATAAATTGATTTTTTCAACCAAAAAGTAATTGTAATTTGAAGTTGGAAGAGAGTTTTGAAAAATGTTTTCTTTAAGTTTTGAAGGGAAGTCATTTTCCTTAAATTTGAGGAAAATGAGTTGATTTGGAAAACATTTTCCAAAATATTTAACACAACCAAGCATGAGAAAATTGAAAAACATTTTTCAGAAAATATTTTCCTTCATACCAAACACACCCTCAATCTCAACTTTTTCAAGCTTTAACACAATTTAAGAGAATTTTAAATTGAACTCTGAAGGGAGTAGGGAAGAATAAAGGAAGACCACTTATTGATACCTTTAACAAAATCAAAGAAACCACTAATTAATACTACTATTAAAGACATTAGAAAACTCTTCATTACCCACCTATACAAGAACTCTTCGACTATGAGAGGTTAAAATATTATGTTTCAAGAAAAGAAAAGGTTGTCATTAATTGGTAGAAATAAATTATAAACTATTTAAGTGTAATTTTACTTTAGATTAAAGTAAATTGGTTGTTAAACATTTTTGAACAGATTAATAAAGGTGGATGGTTGTGATTTGCTCAACCTTTTATGTCATCACGTTAGGAATACATTGGCCAACTTTATAAAAGCAAAAGCACAAAAAGACAGGCGAATTGATTGACAAAGAAAGAAAGAAAGAAAATATTATTTATATTATACGGTCAGTCAATTATTTGGAGTTTGGAATCAAAAGGGCAACAAATTTTTTTGAAAATTTCAAAAGAGCAACTAAATTATTTATCAAATCAAAGGGCAACAAATTTTAACGGTGTTTAAATCAGGGTTTCCGCCGCAAGGCACAGAAATCCATGCGCCGTACAAGGCTATGACAACTTTTAGCCTTACAAGGAGCAGGCCCACCTGCGTTTTGCAAGGCTATTTTTTTATTTAAAAAAAAATATTTTTTGGATTGAGTAAAAATTTGCAAATCAAATTCCATTTTAGCATATGAATTTATATAAATTAGTAAATTCCATGTTTCAACGAAAAAATAAAATAAAATACTTCAAGTAGTAGTAAAAACTAATTAGATAAAGTGAATAAAAATAATTTAATAAATACTATATTAAAATTACAAATAAATAATTTTTTTTTAAAAATAATTAAAAAGTATATATATACCAAACATAGATTGAATGTATAAATAATGCAGTTCATTTGTAGTTGTAACCACAAAGGAAATGTGAACAACAAACAAGTGGCAAACTATAAGTTAAAGCCAGAATCAAATAAAAGTTCCTAAGTCCATTCATCGAAGAAATTTATTTTTATAAACAACATATCAAGCATAACATACTTGGATCATTATATTTTTTGATTGCTTGCGAGCACAATTTCTGTTACTAAACAACACTCCATACCTAAGAACAACTCATGTTTTAGGACAATTCTTCATGCCTAAACACAAGTACACGACAAACTCCAGTAATAGAAATACAAGTTAATCAAACACACCTCAATTATATCAAGTTCTAGCAAGAATGATACTTGTTTGGCCGAAGTAAATAACGGAGTTGCAACTGCTAAACATGTATCCACAATAGACGCAACTCCTAAACATGTACCCACAATAGATAGTTCAACACTATGCTTCAAAGCTATTATATATTCATATCACCATCAGCCTATATATGTTCTTGATTTTTTATTTTACGAAGTAATGATTGTTATCTCCTGTATTCAGATTAGCAAACCAGAAATAATAAAAATGAAAAGAAAAATACAAAGAACTATCCGAGTCCACAGAACCCACTGTGTGTCCTTAAGAAATTTAATCCCCCCAAGTACCCGAGGTTGCAGATTAATTCCTCCCAAGATAAACCGGATTAACCATTAAAGAATTAGCGGTACCTCAAACTTCGATAATTTCAACGAACTCAAAATGATAGCAACGAATCACACAGACACGATCGATCGATTTTGTTTTGTAAGAAATGTATGCAAAAGAAGGAAAGAATTTGATACAGAAAAATGAGAGAAAACCTCTCTATTTATAGCCAATAAAGGGTAAAGGTCACAACCCTTTGGAAAGAAGACAACCTTTCAGAAAGGTCACAACACTTTGAAAAAGGCCTAACCTTTCAAACGGTCACAACACCTTTAGAAAGGACATAACCTTTCATAAAGTTCACAAAGCCTTCTTTTGGAGATTTAATCCATATAAACACCCATTGCAGTCACAAAAATCACTAATTTTATGTCACTAGTATTTTTTTCCCCCTTTCTGTCACAACTAGACAAACCACTTAGTATTTAGAATACTAACAATAAAGATTCAATCTTTATACAACTTGTTTCTAGTTTAACGATGAAGTTTTATATTCTTCTAATCGTTAACCGAATGAACCTTGATTCTGATGAAGTTTTTATATTCTTCGCATCAGTTTCACATTTAGACAGATTAGTAAATCAAAAAGGTTTTAATCTCTAGAAACCTCATATACAACAATGTTTCTAGCTAACGATGAAGATTTTATCTTTTTCAAATCATTTAACCTTAATAATCCTGTCGAAGATTTTGTACTCTTCAAGTCAGAATATTCATTAAAACATAGTATTTAACAAATTGGTGAAGTTTCTATATTCTTCAAACCAATGCACAATCTGATTTGTTCGTGAAGTTCTTATATTCTTCAAACCAAAGGACTAAAAAAAATTCAGAAGATTTTAGTCTCCAAAAGTCAAACACAATCAAATTTCACATGGAGTAAAAAACTACAAAAGTTTTTCTCTTTTTTTTTTTCTCGTCTAAGCAGAATACATATTAATATTAATAAAGATATATTCTGAGATCATCACATAATGATCTTCTATCCTAACATTTATGAAATAAATCTCATAACTTATAAAGGATAGAAAAAATAATAATCAAGGGAAATAAAGATGAAACCTGATTATTACCCCCATTGAATCACATTCTATTTGTCAGTAATGATTCCATGCAAGTCACTTTTCTTGCTAATTTTTTCCTTCTTTTCCAGTTTCTATCATATTCCAATATTTCTTAGAAGACATTGAATTTCAATGAGAAACTAAACTCATGTTCAAATATTGTTAGGAGACAACATCTGTTCATTTACTTCTTCTCATAGTTAAATAAAACCAAGAATATAGGAAAAATAATTAAAGTGCACATCTTAGCCTTTATGCACAAAATAACTTTTCTCATTGAAAAGAAAATTGAAGGGGTGCGATGCTTGAATGCACTTGGGAAGAAAATAATAATAATCTTACCCATCCAAGGAAAACTTACTACAAAAAATATACTCGAACATACTAAAGTAGTACGAACTCAAAATGACAGCAACGAATCACACACACAGACACGATTGATCGATTTTGTTTTGTAAGAAATGTATGCAAAAGAAGGGAAGAATTCGATACAGAAAAATGAGAGAAAGCCTCTCTATTTATAGCCAACAAAGGGTAAATGTCACAACCCTTTGGAAAGAAGACAACCTTTCAGAAAGGTCACAACACTTTGAAAAAGGCATAACCTTTCAAACGGTCACAACACCTTTAGAAAGGACATAACCTTTCATAAGGTTCACAACCTTTTAGCATAGTCACAACTCTTCAGGAGAGTCACAACCCTTCATTTCTTGTTCACACCTTTAAAACCCAACAATGATTTCATTAATGGCATCAAGAAGATGCAGGAATTTACATATGTTTTTGATTTCTTTCGAGGGACCACGTTGATTTCTCTCTATCTCCTGGATTGGATTTTAGAAATATTACAGATTATGAGTTGCTATGCCAATTGTGCTTGCTTTATTTGATGAACCAGTTTTTTTTTTTTGCTTCAGCTAGAACCCTGTTTCCTCGACAAGTTTTGCCTTATCCTCTTCCTGCAACAATAGCTTATTCTCATAACAGAAATCTTGACTATTTAAATGATGATAATAACATTCACTTTAGTCAAGTATACAGGCAAAATAACAAAGTTTGTTAATTCATATTAATAGACGTATCTAGATCTGATCAATTAATTAGGTGACAAACTCACAGTTGGATAAGACTATTTTGAGTGTCATATCAATTCTTCAAAACAAATTGTATTACCAGGTAATTTTCCTTCACTCCCCTTCTAAGTCATTCCCTATATTCAATTATTTATCCAAATCCCAGTTGGTAGCTATGATATCCAAAGCTAACCACCTCTTGCTAATTGAGATGCATTATATTACAGTAGTTGTATTACCAGGTAATTTCCTTCATTCCCTTGCTATTGCTTGCTGCATTGAACACTAAATTGAGTAAACCAAAGTTCATAAAAGAAAAGTTATTTATCTATTAGTTAGAGATACCCGTATCAAACAGAAAGGTCAAGAAATGTGGTTTGCTTTCTTCATCGGCTGAAACAACCACAATGTTTCTCTTTTTCACATTCCACTTCTTTCAGTTGAGGAGGCAATAGCTTCATTTGTCATGCCTCCAAGAGGCAGATTCGAGCATAGATACTCAGATTCTCACACGATGTATTTTTTTTTTTTTTGTAAATAATACACCTTTAAAAATCAAAATATATATTTGTTATTTCTCTGAAGTCTCTTTAGATTTATCATTGCTCTACAAATAGTTCATTTGTTTTCTAAGTCATTTACATAACTTCAATACATCCCCAAGTCAAATTGGAAAGAGTGATGACCAACCGAAATTCCAAAATACATACACACGACCAAGCACATATACAATGTACCTCCCTATTGTTTTAGTATGTAAATTTCTATTATTAATAAGTAAACACAAGGTGTTAACAATTCAGTTTATAGTTAATGGTATTATAGAGTTGGAGCTATCTCATTGGTAATTACTAATTAGATGCATTCCCTGCCTTTCTAGTACTTCAGTAAAACTCATGTATCACTTTAGATCTAACTATTACTTTTATGGATTAGACTTAACTCTACAATTCTCAATTTCTTTCACTATATTATCTTTCTCTACAACTCTCATTCTCCTTTGCTACTTCGAGGTGTCATCCAGCTTTGGGTGAGTTTCTTCGTTGTCCTTCCCTCTTTCTTATTCACTCTCTCAATGTTAAATTTTGTAGTTTTTCTGTCGACGATTTCTAAATTTTCTTTTAAGTAACACTATAATTTAGTAACACTATAATTTAGAAATTTGAAACTTTTAGTTAAGGTATGATATTGGTGATTTCTAAAGAGAAATTTATCCCTTACCTTACTGGTGGACCAAACAATTGAAGAGTCTCCAAATGTACATAGAACATTTTTAGGATTTCAAGTAGAATAAAAGGGCAAGTACGAAAAATATATTGATGTACGAGATCTTTGAGTAGCTCATATTGAAAGCTAACTCCTCAATTCCTGAGAAAACTGTAAGATTTCTTTCCATATCAATGGTCATGTAATTTCCCCTATTGTCATTCCAATGTTTCTTGGTTTAAATTATTTTATTAGTCTCTTTGTTGTTTGCTGGAAGCAAGCTTTGTTTTCGCTGCATCAAATTAAGGAAAGTATTGCAAGATAATAAGTAGACTATAGAATTTGTTATTTCAAGTATTTGGAATGCATATTTCGTGTTTCTAACCTTCTATTATCTCTTTGAGGAGTGGGCAGCGCAATTTTTGTTTCTTCATCCCTTCTCTTGGAAGGAGAGATGGATCAATTCGGGAAAAGCATAATTTCTTTCCGTGCAAAATAAAACGACCAGTATAGTAGTCATTTTATCTGAAATTTTGAGTAGAAACTTTGTAGCTGAAGAGTGAACAGTTCACCAACCAATTGTCAAAAGGAGAACACACCAATTAAGATCTACATAACATGATATCAGTGCTAAATTATAATGAGAAAGCATGGGAATGTGTTATTTATATTTCAATGATATCTTTGTGTGAACCTTGATAGTGAGAGTTTCATATGTTTGTTCGGTTGTCATGGACATTGTACAACTTCTGTCTATAACATCAAGCTCAAAAAGGCAACTGCAATGAAAACAAAAGTTACATATAAGCCACTGCCTATTGCACATGATGGTGCAAACCAAGGTAACTCATATGATTTGTAAGGGTTATGTAGGGAAAAATAGAGCAATAATGTTGTCTTATTGAGTAGAAAATATGGTAAAAAGTTTCAATTTAGGTTTTGTACCCATGGAGATATGCAGCCGATTAAATGAAAATGGGGAGCTACATCCAAAAAAAAATTGAGCAAATACATGATAACTATATGGAAAGACATAACAGAGGATTGGCGCCATATGCTTTTTTCAACAACTTCTTCGAATAACCAAGAAAGTCCCCACGATACGCAACATACACATCTTAGTTAAACAAATCAGTTTCAAAGAAAGAAAACAACATAAGGTTGTTCTATATTAACACAAGCATACAATTTTATACGTATGCCAAGTTAGCGGTTACCATATTTTCAACACACCAATATCACTTTGAGGAACGAAGTAGGAATATCTTATCTTCGGTAGCTACTGGTTAATTCATAACTACAAGTACATTTCAAAACAAAGAAAAAACTACTTGTTAATTTTGGGGAGAAGCTACAGTAAATAGGCAGATTAAAACTAATCTTTTTTTATAAATCTAGAAAATTTTCATGAGTAATAACACGTTGAGTTTTCATAGGTGATATCTTTCCCAATTTAAATATATCTACTTTTACATTCTAGAATGAAGAGCTTTGCTTTTATGACTGGAATTTATGTTCACATGTGCTAAATCAGCCATCAAAAGGAGTACTCATGAAGAAAAAGAGTAAATTTGCTACATATTCGGGTATTCTGTTGATTTTATTTCTCAATATCGTATCCAAAAGGTGAGTACATTATTTTTATATTAGAAGTAGTAAAGTTTTTTTTTAAACTATCTATTGAAAAAAATTTAAGTCGTTGAAGGTCTTTATACCTAGCACCTGCAAGGTGAAGGCTACAAGCCTACAACGAAACAACTCCGGATTAGTAACGGCCTCAGCATTTTCGGTCTCTACAAGACAGTTATACTTATACACATCATTTTTTATATCATACACTGCACAACTCCCACAACTCCTCGGCAGTGAGGAACTCTCCCCTACGTCTTCTACCAAATTCATTTCTATATATACGAGTTCAAACTCCATAAAAAAACTCTTGAGAAACTGAATGAATAACTTTTGTACAGTCAAAGACTAACAATGACTTGTAAACAACCAATCATATCAAGGAATGCGGAAATTAATACAACATCATTCAAAGATCGAGATTTTATACACAAACAATGAAAGTAAATAAGAAATTCTCATTTATTCTATAGATTAGAAAGCATTTAGAAAATGAAAAAAAAAGTTGAAGTCCGTAGAATTTACAGAGAACTTGTCAAATTCAAGAGAAGAATAAAAGAAATTTACAAATAACTTACCTGAAATTGAAAGAATCCGAATAACAGAGAAAGGTAGAACCTACAATTTGGCAAGCCAGGAGATGAGCTCTTTGATAGAAACCTATCATGTTTATTTAAAGCATGAATAGAAATTTCTAGAGAGAGATATTTTTGCACTTGTATTTGATATTTCTCCATGTGGAGAGAAATTAGGGAACAAGTATGATAAAATCAGATATTGTGTAAAATAACAAATTATATTCTTTAAGATAGTTTCAAATCTATGTACAGTGACAACCATACTTTAAAGATCATTCCAAATCTGCTATAAAATAGTGTATCCTTTTTCTTTTTCTTTTTTTCTATTCACGCTTTCTTAACAACAATTTTCCTCGAACAACATATTAAATTTACCTCTTGTACTTCTCATCTCATCCTATTTATTAAGTATAATTATGATTTACCTAAAAAAAAATGAGGTAATTTATCGTTCATCAAACAAACTGCAAAGTAATTGATATTTTTATTAAAAACTAAAATTTTAAAAAAATATTTTTTTTTAAAAAAAACATAAAGACGGGAAAAATTAAATGAAAAATCTAGATAAAAAGAAAATTGGGTAAGAATTTTTCAGTCATCAAACTAAAGTACTTGAAATTTTTATTTAAAAAATAAAAATAAAACATAAATCCGGGAAAAATAAAAATCTAGATACAAAGAAAATTGGATAATTCTTATCTATTTTCATTAACAATACAGTGCGAATTGAGAATAAATTTTTCAAATATTTTTTTCCTTTTAAAAAAAATGGAGTAGAAGAGCAAATCCCCAATTATAGATGTGTTGTAAGCTTTGTAGGAAAAGTAACATTAAGAAATTTGAAAGAAAAACATACCTCTGATTTGCTGAGCGGAAAGAGAGTGTGCTGAAATGCTGATGAAAGATTGTGATGAAAGAGAGTGCTGAAATGCAAGTGTAATATGAAAGCTCCTGCCTCCTTTGCGAGTGCTAGAAAGAAAGGGGAAGATCAAATCTTATATAAGATGAAATTACTATTTTACCCTTATATAGTAATGATTTTTTCTAAAATGTCAGTGGTCGGAAAAGGTAAAAAAATAAATAAAAAAAGAAGTAAGTATACAGGGAGCTTGCGCCTTGTTTCAATAAAAAAAAAGTAGGCCTCTTGAAGAATTTACTAATTTGTATAAATTTATATGCTAAAATGGAATTTTATTCATAAATTTTTACTCAATTCAAAAAACGATTTTTTTTTTTTAAAAAAACCACCTGCAAAACGAAGGTGGGCCTGCGTCTTGTAAGGCTAAAAGTTGTCATAGCCTTACAAGGCTAAAAGCTATCATAGCCTTGTAAGTGCATGGGTTTATGCGCCTTGCAGGGGAAACCCTGATTTAAACGCTGTTAAAATTTGTTGCCCTTTTGGTTTGATAAATAATTCAGTTGCCCTTTTGGAATTTTCAAAATATTTTGTTGCTCTTTTGGTTCCGGACTCCAATTACTTGCATTATTAGGAAAGAAATAGAAAAACATATGTATATACTCCCTTTGTCCCCTAATTACTTGTTCATTTTGACAAATTAAGAAATGACAAATATTTTTTATCTACCATACCTTCAATAATTACTTTGAAAAAAATATAACTTTTTAAAAATCTCAAATTTTTAATTCATTCACTTCATAAAAACAATGGTCAGGGCAGCGATTTTGCTGTTGTAGTTGGTACCAAAATGGTGAATTTCTTTCCGGTGTAGCGAAAGAAAGGTTCAAGTTGGACACTTCTTTGTACAACCATTCCTCAAAGACTCCCATTGGGCATATATCGCAGAACAAAGGCTCTTATATAGTCACTAGAACATGTAGTAATCATGGGAACAAAATTTCTGTGTCTAACATTTCTCATCACTTCACATTCGGTATCAAACCTCTTGCATACTTGCTCATTTTCCAAATCCGGAACCTTAATGGCCATTGCAGTTAAACTAGATAATGTGCCTTTGTACACAGAGCCAGAGCTTCCCTCACCAATTAAATTGGATTCATCAAAATTATTTGTTGCTCGTTGAATATCGTGATAAGAAACTAATTGATGAGCTTTGATCTCCAGTACCTTCTTCACATCTTTGGACTTTCCTTTCTTCTGTCGTTTCATTATCTAAACTGAAATCAACAAGAATATCAAAAAGGATGCTATAACCACTGGAGTAACAATTTTAGTAGAACTTCCCTAAGCTTTGATTGTTTTCCAGGATAAGTGATAGCACAAGCAGGAATCTCCATGCATTCCGCAAAGACCTTTGTTCCCCAGAAATGATTGTAGAGTTGAATTTGCAAACACATCATCACCGGATATTTCACCTTCTAAATCATTAAATGAAACATTAATGCTTTTAACATAGATACAGACCTTGGAGTTGTTTAAGCTTACCAATCTCAGGAGGAATATTTCCCATCAAGTTGTTTTTTCCAAGGCTTAGGACTGTAAGACCGCTCATGTTACCTATACTTATGGGTAAGTTGATTATCATGTAGGAGCAGATATCTCAGCTCATGAAGATTTCCCAAATTAGTAGGAATAGTTCCTGTCAGAGAGTTATTATTTAGCTCCAGTATCTCAAGCTTGGAAGCATTTGTTATGAACAATGAAATTTCTCCTTTGAGCTGATTGAATCCCAAGTTCAGTCCTTTAAGGTTCGGAAGATGAAGACTTGTAGTTTGGTGGGAAGGATAATACCAAATAGTCCTGAGATTAAATTATAGTACCACTTAATTTGTTGTTTGGTTGACAAGTTCGGGATAACTTATCCTGAGATTAATAATTAGTACCGGGATGAGTTATCCCTCCCCTTGGATGGTATAGTAATCCCGGGATAACTTATCTCGGGATAAAATAAGTAAATGACAATAATGTCTCTTTCAACCCTTTTTAAACATTACTTTATACATTCATGAAGGACATTTTTGTAAACAAATAAATTGTTCTTAAAATTTATTATTTTGAATACAACAAACTAAACACTCAATAAAAAATAGGCAAAAAGGAAAAATATACCCCTGAACTATCGTGAATGGTGTGCAAATACCCTTCGTCATACTTTTGGGACATTGGTGCCCCTGCCATCCAAAAACTAGAGCATATATACCCTTCACTATAACGAAAGACTATATAGGGACACGTGTTGCAAGCTTATCCGTCGGGTCAGTGGATAAGATTATGACGTGTGTATCTCCATTAATATAAAGGGTATATACGCTTTAGATTTTGGACGGCAGGGGCACCAATATCCCAAAAGTACGACGGAGGATATCTGCATACCATTTACAATAGTTCGGAGATATATTTGTCCTTTGTCCCTAAAAAATAATCTTATCATAATTTATCCTATCATAACTAATTCCATCATAATTTATCCATCATAACTTGAATTCAAACCAAATGACCCCAGTGGTTGGAATTCTCCCCGAGAGGTTATTCAAACTGAAATGATGAAGTGGGAATTAAGCTCATTAGAGTAAAGTTAATTTACTAAATTCCCTTAAAAAGTAAAACACACCTAATTACTCCTTATCTAAAACTCCAATTATACCTTATGGCTTATGTAAAAGCAAATTATTTTTCATTAATTGACGGCCTGATTAATCATTTTGTATTTGACCAACATAGAAAAACTAAGTAATTAATTTATATTCATTGATCAAATTAATTAATCAAAATAAATTAATTCATATTCATTTATTGAAAACTTGACTTTAAAAGAATACTAGATAAAGGTACAATGACAAACTTACGGGACATGAAGTCTAAAATGATATAATAACTAATTAAATAGGAACGGAGGGAATAACATACAAAACGTATATTGTATTCCAACAGCCTTATTTATCTTTTTGTATTCATCAATAAGCTCATTATTTCCGTAAAATATAGTACTTACTAATGAGTCTAAAAGTAATTACCATTATTTTTACAATCTTAAAAACATTTCATTATTTATGATGAGAAGTCATAAGAGTAAATATCGTAATTTACAAATGTCATAAAGAGTAAATATTACTATAATTTACAAAATCACTTGTCTGTCACTCATTTGCATATCTGAAAGACTGAAAATGTACAGTAATCGAAGTGTAATAATGTATCATGTGCCCAGATCCATCTTTAACCTTGTGCAAAAGGAATGTTATCCCAGGCTTCTGCTATCGCTATCCGTGCTTGTTCCTTTCTTTTGTCCTTTTCTTTTTTCTCTAAACTCTAGAATCTTGAATTTTCCCTCTTTACTTGTTCAATTTCGAAAAATTGGTTTAATTAGTTTAGAGATATCAAAAGAAAAACGATGTAGGGGGTTGTTTTGTCAAGAAAAAGGGGGGGCTGTACATTTTCTTGAAATAGTTTCAAAATAAATGTTTTACACCTTTGAGCCCGCATAGAGCCTTTAATTATACCTCGCCGAAAATCTAATTGTTGCGAATAGCTTATTAAAGTCACTTCCTCCTTAGGATCGTTAATCGTGTTGTAATCAATAAAAATAGCTACACGTTTGGCTTTTCTTGAATGAAGTTGTGTGAAAAGCGCATGGGAAAACAGATTCTCGCTGAAATAGTGGAAAACTTCCTTGTTTTTCTGTGTGAAAACATTACTTTTTTTTCCATTTCACACCAATTTAATCAAAACATGTGGAAATAGCTACTGAACATTTTTAGATGTTGAGCGTGTTTAGAACATAAGTATCACAGAACTATGCTCCACACATGAGTCTCGGGGGTTTTCGTCCCAACTGTCATGCCCCGAGCCTACACCCTGGGCGGGACCGGCACTCGGAGACCATTGCTGGCCCTAAGCGAACCCTTGGCCTGGCTTTCTTAACTCAGCGGAAACCTAACTCAACAGAATAACTCAATGCAATGAAAGGTCATAAAGCAACCCAACTAATAAAATCTGGCCAATAGGCAACTCGTGTCTCAAAATAAAATATTTTTATATATACATAGATAAGAGACTCAATACTAACTGACTGACTGTCTATGAAGCCACTATAACACTGAGATGGATGTTGGGACAGACCCCGCAACATCCTAATAAAACAAAACTAGGCACACAAAATATCAGAATCCTCCGGAAAACACAAGATGCTCACCACTGACTCTGGAGTGCTCAGTTGGATCAACGACGTGCTAGATGCTGATCCTGGGTACCTGCGTCTGCATCATAATAAGATGCAGGCCAACTGGCATCAGTACATTGAATGTACGAGTATGCGAGCTGGAAAGCTAAACCACAACTTAAGCATGAAAGGAATACAAAAGAACTCTTACCTTGGCTCTGTTCAACTCATGAATAACTGAACTCAATATAAAGCAATAAGACACATGCAATATATAAATATATATATATAAAGCTTGTAAAACAGTGTAAACAACTTAGTTCGTTAATGATTAAAGCAATAACAAACTCAACTTTACTTATACAAAAGTAATATAACTTTAGTGGGAGATTCTTTAACCGACAACCACCACTATGAGCCTTAGTGATGATGCAACGTTTTACCTCACGTTGCCCAAGGACCATCCTATACCTTGCCGTGATATAGGACCTTACTTAACTTAGTGGATCCACTAGCTTAACTTACGTGATCATCTCAAAAGTATGACCAGTTAAATCCCATGTTTGGCTACATGGTTCTTATGGAGAGTTGAGTTAATATGAACTCGTGTCCCCAATTCGATGCTCAAGACTACTCCCAAAATATACTTTAGCTCATAAGTGTTTTAAACACATCTTTCTTTAGTTTGAGATAATTGCTCAAAGCTTAGCCCAAAGGCTCTCTTGGAAAACATAGTTCCTTTCTTACTCAAATGTAAAAACATTTATAAACTTCTTTGGGAATAATTAGTTCCCTAATAACTTTTGAGAAATGAACTCAACTTTATACTCTTGGCTTAGCTTGAAACTTGAGCCTTAAAAACGAAGTTACACGTTCAATAAAGACTCTTGAATAACTTTTAAACTTGCTTTGACTTGCTTCTTAACTTCTTGTTGACACCTAATTTTGACCCTCCCCGATAATAATTAATTTCGAGCTTCTTAATTTTCAAATGTTTTGAAGTAATTAATTTTAGAAATTTCGAAAAATAAAATATAATAGAATAATTTGCAAGTTGTTTCAAATAGTTGTCACTTGTTATAATTTTTAAATAATAATATGTCTTTTATATAATTATGTATATAATTAGTGTATTTTATAAATATTGGAAAATCGTCTCAAAAAGATTTTGTTTAATTAGATATTTGGTTAGTTTGTTTAGTTAACTAATAGTTTACAATTTTGAGTTAAGTAGTTAGTTTATAATTAAGTTAATTATTATATAATTATGTGTCTAATTAGTATATTTTATAAATATTTGAAAATCATATCAAAAGATTTTTATTTCTTTTTAGCTAAGTGTTTTACTAACTTAGTTTAATTTATATCATAATTACGATTTTGAATTAATTAGTTCATGTTTAAATTAATTATATTATTATCAAGTTAATTATTTTATTTCGTTAATTAATTAATATTAAATTCATCTTATTTATTTATTTATATTTTTAGCCACATTCTCCAAGTAAATCTGATTTGGTTAATTTCGTAATCCTAATCGGTTATAATTGCAATTCATTTGGCCAAATCCTAAATTACAAATTCAATCCATTCCCTACCAATTGTTTCAAACCCTTTCAGGCCATTTTTGGGCCTCATTTCCAGCAAAAATCAGCCCAATTTTCCCCATTTCCTAAACCAAAAATAATTCCAACCATCCCAGCCCACTTCCAGCAGCAGTCCAGCGAATTCCCAGCCCATAACTCCTTAAACCCAGCCCAAATTGTTTTTCCCCTTCACAATAGAAACCCAGGAACAGTAGTACGACGTCCAAGCATTAGCAGCAGCAACCAAACAGAGTAAGACATCGTTTTCAAGCTAGAAGGAAAATGACAGAGCCATTAAATGCTCAACAACAACCAACGTCCCTCTCAAATTGTACGTTTCCAGCAGCGAGCAAGCACGCGTCTGTTCCCATTCCTCTTCCGGAATGGGGTGAAATCTTCAGAAAAAGGGTGTCTCCCCTAAATGGTGAAAGGATTCGAAATTCAAATGGATGGGCCCTATTTTGTCCAAAATTTCCATTTCGTTTTCCCCCTCATTTTTTTTTTGAGAACCCTAATCTTCCTTCTATATATGTTGCATAATATTCATTGTTGAGGGAGATTTTTTCGGTTGGAATTTTTAGAACAAAAAACACCTAAAAGCTTAAGCCAAAGATAATTAAGAGATATACTAAGGAAACAGAGAATTTTCCAGGAAGAGTAGTCGTCCTTTGGTGTTGAAGTCGCGGTGCATTCTAGCTCGTTGCCTGTCCAGTTCGCTGCATTCAGAAAGGTAAACCCATTCCCCGATTCGTGTCGTTCATTTCTTAAGGTGTAAATCGTTTACTGTCTGAAGGTTGCAAGCTATATGAAATGTTGGGGGGTAATCTTGGCTTGCTCTTAGATTCGAAATCGGTGGTGCATCTTCGTTTGTTTATCTAAACTTTCTAGTCCATTCAGCTAGGAGTCTCGCCGACTCTATGCGATTTTGAATTGATTTTTCCTTCTATTTTCTTAGCATTATACTATAAATCTTGTTGCTTGGTTGTAGCTCGAGATGATTGTGATTTCTCTTTTCTGGATTTAGAATGCCATTTTGTCTCAGTCCGATAGGCAGGGTCATTTTTCTTCACACATTTTTTAGCTAGCGTGTCAAGTGATTTTATCGTTTACTTGGTACGGTGCTCGCTCTGTTTATGCTCGTTTAAATAATATGGTTCATACACTAGCTATTTGCGGCTCTAAATCTCATTCATAATAGTGTAGTCGTACGGTCCCTATTGGCTTACACTTTGAGTTGGATTTCTCCCTAATTTGTCTCTATCCGACTACGTTAAAGGCTAAATCGATAATTTTCCTGAGTGTTCGTTAATGTCAGTTTGCTTTGCTCCAATTTCGGCCGTCTTGAGTAGATTTGTTGTTTTGCATTTCTCACTAGCCGCATCATGAATCATGCTAGCCTTTGAAGTTTCAATAGTAGCTATCAGTGAGTCATTGCTTGTTAAATGTAAGAAATATTTGAATTAAGTCTTTGCTTTTCATTTTTATTCGACAAAGCTTTGTCAGGGGTGATTTGCTATTTATAGTAATGTTGTATAAATGTAAGACAATGTTTTCCTCTAATTACTAATTGTTTCTAGGTTGTTAGTATTATTTGCTATTTTACTGATCCCATGTAGCATATATTTACTAGGCCATAGGAAATCTGTTGTTAGTCTTTTCCATCATACAAATAAAAAATAAAATAATAATAAAATAAAATATACATATATTTATATATACATATATTTATATATTTATATATATATATATATATATATATTCATTCCTTTCCTCATCGTTTGGGTTCACTGAGCAACATAAAGAATAATATTTCTTTTCCCTATGTCATTTTATTTTCTCTTCATAACAAGCACATCACTTGTTTGCCCAAGACTCTAATGCATTAATGCGAGGATGAATTTCTTTCCGCTTTGGTCTGTTTGTCCACTTGAGTTGGCATTACTATTCTTTGAATGCGCACTTTCTCATGTCATTGAACTTTGGATTTTCTAATGTATTTCTCTTTGTCTGTGGCATGTGAAAATCTTCTTGAGTCCATGGGGATTCCACTTCCTATCCTTGCATTTCGGGGGTCATGCTTCCCTTAATCGAGTCTAAAATAGATGACGAACAGGGCACGCAAAATATATGGGCTGGAAATTAAACTTACAGATTCTGGAAAAACTAAAATCAGGCTGAAAAATGGCCTGTATACACTGATATACATGCTGTGTACGTTAGTATATAGACGGAAACGCAGTATACGAGTTTGAAATATGAAAACACAGGTTGCAGGCATCAAAAGGATTGTATACGCTTGGTATATGGTCCGATATACAACAAAACGGGTCAAAATACGACCCGAATGCAAAGTATACACTCACTGTATCACGATTTTCAGGAGCGAAAATGGGCTGAAAGAGGCCCAAAACACAGCAATAGGCCCAAATTGGAATATTTCCTTTCCTTCTCTTACTTACTTTATTTGTATTTGACCAACACTTTAATTATCTTATGGTTTAGTTTAATTAAATTCCAGAGAATGGTCATTTCATTTTTATTTTCAAATTAAAGTAAATATTTTATTACTTAGTCTTTTTTATTTTAACATTAGTCATGTTGATATTTCATGAACTATTCCCCTTTAGAAAAAGCCCCATTTAGTTCATTCCCCCTTAAAATAAATAAAAATGATAAAATGATAATTGTAATAATTAAATAAGTTAAAATAAATGAGTTCATTTACTTGGTTAACAATTTAAAAAATAGTTAAAATAAATGAGCTCATTTACTTAGTTAAAATCTAACATTAGTTAAAATAAATTAATTCTTTTACTTAAGTTAAAGTTTCAAAATTAGTCAAAATTATTTTGGTCAAATCGCCGGTCAACCGCGAGTTAGCGGGCATTCCGAGGGCCTAACACCTTTTCGAAATGTACATTGAACTTCGAACCTTTTTATTTTCAATTGATTTTATCTGTTTAAATCTTTTGAAAACCTTAAGTATTTTTTCTTAATTTTTTTACTAAAAATTAAGTGGCGACTCTGTCCTTTCAGAAATTCGATTTTGCTTAAATCATAAGTTTAATCGATTTTTTGAAAACTCAGTCATTTTCCTTTTAAAATATATTTTTAAATAAAACACTTCTAAGCTTGACTCTAACTTCACTTGACTTTGATCCTAACTTTCCTCGAATTGGATTATAAATTCAAGGATAATGATCTCAGGTTTATGGATGAGTTCTTGATGGTTAGATGTACCTTAGAGTGTTGAAAACAACTATAAAACATAGGTACATTACCAATGAACATGCATGAAAAAGTGGGGAAGGAATGGGGAGGATTGGCGCTCTGAGAGGCGTGGGGCGCCAGCCTTCAGACTTCAAAGGGGCCTGCTAGGAGCTCTGCAAGGCGCGCCGCCCCAAGGGGGAAACTTCAGAACCCCCGTTGGGGCGCGCTGGCTGGCGCGACGCCCCTCCCTTTTTCCCCGAAAAAACCCGACTTTTCTCCTTTGTTTTTCCAACTCTAAACCTTCTTAACTTCAAAGGTTCCAACCCCAAACACTTAGAATAATAAAACCCCCTTAACGTACAATAGATTCAACTCGAAATCACAATCGGTAACATGCACCAAACCAACAAGAAGCTTCAACACAACCACAAGATTTCAACAACCACAACCAATCTTTTTCTCGAAATTAAAACGAGTTTGGCGTGTGGGGGAATGAACCAACCCAACACTATGATCTCACATACCTTAATAGGGATCACCCCCGACGAAAACCACGATGATCTTGACGAACCTTGCTTGTTTTTCTCTTTCTCCTCTTCTTTCCCTCTTCACTCACAAACCCTCACTCTCACTTTTCCAAGGAAAAACTGATTTAAAATCAGTCTAAACCCTTAATATAACCAAAAGAAATGGTTAGGGAAAAGACCAAAATACCCTTACAAAAATTCGGATTGACTTCCCTGAGCAATAGCCCAACTTCCAAAGGGCATAACTCACTCATATGAACTCGGAATCGTGCAAACTCAGGGGCGTTGGAAAGATAATTCCAAGGGCTTTGCAAACATAACTTGAAATACACCTAATTCATCCTGAGCTAGGAGTTATGACTGTGTGAAGTTGACCAAAAACTCATTTTTTTCCATAAACTAAATTTCCAGATTTTGAATTCTTTCCAAAAATGACTATTTCCAATTTCAAGCTTCTTCATAGTTATTTCAAATTGGAAGATGTCACACCAACACTGCTTTTTAAAACACTGGTGATATGGCATGGTTATAGGATGTTTTCTAGCTTCCAGATGCCCCGATTGCTCATGTGATTATATGCTCTCATAATTCACTTATGTTCACATTAAAAGTAACAGATGCTAGTAGATGAAAACTTTCCATCTACTTAACCCTTGTTGATAGAAGGTACTTGTTTGAATAATCGAGGTGCTGACAAGTTGCCAGGCAACTACTGTTAAAAAGAATGACAGAGAAATATTTGCTATTACAGTAAATGTTTAAGAGACAGTATGTAATTTACTATTGGATTGAAGCTACATAAATCTCCTCTTCTAGAAAACCATTCAAGAATATTTACTTGCACTTACTTTGACTGATACTGAAAACAGGGTGATCAAATTTAAGTTTGAATTTAAATTATGTGTACTTACGATGTAGAAACTATTGAATTATTAGAATCTGATCTTTCATTCACCTACAAAATTCAACAAGTCCAACTATTAAATAGTTGAACATATCTATCGGAAGAAACTAATGAATCAAAAATATGAAGTAGAGACAAACAGAAAGTAAAATAGTGCAGCTAAACACATTCGTAATATTTCTTAGTTTTATTCAAGTATTCAAAACATTTTAAAGACTACTCAAATCTGAAATCACAAAATGAGGGAGATGCAACACTCTGAACTACAAACAGTAAATGTCTACAGGTAAGCAAAAAGCATCATATTAACACCATCGGAAGATATGCTAACGTCTACATTTCCAGAAATGCATTCTTGATTTTGTTAAGCCTCTTGACTACATCCGTCATGGTTATTCTTGATTCTGGCATTTCCTTTGTGCAGTCTAAACCCAATTCTATCATGGGCGCTATGCACATTTCACTTTTACAAGTGATTTGTTCTTCCTCGGAAAAAAGATTGGCATCCACAACGTCCATCATACTCCCTGAAAATGATTGTGTTATCCATTTCCTCAAGTCAAGATTTTCATTGCATATCTCGTCATCTGTTGGCCTTCTCTTGGTCAAAACCTCCATCAACATGATGCCGTAACTATAAACATCACCACTAGTGGACACTATCCCCTCCGAACCATATTCTTAGAAAAGGGTTGGGAAAAAAATAGTTATTCAATTGAAATACAAAAATAATTATCTGCATAAATAAAAACTTGCATTTTTTACTTCTAGAACTTGGAGAGGCTTAATTAATTATGATAAGAGAAAATCAAAGAGAGTAGATTCTTTTTTATACCTGGTGCAATGTATCCAAGAGTGCCCAATGTCTCGGTATAAGCCATGGACTTGCTGAAGGCTAAAATTTTAGAAATTCCAAAATCACCAACATGAGCCACCATATCTTCATCCAAAAGAACGTTGCCTGGCTTTAAGTCGCAATGAACTATTGGAGTGACATGACCATGATGTAGATATTCAACTGCCATAGCTGCATCAATTCTAGCCCCAGTATCTGAAGCTTGGAAGCATTTGTTATGAACAATGGAATTTCCCCTTCGAGCTGATTATGTCCCAAGTTCAGTTCTTCAAGGTTTGGAAGATGAAGACCTATAGTGGCTGGAATTCTCCCCGAGAGGTTATTGAAACTGAAATCAATCACTTCCAAAGAAGATATGTTGAAAATAACCTCTGGAATTCGACCAATAAGATTAGAATTAACCTCAAAGCTTATTTCCTAAACTTTGATAGCTTCCCTAATTCCGGAGGAATTTGCCCCACTATGCGATTGTTTGAAGAATAAAGATTACGCAGAGTGGAAATATTTCCCAGTGAAACGGGAATAGTCCCTTTTATTGGATTATAGCCAATATAAAACTCCTCGAGTTTGGATAAACAACCAATATTTTTGGGTATGTCTCCCGTTATGCTGTTGAAAGACATGGACAAAGCTTTGAGCTCTGTGAGTTGGCATATGTTGGAAGGAATGCAACCAGAAATTTGGTTGTAAGATATATCTAATAACTTTAGATTTGACATAGTATTCCTTTCATCAAGCAAGAGAGGACCGGAAAGGCTATTGATTCCAAGAGATAGGGCAAGAAGTGATGAAATATTAAACAATGTTACGGGAATGAAACCTGTTAATTGATTATCGAACAAGTACAAAAATGCAAGCTGGCTCAGATTACCAATTTCTTTTGGAATGTTCCCACTGACTCTATTCCCAGACAAACTGAAGTTCATCAATTTTGTGGCATTTCTAACAGAAGGAGGGATTATACCCATGAGGCTATTGTTCCTGAGATTTAAGACTTTGAGTTCTGGTACATACCATGGCCCTTTCCACATTTCACCACTGAGTTCATTGAAAGCCAATGAGACTACTTGAACTCTCTGGTTTTGAAATAGACTTGTTGGTATACTTCCGTTGAGCTGATTGTTTTTAATATCAATGACTTGCAAGCGAGGCAAGTGGCCAAGTCCATAAGGGATGCCACCATGGAAGCTGTTGTTCTCGAGATTGAGAACACTGAGGTAGGACAGATTGGCCAAAGACGGGGAAATTGTGCCTTGAAGTTGCAAATTAGGAAGATCCAAGGCCACAACCCTTTGCCTTTTTGGACTGCAAGTGACACCAAATCAAGTGCAGAAAGAAGTATTATTGGCCGAAATTTAAAATGATTAGTACTTGTAATAATAAGATTTTGGAAAGCTAATAGAGCTTGTTGGTCAGGCTCATTTGAGGAAGCAAATGATACAGAAAGTTGAATTAGAAAGAGAAGAATCAATAAGAGAATGTTCTTCTTCATGATTGATTCAAAGCTTGATTTGTTTTTCAAATGTATTATTCCATTATATAGCAGCACTTACGGAGCAATTGGTATTTGCCCAAGTCTTCACGGTATCTCTATTTCCATTGTCTTTTTTTTTTTTTGCTTTTCCACCCAGTGTTTGGTACCCACATTGGAGCCCGACAAAATTTGAATTCGCGCCGAAAAGCCCCACATTGGGGGTAACCGCGCTCCCTAACAAAGACGACTCCATACCCAAGGGCACTCACTATTTCCATTGTCTTCTTGAAAACGTATCTCTGTTGGGTTCGTGATTAGGGCGTCATGCGGAAGCTTACACTAGAAAATCATATGGTGTATAAATCAGATGACAAAAACTTATATTAAAATCAAAATATTATTATATGGAATTTGGCCAATTGGCCTACATATTAAAAATTAGTTAAAAATATTAAAATTGTAGAGAGAAAATCTCCCCATAAACAAAAGTCTCTAAACAACTACATTGTTGATACTATTGTGTTCTTGGTATGAGAAGATGAATCTTCAATTTATAGATTTCCTAACTTTTCCTATAAGGAAAGAATAAACCAAATATGGAAGAAAAATATATTTTCCTTTCTTGAAAAGTAAAAGCATTTATGGTAATGTGTTGTCTTTTCTTTTACGAAAAAATAAACTTCAAATAAAGTAAGAAAATAGGGCAAAACCCTAACAATCCACACCTGTACTATCACATCAATCATACAAAACATTAATTTCTTTGTATGGAATGATCCTTAAAATGAAAATTATTTGATACATAAACCACTAAAATATTTTCGTCCAAGAGTGAAAATCATACTGAGAGATATAGTCAGTTCATTTTTGTGTCAATCAAATTCAATGTCAAGATGTATTTATTATTACCTCTATGATCCTCCAATACACATTAATGATATCCGTGAATCTATTTCAAGGTCTTTACTTTACGAAACTCGCAAAAAAATTATACTTCTTTCAGGTATTTTTGGTTATCTCTTTCAAGTTTCTGGCCTTCAACAGCTAAAGCCTAAAACAGTATCGGAGATGCATCTTCCAGCTAGTATTACATTTTTGTTTTAGTAAAAATAGCAAACAATAAGTTATCAGTATAGTATAAAATGAGAAATTATCTTTTGATTTAAAAAAAAATATATAATTTAACAAGTAAAAGTAAACATCTACTTTTGATGTTATGAACAAGTAAAAATGAACGGAGGAAAAATTAATTAACTCTTACCTAATCCAACTAAAGTCAACAACCATCTCTATTGCAATAATAAATATAGTGACACATACTACTTACTAGACCATAGTTATTTCAATGTCATTTCCTTGAAATTTCTTTTGGAGCAATTTCACGGTAGTTTCTACTGTCAATTATAAATACTATTTATTGAAATTTCAAAGAAATTCATTTTTTTTACTTAGTGAAATTTCGGTTGATTCTCTTTCTGTTTAAACTTTCAACTTATTCATGATGAGGATTCGATCTTCCACATTATAATCTCTGTCCTCCCATCTAGCTTATGTGGATTCACATGAACACATACCACATTAACTAGATCTGCCCCTGACCACATCACAACTTGCATTTAACATCTATTACCATTGCAATATCTATTCAAAATATTATGTCTCATTTCCGAACAAGTGAGCAAAATTTATAGACAATAATGTAGAATTCAATTGCACCAACCAACCTATAAAAAGATGATACATTATCACTTTCATACTACAACTAGGACATTTGATCCCAACCAACTGGTTATCATGTAATATGAATCTTTATCTCCTATATATCGTGCTTGATAACTCTACATTGATTCCAGTAAATTGTATATATTTATCATGATAATTCCTTTCGTATGATTTTAGGTCTACCTTATTGCCTTTTAACTCCATCAATCATCATGGCTGTACATGCTAAACATAATTATTAAATTATTAATATCAGGATCTTGAACATGATGAACTCAACTGAAAGCATCATCAAATACGTATTTGAAAATTAAATTTATACCATATTATAAGGTTATCAATTCAGCTCTATGGAAGTGACAATTGATAACTCTAAAAAGAACTTGATCATTACCACCAAGATATTGGGAAAGAGCCATGAGCTAGAAGCGATAGTTTCAAGACTTAATCCAACTACAACTCATGATATTGACTTGGGCGGTGACAAGTTTGACGGACTTAGTCCAACTAACTATAACAGACTTAGTCCAACTATAACTCATGATATTGACTTGGGCAGTGACATGTTTGACGGGGATGATGAGTGATTTTATCATGTAAAATTATTATTTTTAATGGTAAATTTGATTGAGTGATTTTATAAAAGAAAAACTCAAAGTTAAGTGATTTTATTGATATAAAACAAAGTTGAATAACTTAACAAGATAATTTCTCAAAATTGGGTGACCTTTTGAGATATTTACTCATTTGTATTTGACTAATTAATTTGAGAAGAAATTAATGATTTCCACAAACTTTTATTGCAATATCATCTCACATTGGCCAACTTTATAAAGACAAACACAAGAAGAGAGGTGAGAGTCTGGGGCAAGGAAATTTTTTTCATTTAAGAAAAGTCAGTCAACTTGCATTATTAAGCTAAAAGAAAGAAAGAATATATTTATATTATATGGTCAGTTAATTACTTGCACTATTAAGAAAGAAATATGGATATATATTATATGGTCCAGAACCAACTCAATGGGAGTCTTCACAGTCTAAGATAAGCTAAGCAAAAAGCCTGTTGTTTGACCTTTTGTTATTGGGTGAGTACAAAATTTATGTGTGTAATTTTACTAATAGTAATAAATAGTGGACATGAACCTATAACTTTAAAAATATTATGTATTCAATGTTGATTAGAAATTTTAGAGGTAAATCCTGAATATGCTTTTGATCACGCAATCAGTAATGAAATAGTCTATAAAATGTTGTTGCAATAAACACAATAATGAATCATCATCTTCAAATCATATATCATCGTCATATCATATAGATATATATATATATAGGAAAAGGGTCAAAATTACCTCTGAACTATGTGAAATAGACCGTACTTATATCTTTCGTTACATTTTGGGGATCAAAAATTCCCCCGCCGTTATTTTAAGAGACCAAAAATACCCTCAAGAGTTAACACCCCAAATTTTTAGTGATGTGGCAAGCCACGTGGGACTAATCCTTCCACCTAAGTGTTGCCAACTAGGATTCACTACAAAAGAACTAGACCTTTGGCGGCGACAAAAGTCGCCACAAAAGACTAGAATATCGTCCACTAAAGGTTTTTTAACATTAAATTCTGGTTTGTGTTTTTTTTCTTCATTGTTTTTAAAAAGACAAAAATAATATCGATTAAGGAGGAGTTTGAAGACACTATATGTTTTATTTTTATGTCATATGTAAATGCATAAAATGTAACAATGATGCATTATGTAGTAGGAGATTTGAATCGAGAAGTAATTTTGTTGTTCGTAACAAGATTGAATGTTTTTCATATTGATAGTGCAAGTTATTTATTTTAAAAAATTAGGTTGCAACCAAAAATTAATTATCATTTTTTTTTGTTGAAAAAAAATAGATTTTACTAGCGAATGGTTGTTGCAACCTTAGTTGCCACTAAAAATCACTCATAACCTTTAGTGGCAATATTTTGGGATTTTGTGGCAACTTTGTTGCCGCTAAAGGTCAAGATCTTGTGCAGTGAATCATAGTTGGCAATGATTAGGTGGAGGGATTAGTCCAATGTGGATTGCCACATCACTAAAAATTTATGTAGTTAACTCTTGAGGGTATTTGTGGTCTCCTGGGATAACGATGGGTGTATTTTTTATCACAAAGTGTAATGGAGGGTATAAGTGGTCTATTTCACATACTTTAGGGGTATTTTTGAACCTATTCCGTATATAATATATATATATATATCTTCTATCTATATCTATACTACCTTAAAAGCATGAACTCCTAAATTGAATGTAGAATTACTATAATACCCCCAATTAAAAGTACTCAATTTATTAATTTAATTATTTGTATTATATTAAATGTAGATACCCTTTCATATTAAAGGGTTGTGATTTTCTCAAAGAGATGTGACTTTACCAAAGGGTTGCGACTTTTTTGATATTTTCGATGAGTTGTGACTTTTTCGAAGGGTTGTAATTTTTTCAAAGGGTTGTGACTTTTCCTAAGGGTTGTGCCTTTTCCGATGAGTTGTGACTTTTTCGAAGGGTTGTGATTTTTTCAAAGGGTTGTGACTTTTCCGAAGGGTTGTGCCTTTTCCGATGAGTTGTGACTTTTGCAAAAAGGTTGTGATTTTTCCGATGAGCAGTGACTTTAAGGTTGTAACTTTTCTGATAAGTAACAATTAGCACCTATTCATACTACTATTTGCTAGCTATAAATAGAGGATTTCGTCTCACTTTTAAACTACTATTTTTGAAAGTTTTCTACGGTTCTTCTTTTTAAAAAATCTAAGGGTTATTTACAACAATTGATTAAGTGCAAAATTCAACTAAATTTGAGGTACCACATAAGAAGGAGTTGATGAATAAATTGTAGCAAATCATTCATAAATTCACACTCGTATTTTTGATTTCCATGAGTTAACAGTGACAAAAAGTTGTGAAAAAGACAATAATAATAAACAAACATGAAAAAGGTCACATGATTTGGGTAATATATTTCTTCTTTGGTTTTTTATTTTTTATATTTTTACCCTCAAATGAAGCAGTTTCTTTCTGATTTTGCTAAAACAACGGGCATCAACGTTGTCCATTGAATCATTCGTTTTGATGTTAAATCCACTATTTCAAAAAGGGAAAAGGGACAGATTTAGCCCCGAACTTTAATAAATGGTACGTATATGCCCTCCGTTGTACTTTGTGTCCACATAAGCCCCTGCCGTCCAATTATAGGTACACATATATCCCTCTCACTAACGGACTCCTAATTTCTTACACGTGTCTTAATCCTATTGAACTACCCGTTTGACCATTTTTTTAACCCATAATCAAACTATCCGCCTCATAACCCAATACCCACCCAATTTCCTCTAAAAGGAATCCTAATTAAAACACCCAAGTTAAAACACCAAAATTAACCCACCACACTTCTAAAATCTCAGATGATGAGACAGTGAAGTATACCTATCTAACCAATATCAGAAGAAGAGTGAAGCCACCATTGCCAGCAGGTTACTGGGGCAATGGGTGTGTGCCAATATACGTTCAGCTCCTTGCAAAGGACCTCATCAATGAACCTATCTGGAAAGCAGCAGACGTGATAAAGAAGAGCAAGAACATCATCACAGATGAGTATGTTCATTCGTTCATTGATTTCCAGAAGCTGCATTATGATGAAGGGATCACATCAGGGAATAAAGTGAGTGCATTTACAGATTGGTGGCATGTAGGCCACGAGACGG
The DNA here is from genome assembly GCF_900185275.1 of Solanum verrucosum. NCBI lineage: Eukaryota > Viridiplantae > Streptophyta > Magnoliopsida > Solanales > Solanaceae > Solanum > Solanum verrucosum. The sequence continues at coordinate 2,910,792 of NW_026019988.1, forward strand.
TTGATTTTGGATGGGGTGGCCCTGTGACTGTCTTTCCTCTGTCTAGACACTTGATTGGGAGTGTTGAACCTTGTTTTTTCTTGCCTTATTCTTCTGCCGCTCAAGGTATGAAAGATGGTTTCAAAGTTTTGGTATGTCTACAACAAGAAGCCATGCCTGTTTTCATGGAAGAGTTATATATGCAGCTCCTCTTATTTACTAATAATATCACTCGAGAGTCAAACAAGAAATTCTTTTAACTATGATTTATTTATATGTGTTTTAAGTATTAAATTATTAATTGGTGTGTTAATTTGGGTGTTTTAATAAGGATTCCTTTTAAAGAAAATTGGGTGGGTATTGGGTTATGGGGCGGATAGTTGGGTTATGGGTTAAAAAAATGGTCAAACGGGTAGTTCAATAGGATTAAGACACGTGTAATTAAGAAATTAGGGGTCCGTTAGTGAGAGGGGTATATGTGTACCTATAATTGGACGACAGGGGCTTATGTGGACGCAAAGTATAACGGCGGGCATATACGTACCATTTATTAAAGTTCGGGGGTAAATCCGTCCCTTTTCCCTTTCAAAAATAGATTTTCACTTTTACTTATAATATGATAATATAGACATGATAATAATTATTTTTTAATAGATATGTAAGTAAAAATGAACGAAGAAAGTAAAGTGTTGGTGACAAAAGATTTTAATCAAATGAAACACTATAATGAATATAGCATGAAAATATATTTTCGTCTTCCTTCTTCATTGGCTATGTATCGTTCCATATATTTTTTTTCCTATCTTTTGTGTTTATTTGAATTTGAGAAAATTTTATGTCACAAGATACACTCCTTGTTAACTATATAAAAATAGATAAGAAAATAGTGATTGACCATAAAATAATCTTAAATCAAATTGAAGATTCTATAAACAATACTTTAAATTTTATTCATCTATTAATTTTTATTATTGAAAAGTTTAATATGTTATATCACGATACAACTTCAATAAGATTCTAGATACTTTCATTAGACAACAACTATATGATATGTATGCGGTAGAAAAAAGGAAAAGACTACAATTCTACAAAGATAAGGTAGAAACTTCAAGAAATAAAATATTTTTTTACCAAAGGTGATGTTGTTCATATATTAAAATTAAATTATGCTACTGATATATATACAAATAATTGGTCAAGCTAAATATTTGACATATACTCAAACCTCAATTTAACCATCATTCATCATAACAATAAAGTACCCCCTTTTTTTTTGTAGAATTACCTCTCTATGATAGTCTAACTCAAATATTAATTGGTAAAAGATAGATTACGTATAAAGATAAAATATTGAAATTTTTATGGTAGTCCTTAATAGTGTCATGCACATACTAAATTTCAAGAATAATATTTAAGAGAAAAAATATACTTAAATGGTGTCCATCAATTATGTCACAGCCTCAAGAGGAAAGACTATGGTGACTTTTTTGTATTGATAAATTTTGTTGGTTAGATTTGCTTACAAAATTGAGTGAAGTAAATAATAATACTACTAAATATATGTCACTTTCTCCCCATATTTAAACTTTGAATGTATTTTGAAATGTTTCAATAATATCTGATCATTTTGATCTCAAAATACAAGTAACTCTATGACAATCTTTATTAATCATTTAAAAGCACTCGTCCTATGTTCTTTAAATTATAATTATTTACTAAAAAACTTTAATTTAGTAATATTAATTCTATTTTACAACATCGTATACTATATATATAATACGCACGTGCCGTAGAACTATTATATATATATATATATATATATAAACTTCAAAATTGAATCACCATTTTTCCCCTATACTAAATCAAAATCTAATTAAATAGTAAAATTTAATTTAAGAGTTATATTTTATTTATGTAAATGTAGAATTAAAAATCCAACACTTCAATTTCTTAGTTATATCATTGTAAATTCCCTCAATTATTAATTAATGCAAATTTTATTCTTCTGTGTGTCTTGCCTTCTGTGTGTCATTTAGAGCGTTCCTGTAGCAACCCCAAGTCATTTATGACTTGCTGGGACTGACAGTTCAGTCACCTGATCGTTCATTTGGTTATGGTGTGAGTTTTAGTGTTTTGGAGCTTCTGAACCTTGAACGAACATTTTCGATCAAAAGTTCGAGAAGATGACATCGGAATCCAATTCTGACGATTCCATTAGCTCCGGAAGGGTCATTTTAGGCTTGCAGCCTGGTCAGCATGACTCTCGAGGTTTTCAGTGTGAGTCGGTGCGATTAGGCGTTTTAGCCTTTGAAATTTGGCTTAAGGTTGACTTTGGTCAACATTCTTGGAAAACGCTCTCAGATAAAAATTTCGTTAGCACGGTTAGCTCCGGAATGTCAAGTTTGGTCTAGATTGACCTTTTTTTTGTGTCTCGAGGTTTTTGATATTTTTCGTAGCTCTTTTGTAGTTTTTGACTTAAAAGGGCATTTGGAAGTGGGACCCACTTTTTATTGAGATGACCTTTGATGGAAATTTCGACTGCGCTATTGGGTCTGGAATGTCGAATTTGGTATGGTTGCATATCTCATTTGCGTGCACGGGGTTCCAAACGAGTTCGGAGCACCCCGTCGGAGTTTTTAGTTTTTGGAAAATTGCAGAAAATCTGCCGTAAATGCAGAAAATCAGCTATAAATGCAGAAAATCAGCAACATTTCCCAAACTTCAAACCCTCTTAACTCTCTCATCTCTCAACCGATTTGGGCGATTCAAAAGGCAAAGTTGTGAGATTTTTCGAGGACAACGTGTTGGTGAGCTCGGATAGTGATTTGGGGTCCCCGTTTGAGGTAATTTTTGTAAAACACCTGCTGCCACGACCCTTTTATGAGCTTGATTTTGGAAGATTTTGAGACTTGTTTTCTCAGCCATTCTAGGTCCAATTTCAGTGATTTTTGAGGCTATCTTGAGTGGTTTTTCGAGGAGAACCATCGTGGTGTTGTAGCATTTTACTGTAGACCTCCAGTTTCTGGTAAATACACTGATTCAACTGCTGTCCCATTTCTAATTTTTGAGAAAATTTGGGTTTTAGTTGCATGTTGATATTGTGTTGTTCCCAAGCCCTGAATTGTATCCCATTTTGGGACATGAGCTGGGGGAACTGGTTAGGATCCACTTTGGGGGTTAATTCTGGAATTTCCTGCGCGGGTCCCACTTTCCCCGTTTTGACCCCGAAATTGGTCCGTCTCCGTTTATTGTGATTTTGGTGTCTAAACGACCATAATAACGTTGTGACTCTATTTTGATAGCGGGGCAGCATTTCGAGGACGTTCGAAAAGGGAAAGCTCCGGAGAAGTGATTTTGGAGCGCGTGTGATCGGCTTACAGGTAGGCTACGGTTTCCCTCTCTTAGATTGAGCTTGAGAGTGTGAATGCATGTTTGATTAGTTGGGATTTTGGTTGGTAGTGATTGAATCACGCATAGGTGTTTGGAAATCATGTTTTCGGCTTATTTCGAGAATTATCGAGTAACTGTGAGCATGCTTTGTGTTATTAATTAACCCTCCTCGCTATGTGGAGTGGTTGCATGCTTAATTTACTATTTGTTGAAGCATTTGGGCCTTAGTTTAGGTTTGACTAGGGCTTGCCTTAGAAATACATGATTCGGATCCAATAGGCCTTAGTTTTGTCCCGACGTCGCTCGGCCGACTTAGATCCCTGTAGACTGGTGTAGCAGACTTGAGCCTGATAGTTTGGGCCTTAGCTAGGCGATACGTTTGCTTCGATGATAGTTATCCTTATTTCCCCGATGTTACAACTTCAAGAGTTACGTTGACGACACTAGATCTGCTTCGCGATTTGAATTTGATTTTCGATTCGGTTCCAAGGACTTTCATTGATTGGCTAGGTGTGGACGGTGATCCACGGACATTTATGAGAATAAATCGATTGGGACTCTTTCAGCAGCTACAGTGACACTTTTATAGAGCATCCGGTTAGAGTTCCGGCCTCTATTGCCCAAATACTTATATAGAGCATCCGGTTAGAGTTTCGGCCTCTATTGCCCAAATACTTATATAGAGCATCCGGTTAGAGTTTCGGCCTCTATTGCCCAAATACTTATATAGAGCATCTGGTTAGAGTTTCGGCCTCTATTGCCCAAATACGTATATAGAGCATCTGGTTAGAGTTCCGGCCTCTTATACTTGTTACTTGTGATTGGTTACTTGGGTACTTCTTGTGAGCATCCGGTTCGAGGTCCGGCCTCCGTACTGTCAGATTCTACTAATTAGGGTTGAGGTTCTGGTTCGATGTTCTTCGTTCTTAGGTTCTTATATGCAATTCTCTTTAGTTATAGTTATTATGTGTACTCGTCGGGCTTATGGGAGTCCGTTCGGGTTTTTATTTAACTTGCGCACGAGTGTACCTTCTGGGGTTATGGGGTCCAGTTAAGTGTAGTTAGCTTATAGATTACTTTAGTTAGTTCTTTGTACACTCGTGTGCATTCCTTTGTTAGTTAGATTTTTGTTCTTGACCTCAATTTGTGTATTCCTTCTTTTCATACTGCCTTTACTTTTCAAGTTCAGTCGGCCTATGATGCCTACTGGGTACCTCTTGTTTTGGTACTCATGCTACGCTCTGCATCTGTTTCGTGATGCAGGTCCGGGCACTAGTAGCCAGCGTTGATCGAGCTTGGAGCAGTCTGATCCGGAGACGGGGGTGAGCACACGACGTTTTGTACTATTTCAGTCTCCATCTGTATATATAGACTTGTCTTTTTCCTTTCTAGACAGTCCAGTCTTTGTTGTCCACTTTTGGGACTTGTACTCATTTTGTTAGTAGCTCTGTACTAGTGACTTTCAGGTTCTGGGAGGGATCTTTATTTGTATATATGTTTTTGGTTTGCTTCCGCCTGTTTATATTATTATTTGCCTACTCTTGTTTAGTTTCTACCCTCAGACTCATTACTTGTTGTTTCGGGTTACGGGTTGGCTTACCTGCTAGTGGGTTATAGTAGGTGCCATCATGATTTGAGAAATCGGGTCGTGACAGTCTCCTTTACATAAATGACATGGCATATCCACATCAGATATATTAATGCCATGTCATAATTAATTTTTAAAATTATTAATCAAAATTATTTAATTAAAGATAAAATAATAAAAATTTAATTATATTCTTTAAAGTTAAACCCAATACATTTTGTTGTGAAAGAAAAAAACCAATACATTTTCTCCATTCCCACTGTTTCACGCCCAAGCCGTCGTCGCCATCACCATTTTTGTTGGCGAAACCACTAGTATTCCTTCCACTTTAATCTCCCCACATCATTACCATTTTCCTTTTCCTCCTCCAACCTCCACAAAATCAACAACCTAAGCCATCGCACCAGATCTAGTCAAACACCATTACCATTTTCACCTTCATCTCCGCTGCACACCATTGCCATCTTTGCCGCCATGATTAGATCCTCGCACCCTCACCCACCTCGTTCTCCTCTCCGTTGACCAACTGCACCTCTCTCTCCCTCCACTGCATATCAGTGGTGTCTGGCGAGCACCACCGGCGCTGCTCTCTTTCTCCGTCGGTAAATTGGTGGACTCAAGAAGATGCCAAGATCATCTAAATAGATGAAAATAGATTGTGAAAAGAAAGAAAAAGGGGTTGGGCAGGGAAGGATATGGCTGAAAAGGAGGAGTAACGGGTGAAAAAGACAATATTTTTAATTAGTTTTGAAAAATATATTTCTTTTATAATTTTTAATATTTTTTAAAGTAGAAATGCTCCTCACTCGCCTTAATAGGCGTGTGTAGTTGCACACTTTTGCCAACTCAGACATCTAATGACACATAAGCCTGGTCAATGGTCAGAAGGATTTGTTAAATTGTGTTTTATTGAGTTTAAGGGTCCAGATGACAAAGGGGTAAGTAGAAGGGTTCATAATGCAAACTGATATAAGTATAAGGGTCCACCAGACCATTTCGCCCAATACATATTATAGGCCAAATTCATTTAGATAGTGAAAAGTCTATATGGACATACTCCAATATAAGCAGATAAAAACGTAAGATATATATATATATATATAAGTGGGAAGCTCCTAACTTCAATGCTAAACTACCATTTTGCCTTTACATCATGTTAAAATATAATAAAAATAGTGTCATATCACTAATATGATACAATAAATTTATTTCATAGTGATAGTTCATGATAAACATATTTATTTAATACCTAAAAATGTTATAAACCTGACAAAACTAAATAGAAAAAGAAAACCAATAAGCAATTACTCCTTGAAAACAAGAAATTAAATAGATACATGTATCTTACAAAGTTATTGTTCATGAATTATCCTTTTTATATTTATATTAATATTATTTGACCTTTCAAATTTTTATGTGACTTTTCATATTCAACAATTTTTGTTCTATAAATTTAACTTTTCCAGAAAAGATTTTTATGTGCTACTCCTACAATTCCTATGTGTAGGAGCTCTAAATCGGTGAAATAATGTCGTAATTTGTGGGAAACGTTGTGTGGTCTCCCTTATGTAGTCATGAGGATAGATAAGAATTCAATTACTGAAACACCATTTTTATCTCTATTTATATAGTTGAATTGTTGCTTTGTTTATAACTTGCTTTTAGTTTAGGAGTTTTATGTGTTCAAAAACAGATTGATTGTTACATTAGATTTTGTTTAAATTTTCATTATCAAGACAAGATCGAAAAGAATAATTAATTGTCTTGCTTATGTGTTTCTTTTTTGTTCTTTGTATTGGTAATATCAATTTTAAGAATGAATTTGATAGAGCGGGTACTCTTTCTTTTTATTATTTAAAGATGAAACATATAGAATTAGATTAATGATAGGTTCGATTAACATCATCTTTGGGTTTCACTGAGATGACTGCATCCTAGTAACGGTCTTGAGCTTCTCCAGAAGCTATATGTGCCATCATTTCCCATACATTATTCAATTTTCCACTGATGATAGTGGAGAATAACTAAGAGAAGAATCTGTCCAGGGCTTTTATTATGTCATCTTTTTAAGAATATTTTGATCTGTATTCTGTAAGTTAAAATTTGCTGACTACTAACTAAAGTTTAAAATCTATAAAGATTATTTACATACAAATTCTAAATCGTCTATGTCATTATTCCTTCTTACTGTTTTAAGAATCTCACATTTGAAGCCCACTCGACCATTATTTTATAGATTAGTGGAACCAGATATGCCCAATAAGGGTAAAATTCTCCCCATTAAGAGGGTTCTTCATTCATAAGGGTTTAAATTCGAGACATCTAGTAAAGGGTCGGAGAGATTTCAACCATCCCACTAGATAGTGATGCCATAGTGAGACAACAGAAACCTCAATTAGCCACAATTTTTTAAAAAAAAAATCAAATCACATTATTTAATACTATTTAATTTTTTAACATATAATATACTTATTAATACGTGTTACACGCGCAAAGCGTGTACCCAGAAACTAGTATATTAAAAGTGAGAAACTCCTATCTTAAAAGTTGGATTACAATTTTGCCCCTATATTAAATTAAAATATAATAAAACATCTAATTAAATATTAAATAATAATATTTTAATTACCTTTCAAAAAATAATAAAATTGTATTATCATGGTAATTTCAAGAAAAATTTAAATGAGCAATTGAAAACAATAATTCACTATTAATTCCAATAAAGACTCTACAACCAAGGTTCAATGCATTACCATGGCAAATGAGAAGGGAAACATAAATAAGAAATTTATAACAAAAACCTTTTCAAATTTCAGTCTTTATATTTGTTCCTTTCAACTTCCATATCAATAATATATTTACAAAGCATTTTGAAGTTCTTTATGCACTTTTTACGAGCAAATAACAAGGTATCAAAATTAAATCAGCTCATCATTTTGTACCAATCATTTTTTTGCTTTGTGAAAAAATTTATACTTTTTTTTCTAGAAAACTTGTTGCTCTTATAATTCTGTGTGTTTGCGGTGACGCTCACGTACACACAACAAACATGTAAGTATTTTTCTTTATTACTTTATCAACTAAAAATGATTAAATCTTATTTAAGATCAAAGAGATTGAATGAATTAGCTATATTATCAATTGAAAGGAATTACTAATAAAAATCGATTATAAAACAGTAACTAATGACTTCACATCTATAAAAAGTTAGAAAAATAGATTTTAAATAAAAATATATATGATGAATAAAAAATATTAGGGCCCTCTCTTAAAGTTTTGTTTTAGGCCTTCAATCTTGTTGAGTCAACCCTGCACATCAAAGGTTGCTGGTCAAGTTATGGCGGTTTTGTGAAAATATTAGGTTAGGGCCTGATGGGATTTGGAGAGTCGTCATAGGAAATGAAAGAGAAAACAGAGGAACTACTCTTTTATACAAAAGCGAAGATTTTATTCACTGGACAGAAGCAGAGCGCACTCTGCATTCGTCAAGTGAAACTACAATGTGGAAATGCCCTGATATTTTCAAAATCTTCCTTAGAAAATTTGGTATTCAAAACAAATGGTGTAGGAATTGTTTGCAACTTGCATTCTGAATTGTTTCAGCATCTCCGGGACATACTTTTGCTGATTGATATGCTTCCATGCATCCCAAAAAAGACTCCATCCGAAGCAATTCTTGCTCGTCACTGCCCGTAACAAGCAAATCGTCAATATATAAAGAAACTTCTGACAGATACTGAAAAACAGGGAGATCAAATTTAAGTTTGAGTTTAAATTATATGCACTTACGACGGTGTAAAAACAATTGAATTATTAGGAGATGATCTTTCATTCACCTGCAAAACTCAACTAGTCCAACTAAGAATTCCATTTATTGAATACTTGAATATATCAATATGAAGAAACTAATGAATCAAAAATATGAAGTAGAGGCCGCAAACAGAAACAGAAAGTAAAATAGTGCAGCTAAACACTTCCGTAATATTTCTTAATTTTATTCAACCATATTAAAGACTATACTCAAATCTGAAATCAAAAATAAGGGAAATGCAACACTCTGAATTACAATCGACTAAAGAAACCAGGCAAACAAAAAGCAACATGTGAACTTGCAGAACAGGAAAAGATGCTAACTTCTATGTTTCCAGAAATGTGTTGTTGATTTTGTTAAGCCTCGTGACTACATCTTTCATGGTTATTCTTGATTCTGGCATTTCCTTTGTGCAGTCTAAACCCAATTCTATCATGGACGCAATGCAGATTTTACTTTCTGAAGTGATCTGTTCTTCCTCGGAGAAAAGATTGGCATCCACAACGTCCATCATACTCCCTGAAAATGATTGTGTGATCCATTTCCTCAAGTCAAGATTTTCATTGCATATCTCTTCATCTGTTGGCCTTCTTTTCGTCAAAACCTCCATCAACATGATCCCGTAACTATAAACATCGCCACTAACAGACACTATTCCATCCGAGCCATATTCTTAAAAAAGGATTGAAAAAAAAGTTAATTCAATTGAAATACAACAATAATTCTGCATAAATAAAAGCTTGCTTTTATACTTGTAGAATTTGGAGAGGCTTTATTATGATAAAAGAAAATCAAAGTGAGTAGATTTTTTATACCTGGTGCAATGTATCCAAGAGTGCCCAATGTCTCGGTATAAGCCATGGACTTGCTTATGGCTAAAATTTTAGAGATACCAAAATCACCAACATGAGCCACCATATCTTCATCCAAAAGAATGTTGGCTGGCTTTAAGTCGCAATGAACTATTGGAGTTACATGCCCATGATGTAGATATTCAACTGCCATAGCTGTATCAAGCATTACAGAAACTCTTTGATGAAGGTTCAAGTGGCGATCTTCTTTATACAGCCAATTCTCAAGACTTCCATTGGGCATAAATTGCAGAACAAAGGCTCTTATATAGTCACTAGAACATGTAGTAATCACCGGAACAAGATTTCTGTGTCTAACATTTCTCATGACTTCGCATTCGGTATCAAACCTCTTGCATACTTGCTCATTTTCCAAATCCAGAACCTTAATGGCCACTGCAGTTCCACTAGATAATGTGCCTTTGTACACAGAGCCAGAACTTCCCACACCAATTAAATTTAATTCATCAAAATTATTGGTTGCTTGTTGAATGTCGTGATAAGAAACTAATTGATGAGTCCTGATCTCTGGTACCTTTTCAACATCTTTGGACTTTTCTTTCTTCTGTCGTTTCATTAACCAAATTGAAACCAACAAGAATATCAGCAAGGATGAAATAACCACTGGAGTAACAATTTTTAGTAGAACCTCTTTAAGCTTTGATTGTTTTCCAGGATTAGTGATAGCACAAGCAGGAATCTCCAATATGTGCATTCCACAAAGACCTTTGTTCCCAAGAAATGATTGCACAGTGGAATGTCCAAACACACCACCACTTGGTATTACACCTTCTAAATCATTAAATGAAACATTAATGCTTTTAAGGTATGAGAGTTTTTCCAAAGACATAGGAATACTACCTGACAATGCATTTAAAGACAAATTCAAGAATTCCAAGCTTATCAAGTTGGCAAGGGATAATGGAATTTGGCCAAATAATGAATTGTTTGATAGGTCAAGAGACTGCAGGTTTTGGAGTTCCCCGAATCTGCTTGGTATCATGCCTGAAAAGTGGTTACCAGAAAGATGTATTTCTACAATGGCTTTCAGTTCTCCAATATCTGATGGAATTTTTCCCTCTATAGAATTTTGTGACACACTTAGATAGAGAAGACCACTCATTTTCCAAAGGTTCCCTGGAATTTTTGATAATTTATTGGAACTCAAAAAAAGGTTTTGTAGCATGCTAAGATTTCCTAAGCATTCTGGAATTAGTCCAGAGAGCTCATTATTACCTAGATAAGAATGAACCAAATTAGATAAATGGCATACTGCCTCTGGAATATGTCCCTGCAATTTATTGTTATGTAGATACAACCCTTGGAGTTGTTTAAGCTTACCAACATCAGAAGGAATGCTTCCCCGCAACTCGTTTGCTTCAAAGCTTAGCATTAATAGACCACTCATATTGCCTATACCTATGGGGATGAGGCCACTGATGTGTGCACCTGCTATATGAAACTTTTGAATAGTAGATGAAAGATTCCCAATAGAATTGGGCAGAATGCCATAAAACGGATTGGAACCCACTTGTAGATATTTCAACATCCTACAGTCCACCAAAGAATTGAAAAATCGCAACTCATACTCTCCAGGTTCATTGGTAAGTTGATTATCATTTAGGATCAGATATCGCAACTCACGAAGATTTCCTAAATTAGTAGGAATAGTTCCTGTGAGAAAGTTATCAATTAGCGACAGTAGCTCAAGCTTGGAAGCATTTGTTATGAACAATGGAATTTCCCCTTCCAGCTGATTGACTGCCAAGTGAAGTACTTTAAGGTTAGGAAGATGAAGACCTGCAGTGGTTGGAATTCTACCCGAGAGGTTATTGTTACTGAAATCAAGAAATTCCAAAGAAGATATGTTGAAAATAGCCTCTGGAATTTGACCAATAAGATTAGAATTATTGGCAAAGCTTAATTCCCTTAAATTTGATAGCTTCCCTAATTCCGGAGGAATTTGCCCCACTATGCGATTGTTTTGACAATAAAGATATTGCAGAGTTGAAATATTTCCCAATGAAGTGGGAATAGTCCCTTTTATTAAATTATGACGAATATAAAACTCCTGGAGATTGGATAAACAACCAATATTTCTGGGTAAGTCTCCAGTTATGTTGTTGAAAGATAAGAACAAAACTTGGAGCTCCGTGAGTTGGCATATGTTGGAAGGAATGCAACCAGAAATTTGGTTTTGATATATACTTAAAAAGTACAGATTTGACACAATATTGCCTTCATCTAGCAACAGAGGACCAGAAAGGCTATTGAGTGACAGAGATACGGCAAGTAGTGACGAGATATTAAACAGTGTTGCGGGAATGGAACCTGTTAATTGATTATTGAACAAGATAAAAAATGCAAGCTGGCTCAGATTACCGACCTCCTTTGGAATGTTGCCGCTGACTCTATTCCCAGATAAACTGAAGTTCATCATTTTTGTGGCATTTCCAACTGAAGGAGGGATTATACCCGTGAGGCTATTGTTCCTGAGATTTAAGACTCTGAGTTCGGGTACATACCAAGGGCCTCTCCACATTTCACCACTGAGTTCATTGAAGGCCAATGAAATTACTTGAACTCTTCGGTTTTGAAATAGACTTGTTGGTATACTTCCGTTGAGCTGATTGTTTTTAACGTCAATGACTCGCAAGCGAGGCATGTGGCCAATGCCATAAGGGATGCCACCGTGGAAGCTGTTGTTCTGGAGATTGAGAACACTGAGGAAGGACAAATTGGCCAAAGATGTCGAAATTGTGCCTTGAAGTTGCAAATTAGGAAGAGCCAAGGCCACAACCCTTTGCGTTTTTGGAGTGCAAGTGACACCAAACCAAGAGCAAAAAGAAGTATTTTTGGTCCAATTATTTGCCAAAAAATGTGTGGGACTGGTAACAAGATTTTGGAAAGCTTGTAGAGCTTGTTGGTCAGTCTCATTTGAGGAAGAAAGTGATATAGAAAATTGAATTAGAAAGAGAAGAATGAAGAAGAGAATGTTCTTCTTCATGCTGTTACTAAGAATTACTTGAACTAGAAAATTGACAGAGCAATTGGTCTTCACTGCATATGTATCCTCACATCAAACATACAAATCATTAACTTCTTTCGTATGGAATGGTCCTTAACATGAAAAAATTTCGATTACAAAATAAATGTTGAATGTATTCTATTTATAGGGATGGCAATGGGGTGGGTTACGCTTCAAACCCACAAAAATTCAACCTGTACTACTTAGTAAAAAATTTTGCTTTCAACCCGTCCCACCCGCCCTGTACAGAAAAAAATACTCCCTCTGTCCCAATAATATGTGATATTTTTCATTTTTCGAGAGTCAAACAATTTAATTTTGACTGCGAATTTGCTCATGGAATCTTCAATTCATTTTGAAATTAAATTTATACATTTGTAAACTATGTAAAAGGTACTATAAGTCACGATAATTAATAATTCAAAATGTTTAAAAGATCTATGAAAAAATTACGGTCAAAGACACTTGTTTGAACCTCGAAATCCAAAAAGTGTCTTATAAAATGGGACAGAGAGAATATTATTCAGCATAAATTTATACATTATTATATCATTAAAGTTAGGATGAAATCATGCATTAATATTCTACAAAGATTAAAGCTTAATTATAATAAACTTGACTAATAAATCTCTAAACCCATACCATTTATTATTTAGTTAAGTCGCATCAAATTGTGAATAAAAAAATCTTTTATTTTTATGCTTTATTTTGAACCATATCAAAACAATTTTGCATTGTTATTTAATTTATAAATAATATTTTCATAAGAATACAATTTAATTCTGGTAATCATTGGTCATTTTGAAACATGAACTTTTAGATTTTAAATTTGAGATAGTCGGTTGTAATTTTCTTATCTAATCTATAAAAAAAATGGAATAGAAATATTTAAGGGGAGATCTTATTTTTTTGGTATAAATAAAAAGGAAAGTTTTACTTAATATGTTTAATATCTTATAATTTGCATGTTAACTGTGTAAAGTTTAGCCTTCAGTTGTAGGTTAATAATATAATGTGATTCACTATTGAAATTAATTCACTACTTCACCCCTCATTTAAGGTTTTTGATTTATGAGGAAATTGATGAAGACCAAAGGTTACAATAATTAAGTAGCCTCTTTTATTTTTGGCTCATTTTTTTTTTTTTTAATTTGATCCATCTTATCTCCATCACGTAAGATCTTTCTATTTAAAGTCACCTAGAGAGGGAGCTAAATTTGCAAATCTAATATGAGTTTCTTTTGTTACTAAAGTATGATAATTCTCTCTTATAAATTAAGAACCATTTTCTCATAATTTTATATCATTTCTATCGTCTTTTTTGGTTTTCTTTTCCGTCTTAGTCAATAGACCGTAAAGGAAAAGTTGGCATCGATCTTTGTAGAATTGTTAAGGGCAATCACATTATTGTTGCATTTAGATCAAAGATGTTATGATTGATTGATAGTAAAAGAATATTTGGAAGAAAATAATATTTTTTTATCATTTATGAACTACACCAAAATAACTAAATTTTTGTACTATTTTATGTAAAGTGATTATAGTGATGATCATTTGTAAGTGATTTTTGTAGTATATTTGTTTTGAATGTTCTTTTATAATGTATTTTTTCTTTATCCTTTTTTTAGTTAAATATGTTCTCGGCTTATATAAAGAAATTTGTGTAGAGATTACAATTATATAGATATTACTTATTTAGACTTTATATAATTATTGGCATGGAACAAAATATTATATTTCTTATTTTCAAATGAAATTAAAAATTAACTTAGTGAAAGATTAAATATTTTATGATCTGCAGATCATTGTATTTTACATGGATAATATGAATACAGATTTGTTGAATGACTATACATGCATTAATAATTAGTTCATTATATTAATAATAAGGAGACCTAAAAGTATAAAGTTGTTAGATCAAAATATTCATATAAAATTAGATAACTATTTTATTTTTCAAACAAACACTCTTACTCTATAGTATCTGTGTAACAGAAATAGGTAAAAATTCTTCCTATATCCAGTGTCAGTTATACTTTCAAGGCAACACTAAATTCTATAAACAATTATTCCCTCCGTCTCATTTTATGTGGCAACATTTGACCAGATACGGAGTTTAAAAAATAAATGAAGACTTTGAAATGTTTACCAAATTGCCCTTTAAAAAGTAGACTCACTTTTCACTCTCCTCATAAATGTTTTGGAGTATTATTTTAAGATTAAATGGGACCAACAAGGGTAAAAGAGGAATTGTACCTTTAAATATTTACCATATAAGGAAATGTGACATTCTTTTTGGGACTGACCAAAAAGGAAATGGTGCCACATAAAATGGGACGGAGGGAGTAATATTTTACGATCTAATTTTCTTAGACATAAAGAGATTATTATTATTATTATTATTATTATTATTATTATTATTATTATTATTATTATTATTATTATCTTAATTTCTTTATATTAAGTTTCTGCAAAAGAAAATTAATTCAATACCTTGAGTTGTTTTAGGCAAAGTGAAACATTATAATAAGATGTCTAAGGACTTATGTAGGGGACATGCATCATATACTATAAATTTATAAAAATTGTACACTTAGCTACACACATACCCAGAAAGTAGTTTATAATCTGCGGTTGTTCGTAGTTATTATTATGGTAAATCTTCCCCTAGAAACTTGTTTGTGCATTTCGATTACATAACAGTGAATCTGAAATCATAACTAATATATTTTTCCATTCACTATAATTAATAACTGTTGTGAGCATATAATATTCTTGAGCAATTTTTATGTGTAATATGTAACTGAAAGATAAAGTGATCATAGCATTCTTAAGAGTGAATAGGTTAATAAACCACTAAACTATTTTTGTCTTCGCAAGTTTCATACATAAACTATAAAATTCATATTAAATGAAATATATTTAAAGTCAAATCTTTTTATATATATGGTTGAGATTTCCACAAACTTTTATGTGATGTATATATTACAAGTTATTGAAATGACGTCACATTGAGAAATACATTGGCCAACTTTATAAAGACAAAACCACAAGAAGACAGGTGAATTATGCGTAAACTGAGGGGTAAGGGAATCGATTGAGAAAAGTCAATCAACTTGTTTTATTGAGAAATCACAATTTTTTTAATTAAAAAAGTTGCATTATTTATATGGTCCAGAACCAAGTCAACGAGAGGTCATGAAGTCTAAGACAAGTTTGGAAAAAAGTGTATGTATGTTGCTTGACCTTTCAATATAGACGGATTCCTGATTTAAAGTTGATAATTTTTTATGATAATTTTAAAAGAATATATCTATATAATAATAACTAGATTCATAGTTTTTAAATTGTTTTTTCTTTATTATTATTTTTTTTTAAAAATTGAATTCATAGTCAGATGTTTATAAATATTTTGTGAATTTCTCAATTATAAATATATAATTTGAGAGATATGTTTTGATAAATAATTGGTGATAGTTCAAGTAGGAAACTAAAAAATCTTTCATGCATAAAACTCGCCAAAAAATGATACTTCAAATGTGTTTTTTACCATTATATCTTGTCTTTTTTGCTAAACATGTTTTAGCTTGAAACTCAATCATAATAACCAATGGGCGATGAGCCTATACTCATACTAAGCTTAGTAAAGTTATAACAGAGATGTTTATTGCTAGCTTATATAAATGTGACACTGTTTATAAAAAATCATGGAATTTAAGTCATTTCTAGCGATCAAAGTGTTATTCAACCTATAAATGAATGATCATATATCTGTAGCATATATACATGGATTGGAAAAAAACCATCTAAGACATATTTTCAACCTATAACTATGATATCAGGGTGCTATTTCAATGAGATTGTTAGATTATTTTTTTCTCAATTAAACTCATGAATATAGCAGAAGCCTCACACTTACCTGAATATAGCAGCTGCACAATGAATGTCGTTGCGACTTTTGCATAAATCTTGAAGGTAAACTAGCATCATTAAATCATATCCTGAAGTCTTCAAGTACAAGAGACTTCCAATCAAACTTCTATAATACGAAGCATCACACTATCCGACTCCATCCTCCTTGAAAAAATTAGTATTCAAAACAAATAGTGTAGGAATTGTTTTGCAATTTGCATTCTGAAATAAATTGATAGAAAGTGAAACAGCTTCACATTTTCCGGCTCCATCACATTTTGGTTTATTCAAGCATTCAAAACATAGCTACAAATAAAGAAAGTGAACGAATGACTAAAGAAACCAGTACTCAAATCTCAAATCACAAAATGTCTCAAGTACAAACAGTACATGTCTCCAGGTAGTACGAACGACTAAAGAAACCAGGAAAACAAAAGGCAACATGTTAACTTGCAGCTCAGAAAGAACACCACCAGAAGAGATTTCTATGTTTCCAGAAATGTGTTGTTGATTTTGTTAAGCCTTTTGACTACTTCTTTCATGGTTATTCTTGATTCTGCCATTTCCTTTGTGCAGTCTAAAGCCAATTCTATCATGGACGCAATGCAGATTTCACTTTTGGAAGTGATCTGTTCTTCCTCGGAAAAAATATTGGCATCCACAACGTCCATCATACTCCCTGAAAATGATTGTGTTATCCATTTCCTCAAGTCAAGATTTTCATTGCATATCTCTTCATCTGTTGGCCTTCTTTTCGTCAAAACCTCCATCAACATGATGCCGTAGCTATAAACATCACCACTAGCAGACACTATTCCCTCCGAGCCATATTCTTAGAAAAGGATTGAAGAAAAGTTACTCAATTGAAATACAACAATAATTATGCATAAATAAAGACTTGCATTTTTACTTCTAGAATTGGAAAGACTTAATTATGATAAGAGAAAATCAAAGAGAGCAGATTTTTTATACCTGGTGCAATGTATCCAAGAGTGCCCAATGTCTCTGTATAAGCCATGGACTTGCTTATGGCTAAAATTTTAGAGATTCCAAAATCACCAACATGAGCCACCATATCTTCATCCAAAAGAATGTTGGCTGGCTTTAAGTCGCAATGAACTATTGGAGTGACATGACCATGATGTAGATATTCAATTGCCATAGCTGCATCAAGCATTACAGTGATTCTTTGAAGAAGGTTCAAGTGGCAATCTTCTCTGTACAACCAATTCTCAAGACTCCCGTTGGGCATATATTGCAGAACAAAGGCTCTTATATAGTCACTAGAACAAGTAGTAACTACCGGGACAAGATTTCTATGCCTGACATTTCTCATCACTTGGCATTCAGTATCAAACCTTTTGCATACTTGCTCAATTTCCAAATCCAGAACCTTTATTGCCACTACACTTCCACCAGATAATGTGCCTTTGTACACAGAGCCAGAACCTCCCACACCAATTAAATTGGATTCATCAAAATTATTTGTTGCTCGTTGAATCTCGTGATAAGAAACTAGTTGATGAGTTCTGATCTCCGGTACCTTTTCCACATCTTTAGACTTTCCTTTCTTCTGTCGTTTCATTATCCAAATTGAAACGAACAAGAGTATCAATAAGGATGAGATAACCACTGGAGTAACAATTTTTAGCACAACCTCCTTAAGCTTTGATTGTTTTCTAGGACTAGTGATAGCACAAGCAGGAATCTCCAATATGTACATTCCGCAAAGACCTTTATTCCCGAGAAATGATTGCGGAGTGGAATTTACAAACACACCACCACTCGGTATTTCACCTTTGAAATCGTTAAATGAAACATTAATGCTTTTAAGGTAGGAGAGTTTTTCCAAAGACTTAGGAATAGTACCTGACAACACATTTAATGACAAATTCAAGAATTCCAAGCTTATTAAGTTGGCAAACGATAATGGAATTGAGCCTGAAAACGAATTGTTCGACAAGTCAAGAGACTTCAAGTTTTGGAGGTCCCCCATTTGGCTTGGTATCATGCCTGAAAAGTGGTTACCGGAAAGATGTAGTTCTACAATGACTTTCAGTCCTCCAATATCTGATGGAATTTTTCCCTCTATAGAATTTCGCGACACACTTAGAAAGAGAAGACCACTCATTTTCCAAAGGCTCAACGGAAATTTTGATGAAAATTTATTAGAATCCAAATAAAGATGTTGTAGCATGCTAAGATTTCCTAAGCATTCTGGAATTAATCCAGAGAGCACATTACCATCCAGAAATAATTGAACCAAATTAGACAAATGACATACCGCCTCTGGAATATGTCCCTGCAATTTATTGTTAGTTAGATACAGCCCTTGGAGTAGTTTAAGCTTACCAATCTGAGGAGAAATATTTCCTGTCAAGTTGTTGTCTTCAAAGATTAGGGTAATAAGGCCGGTCATGTTGCCTATACCTGTGGGGATGAGACCGTTGATGTGTGCATGTTTTATTCCAAAGTATTCAATAGTAGATGAAAGATTCCCAATAGAATTGGGCAGAACGCCATTCAACGGATTGGAACCCACTGATAGATATCGCAACATCCTACAGTCCGCCAAAGAATTGAAGAATAACAACTCGTGCTCTTTTGGTTCATTGGTAAGTTGATTAGTATGTAGGAACAGTTCTTGCAACTCACGAAGATTCCCCAAATTAGTAGGAATAGCGCCTGTGAGTAAATTATTGGCTAGCTCCAGTGTCACAAGCTTGGAAGCATTTGTTATGAACAATGGAATTTCCCCTTCCAGCTGATTGTATGTCAAGATAAGCTCCTTAATGTTTGGAAGATGAACACCTGCAGTGGTTGGAATTCTCCCCGAGAGATTATTGGAACTGAAAGCAATTATTTCCAAAGAAGATACATTGAAAATAGCCTCTGGAATTTGACCAATAAGATTAGAATTATTGTCAAACGTTAATTGCCTCAAATTTGATAGCTTCCCTAATTCCGGAGGAATTTGCCCCACTATGCGATTGTTTGAACAATAAAGATATTGCAGAGTGGAAATATTGCCCAATGAAGTGGGAATAGTCCCTTTTATTAAATTATCACCAATTAAGAACATCTCGAGTTTGGATAAACAACCAATATTTCTGGGTATGTCTCCAGTTATGTTGTTGAAAGATATGGACAAAGCTTTGAGCTCTGTGAGTTGGCATATGTTGGAAGGAACACAACCAGAAATTTGGTTGTCAGATATACCTAATAACACTAGATTTGACGCAATAGTCCCTTCATGAAGCAAGAGAGGGCCAGAAAGGCTATTGTTTGCCAGAGATAAATAAACTAGCGATGAGATATTAAACAATGTTGCAGGAATATGACCAGTTAATTGATTGTCGCGCAAGACCAACACTGTAAGTTGACTAAGATTACCGATCTCCTTTGGAATGTTGCCGCTGACTCTATTCCCAAACAAATCGAAGTTCATCAATTTTGTGGCATTCCCAACATAAGGAGGGATCATACCCGTGAGGTTATTGTTGGTGAGATCCAAGACTCTGAGTTCGGGTACATACCATGGCCCTTTCCACATTTCACCACCGAGTTCATTGAAAGCCAATGAAATTACTTGAACTCTCTGGTGTTGAAATAGACTTGTTGGTATACTTCCGTTGAGCTGATTGTTTTGAATATCAATCACTCGCAAGCGAGGCAAGTGGCCAAGTTCGTAAGGGATGCCACCGCGGAAGTTGTTGTTCTCGAGATTGAGAACACTGAGGAAGGACAAATTGGCCAAAGACGTCGAGATTGTGCCTTGAAGTTGCAAATTAGGAAGAGCCAAGGCCACAACCCTTTGCCTTTTTGGAGTGCAAGTGACACCAAACCAAGAGCAAAAAGAAGTATTTTTGGTCCAATTATTGGCCAAAAAATGATTGGGAGTTGTAATAAGATTTTGGAAAGCTAATAGAGCTTGTTGGTCTGTCTCATTTGAGGAAGCAATTGATATAGAAAATTGAATTAGAAAGAGAAGAATCAATAAGAAGATGAGCTTCTCCATACATATGCACTAGACAAGTGATATAGAATGTTCAAGGGAATTAATTTGTGTGTGGGTTATTTCCACTGATCAAAGTTACCTCACTACATATATAGCACCAAAACAAATAAAATGTTGAAAATTATAGACTATAATTTCCAAAATGTGAAAACAGATTCATATTGAGGAGGAAAATAAATGACAAATAGATTAATGTGAAGACAGATTAAAAGGAGGAAAATAAGCAGCTAAAAGAAAAAGACACTTGTTAGGTTGTGTTTCACAAAACGAAATAAAAGTCATAATAGAAAGAATAATTGTTGCTATCAATTTTCATTATATTGTTAAAAGCCAAGTTTGTGTTACACAGCACACATTCACTAATTAGCCAAAATGGGAGAAATTTTAAGGTTTTCTCTCATAGAAAATAAACCGTGACACACACTACACCCGTTGTCATATGTAATTTGACATATACATTTTTTTAATTAGTATTTTTGTTTTCTTTTAATTCCAAAATATATTACATTTAACCAAATTCAAATGAAAAGGGTAATTGTTATGGTATGAACTTGAAAAAGAAGGGCTAGTTTCAAATATATACAATAAAATAATTAATTTACAACAAATATAGTCATGTTTTATTTACATAAAAAAAAATAGCCGAAAATCAGACGGACTATACAATATAGTTTGACAAAAGTCATAGAAACTAAGGGAATTTTTGCATATAGCCACTCAAAAGTAGCTTAATTATGCTCCATAACTATAGTTTGCTAATTACGATTCGTAGCTTCGTGTTTGGGGAGGAGAGAGACGAGCGAGAATGGGAGAGAGAGGAGAGAGGCGAGCGAGATTGAGAGAGTGAAGAGAGAGATGAGCGAGAGAGGGCAATAATTTGTACAATTCACACCTCGTTGTATAATTCGTGGGCACGTTTGTATAATTCGTGTGTACTTGTATAATTGAGTAATACAAATACTCAATTATACAAATATGATAAAAACTCAAAATAAGGAATTTATACAAATACAAACATCTGAAAAACAATTATACAAATTATATTATACAAATTACATTCTACAAATTATATTATATAAAATTCAAAAATTACACATTTATACAAACTTTAAAAAGTTATACAAAATAATGTATTTGGTGATAAAAGTAAAAAACCAAAGGAACTCACTGTCATAGACAAATACAAACCATCGTATACAAATACAAATCAAACGAAGAATTGTTAGTTGTGAATTATATAAATGTGGTGAATTATATAAATGTGGTGAATTATACAAACGCGGTGATTTATACAAACTCGAAGTCAACCCACGTAATTAATGCTTACTGTTAGTCACGAGTGGTAATTATAGCAAACTATAACTATGATGGTTAATTAAGATGTATAAGCTTGCTTAACCGCGTAATTTTCCCTAGAAACTATACACTGAGTATACAATATAGTTTATCTATACATGAGTTATACACTAACTATACATTATGATATACTCAAAGAGTTGAATAAGCTAATCGGGTTGTGCTTCACAAAACGAAATAAAAAGTCATGATAGAAAGAAGAAATGTTGCTATATACCATATCATATATATATATAAAGAGAATCTTAAACCCGCATATGTGGCGCTCTCACAGATCATAATTCTTATTTAAACCTTCTTAATAGTCACAACCTTACAGAATAGTCACAACTCTTTAAAAAAGTGGAAACTCTTCGTAAAAGTCACAACTTTTCACAAAAGTCACATTTATTCACAAAAGTCACATTTTTTCACAAAACTCACAATTTTTCGTCAAAGTCACAACTCTCAGTTTTTCATTCATACCTTTTAAAATCCAACACTTAATTCCAAGGCACCAAAGAAAAAAGAATAAACAAAGAAAATTGATTTCAATTGTAATGCGACATTACTACTCTTGCGCCTCTCAGTCCACAACCCATAACGTTGCTGGAATGGTTGAATTCATAAGATTTGGTTCTTTAGTAAACAAAACTTCTATTTCTGCCACTATTATTTGTAGGTTTTTTCCCCTATAGGAAAGTCGAATGCAACTACATTAATTAAGCTTCTTATGAAGTGAGTTTCTTTCTTCAAAGTTTTCTTCCTGCTGTTTCATGAAGCTTAATCTTTTACTGTAAGTCATAGTGATTCATGGAAATATTGCTATTTTGGTGATTTTTTTGAACTCTATTAAAAATCCTATCAAGGTTGATTGAAAATTGATCTTCTTTTTTGTCCTTTTTTAGAGGCTTTTTCATATACTTTTTGGGAAAATTGCTTGTGGGGTGTGCTATATTTGATAGCACACAACAACAAATATGTGATAACTAATAAGAACCAATAGTGAAGTTTCTTAAAAGAACCAAACAGATTGTTTTCTTGCTTGCCACAGTTAATATATAATTTTGATTGTTTTATCTTACGTACAAATATTTTGTATGCCATTGCACTCTTCCTAGAATATTAGTATAAAGACAATTAGTCCACTTCTTTTATTGCAAGTTGATTAATTTGTCATATTTCTTCCTCTCTTCTTTTTGGGCATAATAAGATATCAAGTTTTCTTGAAACTAACAGATGCCCAAAATACACTATAACAAAAACAACTTTTATCGGCAATAAATATAAACATTAATGAAGAGTGATAGAGCTTTTACCGACATTAATTTATTGTCATTAGATTCAATGTCGTTATAAACTTTAGGGACATTTATAGAAAGTACTAATTGCCTCTGAAAATACAAATTTAGCGGCAATTAAGCTATTAAATCATTTTTGTTGTAGTGATAACTCTTTCTTTTGGTTTCTTTCAATTAAATTTGTACGAATTGTAAACATGGATACAGCCCGACAGACTATCTTTTTAAAAAAATATGTTAAGCAACATCTCTTTTTCTTCTTGATTGTTAGGAAAGTAAGGTCGTCTGTATTATTATTTGTGGATATTTTTGAGTTCAAGTGCTCACAAAATTATGCTGTGAGATTTTAATATGTTATATATCAAAATTTTGATTTAGAATATCCAGTTGTGAACAGTTCCATTCAAAGGCCACATACTGCTTGGTTGATCATTGCATCAATTCTTTGTAACTGCATATTATAACCATAGCAATAACTATGGTTCAATTCCAAATAAGTTGGGGCCGGTGATATGAAACATAAGCAATAGTAATGACTATTCTGAGACAATGAGGAAAAAGTTTTATGATATTAACAATTTTAGGATCATTTTTGACATATACATGATACGACATACTATAATAAAAAAAGAGCTTGATAGAGGTTCATAAGAAAGGAGTCGAAGGTCCTCCATTTGAATTTAGTTAATTATGTTCTTGTATGAACATAATGTTCCACTTTACTTAGGAGTGATTTTGTTCGAGGCTTTTTGGTCTCTTCTTTAACGGCTAATGTTGTTCTTTATAACTTCCTGAAATTTAGAAAATTTCATTACTTCTAACCATCAAGTAACAAGTAACAAATAACTAGTAACGGCGGAAGTCTGGGTTAAAAGCCTAGTTTATCCTTTTCCATCGGAGGACCGGACTAGTGATGCAACAACAATCAAGTAATAGATAACTAGTAAGAGTTTCACTATGTCTATTTTCCTCAATGTGATTTAATTATATTTGTTATTTCAACTCCAGAAATTGCATGTGTAAACAACATTTAGACCATATTGCTTTTGGTTTTGTCAGTCATTTTCCCTTATTAGAAAATCGCCAGATAATTTTAAATACTCATTCACCAATGTTTCATATTTCGTGGATCGGATTTCATTTATCAATCTCTACCCTAACAAGTTCCTTAAATATGTTCCCTACAACTTTTTCATATCGTTATGTGTATGTGTCATTCAGACACAACGTAAAAAGTTCATATCAAAAAGCTAGGGAAAAAGGTCTGAAATATATCCGAACTTTGGAAAGGACCTTTTACCCCTCTGCAATATTTAATAGTGTATTTTAAAGGTATATATGTGTCCACATGGACATCATAAATATTGCATCATTATAAATAGTAATGTGTTCATGTGGACACATATATACCTTTAAAATACACTATTAAATAGTGCAAAGGGGTAAAAGATCCTCCATAAAGTTTGATATCGTAACAGCAATTTCGACCAAAGTTAAAGTATTTTTCAGACCCTTTTTCCAACCATTAAGTACTCTGCTATCAATCACGATGGTTTGAATATGAATCACTCGCAAGCGAGGCATGTGGACAATGCCATAGAGAACACTGAGGAAAGACAGATTGGCCAAAGACGGGGTAATTGTGCCTTGAAGTTGCAACAAGGCCATAACCCTTTTACTTTTTGGAGTGCAAGTGACACCAAATCAAGAGCAAAAAGAAGTATTTTGGTCCAACTATTGGCCAAAAAATGACTAGGACTTGTAATAAGATTTTGGAAAGCTAGTAGGACTTATATATATATATATATATATTAGATGTAATTGAACGAAGAAACTAAAAAAATCATCAATATCCTTTTAATAATATCAATTTAATAGAATTCATGAAATTTCTTTTCTATTTTTTCTATTTTATTTTAGAGAGATAGAAACTAAACTTATTTGATTTATTTGTCATTTATTCTTTTACAAATGATGACTAACCTAGTAAATTGAACTACATGAACGAAAAAAATTGACGATGTCTTTTATTTATCTTCTGAATATGCATTATAATTTAATAATGCTATACTTACACACTTTTAGAAAATCTTGATGATTTTCCTAGTAACGTATATTTGAGTGGATACTAATTTAAAATTTTTAAAAGGTGCAAAATAAAGTAAAACCATTACCAAATAAAAGTATAAAAAGCACAAGAAATTTTAAGAATGTTCAATAGAGTAAAATAAATGTAGGAAGAAATGCTTAATGCAGTATAATAAGGTAAGTTTAATTTAGCGAATTAAAGTAAATATTTTTCTTCTTCGACTCACTTCCTTTTTCATCATTTATATTTCACGTGTTTTAGGAATTAAATTATGTAAAACAACTGATCCACTAATTTTTTTTTAAAGTAGTTTTGTTCTCACTATCTTTGATTAGTTTGGTGTTTATTTTTATCAACCAATGAAACATCTATGGTTGCTTGTACAAAGAGTATGCCAAGGATTACTATGCTCATCGCGCACTTACATTACCACTTTAGCTTTTTCTTTAAACTTCAAACCCCCTTAACAAAATTTCTGAGTCCACCACTAATTGTCATATGAATACTTTTTGATAAGTCAATTGATTTGGTAATGATAAATTAAGGGATATTCAAGTTCATTATCATACAGTAATTGTCATATGAATACTTTTTGATAAGTTAATTGATTTGGTAATGATGAATCGAGGGATATTCAAGTTCATTATCATACACTAATTGTCATATGAATACTTTTTGATAAGTCAATTGATTTGGTAATGATGAATTGAGGGATATTCAAGTTCATTATCATATAAACACCCACTTTACTGATGAGATAACTTGTGAGGTTACATGGTATTTATTGAATTAAAAATTATTTTTTTCTAATTTTATAAATTTGTTTACAAAAAGAGTAATCATGCATATGATAAATGATATAAATGCATCACTTTCCATTTCACCTATAAATTCGAAAAAAATTATTGTGGGCGAGGTACAAGTAATGTTAGTTGTATAAGGCTTATTTGGCTGCCATAAAAGTATATGGGACCCACGTTTCACTTCCTTTTATTTTCTTTTGTATCCATCTGTAACCTTTTTTTCTACTTTTTCTTTCTCCTCACAACTCTTTTTTCCATTTTTTTTTGTAAGGGTTAATTCTTGACATAATTTTATTTTTATATGATATTTATTATTTGATTTTTTATTTTGCATCCCATAACTGCATTAAAATTCGACAATTTTAAATTTGCATTATATAAGACTTTGTTCAAAGAGACCAAGAAATTTTCATACTCAAAATTTGAACTAGAAACCTCTAGTAAAGCGAGAAGCAACATCATCTTCTGCCCCATCATTTATTTGAGGAAAAACAAAAATTGACGGTCAAAAAATTTAAATAATTTAAATTTTTTGAATGTGTTTTAAGAAAGTAGTTGAGTTATAATTACACACATATATATAATAAGTTGAGTATGAAAATTTCTTGATAGACAAAATATCTCTCCGAACAAAACCTACACAAAGCAAATATAAAATAATCAAATTTTAATATAAATATCAAATACAAAATTAAAAAAAAAAAACAAAAAACAAATATTGTACAAAAATAAAATTATTATATTAAGAGTTAACAAGTAAAAAAACAATGCAAGAAACAGTGGGGATGTAGAAGAAAACGTAGAAAAACGGTTAAAATGGATGAGAAAAGGAAATGAAAGACGTGGAATGGAGGTCCTATGTATATTTGGTAGCCAAATAAGCTCGACTAATTTAATAGTCCCTCCGTTTCAAATAAAAAATAATCTTCTTTTCCTTATTAATTTTTTTTACAAAAATTGGTTTTTCTTTTATGACAACACTTTCTACAACAAGCTTAACACCACAACAAGATTAAAGGGAATTTTAACGAAGGGAGTAGTGTATCACATCTAAATTTGCATATTTGAGAACCCCAAGTGTCGTAAAAAATCTCAAGATGATGCTTATGAAATTACCTCATTTACTTAATGGCTCGAAGTGAATAAATTCTTTTCAATTAACATTTTAACCAACTTTTGTCAAACTAATCTAAATCATAAAATAAGTTTGAATTTTAATTTTTAGAAAGAAAAAAAAAAATAACAAATGGAGAATGAAGAAAAGAAAAAAAAAAAAGATGTAGACGAGCAACAATCGAATCGTTAACCGGAAAAAATAACGATCGAAACGATATCTCGCCAATATCACTTTGCCTCCTGTAATTTCATATAAAATGATGAAACACACCAGAAAAATTGTTCATCATTCGATCAGAAGGAGGCATCAAACATATATACAAAGATATTATTTCTATTTAGCGAAGATAGAAAAACTGATTTCATATAATTATTTTGAGAAAAAAAAAATACAAAATAGGTTAAATTTAGATTCTGTATAAGATTAGAGAACAGAAGCTGCCTTTAGATACCTGAGAACTACCATCTGCTCAAGAGAAGAGTGACTTTTACAGAAGCTATTAAGGCCATTTATATAGATGGCCAAACCCTAGAAAAACCTTCAGAAATGGGCCTGATTTAGGCCCAGTTAGGGCTTTATGGGCTTTGGATAAGTGAGTTTATAAGTTTAGCCCAATTTAAAATCAGCCTAAAACAGGAACATAAGAGCAAATAACTCCTCAACTGGCCCAATTGACCCCCTGTAGCCCAATTACCCACCCCCAATCTCTGCCGGAAAAGTGGAAGAAACGCCATATCTCCTCCGTCGGAGTTTTACATCATTTTGCTCTCTCAAATTTTCTGATTCAGTTGAACTCAAAAGTATTATTATTCTACATTGAATTCCTCCGGTACGCTTTAGCGATTTTTTTCTATGTCCTGATCTTGTCACAAACTTAATTGTATCCCCTGGAATTAGTCTGAAGCAGGGGCGGATTTAGCAAGGGCTATGGGGTGTCGCTTGACAGTTGACACTGATTCGTTGGAAAATTTTACGAAATATGTACCGTGTGAGAAGGGAAAAAACAGATATATCGTTATATATTATAAACTAGTAAACTTAGCCGTGCTATGCGCGGTGTGAAAAAATTATTAAATTTATGATTTTTTATAAAATTAAATTATTAAAAATGTTTTAAAGGTTCTTTTCGAACTTCAAATCCAAATAAATAAGACAAAAAAATTCTTACACTTGAATTTGTAATTTTGATTTTTTTAAAAAAACATTTTTTGTAATTTTGATTTGATTCTTAAAATATTGATTTTATTTGAAAGAAAAGAATAAGCAAAAAGACTCTTTAAAATTTATGACTTTATTATTCATTTGAATGCATTTTTTATAGGGTTATGACGTGTAAATGAAGGAAAATATACATTTACAGTAGATAAATAAAATAAAGATTTGTAAGGATTAACTTAAAGTTTGCTTCCACTAAAATCATGTTATTTTTTCTAATATAAATGCATAAAATGTAGAACTAAATGAAAATTAATATAAAAATAATTGATCTATCAAGAAAAAATGAGATTATTAGAATTTTCAGTCTAGCCTCCTACATCTTTTGCTTTATAATATTTACCTTTCAAAATTTATAATTTTACATTTATCTTTCTTATTTTAATTATTTTAACACTTCTTTTGACCTAGTTAATATATATATATAAATATAAATATAAATATAAATATAAATTATTATTATCCCATTTATTTGTTTAGATAAATCTAACTCAAAAATCTCGATTAAAGAATCTTCTAAGTAGCATCACACATATAAATAGAATTTCCACTCTAGCCTCTTAGATATTTCAATGAAATATTTGATGCAGTGAATAAATGAACAATCTCTAATCTCCATACGAAAAGTATTATTACAACCCTTTTTAGGAAGTGATCTAATTTCAACCTATTACATTAGGTGGTTTTATTGTGGGAAGGAAATAATGCTTCCAATTGTTCATCACTTTTTTTCTTTTGCTAACCATCAAAGACAAAATTATTAGACTATTTACCATAATAATGCATTTAAATTTTTTGAATGGCCTTAATAAATTATACTCGCCGAATTTTGAGAAAAATGTGAGTTATGGAGATATTTTTTAAAAATAATATAATTGCAAAAAGAGTCAAGAAAAGGATGGGGAAAAAAGTTTGATCATAGCAAGGTGTCACATTACTTTATTTATACATAGCTTTATTATATATAGAGAGATTATACAAATATTAATGTTCAATTTACATATCTTTTGTGATTCTGACATTTTTTATGATTTTTTTTAAAAAGCATTATATGAAAAAAAAAATATTTCAACTTAAATACATAATGACTTAATTAAATAATGTATGTGAATGTAATTATGAAAAAACAGAAAGAGAAAAAAAATTATAAAGAAGAAAAGAACATGATGTAATATTTTGGGAATGTAAATTTGATATATAGCCGTCTTTGTGTATTTTATTTTTTAGTATTAATTGGCAACATTTATGTTTGATAATGTTGATATGTTTTCTCATTTTGATAGAAAAAAATAAAATAAAATAAGTTATAAAATGAAATTGGAAATAATGAAATGGAAATTCTTTGTTAGCTCTCCTCTTTTTCATTTAATTTAAAATATTTACAAACATAATTACAATGTGTCAACAAACATTTTAATCTCTAATTAAATTGAAAAATTAATGTATATTAATGACTATGCATTTTATTTTTCTTTCATGCTCATTTGCTATCACTTATCTCCCCTCAAATTTATTTTTCTTTCATGCTCATTTGCTATCACTTATCTCCCCTCAAATTTATTTTTCGTGTGCCATCATAATGCCATTGTATGTTATCACAAATTTTTTGTTTTCTCTCTATATATACAGTAAAGGAGATTCCCAAGTTGTTCTCAAGAGTCAAATTAGTTTAAACATATTTTTCCATATTGATAATAATTAGTAAATAGAAATTATTTCAATAAAATTAAAATAAATGAGATAAGGTAATATCATAAATCACAAAAACAAGAGAGTATTATGATGAGACAAACATGAACAAAGATCTTTGAAATTATTCAAAGAAAAGCATAAAAAAAAAAAGAGAATAAATAAGTACACACTCATTGTTAGCTACGGACCTCTCCCTTAGAACAACCTGCTAAAGTAAAAATAACAAAACAAAATCTAAATTTAAGAAATATGAAATTAGGAGTATAAACAAATTGCACAATACAAGTACAGAGAAAAAAGGTATAACCATCTAGAAACGAAAAGATAACCCAGTTAAGAATAAAAATCCACAATTATATTGAGATCTTTATTTTTCACTTACCTTAAACTTTATATAGCAATATATAAAAAAAATTCCACCAACAATGTGTATCCTGCATTAACAAAAAAAAGAACAAATCAACAACCAAAAGAAAAAAAATAATAATTTTGATACTACATATAAAAAAGTAAAAATGAGATTATGTAGAATGATATATTTTCATCCGTTGATATATAAGTAAGAAAAAGAAGGATGTCCTTTGGACTTTCATCATTGGAAGGTGAAGGGGTGAGTTAATTGACAGTTACTTATTTTTTTATTCAATAGTTACTTAATTTTTTTAATGACTTTAAAGGTTGTTAAAATTTAATTTAAATAAAATAAATAGAGAGATGAGAGAGAAAAAGCCATAAAATCACAAAAAAAAATAAAATGTTATTTCTGATCTATGAAGTGTGCCACATCAGCGGCCTTATGTTCCTGCTTTATAAGTAAAAATAAAAGAGCAAAATCTAAATTTAAGAAATATGAAATTAGGAGTATAAACAAATTACACAGTACAAGTACAAAGAACAAAGGTGTAACCATCTAGAAACGAAAAGATAACCTAGTTAAGAATAAAAATCCACAATTATATTGAGATCTTTATTTTTCACTTACCTTAAACTTTATATAGCAATATATAGATTTTTTTCCACCAACAATGTGTATGCTGCGTTAACAAAAAAAAAAGAATAAATCAGCAACCAAAAGAAGAAAAAATATTTTTAATACTACATATAAAAAAGTAAAAATGAGATTATGTAGAATGATATATTTTCATCCATTGATATATAAGTAAGAAAAGGAAGGATGTCCTTTGGACTTTCATCATTGGAAGGTGAAGGGTGAGTTAATTGGCAGTTACTTATTTTTTTAATTCAATAGTTATTTAATTTTTTTAATGACTTTAAAGGTTGTTAAAGATTTAATTTAAATAAAATAAAGGGCTAACCCATCGGTGGCCCCTTAAACTTGGCACGAAATTTCACTTAGGCAGCTCAAGTGGGTGATGTTCATTTTAGACACTTCATGTAGGGTTTTGCTGTGTCATTTTGACACTCTTTTGCCAATCAACAAAAATATATGAGGTGTGTGTTTACACTCGTGGATGACGTGTAAAGTGGCAAATTAAATGACGACATTTGTCAAAAAACAATTTGTAGATAATAAATTTTGAGTAAAAATATAAAGTAACCAATGACTCAATGACACATGTATTTTTACCCAAATAATTTTTTTAAAACAAATTAAATCAATAAAGTCCCCACATGACCCCCCCCCCCCACCCCCCCACCCCCGCAATTGTCTTCTCCAATAACTCATACCCATTTGCAGAAACACCCGCCACCGCCACCGCCGCCGCCGCCACCTCCTCCAAATATCCCTACTCATTTGCAGAAAAATCATACCCATTTGCAGAAACAAACCCCCCTCCCCCCTCGCGTCTTCTCCAAATACCCCTACTCTTCTTCAAAAAAAATTTCTTTTTTACCCTAATTAGCAAGTTTAAAATTCACCAAAAATTAAACTTACTCCTCTTTAAAATTCACACTATTATACTACTGCTTCTTCACTCCTCAGACACCCAACAAATTTCCAAAAAAATTTCTCCATTAGAGACAGACAAAATTCCTTGTTTCCTTCTTCCCCACTGCCTCTGTAATCTCCATTGTCAGCTTTCCTAATAAACCAATGCAACTCTCATTTGTCACTTTTCTATATCCCTGAAACCCAACTCAAAAATTCCCAATTCTTTCGTTATTTTCTTTCTTTTCTTCAATTCTTGTTCTGTAATTCAGGAGTGAACCATTTGATCTTTCTATACTTTTTTGTGATTCCCTTTTGGACGTACTGTAGTGGGGTTTTCGAGATGTTTGATCTAAATTTCTAAAATAGTTTCCATCATTATTCATCATTTTACTTTATCTATTTTTATTCACCATGTTGGATATTTAAGTTTGCAAAAATGGTGGCTGAAAATGGGAAAGAAGAAGAAAAAAATAATTAAAAAATCGACTAAATAGGTTTTCACGCGCGCTCAATAAGTGTATTGCACTCACTATGCCATGTAAGCAAAAAGTGTCAAAATGACACAGCGAAACCCTACATGAGGTGTCTAAAATGAACATCATCCACTTGAGGTGCCTAAGTGAAATTTCGTGCCAAATTTAAGGGGCCACCGATGGGTTAGCCCTAAAATAAATAGAGATGAGAGAGAAAAAGCCAAAAAATCACAATAAATAAATAAATGTTATTCCTGATCTATGAAGTGTGCCACATCAGTGGCCTTATGTTCCTGCTTTATATTAATATATAGATGTGACACTCCATCAATCAAAGTTGTATGTAGCCCAACTTGGTTGTGACTTGAAATTTGCAAGTGAGGTCGCGGGTTCAAACCTGTATGGCCTCATTTTTTGTGTTCTTTTCATTTGCCTTCTTTCTCACATGGTACTATTTTGAATACATTTTATTAAAAAAAGGAAATCATCGAAAGTTATTATTTTTTTTAATAAAAAGGTATAGTAATATTATATTGTTTATTTACTTTTTCATTTTAAAATGTGACACTGCTTACGAAAATTTATGCGTACGCCACTGGTCTGAAGTGTGTCCAGGCTAGCCCGGACACACGGTTATAAAAAATATATTTTTTTTTTTAGAATTTGGTATCAAAGTTGAGGAATTTTATTGTTTGAACATTTGGTTGAGATTGAATTTGCTGTAATGTATGACTTGTTGCTTCCTCTTTGGCCTTTAGTCATTGGATATCTTGTTAGAATGAAAAGCTTTATCAACTTGTTATAAAACTATTGAGAATACAACACAATGAAAAATTCAATACTAATTAATCGGGGTTAAACTAGTTACTTCTTGTTGATATTGTTGTTCCGTGTTTGACGTTGATGTTGTAGATATTTTGGAGAACTTTTGTAATTCGTTCATTGATATAGTGGAGCTTTTGGTCTCGTAGTTCTTACTCCACACTGAAGAGGTTTTCCATGTAAATTTAGTGTCACGGGTGGTTGAATTTATTTTGGTCTTGCTATATTAATTTTGTTGCTGATTATAGCTGTTGCCTGGACCTATTTAAGCTTGTGTTTGAGGTATCTGAACGTAGACACGATTTACAGAAGCTACTAGAAGAGAAGAAAGAAGAATTCCATTTATGAGCTCAAGAGGCTAACTTGTACAATGACATGAACATGTATTTATAGTTGTTTATGTAACTAACTATTGAAAGAATTAGTTATAACAACTTTTAAGAGAAAAGACTATACTGCCCTTAATCATCCTAACCACCTTTTAACTACTTAACAACCAACTACTCTAATGAAGTCTCATTACTCCCCTTCAAGCTAGGAGGGGCAAAAATGTTCAACACTCCTAGCTTGGATAGCAAATACTCATGTTGACTTCTAGACATCCCCTTTGTCAAAATATTTGTTGGTTGTTCTTGTGTTGGTATATAATTCACTTTGATTGAACCTTGTTGTATCTTTTCCCTTATGAAGTGACAATCTATTTCTATATGCTTTGTCCTCTCATGATAGACTGGATTTGCAGCTATTTATATTGCTGCTTTACTGTCACTGTATACTTGTATTGGCAACTGCACTTCAATTCCTACTTCCTTTAACATCCCAAGTAACCCTACTAATTCTGATACAGTCGATGCAAGACTTCTGTACTCAGCTTTAGCTGAACTTTTGGAGACTGTGGTTTGTTTCTTTGCTTTCCATGACACTAAAGAGTTGCATATCTTTGATCATGTAGCCTGTAACAGACCTCCTGGTAAGTGGACAAGAGGCCCAGTCTGCATCACAACATGCAGTAACCAATTCATTTGAAGAACTAGTCAATAGCAGACCCTGTCCAGGCTGTTTCTTGAGATATCTCACCACTCTTAAAGCTGCATCCATATGTGACTTCTTCGGCTACTGTAGGAACTGACTTAGAGTCTGAGTGCTAAGTGATATATCTGGTCTTGTCATATTAAGATACAATAATTTCCCAATTAGCTTTTGATATGATGTTGGATCCACCAGCTGATCTTCAGAATTCTTCTTGTCCCTTATCTGCTCATCATACTGTTTTGATGTTAGCTTGATATTAACATCAATGGGAGTTTCTGCAGGCTTTGCTGCTGACATTACTGCTTCAGCTATAAGCTCCAAGATATACTTTCTTTGATGCATAAGTATGCCTTGTTCTGTCCTAGTGAACTCAATGCCCAGAAAATACTTTAGTTCACCTAGATCCTTCATTTTGAAACACTTCTGTAAGGCTTGCTTTGTCTCTTCAATCAATTTCAGACTGCTTCCAGTAACCAACATATCATCTACATACACAAGTACAATGACTATACCAGCCTCTGAATCTTGAATAAACAAAGAATAGTCATACTGATTCTGTCTGAATTTGAGAGCAATAAGAGCTTCAGTCAGCTTGTGATTCCATTGTCTTGGTGCTTGTTTGAGACCATAAAGGGACTTAGTCAGTCTACAAACCTTCTCCCCTTGACTGAAAAAACCCTGAGGGAGCTGCATATAAATTTCATCTTCTAAATCGCCTTGAAGAAAAGCATTAAAGACATCCATCTGATGAATATGTCATTTTCGAGATGCTGCAAGAGAGACTATAGATCTCACCGTGACCATCTTAACCACAGGTGAGAAAGTCTCCTTGTAATCTATGCCTTCTTGTTGATTGTAGCCTT
Source organism: Solanum verrucosum (assembly GCF_900185275.1). Classification (NCBI taxonomy): domain Eukaryota; kingdom Viridiplantae; phylum Streptophyta; class Magnoliopsida; order Solanales; family Solanaceae; genus Solanum; species Solanum verrucosum. The sequence goes on from NW_026019988.1 coordinate 2,946,005, forward strand.
TAGCCACCAACCTTGCCTTGAACCTCTCAATTTCACCAGTAGCCTTATACTTAATCTTATATACCCATCTGCAACCTATAGGTTTCTTTCCTTGGGGAAGATCAGTAACCACCCATGTATTGTTGCTTACTAATGCCTGAATTTCCAACTGCATAGCATCTATCCACCTTTGATCTGACACAGCTTCAGAATATGTACTAGGTTTCTTCAGTGAGGAAGAAGCAACAATATAACACTGATAAGAGGAGGAGAGATGGTTATAGCTCACATAATTTCCCGTAGGATACTTCACTGTCTTTTATGTAACAAAATATGTCAGCCAAGCAGGAGACTGCTTAGTTCTAGTGGACCTTTTGATCTCAGGTGATACAACAACCAGTTGACCCTCTTGACTAGAATCCATAAGAGTGTCAGTATCGAAGAAGAACTACCTGAGCTTGGTTCTGCTAAAGGATCACAAACTGCAGTCAAGTTATCATCTGAATTCTCAGGCATATGCTGGACATGTTCTGGATCTCCAAATTGTTCAAGCTCCTGATTTGCAAGGTCAGGTTCAGGACCTTCATGCTCAGGATTATAAGATACATAAGCTGGCTGAGACAACTTTTGAAAATTGACAACTGAACTGTCTTGGAATATATCTATGAATAACTGGTGTCTTCCAGAATGTTTATCATATACAAAGGGAAACATGTCCTCCCTAAACATGACTTCTCTGCTTACAAAAAAAACTTTGGTGGTAATATCCAGAAGAATGTACCCTTTATGTGTTACTGAATACCCCATATGAATAGCAGACCTGGCTCTAGGCATTAGTTTATCATGTTCAGTAAGACTTTTGGCAAACCATAAATAACCAATAGTCTTAAAATGAGACAGTAATGGTTTGCTACCATATAATCTCTCATAGGGAGTTTGAAAATCAAGTACACTGCTAGGAAGTCTATCGATAATGTAGGCTGCTGCTAATACACAATGCCCCCAGTACTTGATAGGAATTTTTTCTTGAAATCTGAGTGCTCTTGTAACTTCAAGGAGATGCCTGTGTTTTCTTTCAGCCACCCTATTCTGCTGGGGTGTATATGGACAAGATCTCTGATGTATAATACCTAACTTTTGAAACATGCTTGCACAAGTAGAGTTTACAAACTCAGTGCCATTATCAGACCGTATTTTCTTAACAGTCTTGGCAAATTGATTATGAACATATTGCACAAACATTTGTAAGGAAACACAAACATCATATTTATGTTTAAGAAGAAACAACCAAGTCATTCTTAAGAAGTCATCCACTATAGTAAAAAAATACTTGTTTCTATCAAAAGTAGTTGTATTATATGGACCCCAAAGGTCTACATGAATCAACTCAAAACAGTCACAACTCTTGATACTGCTAGTAGTAAAACTAAGTCTAGTTTGCTTGGCATAAGGACAAACTAAACACTTAGACACCTTACACTGACTTTCTTTATTCATAGAAAACATTCTAGCAAGGACACCAGAAGAGACATGTCCTAGCCTTTGATGCCACAACTCCATATCTGTAGAAACTTGAGACACACTTAAAGCTATATCCCTTTGATTACTGACATGCTTGTGAGTATACAGACAACCTGTTTCTTCACCAATTTGCTTCACCTTTCCACTGTAAAGATCCTAGAAAACACAGCATAACTGAGCAGTCTAACTCCTTTGTTAATTTGCTGACAGACATCAAATTGTACTGGAAGTCGGGTAGATACAACACATTGGAAATAATACCATTATCTCCTAATGCACATGAGCCTACATGTGTCACATGAGTACTATATCAATTAGGTAAGTGTTGACACCTAATTTTGACCCTCCCCGGTGATAATTAATTTCGAGCTTCTTAATTTTCAAACGATTTAAAGTAATCAATTTTAGAAATTTTGAAAAAAATAAAAATAAATATATATATATGTAATAGAATAGTTTGCAAGTTATTTCAAATAGTTTGTCACTTGTTATAATTTTTAAATAATAATATGTCTTTTATATAATTATGTATATAATTAGTGTATTTCATAAATATTAGAAAATCGTCTCAAAAAGATTTTAGTTTTACTTAAATATTTGGTTAATTAGTTTAGTTATATAATGGTTTATATTTTGAGCTAATTAGTTTATGATTAAGTTAATTGTTTTATTTCGTTAAGACTAAGAAGCTCGTAAATTAATTATATGAATTCGTTCTATTTAAATTTTAACCGAATTTGTCAATCGAGCTCATCCGGTTAAATTCCAAATCCCAATCGGCCACAATTGAACTCGATGGGGCCGTATCTTAATTTGGAATATAGCATTTTATTTATGAAAGCAATCATTTGCCTTTCAATTCTTTAAAAGGGCCAAAAATTGGGCCATTTTTCCTCACATCAGCAGCCCTCCCAAACCAATTTTCAGCTTCTCCAATTCACAGCCCACTTCGATTCCCCTTTTAATCAAGCCCACTTTAATACTCCTAAACCCACCTTACCCGGCCCACTTTCTATTCATAAAAGATCCCAGATCCTTCACGATAGCAGCAGTGAAAACCGAGGAACAACACGACAAATATAACGGCTACTGTTATACCCCATTTTAACTCGAGGTCAAAACGTGTACAACGTATTGGTGATTTCCAAATTAATTAACTTAAGAAGTCGTCACCTAATTATTTTAAGGTAAATTAGGATACCTAAATTATTAACTAAGTAATACTAAAATTGACTTCAATTAAGGTCTACTAACTTATATGATTCTAGGTAAGAGTTCTAATTGATCCTAAAGGGAAGGGGTAAGGCATCCTTTAAGATTAGTTTTAAAACTATTAACCGGCCAAACTTAGGTTAATTAAAGAAAAAATAAAATAACCATTAAAAGCTAAGAAAAAACTAGTATTAATTAAATCATGGCAAAGTAACCTAAAAAAGATTAAAGTATAAAAACCTTAAAATATACTAACTTCATATAGAAAGATCTAAAAGAATGAAATGAAACAACCATTAATTTAAACTTGATTTTTTAGCGAGAAAAAAGGAGTTTGAATGAAATATGCACAATTTGTTATCTTCAAAATAGCTGGCCAAGTCAAATGCTTTTTGTTTAAGAAAGAAAATCTTTTTTATGAAATTGAATTAACAAGGAAATCTTGAAGCTAAAGATAATGAAATATATTTTGCCTTGATAAAAAAAATAAAAGTTTTTATCCAATTGAAAGTCTTTTATCTTCAAATTCGCCTACTCATAATTCCCAAAAAGAGTTGTGTTTTAAAACTCTAGACATATCAACATTTTATAAAGTTAACATTTTAAAAATATAAACAAAGACATACAAACCGGCCCTTTTTAAATTCTCAAAATAAATCACTTTAGAGTTCAAATACTTACACTTTTGTTCTTAATTTTAACAAAGGTTTGTGGAAAGTGTTAGAAAAGTTGTGTTTAAGACCTTAGTTTATGAAAAAGTACAGCAACATACATATTCATTAAAAAAGGGTCCAACTTCTTTGCAAAACAAAACTTTCTCAAACTAACAAGCGAGTTAAGCAACAAAAGAACTTAATTTATAGGTCATTGTTCTAAGCCAAATTAATATATTAAGCCCAATATCTAGAGGAGGGGAAGGTGAGCTACTAGGTTTGCTTAAGTTCTTAGTTAATTAGTTTGCATAAGTTCAAATATAAATTGAAACGAAATATAAATATAGGTGCCAAAAGAAGTGTAAAATGTTAGTCAAAGATAACAACATATATGTATGCATAAAAAATATAAAGCTTTGAGATAAGGAGGAAATGCGGGATTTTCTTTTGGAATGAGTGAATCATTCTAGACACGAGCTAAATGCAAGATAGGTCGCTTCTCTAATTTGGATAGAGGTGGAGTCATATTGCAACTCCATATGCGCCCCCGAGTGTACATGTAAATAAAAAGAAAGTAAAGAGGAGATTAGTGAGACGATTCGACTTTAAACGATAGTGAAAATCAAATGTAGAACTAAGCAAAATTATACAATGTATATATTATTACAAACACAAGATATGCAAGCATCAAATAAAATACTCATTAGCTATTGAAGACTTCTGAACCACCTAAAAAAATAGCTAAATCATAAAATATATATATTGAACATAAGCTAAACCTGAAATTCTTCATATTCAACTAGGAAGAAATAATTCATAGCCTTCATAATATCAAACAGGCTTCCATGCATATCTCTAATAGAATATAAAAGAATAAAAATTTACACTCATATAACGTGAACAATGAGGCTACAACCATGGCTCTTTTGATATTGATTTCTTTATATATAGCCAACACATAATATTTTTTTTAAAAAAATAAAAATAAAAGAAGAAACGAAACAAAAAACGGTTATACACTAACAGAGAGTTAAAAGAAGGCTTAAGCTCAAGTTTTACATATAGCTACATGAGGGAAATCATATGCAGTGTGAGATAATGATATGCTAACACTCATCACTTAATTTCTAATTATGCCAAAATAGAAGCTATACCCTTTAGATATACTTTTACATAACAATATACGAGCTGTAATTTTATAATACAAAGACACCAAACGAAAAATTAACTAATAACCAAAACTGATTTCATGTGAAACTAAAATGGAACCATTCTTTCATTCACAACATCTAAAACGTATAACATTTGAATGTCGAATAAGAAGGGTCTAGCAACTGACAACTTTGAAACCAACTAGAAATAGATTAAAACAATAACATCTTTCTCAAGCTTAAGATAAACTAAAAAAAAGCAAAAAAAAGAAAAGTTGTAAAACTTGAAACAAAACAAAATAAACTGATTTCCACATTATAAACTCAACCTAAATAAGAACAAGTCCAAATCTGTACATGTCTCAAAAAAATACAAAATACTCTCCATATAACTTTGATCACAGCCAACTTAAGCAAGAATCATTCTGGGCATATAGATTTCTTAGAATGTATATTTAATCACGATGATAAAACAGAGATAAAAAAAGGGAGTATTACCTGTTGCAGGGCAGTGAACAAGGTGCTTCGATCACAGGTCTACACTCGAACAAAGACGAGCTTGAACACACTCAAAACAAGAAATCTGATAGAGAGCGGAAAGATGAAATGTATTAGAGCAAATATTAATACTTATGAGAGTATCAGCCGCCCCAAAATTCTTCCCGAATGCGAGTATTTATAGGCGATTTAGAGCTAGGGTTGTGTTTTGGGCGGGATTTTTGATTTTTGAATATTTTCATTACTTTGAATCCGAACGTTGACAAATATTGGACGACTTTCTGATCCTTCACGTCATTTGGATGAAGGAACAAGACTTGCTTCAAATGATACTTGAAATGGAGGAGCTTTAACTATGCTTTTGCTATGGGTATTCTAAAATCATGAAAAAGGAAAGAGGAGATGGAGACGTATCTGGTGAAGCATTCTTTGCACGGGAATGGTGCAACCAGCGTCTGTCAAATGGTGAAAGTACTCAAATGTTTGCTGGAAGAGGAAATAGTGACCAGCTGCGCAGCACCAAAGAAAAACCCTAGCTTCTAATCGTATTGGGTTTATTTGGGAGTTGGGGTTTGGGCTACTGAAATTGGGCGAAAATGGGCCATTCAAAGGCTAGATTTCGAACCGAATTTTAAAAGAAAGTGGGTTGATTACTTGGTGTGAATATATTGGGCTTTTTCTTTCTTCTTTTGAATTGTTTTGGACTTCTAACTTAATAACCAATACTTAAAATGTTATAAGATGACAACTAATAATTTACGTGAATAAAAAACATCAATATTACGATTTTACGCTAATATTAATTACGAATGCAAAATATTGATGTGAAATATAATGACGACAAACAACTTTTAAAGAAAAGGTGAAAAAGTGATAATGGTAATTTCGATAATAAATATATAATTTTAGTAGATAAATAAATATAGTAGTAAAAATAGTTGTGAAAAATGATAATTTGATACGTTATTAAATTAGAAGCTCGAAACAATGAAATAGAAGAAAGAAGGGTCAAAATTGGGTGTCAACAGCTACAACGCGAAGAGCCACTCACAGCGAGCAAACGGAAAGCAGTGGCTATATACGTCGAGTTCACGACGTGATTTCAGACGCGTAAGTCAACACGCAAAGGCAGTACGATGCACCTACATTGTCGTCTTCCTCGATGTCGCTTTCAAATTTGTACGAACAGACATGCAGGACAGAACACGCGTTTTACCCCCTTTCCTCTTCCGGAATGGGGTAATTTTTTAGAGAAAGTATGTTTCCCTTAATTGGTGAAAGAAATTGGGTTTTTGAATTTGGATTTGGGCTCTCACTCCTATCCGAATTCTATCATTTTTTCCCCCAAAAACGTGAACCCTAATCTCCTTCTATAAATATTCTTGTTCTTTTTGGTATGGGGGGATTTTTTTTTTGGGCGAAAATACAAAGAACGACTTGAGCAAGGGTAGGCAAAACACATACTAAATATATTAAGAAGGCAGAGAGAATAGTTCAAAAGTTAGTCACAAAATACATACATTCGAAAAAGGGAAAATTAAGTTTTTCGCCTGCTATTCCGATTATGTGGTGAAAATCGTCGTCATTCCCCTGCTCGTTTTCGTCTCATCTCGCTGCACCGAAAAAGGTAACATTTTTATTATTATTTCTCAGTTTCTTTTTCGAATGAGGCGTGTTCTGTTTTGTTTTCTGTCCTAAAGGTCTTTATTTGGAATCAATTTCGTTATCAGCTTGTTACATGTTCTTGATATAGTATTGAATATGGTTGAATATTAGCGAAATACTCTAAATGCGGCTAAGTTTTTTATTTGAGCTCTTGCTTCTCTTATTTGACTCTTCATCTTGCTTGTTTGGTATGGTTTGAGTCCAATTTTTGCTATGTGAGGTTTAGTTTTCAGTCTTATTATCTTCTCTGGAGTTAGCTGTTAAGATTCGAAATGGTTAGTTTAATGTGAAATTTTCTGTCAGACTTTAAAGTACTTTGATTCACTCTTAATTTTGTGTTCTTAACATGAATACGAGACCTCTTTACATGTTTTAAATGGTGTGGTTCATTCGTCTCTCTTATCGACTATTGATTGCCATCCCGCTTAGTTCTTGTTTCGTGGTCTGTTTTAGTTACTTAGGTAAGTTCGATCATGTTGATATAGATCTGGCAATTTTGCTCACATTTTCAATGCCTTAAATTGTTTTAATCTCATAGGTTGATGTTTGACGTGCTCAAATATGAATCGTCGTTTGTTGCCTTGATTAGTCTTGGCCATCCTCTTGGTTTCCTCTTTGATCCATGTTGTCTGTTCGAGTTAAATAGCTTAGGCGGGGAATTCGTAAGTTGACTCTTTGTATTGTTTTGAGTGCAACTTATAGTGAAATGGTATTCCGTCAAATACGTTGCTCCCTAAAAGCTAAGCAGCCTCTTTCGATATTTCAGAATAGTGTTGTTTATTTTGTATTCATCAATTTTGCTTGACCACTTCCTTTTTTTTCTTACTTTGTCTTTTTTTTATTAATTATTTATTTTTATTTTCTTGTTGTTATATGTTTGTCCGACTTATTCTTGGTTTATTAAAGTGAATTTTGTTTGCTCTGGAGAGTATTACTGTTGGCATACCTATCAATTTAAATAATATATGAAGCAGTGAATTACTCCTCACTTCCCTATTTCAGTTTAAACTTGTCACTGTATGAAGTATTTCATAATATCTAGCCTTGTTGGTCTATTTACGTGGTCTCATTTTTAATAGGTAGTATTTGCTAATAGTCGAAAATCTGTTAGATTAATTATCCTATCTATTTGTTCTTGGTGACTGTATTGTTTAACAAATCGTGATTCAAGACCCATCATTTGCAAAACCTTTTGGCTATCCGGAATGAGCGGTAATTAGTCTTTGGTTAAGTGGTTAAGTGTTAATCTGGTTTAAATTCCCAAGTTGTACTTAGTCGTGTTATTCTTTTATAGTGTTAGTCTGATATTGAGTCATTACTTTGTCTAATTATTTTAACTTGATATGTGTTGTGCTAATTTTATTTTACTTTTTTCTCTTTATCCTTTCTTGCATAGAATTTTAATATATGAGTCCTATGGACTCTATTTCATCCTCCTGCATTTCAAGTTGGGGTCCAACCCAATATTTTGTCCCTCATCGAGTCAGCCAACTAGAGGATCGAAGAACAGATTTCCGAAAGTCAACGTACAGGTGTTCGGAAACAAAAGATGCAAGGTTCGGAGCTGATACAGGATTGTATGCACTAGTATACGCCTAGTGTATACGAAGATGGGAAAATGGGCCTACAGGGCCCAAAATTCAAATTTGTATTTTGTTATTTTGGGCCTAAGCTCTTGTCGTTTCATCCCTTATTGTTTGTTAGAATTTAGGACAGGTGCAAGATTGGGCCTAAGGCCCAAAGAAAACTTTATTATTATATTTTCCTCGTTAGTCTAGGACAGGTGCAAAGAACAGGCAAGAATTGGGCCGAAGGCCCAAAAAACGAAAATAGGCCCAAGTGCTGGCCCAGGCGAACATAAACCAGACTTGGGCCTCCAAGTCTCTTCCCCTCCTTATCTTTTTGTGTTTGTTTATTTGCTAATATCCGTTATTAATCTTAAGGTTAAAAAATTCAAATCCCCGAAAGACGCTTATTTTGTTTTAACAACTTTACCAAATCGATCACCTTTAAAAGGACTTAAAGAATTTTTGCAAGGAAAATACCTCACTTAGATGATAGTATTTCAACATTTTTCTTTTTCCCCTTTAAAATAGTTTCGACTACAAAATAGTTCAATTTTGCAAGATGAGTTAAGTTAAAATTATTTTAGCCAAATAATTAATTGTCAGATAACCACATTAGTGGACATTCTAGGTGCTTTTAAAACCTTCCTAGACTGTTAATAAGAACCTCGAACCCTTTTTAAAGTTTTCACTAGAGTTCTGTTTTAGTCTTTTGAAAACAACAGTTTTCTTAATTTTGCTTTAAAATTAAGTGGCGACTCTAAACCAGTCTAAAATACATTTTCCAAATAAAACAGTAAGTACACAACCTTAGGAACCTCTAATTTCGAAACAGTGCCTTTGATAAACATATCTAAATCAGATATCATATGGTTAGTAGCACCAGTATCTACAATCCACACTCTGTTAATATCAGGAACATGTAATAATTTACCTGCAGTGTGAGCAGCAGCAGGTGTAGCATTACAATCCAATGAGGCAATGTCTGTCTTATGCTGAAAACCTTTGAGAATGTGATCATATTGATCCTTTGTGAAAGTGCAACCCTTCAACAACTGCTTCACATCATGTTAAGCTTGACTCAGCAACTTAGAAGAATTGGAAGGACCTGGTACACCATGAGCACTCTGAGAGCTATCAGTTTCTCTTCCCCATCCCGGTACCTGCACATTCGTATTCATACCATAGGAGAAGTGAACCTGATCAGGAGTGCCATCTGATGCAGTACCTTGTGGTTTCCTTTTTGACTTGAAGTCAGGTGGATACCCTACGATCTTGTAGCAATACTCCTTGCTATGACCTTTACACTTACAAAAGTCACAAATCAAGACTGAGTTCCTCTTGAATCTCTGATTTACACCTGAGGTAGATGCAGATTTAGAATACATAGCCACAGAGTCAGCACTAACTGTGTTCATTCCCATGCTATTGCTGTGAGACATCACTGCTTTTTGGCTTTCATCTCCTACTATCATAGCATAAGCATGATTAATAGTAGGTAGAGGATTTAGCATCAGAATCTGACTTCCGGCTTGTTGAAAGGACTCATTTAACCCCATCAAAAACTGATACAACTTCTGCCTATTCATATGAGCCACAAATCCTTTTGATTTATCACAGTTGCAACAAGGTGCAGGCACTAAAAGTTCAGACTCATCCCACAAAGTTTTAAGTCTTGTATAATACTCAGAAACTGAATTAGTACCTTGTTGCAATGTTACAATGTCTTTGTGAAGACTATATGTTCTAGAACCATCTACTCTATCAAATCTCTCTTTCAAGTCATTCCAAACTTGCAAAGCACTCGAAGCAAAAACAACACCACTAAGAAGACTCTTAGAGACTGAGTTCATTAACCAAGACAATGCAATGGCATTTACCCTCTCCCATTGCCCCCACAGTTCTTCATTATAAACTTCCTTCCTACAGGATCCATCTACCAATCCTATTTTATTTCTTCCCAATAGAGCTAGTGTAATAGATCGATTCCACAATGTATAATTCTCAATGCCAAGTAATTGAAAAGAGATAAGGCTAACACCACTCACATCAGTAGAACTAAGAAACAAAGGATGATTGTAATCAATACCTTGAGATGATGAGACTGTATTAGAGGGCAAAGCGAAGAAACCAGAACCAATAATTTCTCCATTGTTGATACCTTGATTTAGTTCTTCAGCTACTCGATCTGGAGACATAGTAATCAAACTTGTTGCGGAATAAGAATCAAACTCAGTTAATAACAGAAATGAACTCCAATCTGCAGATCAACTGAGAATCTGATGAATCTGTGAATTGATAAAGCAACTCTCTGATTCGAATCTGTGAATTGACAAAGCAACTCTCTGATTCTTCAACCTAAAACGCCTATCACAGCTTGTCACTGTGTATGGCTCTGATACCATGAACGTAGACACGATTTACAGAAGCTACTAGAAGAGAAGAAAGAAGAATTCAATTTATGAGCTCAAGAGGCTAACTTGTACAATGACATGAACATGTATTTATAGTTGTTTATGTAACTAACTATTGAAAGAATTAGTTATAACAACTTTTAAGAGAAAAAACTATACTACTCTTAATCATCCTAACCATCTTTTAACTACTTAACAACCAACTACTCTGATGAAGTCTCATTAGTATCCTTTTGGTTAAAATAGAGTGAAAGATTTAAACTTGGGTATTCTTCCGCTGCAATCTTGTCTTGCACCACTTTATTCGTGCTTGTCCCCCCCCCCCCCCCGCGGCCCCCCACACACACAGAGTTACTTGTGTACAGAAAAGTGTGAGATTTAAACAAAATTTCCGCTCTAGATGAATTATTTGGTATTTAAATGAAATAGACTTGAATGGTGCACGTTCTGTTTGCAGGGTGCAGAGTTACATTGTTACTGCATTCTGATCTCTTTCTCTACCATAGTTGCATTCACATATTCACGAATAGCCAAAGGCAAGAAGAACGCACTGGAAAATATGGAACTTCGAGGGTGGAATACCTTCAGGTTAGTCCTCCTTACTCGATATAGTTGATAGAAAGAAGATTGGAATAACAAAACTTTATCTGCTGAAGTTAAGCGAACATTAGTTGTACATGGAATTTGGATAAGCAAAAAACTTGGTTTCGTATTTCAATAATCAATACTTACATTCTTGTTTCAGGAATTGGTAACTCAGTTTCAGAATGCATCTTCTGAAGGTATGCTTAGAGTTCTCTGCAACTTTTTTGGAAAGTCCGAGCAATATAGGTTGTGCTGGTATATTCTTGTTATTACAGAGACAAAAGAGAAGATTGTTGCTAATTTGGCCAACTTTGCATATGATCCTTACAACTTTACCTTCTTGCGTCAAGTTAAGAAACTTCCTAATGAGTATTGTAATCATCGAATTTTCCTGGTTTCTTGCCCAAACATATCTTGTGATGTTAAACAGCTTAATGTAATAGAACTTTTCCTCGACTGTTTAACTGAGCCTAATGAGAAGCTCGTGGAATTTGGGATCGGAGGAATCTGCAATGCGTGTGCTGGTAAGATAAAAGTTTTTTGTAATAAACTGCTCCAAGAATTAGCTCTTCTCCATATCAGTTGATGCATTTGTGACTTGCAGATCCAGCAAATGCTGCTCTTGTCACTCAAAATGATGGTATCCCCCTCATCGTCCAGTGTTTGTCAAGTCCTGTTAGGAGCACTGTAAGCACATTAACAAACATTTTGTGGTTTTGCTAGTTTATTGAGAGCTTTGATCTTCACATGGTAAAATTTGCACATATACATACCGCGGGAACACTTCAGACTAGCTGTTGTAAATTGATTCGTCGAGTAACAATTATCTGTCAATCTTGTTACTAAATTTGAGTAGGGTTAGCTAGGCACAAGCTTATACAATGTACTTATTGTTAATAGTTGGTCTTGTGACTTTCTGCGACTTTAGGCAGCACGCCGAGTAAAATGGTGTTGTTTCCTCATTTCTGGAATTAGTTCTTCAGCAAGACTTGAATCTTTTTAGTATTCTGGTCTAGTCTCGGACTGTTCTTTTTTGTGCTGGTTGTTTTTACTTCCCAAAGTTCAATATTAAGGAGAGGTGATTAGATAGGACAAGACACACCTACAACTTATGGAGAACATGACTCTGATAAGTGTTCGGTTTAGTAGGGTGTGAATGGGAAATAAAAAAGAGAAAATGGAAAGTGGAAGAACCAATGAAAAAGGGGGAACCAATTTTGGAGGGAAAATGAAAAGTCATCATTGCAAAAGTGCAAATGAAAGGTCATTTTTACCATATCGGTAGAAGAAAGGAAATTGTTGTCCTTATATTAGGAAACACTTCTTTTAGTTCTTAAAGGGTTAAGAAGAAGGTACCCCCTCGCGCCGTCGTCGTCGCTCGCTCGGCCTCGGCCTCGGCCTCGGCTTCGGCTTCGGCTTCGGCTTCGGCTTCGAATTTGGATTTGGATTTGGATTTGGCAAATGATAAGGTACCCCCTCGCGCCGTCGTCGTCGCTCGCTCGGCCTCGGCTTCGGCTTCGGATTTGGATTTGGATTTGGCAAATGATGTGATTGATTGATAATATTTTTGGACAAAATTTATTTAATCAATCTTGTTAAATCATTTCCTTTCTCTTATAAATTAATTCAGAATGTTAATTAAATAACAAAATTAATTTGGCGCAACTGAATTTATTTGAAATTCACGTTGTAACGGTAATCCTTCCAAAAAGTCGTTACTTTTCCCAAACGGTATTCCTTCCGAAAAGTCGTTACTTTTCCCAAAGGACACAATGTTCTGGAAAAAAATGGGTCTGAACAGATTTTCTGAACAGACGCGTTCCTTGCTGCAAAATGGCTATAAATAAAAGGTCTTTTTTGTTTTTTCAAACACTGAAATTTTCCCTCTCTGCATACATTTTCTTACATAAATAAAATTGTCGATCGACTAAGTCTGTGTGTGCTCTTGTTGCTGTTCTTGCATTCGCTGAAGTTATTGAAGTTTGAGGTACCGCTACTTCTTTAACAGGTTAATCCGTTTTATCTTGGGAGGAATTAATCTGCAACCTCGGGTACAGTGAGGGGATTAAATTTCTTAAGGAAACACAGTGGTTTCTGTGGACTCGGATTAAAAATCATTCTGTCAATTTCATCTTTTTTCTGTTTCTGTATTTTTTACTAACCTGAATACAGGAGATAACAATAAGGAGATATGGAGGTCAGGATTAGGTTAGAAGATTAGTAGGTAGTCACTCCTGTTGTTTAATTTCCCTCATCAGTGAAAATATTTTCTTTCCTTCGATTTTCATATTGATCGTTGTTGCTACAGGTATTCTTTACGTTCTACTTGTTTTGTTTGATATATGTTTAATTGATAGATAGTGTAACCTCTCTACCTTTTATAAGTAGGATCAAGATTGCATACACCCCCCTCAAACCCCCACTTGTAATGATATGAAGTTCGATTTTTCAGGTAATTTATGCTCTAGGAACTTTGTATTGTCTTTGCAATGCATCAAACAAAGAAGAGATCTTAAAGCCAGAAGTAATCGATGCAATAAAGAGTTATGCTGCTGCAAGTGAAGTTAGTACAACCTTCAGTAATTTGGCCCAGGCTTTCTTAGATAAACATGTTCCCCAAGCTTAATTGAAATAGATGAAAATAAAATTACTGTTGAAAAATCATTACTACTAACATCTTTAAAAGCATGGAATTGTAAAATTATTGGTCAGGTTTAGGGGATTGGAATATAAATATTTTGTTAAACCTATTTTGATAGGCTCTTTCTTAAATCGATAAATGTTGTACTTAGACCTCACTCATAAACTTTTAACTATTATAACATTTATCACAAGAAACTTCACAATGTTTTCTTCCCAATCTCACAAGTGAAACATTTAGCATTTTGACAAAGACAAGTGTCTCACAAATGACAAACAAGAAGCCAACAAATATATATAAGATGATAAACTTGAAATATAACAAAGTCCCACAATCATCTCACATCCAGCACTCTCAAACAAAAGCCAACTCATACCCTAAGAAATCAAATAAATAAAATCCCAAACAAAATACTATACAAAAACGAAAGAAAGTAAAAATACAAAGTAGCTCTTTTTTTTTTAAAACAAAATAAGACATAAACTTTAGTGTCTTTTTTTTTTTCACTTTTGAGGACTGGTTTTCACAACAGTGACAGGACATGTTGCATTTTGCACCACATAGTTACTCACACTTCCAAGTAACACCCTGCAAATATTAAACAGTTACAAATTAACCCCACATAATGTTTTTAAAAAAATTAAAACTTAATAAGTAACATTTCACCCACTCATTTCAGTACAAGTAACATTTACTCTCCCATTTTGAGTTTATTATTTCGTTTATTAACTCAGTTCATTTTGATCATCTAAATTTATACTTTGTGTTTACCTTTTAAGAACTCCTAAGCCTCTGCCTCCAATTACAAGTGAATCAAGTTTGAGACTTTCAGCAGCATCACAAAGTTTCTCTCTTGCATCTCCCCAATACACCTTTGACACCACTGTCACCTGGTTTTTTATCCCACAAATTATTAATTAAACAATACTTATTTTTCTTACTACAAAAGAAAAAGTAAAAAAATCAGGTATTCGATTCATCAAAGAATAAATAAATAAAATATATTTTCTTGACGGTTTAAACTTTCAGATGAAATAAATAAATAATTCAATAAAAATCAAATTTCAATAACAAAGTATGCAAAAAAAAAAATCGAATTCTTTTACTCCAGATTATGAACACATCCGATCAAATCTGTCAAGAACAAGCTTAATTTTTCAGTTATTAATTCGAGCTCCTTAAAATAAAGGGTAAAAATTAAAAAAGACATTTTTGTAAAAAAAAATCAAATGAAAGTTCAAAAGGACACGTGTCGTTAGATTAAATCATCACCAAAGAGTTAGAAGCAAAGAGCAAGAGAAACTACTACTAATATTTTAGTACATCACACTCTTTAATTCTATGTGTGAACGCAAAATAAAATATTTTATGCATCAAATTGTCGAAAGAGCAAAAAGAAGAACAAGAAATAAGAAGAGTAAATTATTATTAATTACCTTTTTGAGTTTGGCAACAGGCTCAAGCATATCAATAACCTCTTTATCAGGATTTAATCCATAATACTTAGACACATTAATCTGTTTAAATTCATCCAAAGGTATCAAAGCTGCATTAAACAAACAAAAAAATCAAAAAAATCATCAATAGATATGTTTAATTAATTAAAATGAACAACATAACCAGTATAATCTCATAAATAAAATCCGAAAAATCTACACAACCTTGTGAAAGTAGAGAGATTGACAAAAATTAATTTAACTACAACAAACAACAACATAGGTGAAATCTGAAAAAGCTGATGTATATACAAGAGAAACTGTTTTTGATAGATCCTCCACTCGAAAATAATTGATTAAAATGAAATAAACAAAAAAAGAAAAAAGACTTACGTGATCCTGTATCTTCAAAGAGTTGTTTACTAGTTGGTTCAACTTTAGAAGAAACAACATGAATAATAATAATTGTATCACCTTCTTCAATTAAATTATCAATTGCCCATTTTAGAGCTATTTTGCTTGTTGCTGAATAATCCATTCCAATTCCTATTATACGTGCTTTCCCCATTTTTTTTATATATAAAAAAAAAAAAAATCTCTCTTTGATTTTTTTTCTCTCTCTGTGTATATATGTTAGTTTTGTGGTGTTTCTGTATTTATATTAATCTGTGGGTTTGGATTTCTAATACGTAATCCAAAAGAGAAGAAGTTCTTGAAGGACCTAGAAGGTGGAAGACCTTTATGTTTCTTAATTAATAATTAAAAAAAGGGAAAAGAGATAATTTTGTCTTTGTTAATTGATTCGATATATGAATTTTACAATTCTGGGGGCATTACTGCTGATTATTTAAGTGATGATACCCTTATTTTTTATAGTCAAACAATTTAAGTTTGAGCGAAATTTATTTATGAAATCTTCAATTTTTTTAAAAATGAAATTGATATATTTATAAATTACATAAAAAGTATTATAAGTAATAATAAATAACAATTTAAAATATTTAAAAGATATATGAAATTTTACGGTAAAAAATAGACTTATTTAAATTTCAAAATTCAAAATGTATCACATAAATTAGGACAAAAAGAGTAATTAAAATGAAATATTTAAGAGAGATAACTGATACTCCTAATTTGTGTAATTAATACTCAGTATATGTACTACAGGTAGTATAAAGACTATAAGAAATGTAATATTTTGATTTTGTTTTTCTTGATTTCTCACTCAAAATTTTACTCCATATTCAAAATTTATTTTAAAACTCGTTAAAAAACTAAGAAAACATTTTTTTTTTTGTATCGAAAGGTTATTCATTAATAAATAAAACTCGTAAATCCAAATTTCTAATTAAATATAACAAATTATATTCATTTCATCATAATCATTCAATAATTATTTTATTATTTTTAAGGCAAGAAACATAATGATTTGAAAAGAAAAAAAAAGTAAGGAATATATACCGTGTTTTTATTATGTCTTTAATGAGATGACAAGGGAATATTGCAAGGTATCTTCTTGATTTAAAAAGAAAAAAAGAAGTTGTCCCAATCTTAATTAATGTCATTTTCATCCTTTTTAAAGTTTTTAATTTCCTTTTTTGTAATTAATATAAACTCCCACAATTTCTAAATTAGTTTTGTGTGATATCAAAAAATAATTAGAGAATTACTTTCTGCTTTTTATGTTCTAAAATAAATATAATGAGTAAATTATTTTGGTTTTCTTGTAAGAATGTAACATATGTATATTTTTTTGTTAACCAAGAAAAGCAAGCTGGTGGATTCTCATCTAAACTTCTAACATACTTATCTGTCTTTTGAATCATAACCTCATAATTTTTTAATTTACTTTCATTCAAGATTTTATATTCGTATTGAAGTTTTGATTAACTTATATTTCTACGATAAAAAGGATGGCAATTATTATTCGGTTTTAAAAAAAAAAGAAAATCACATAACTCAAATTCTTTTAATTAAAAACAAAAAAATATATTTATTCCAATGCAAGGCTCGAGAACATGATTTAACATGGTGCTGTTTGTTTCTCATTCCTCCACGTGTATAAGAACAATACTAAGGGTGTGTTTGACACACTAAATGGAAAATATTTTTAAAAAAATATTTATATAATTTAAACAAATATTATCGGCCACAAAACCAACAAATGTGTAATATTTTTTTAAAAATATTTATATATAATTTAAACAAATATTTTCGAGTAGGCACAAAACCACCAAAAGAGTGGTGGTAGGGATTAGTTGTGTGTTGGAGGGTAAGTATTAGAAGATTCAGAATGGAATGGACACATACGAATTATATTTTTTCCCTATTTCTAATTAGAAAAGTCATATCCTTTATCTTTAAAGAACTGTTTTTCCCAAAAAAAATGATTTTTAAAAATTTTCATTTATCAAACTTAGAACTATTACTTATTTAAATAAAACAATTAAGGTGAAGTAGGGTCAAGAATGACGGATCTTTTTATGATAATAGATTCATTTTACAAGCTCGTTATTATGAATAATTTCTACAAAGGATCAAACATATATATAATATTTAAATTTTCGATGTAAATGCTAACCTAATTGATTCTCATCTTTCAAAAACTACGAATCAATAAAAACATTTGTCGACAAAAAGACCGCCCTAAAATGTGGCTATTAAGAATGCACAAAATCAGATAGCTGAAAAAAATTCAAAAATTGCTCCTTACCAAACGCATCCTAATTCTACATCACATTTAGATACTAATAATAATTCTTGTCTTCATATAAGAGTAAGCTTCTGGAGACAGGATCACTACAAAATAGAAGTGCAAAATTCTCATGTTCCCTCATTTATATTCACAAATTAAGGGCCATAACATATATCTTATATATTTAAAAATAAAAATATATTAAATTATAATGTATATATTATATATACTTCTTTTATTTTAATCATTTTGTTTGGTTTGATTAGGACTTAGGAGGATCAAACTAATTAATATTTGATGTAAATTCAAAGATAGATTCTTCAGTTTTTTGATTTTTTTAAGGGAAAACTAAGCGGTTATGCAAACTTATACTACTTAATTACTCATCATAGCTATAGTTTGCTATAATTATCACTCGCGACTAACATTAACCATTAATTACGTGGGCTGACTTCGAGTTTGTATAATTAGTCATATTTGTATAATTCGCCACATTTGTATAATTCACAACTAACAATTCTTCGTTTGAGTTGTATTTGTATACGATAGTTTGTATTTGTATATGACGATGATTTCCTTTGGTTTTTCAGTTTTGTCATCATATACATTCAATAATTTTGTGTATAACCTTTTAAAGTTTGTATAAACGTGTAGTTTTCGGATTTTTTATAATATCATTTATATAATGTAATTTGTATAATATATTTTGTATAATTGTTTAAAGTTCATATGTTGATGTTTGTATCAATTCTTTATTTCGAGTTTTATCATATATATTTGTATAATTCCACACTTTGTATTACTCAATTATACAAAAACACATGAATTATACAAACGTACCTGTGAATTAATCAAACGAGGTGTGAATTATACAAATTATTGCCCTCTCTCGCTCGCCTCTCTCCTCCCTCTCCCAATCTCGCTCGCTAGAATATACAAATACATATGTATAATATACAATTATCTAACCGATATACATATACAATTCATCTATATCCCACTCTCTACCCTCTCTCCTCCCTCTCCCAGTCTCGCTCGTCACTCTCCTCTTTATAACATGTAGCTACGAATCGTAATTAGCAAACTATAGCTATAGAGCGTAATTAGGCTATTTTTGAGTGACTATATGCGAAAGTTCCTCTTGTTTAAAGGCAAACATTGTTATGAACCAAGTCCAGCCAAATATGGATACCAAGGTCACACAAGTAGTTATTGGGCTGACAAGAGCTATTGGACTGAGAGCAAGCAATAGGTCCAAGCTAATTTGAGATCCAGGTCGAGTAGTGGGTGTGAAAACGGTTTCATTAAATGGGGTAGTGGTCAATGATATAGGGATTAGGCATATTAAAGAAAAACGTTTGTTTCTCGCTTCTTCTTCTAGAGTCTAAGCTTCTCATCTTAACTTTTATCTCTATCTTAGTTACTTGTTATTTTCATATTTCCATGTAATTCAGTAGTTTGGCTATTGCAATTACAATTCTAAAATTGTAATCGCATTTCAATTCTCTTATCAATATAGTGAGCAATTCAGATTTGTTACAAACACCATTGAGAAATTCTAATGGTGTCACTTCTAAATTATAATAAAATAAAAAATGAAAATTTAATTCTTGAGAAAGTTTTTTTTAAAATACTTATGTTGAGCTTTATTGAAGAATAATAGACACACATAGAGACTTCTAGATTAACAAGTTGGATAAAGAAACTTTTAAGACGTTTTTTAAATCAAGTTAAGCATTGTAAACTTGTACAACTAGTTAATTAATCACTTTGTAGCTAGCTAAGTGGTAATTAAAGGCTTTAATTTCACTAGGAGTAAATGTTCAAAAAGATGGTCCCATTTTTTTTTCAAAAAGAAAGGTTCACTTTATCAATATTTCGACTTTCTTTTTTCAAGTTATTGAATTGCGATTGTTCTTAGCATTGATGCTATTCATTTAAATCTTCTGATAGACTTAGCGAGTGAAATAGGTTTGATATTCCTTCCAGGTTTTTTTCGCCTAATCTTCAGTATTGATTTGAGATTTAAATCTTTAGAATCATGTATCTAAAAGAATAACAATTTTTATAGCTATAATTCTTTCTCTTGTAATTATAAATTTTCAGTTACTTTAAATTAGTTGATAATTTAACTTTTTATCGATTCTTTTCGATAAAAGTGCAATATGAGAAATATATCAAAAACAAATAACCAAAATTCATTATTATTATTATTATTATTATTATTATTATTATTATTATTATTATTATTTATGAAAATGGACATGAATATGTGTGGAACATGCATTGAAATAAGAAAAAGTCAATATTTCAACTTCTTATATGATAATCTGAGTCCGAATTCAAAAGGGTAAAGAAAATTGTCAAAAATTTCAAAAGGGCATATCAATTGGAGTATTTTTTTAACCAAAAGGGTAAAATCGCTTCTGACGGAGCGATTTCCTTATGACAAATTTGATCCTGTTACTCCGCTAAAAAACATAAAAATCACTGCTGGGGCAGCGATTTCGTTCAATTTTTTTTTTCTTTTTTCCTTAACAAATTAAGCTGCCCCTGCAGTGTTTTTCTCAAAAAATTAGCTGAACTGTTTGGTACCTGCCTCTATTGCTGCAAAGAGACGAAGATCAAAATGGGTGCTTTTGTTAAGCTATTGGACTTGCTTTTTTTCGTTTACTTCTTGTTAATCGCCATTGTTGCACCACTCTTTGATGCCTAAGTTTCCCTTCCTAAACACATATTTCCTCCTGTGTTGGTTGACCTAAAGAGCTGGTACACTTAGCAATATGGTGATTATTTGGTTTCTGAGAAACCCCATTTCTTTGTTGGCTTATTTGGTTTATGAGAAGCCCCATTTCTTTAAGCCTTGCAAGCGATTTTTTTTTAAAATTTTTTTTAACTTTTTTAAGGAATAGGTTCAATTTTAAAAAGTTTATTTTTGAGAAAAACGCTGCAGGGGCAGCGATGTTAAAAAAAAAATTAACGGTGTCAATTTTGTCAGAAGAAAATCGCTCCGTCAGGAACAACTTTTCCCTTTTGATTAAAAATTAAATTGATGTGCCCTTTTGGAACTTTTAGCAATTTTTTTTGCCCTTTTAGCTCCAGACTCATGATAATCTCATATGATTGAAATGAGTAACCAACATAAAAATCATATTTAGGTCTTGCTCAATTTTCACTAAACCATTATATACATGTGGCAACAAAAGTAACTTAGAAGTAATGTTGAAGATTATATTTTTTCTGAATTATTTAGTAAATGTCCATATGCCACCAACACCTCTCTCTCTCTGGTAAACCTTTGGAATAATTGCTTCAAACTACAATAAGATTTTTCAATATAATAAGTATTATCCTTTATAACAATATTTTATTATAATATAATTATAATATATTTAATAAAACTGTGTAGACCTCCACAATGGGGTGTAAGGGAAGTAACGTATACGCAGATTTTAATTATGTGTAGACCTCCACAATGGGGTGTAAAGGGAGTAAATTATACACAGATTTTACTCCTATTTTGTGGATATTGATTTTGAAGCGACTCAAGTGCAATTTTTTATTATGATAATCATGTTTTTCGTGGAGTCAATCTTTTATATCAATTATGTTATATTTTCTACATAACAATATTTTATGATAATAATAAAAAAAAATATATTAAAAACAAGCGACGTTATTAATAGAGATGCTTAACTGTAAATGTGACCATAGCGATGGAGTAATAAATATTTTCCCAAAGTGAGGTATCTAATTTCTGAACAAAAACACTAGGGATGGCAATGGAGCGGTGCGGGGAGGGGTGGAGCGGGTTGAGCTTAACTCGCAAAATTTTTAATTCGCTTCGTCCCGCATAATTATTTTTTTTCATTTTCAACCCGCCCCACCCCGCCTTGCATAACTTTTTTAATCTTTTCTTTTTCTAGTTAAGTTTGATACTAAAAATAAAATTCATAAAAATAAATTCATTTTTTCATTAAGTTGTATTAATATAATAGGATAGTGACTTAAAAAATTTGTTTTTTAGAGGTCAATTGGAAAACATGTAAGAAATTGTACTATTTTTTGTGAACCATTTTCATTTACTATCTTGAAATTTTAGTAGCTTTATAGAAACTATCTTAATAAATAATGCTCTATTTCTCTTATAACATGTAAAAAGTTAAAATTAAGTTTGAGCCCACATAAAATCACATAAACCCGCAACTCACTCCGCCCCACATTAATTTTTAAAAAAACTCATTTCAACCCGTCCCGCATCCTCCCTGCCCCATTGTCATCTCTAAAAAACACACATTTTTGTGTGAAGTGCACCCCGAGAAAATGATCAACCTATGTGCTAGTAATAGTTAAAGATTGCAATGGAGTAATAAATATTTTTCATTCATTTGATAAAGAAAAAGATCTTGAACTAGGATAATCTCAAAACTATTTTTATGAGATGAAAATTATTCAAGGTCATAAAAGAGATAATCTCATTCCTAGAAAACTTATGTGAAACTCAATATCACTCAAACTAGGCTTGCCAATTGGAGCATGGACAATATGATATATGAAGATTGAATATCAAGTAAACTGAGAAATTGAATGAGTCTTAACTTTGATATCATGATGAAGAAATTAGATTTTGGACATAACTCAACCTTAAATATATCTTATGATATGAGAATTGTTCAAGATCATGAAAAAAAGAATCATCTCACCCCTAAACCCTAAAGAGCCGATGTGGGACTCAACAAAATTACATGGTCGAATTTTGGGAATGCAATCATTTTTAACATAGAGCTTTTTTTTTCAAGTGAAATTTCTCAATGTAGATTAATCTGAATTAGTTGAACTATAATAATACTCGTTTTCAACTTTAACTCAAATACCTTTCTCTTTCAAATTTAACCAAATATTGTCCAAACGCTTACATAATTTGTCGATTTTCGAATATTCTCAAAATAAAGTTTAGTTCAAATATCAATTTTTCTAACAGAAAATTAAGGTCACATTACAAACAGGGGCGGATCTAAGGGTATAGGTAGGGGTGCCACGGCACCCAGTGACCTCAGTTAAAATTTTGTATATATATGTATATATGTATGAAAAATGATATTTATTGTACGTTCCCACTAGAGCTGTCAAAATGGGCTGGCCTAACCCAACCCAACCCAACCCTAACGGGCTAGAGAGTTAAATGGGTTGGGACGGGCTGTCCCTTTTAATTAAAGGGCCGATAAAATAGCAGCCCAACCCAGCCCTAAGCGGGCCACGGGTTGGGACGGGTTGGCCCTTCAACCAAAAAACGGACAACATTTTCCTCTTAAAAAGGATACGAACGTTGATGTCTGATGGACACGGCATCAATACATACATAAATTCATTCATGAATTACACATACTTCAGTGAACATTTACAAAACAAATATATAATAGCCAAGATACAACATTCATAAGATTCATCCGAGCAAAAAAAAATTACATGATCATTATTTTCATAAACAAGACAATAAAGGAGAAGTGAAAAATTAGGCATAAAAACAAAAGCAAAAGAGGTCAAAGATTTATAGTTATAATGGAGTAATGAACTTGGGCTAATAAGAAAATTTAGTGGGCTAATGACCCTAAAATGTAAAAGATATGTAAAAAATATAGTCTTGATTTTATATTGATATTTTAAAAATATTTATTGAAAAAATCTTAACAAGTAAAACACTACTTAAAATATATATAATAAATATTTTTAAAATTCACAGCCCATGGGCTGACCACTGAGGCTTGCGGGTTGGGCCTACGAGGCCAGCGGGCCAAATGAGGTTGGGCTAAAAAGCCTCGTTCCTAAATGGGCAGAAAAAGTTGAGCCCAACCCCATTTAATTCAAGGGTTGGGTTGGGCCGACCTAGCGGGTCAAGCCCATTTTGACAGCTCTAGTTCCCACCCATCAAATATAATTGTAAATGGTGCAATTGGCAAAAGGCGCTATGTCGTACGTGAGGGTTGAGGGTTCAAATCCTCTTGACATCACTGAATATTTTTTTTTTACGTTTTGCTTGTGAGGGGGCTTCAGCTCTTCCTTCCTTTTTTTTGTTCTCTTCTTTATCTTTCTCATTAATGTGTCCAGGGGTTTAGTTTTTTTTAAATGAGTTCATCTTTGTTTGTTAAGTATTACTTATTTATCTTATTAAGAGTAACTATATTTTTCTCTTTCTAAATTATTCTTATTGACTTTCTTTTTCGCTAAGTTTTTTTTTTTAATCAAATTTATGGAGTTCAGGTCTCTCTTTTATTGAGAATTAACAATTTGTACAAAAGGGTCAAATGGGCCCCAATTTTATTTTTTTTCACTAAGTATTAATCTTAAATTCATACGAATGTCATGTGTGAATTCTATATTAGTTAAAGATCAATTTAACGTCTCATAAATATTAATAAGAATATATTTAGAGAATAAGGTATTTTATTCTTTTCTTTTAAAAAAAAAACTACTTCAGCATATCTTTAATAATAGAATATCTTAAAAAAGTAAAACAATATATATTAGAATATCTAAAGGAAAACACTACTGAATATGCATATTTAAGCAATTTGTGTATAAAAATTGAAAAAAAAAAACTAAATAACTCAAAGTATAATCTAAATTGAAGGAACCGACCCGTTTACCCTATATAGACAATATGACACCCACAACCTTCAAATCTTGAATCCGCCTCTGATTACAAACAAGATGAAAGTTTCTTGTACTTGTTGATCTTAATGTTGAGAAGTTGGCAAATCAATTCACTAGCAAGGACAATAATTAATTGCATTACTACCGAACCTAAGAGACCTAAAAGCTGTAATATTTGACATTAACATGTGGAAAATCTAATTACAATATTTGGACCAATTTCAACAGTTAATTGATCAAGTTTTCATCAACTGGATAACTTAATGGAACAATGGATAGTTAAAGTATGAAATTAACAAAAAAAAATCATAATTTTTTATACCATTTACTCTTTATTTACGGCTACTAGGATAACTAAAGTTTTATTTGATAAATTGAGAAAACACATTTTTGAAAGTTGCTGAAGTGGGGAAATGAATGAGATATCAGCTTTAATTAAAATTATTGGGAATTAAAAAATTATTACAACGTAAAAAACGTTCCTCCGTTAATAGCTTTTAACGGCAAAATTTTGAATAATTGGATCCTACCTACCAAGAAATCAAATTAATAGTGACAATCAATCTCAAATATCCCATAAATTCTTGGGTATTTTTAAAGATCAAGATCTCAAATATTTCACAAACTCATGGAATATTCATAAATAGATCAAATTCAAATCATCTTAATTTGAGAAATACGCCACTAATGACCCTCAAATTATCCAAATCATCTTAGTTTGATAAAAAACGCCACTAACGGCCCTCGAATTATGCAGATTAAGTCCAAATCATCCTAGTTTGAGAAATACGCCACTAACGGCGGTCAAATTATGTAGATCAAGTTCAAATCATCCTAAGTCGAGAAATACGCCACAAACGGCCCTCCTCGAATCATGAATAAATATCTTATTAGAGAAGAATCAAGAGAGGAACGAAATTGTACTCGCATTGATTTATCAATAAAATATTCATTTTTTTTATTAAAAAAAAAACAAATACCAATGGTTATTACCATAATTAAAAAGAAAATAGATGTAGCGATACGATGCATTGACGAAATTCCTTATCCTTCAAAACTTGCAAATAAAGAAATTCTTAATCGAAAGCATTCTCGTTTTAATAATCTCACGACAAATCTAGATTAATTGATGAATTCTAAGGTAAATTTGGTGTATACGCTAAAACGTGTCATTCTTAATAATTTCATTCTTTATATTGGTAATTACATTCATATTCATTTAGCGTATACACCAAATTAAGCAAGTTATCTATAAAATTAAGAATTATATATGTATATTTAGCCTTGTTTAAATGATGAAAAATATGTATATGAAAGACATATACTATATATTCATTGGTCTAATGTATATAACGAATAAATTTGGGACATTAGTGAAAGAATAATGAACTTGAAACCTCAATTGAGGTAAATTAATCATTAGTTTTCTAACTTAATTAGTGATATCTACAATTAAGAATTCATAGCCTAATTAGTTAAATATTGTTCATTATCAAGTTAGATTCAAAGTATGTTTCTTAAATATGTGTAATATATTCATAGAATGAGTTCCACGTTGTTTGCTGAGAAATTCTAAAAGAACTTTGAAATTTGTGTTTGATTATATATGTGTTATTTTCTTTAAAAAAAATTTTTTATGAAAATTAATTCTTGCAAAGTTATTTTTTAAGGGGTATTTTTGAGCTATGATAAAATTATTTTTGTATAATCTATAAGTCACAAATTTGAAACATGAAAGTCACTAATCTAAATGGGATCAAAAAGAGCTAAATCCTACTAGAGCAAAATGCTTTATGTTTTGGATGGTTTGTTTTGAAAAAAATTCCAGCAGAGTTTTTCCTTTGTCCAAAAATTGTCTAAATGTCGTCTTTTCAAATTTTAACTTGGAAAAAAATAGAGAATTACATAATTATTTTTTTACAGAAACTTAAATTTTCTATAAGTAAATAAAATAAAACATAGGATGGATATCTTATTATTTTTCTTAAAACAAAAAATGGTATAAATTCTTGTATTTCGTACTTATTATACTAATTAATCTAAGATCACATCGTATACAGTCATTAGAGGGGAAACCAATACCTATAAGATATTTCTCTCAGAACTCGAAAGCTAGATCTCAAATTAAATTAATGTTTGATTATATATTTTGAATTTTATCTTCAAATATTTATGTTTGACTGTGAAATTTTATCTTCGAAATCTGATCTTCAAAACTAGTCAATTTTTGAGAGAAATTTCACTTTTACGACAATTTATTTTTTCCAAGTAAATACATATTCAATACAACTTCAACAAAATTATACCCAATATATTAAATTTCATAAATAAAGTTTAAAAAAAATTGTATACAGACATTAACTCTACCTCATAAGGATAGAAAATCTATTTGTGCAAAACTCTTGGTGTAAATACAACAAATCAAAGTATTCAAAAAAATAATAATACAAAAATGAAAAAACACATATCAAATAAAATAACACAAAACATCCCAAGAAAAAGAAACAATAACAACACCAAATTAATACGGCAACTAAATAAAAATTGCATGCATAAGCTCCCAGGCTCCTGCCAAACTAAAACTCGATTACCCACTAACCTTCTACTAATTCACGATCTTCATGCAATCATGCCCTCTTATTTAATATCATATTCTGAATAAATTAAAATAATATCATGTCTAATCTAATAACCTCTTTTCAATACTTTAAGTTTCAAAAGTCACAACTAATCTAAAAAAAATTAAATTTAAATTTCAACTTCAAAATCTAGTGTCGAAGCAGATCTAAAGTAAGAGAAATTCCGGTCATTATTGTATAAATATAAAATTAATTACTTAATAAGTAGATAAATAAAAATAGTCTTTTAAGTTGACGAGTCACGCTCTCCTTCCTAACATCCGTTCAAAAGTCGACGTTTTGTTTGAGCTTCACTCTCCACAAAAAGCGCGTGAAGTAAAATCCAACTCCCTCTCCTCCTCCATATCTATTTCCCCATTTCATTTCACAGGGAGATCGAGATCTGTGCTCACACCCGACCCCACCCCACCACCCTAAACCCCCTACCCCTACCCTTCAAAATTCATATATACAACATTGATGTGCACAAAATTCGTGAAGGAAATGGAGAAGATGGCGTTGTACGTCGTCGTTTTGCTTATCATCTGCTATGCATCGCCGGCGAGATCAGACGGTTCCGATCATAAGTATAAATCCGGAGATCAGGTTCCACTTTATGCTAACAAAGTTGGTCCTTTCCATAATCCGAGGTAAGGAATTATCTAATTAATATATTGCCGTTAGATCTCTTGCTTTTTTAAAATTGTGAAGCTGAATTGTACATTGTGTGTTTCTCTTGCTATAAAAAACTAAGTGATTTCTCGTGAAAATGTGGTTTTTTGTGCTTGGAAAGTTGTCGGTGGTTATGAAAATGAGAGATTTCTGTTGAACTGTGTTGATTGCTGGTGTTTTGAGCTGACTTACTTGTTGTACAGGGTAGAAAGAGTTAAGATTTGGTGAATTTGAGATCTCGTACTGTTATGAATACAGTCTTGATGAGACTAAGAGTTCTTTTAGTCTAGTTAGAGGTTTGTATGTTCATTATATGGAATAAGGGTGAGATTTAGGGATTGTGAACATTTACTACGTGTGGAGTTGAGTTAACAGTGTATTCTATCTGTCTTGATCAAGCTAGCAGCTGTGAGATTTCTCGTTGAAATGTGGTAGTGTTGATTTCATTGTGCTCAAAGAGTTGTTGGTGGTTGTAGAAATGTAAGATTTCTGTTCAAATGCGTTGATGCCGGTGTCTGAGTTGACATATGTATTGTACAATGTAGAAAGTAAGATTTGGTGAAATTGAGATCTCTTATTGCTATGATTTCATATTTCTGTAGAAAGGCTTAAATTAAGTCATTTTCCAGGAGTTCTTTTAGTCTAATTAGAGCTTTGTATGTTCATGATGGAATATGGGTGAGATTTAGGGGTTTTGAACACTTACAATGTGTGAAGCTGAGTTAAAACTGTACTCTATCTCTCTTGATCAAGCTAGAGGCTATCTGCTTTCTGGTTGAAATGTGGTAGTGTTGATTTCGTTGTGCTCAAAAAGTTGTCAGTGGATATTAAAAGAAAGATCTCTGTTGACCTACGTGATGCCTGTCTGAGCTAACTTGTTTATTGTACAATGTGGAAAGAGCTAAGATTTGGTGAAATTGAGATCTCTTATTGCTATGATTCCATTTTTGTGTGGGGACTAAGAATTAGTTGGTGTTGATATGCTTAAATTAAGTCTTTTTACTGGAGTTCTTTTAGTTTAATTAGAGCTTTACGAATAAGGGTGTAATGAACATTTACGATGTGTGAAGATGAGTTAATACTGTATTCTATCTGACATGATAAACTAGAAGCTATGTGTTTTTTCTTTCTGATTTGCAAGGCCTAGCTCTTGTTACTCTCTTCTAAGTGCCATACTCACCTACAGCCCGGTAAATAAGCGAGTTGATGCAAATCTAATTTACAAATGTTGAGGCTTAGATCGTATAATTTCCGTGTGTGTAGCAAGCTCTTGTTATTAAAATTTGAGTGTACATGTTGATGCATATGAAAAGAGAAGATTATAAAATGTAGAGCAATACACTCATAGTAACTTTTTCCCCCACATAATTTGTACAAGTAGTTGATACTGAATCCCCTAAACAGTCGCTACTTCCCATGCCTTTTTAACAGATGGGTGATAAAGAAGTATAGTCAGGAAACATTGAATTTGCCATGTCTTTTTTCCCCACAAGTTTTGATGTTCAAATTCTTTGGAAACAAATAGTTGCGTATGGCTCTGCATGTATCACTTATGAACATGTCTCAGTTCTGTATTTTTTAAAATTATCTGGGTAATAACTGATGGCTTGTTATGTTTTGGATTATCCTTCCAGTGAAACATACCGGTTCTTTGACCTTCCTTTTTGTACTCCAGGTATGTAACTATTGTTCGTAAGTATCCTTTCTTCAGTTACCCTGTAGATTTTTAAGTTTCAATTTACCGAGGGATGTTCTTACAGATCATGTAAAAGAGAAGAAGGAAGCTCTTGGTGAGGTCTTGAATGGTGACCGATTGGTCAGTGCCCCTTACAAGCTTGACTTTTTGTACGACAAGGACTCAGAAATAGTTTGCAAGAAGAAGTTGTCCAAGGAAGAAGTTTCTCAATTCCGCAGCGCTGTTGCTAAAGACTACTACTTCCAAATGTATTACGATGACCTGCCCATTTGGGGTTTCTTAGGGAAAGTTGACAAGGAAGGAAAATCTGACCCCAGCGAGTACAAATACTACTTGTTTAAACATCTTCATTTTGAGATCTTTTACAATGATGATCGTGTGATTGAGATCAATGCACGAACTGATCCTAATGCCCTGGTAGATATTACAGAGGATAAGGAGGTTGATGTTGACTTCTTGTACTCTGTAAAATGGAAAGAGACAAAAACACCTTTTGATAAGAGGATGGAGAAGTACTCACAGTCTTCATCGTTGCCGCATCACTTGGAAATCCATTGGTTCTCAATTATCAATTCCTGTGTGACAGTTCTTCTCTTAACTGGTTTTCTTGCCACAATTCTTATGCGGGTCCTTAAGAATGACTTTGTCAAGTATGTAGTAATTTTGTTATTTTGCTTGTTATGTACTTTTGTTGGTTTTTTGGTACAAAATTGTCTTAGTCTTTGGCTCAAATATCATTCATATTTTTTTTATAAAGGTATGCACATGATGAGGAGGCGGCTGATGACCAAGAAGAAACTGGGTGGAAATACATCCATGGTGATGTGTTTAGGTACCCAAGTCACAAATCCTTGATGGCTGCAGCACTTGGTAGTGGCACACAGTTATTCACATTGTAAGTATTTTCTGAATGGTTTACTCTGAAAAATTAAGTTTTCAGTAGAATATTAAAAGTCTGTTCAATGTGTATTTAATCTGACAGCTTCCTGCTTGGTAATTAGGAAATTTGTCATCTCAAGATGCCTTTGTTAACACTCGTTTCCTTTCAATTTGTAGGACCATCTTTATTTTCCTTCTCTCACTTGTTGGTGTTTTCTATCCATACAACCGCGGAGCTTTATTCACGGCACTGGTCGTCATATATGCTCTCACATCTGGTATTGCAGGCTATACTGCTGCCTCTTTCTATTGCCAGCTAGAAGGGACAAACTGGGTTTGTTTTCTTGTCTCTATTATTCTGCTTTTCCATTTGAATATAGTTTGAGAATTTTATCTACTGTGCTAAGTTTAAATCCCTAATTCTGAATATTTGCTTACTATCATCCCATAACAAGGGTAAATGCTTTGATTATTTTTTTTCACAATCACAAGCTTCCGTGAATATTTTCTCTCTCATTTTCTTAGGACACTGAAAATTGAAGGTTTGTAAATAGTAAGTCAAGTCATTTGTTTGCTGAAAGGCACATACTCTGATGGCATAACATAACTTTGACCCTCTATATTTTAAGGGTTAGACGATTCATCTGCTATTCCCTTGCTCTTTTGCTAATCAAAGAAAAACCAGAAGTTGGCTACTCAAAAATCCTATTCAAGCAGGCAAAACAAGCTGCACATAGAGTTCTGTTCTTTTTCCTTGATTTAGGTGTGTCATGTGTGATGTTTTGTATGGTAGATGATTTGTTGCTTATTCCTTCTGGACAGAACATTAAGGAAGCCATGGTATTTAGAAAAGCAGTTTATGTTTGTTCTGTCATACAATTAACTTCATCTTTTAGAGGTCAAGGCCAAGATATATTACATGCTTCATTCTTTTTTGGTTTGTCTATGCCATCAAATAACTGTCTCTGTGTTTGTTTAGTTCATTGTTGCCTCAGCTAATAAAACAAAAAGTTTAAAATGGAAGCATACAGCAAAAGCTTAATTATTAGATTTCATTTCTTCCCTGCAGGTCAGGAATTTGATATTGACCGGAGCCTTGTTTTGTGGACCCCTGTTTCTCACGTTCTGTTTCC
This sequence comes from Solanum verrucosum, assembly GCF_900185275.1. NCBI lineage: Eukaryota > Viridiplantae > Streptophyta > Magnoliopsida > Solanales > Solanaceae > Solanum > Solanum verrucosum. The sequence goes on from NW_026019988.1 coordinate 2,977,669, forward strand.
TTAACAGCGTAGCAATTGCATACAGTGCCACTGCTGCACTGCCTTTTGGAACCATTGTGGTCATCTTTCTCATATGGGCTCTTGTGACATCACCTTTACTTGTATTGGGAGGGATAGCTGGAAAGAACAGCAGGGCTGAGTTCCAAGCTCCTTGTCGAACCACCAAATACCCAAGAGAGATCCCACCATTACCTTGGTACCGTGGAACTCTACCTCAGATGGCAATGGCTGGGTTTTTGCCTTTCAGTGCCATATATATCGAACTTTACTATATATTTGCAAGTGTTTGGGGTCACAGAATTTACACCATATACAGCATCTTATTTATAGTCTTCATCATTCTTATAATTGTCACTGCTTTTATTACCGTGGCCTTGACATACTTTCAACTCGCTGCTGAAGATCATGAATGGTGGTGGAGGTAAGTCTGTCATTTCTCTGGTGTGACTGTTCCTTAATCTTTCTTATGAATAATCTATGCATTCAAGCAATTCGAGAAACTCTTTGCTATGTGTCAAACGTGATATACATTTACCAGTACATGATACGTTCCTAACTTGTATGTGTTTGATCTGAATAGGGCTTTCCTCTGTGGTGGATCCACTGGACTGTTCATCTACGGCTACTGCTTGTATTACTATTATGCCCGTTCTGATATGTCTGGCTTCATGCAAACCTCATTCTTCTTTGGATACATGGCTTGCATCTGCTATGGTTTCTTCCTCATGCTCGGGACTGTTGGTTTCCGTGCAGCCCTATTTTTTGTCCGTCATATATACCGGTCAATCAAGTGCGAGTAGGAAGCAGGTACGACGGTCTTCCGTCTCGTACAGAATGCTTTACAAATGTGGTAGGGCAATATGGTATCCAAGAAGACCTTGTAGGATCTTAGGATCTCTTGAGATGATGAAGCATGTATTATCTTACACCGGAAAGTTAAGAACCTTTTTTTTGCCATTTTTCATTTACAGCTCAGCAATTTATATCGATTAATAGGTATATTAGAGTTTCTGTTCCATATTTTAATCCTTTGCAACACAATTACCCTAATATTGTCTAGTATTATTCCTTTTTACTGCATTGGACAAACTTTGAGCTATAAATTGTACTGGTCCCAAGTTTCAGAAGATTTTATCAAAAATGTGTTTTAAATCTTTATTTCAATTTCAACTTATTATCTTGCTCCTAAAAGCTTTTCTCTTTGCAACTCTACGGACAAATGTCACATTTTCCCGACATACAAGCGTGTGACATCTTAGGGCTTAATTTTTGCCCTTCTCCGACATTAAAGACATCAAAAATCATGTGTAATCGGCGTAAGAGAGGATAAAATGTACATAGAACTTATCGTGAAAGATTAATTACTATCCTGGCATTTGATATCAGAACTAACGAAGAATATTGATTTCTAACCTCCAAGTGATCGACTTGACAAAGAGGATTAGTATATAGAAACTTAGGAATTACTCTCCTCCTTTTGTTTGGGTTTATGTGTTTGGGGGAAAAGAGGCTAGTGAATAGTGGAAACTCAGTAAATCAATATCCCCTAATACAAACTAAGAGTTCATATCTGCCAAAAGAGGGAAGAAAAAATTAACCAAAAAAGGGAGGAAAATATAGAGATATTACTCCCTCTGTTCCTAATTACATATCCACTTTTTCTTTTATAGTTGTCCCTAATTTCTTGTTCATTTTGACAAATCAAGAAAGGACAAAATAATTTTACCTATTATATCCTCAATTAATTACTACTTTGAAAAAGATAAAATTTCTTGGAAATCTTAAATTTTTAATTCATCCACTTCATAATTAATAAGAATAAATGGTAAACTCACTATGTCAACAATTGCTTTCTTAATAGGTGTGCCAATTCAAAATGAACAAATAATTAGGGACAGAGAGAGTAATAAGCAACTTGCCAATTCCATAAAGTATCAATCTATCAGTTGCAAGACAACACACTAGGGATAAGCAAAGCATATAGAAGATAACAAATCCTGCAATGATGAAGTCTTACACGTTTGTCAATTGCTTTAAGTAGTAATAATAATGTTTTAACAAACAAAGGGACATTTGAAATCCATCCAATATTGTAACACAAGTCTAAAATAGTAGTAAAGGAAATCCAGTTTACACGCAGCTTTGCCCGACTGCTCAAACATGAAACAGTATCTCCTCGCTGCAGCTATCAGTTGCATATTTCCCCTTCGACAAAAGGTTAGCCATCAATGTGCTCTTCTGGGAAGGTGAGACAGTGTGAGAGTATCCAAACTCTTACAAAACGTTAATGTGACCAACTACCTCCATGTAGAACCACCAAGTCTGATAACCTCCTCAGTACTTGTATCCCTATTTGGAGCCCTGCCGTCACCTACGTTCTCCTTTTTATTGCCGAAGTCGCCATATAGATCTTTAAGCTTGGCCAGATTGCTAGATGCAGCCTTCTTCTCCTTGCTCTCATCCCTAGGTGGAGTTCGCTGCTGATCAAGACTTGTACCTTGATCATGCAAGCTTCGGCTGTGGCTTCTACTCCTACTACGGCTCCTGCTCCTCTCATAGTCTCTTCTGCTTCTCTCAATTGACCTTCGATCATAATCATACCTCCTGTCTCTATCCCTTCCCCGGTCTCTGTCATAATCATGCCTCCTGTCTCTGTCCCTTTCACGATCTCTTTCGTGATCATACCTTCTATCTTTATCCCGATCCCTGCCCCTATCCCTTTCTCTTTCCTGGTCCCTATACCTATCCCTATCCCTATCACGTTCTCTGTCCCTAGTTCTTTCATTGTCCCTGTCTCTGTCCCGGCCTCTGTCTCTTTCAGAATTTTCTCGGTCAGATAAATCACGACTTTGACTCCGGCGCATGCTGGGGGAACGTCTTGAACCATTTGCACCATCCTTATCATATGGTGGTGGTGCAATTGTTCGTCGGATGGGAGATGAATCTCTAGTTGATGCACGATGAGGTGCGCGCTGGCCAAAGGACACTGAAAGGGAGGCTTTGACAGAAGGTGGCCGGCGAGAAGTTTCCTCAGATCCACGACTAGAGTCACCGATCGACCCAGAGAGTTTGGTCGGCAGATTCATTTTTTCGAGACTGGCAACTGCCGTCCGCACGACAGGAACAGGAATGCGGGGTAGTAGTGTGTCAAAATAATACTGCAATAAAGAAAAATGTTCAAGTAAATTATGGGAACAGGTATGAAATACAATAATAGCATTATCCAAGAAAGTCTCAGGTAGTAATTGATGCATATGAATGGAAATTGAAGACCCCGATCCACCAAAGCATAAGTCTTGCCTCCTCCCTCCGGTAAAGGTTCCCTTACTAGCAAGTCAATGACATAAATGATAAATGTGAAGTACCCATACAAGCTCATATGTGCTGTGACAAATGATAGATCTTCCAATGAAGGGTCAGGCAGAGCATGAATTACATTCATCAGTTCAAAATGTAATAATCATCATAATCGGAAGATGTAGACTGCGCAATTCGAGATTAAGGAAACAATAACATGAAAGAAAGACTCAGATGTTTTTATCAAGTACTAGTCTCCAGGCACACGTGTTGCGCGTATACCCATATGTCAATAAGTAAAAACTCTTATAAAATCACATAAATATTATTTTAAAATGTGATACCAACTTAACCTCAATCAATCTATATTGCTATTCTCTTACTTAAAAATAGGGGTGAAATTATATGATTATAATCTTAAATCATATGTACATATAACTTTAAAGTAATGAACCAAATTAACCTTCCAAAGATAATTTATAAGAAACCACGAAAATCTAGAATCAAATGAATTTTTGTTAATATAAATATAAGGTAATCAAACTTAGTCATTCTCATACAATTGTTGAAGTCATACGTGATATTTATAACATTATGAATTCATCTTCCTCAAAATTCTTTTCGGTGTTGCTAAATAAAGTGAAGACGTCCAACTTGCTACACGTTCTGTTGTTACTCTCAGATCATAGCCTAATGAAGTTGAAAGACCAAACAAATGCCTCAATAAATATAGAAATATCAAATGTCATTCAGATTGAAAATAAGGTTTTGTATTCTGTAATTTATAAGAAGAATATCATATCGACTTTAGAAATCATATGCAAAGAAATATCGTTATCAATTTAAAGCAAAATAATCACTTACATGAATAGAATAAAGTACTTGAAAAACAGTACTTTTTTAATTCACCCAACAATTTGATAGCATTGGGAGAGGTTTAAGTAGTTGTTCCTAAAACAAAGAGATGGTGATGTGAAAAGTAAAAAATCATTGACAATTCCATATTGGAAGATAATTTCCATTTTGCAACCATGACAATTCACATATTTCTCAACAAAAAGGAGATAATTATGAAATAAATGAATAATACTAATAATTGAATTAGTCACGATTCTTACTATCGCAAACTGATAAAGAATTAACAGTTTCTAGTACTTTACGCCATATATCTAATTCACTCCTCTTTTGAAAAGGAAATATAGCACATTTGAGCTTTTTGATTGAAACTTAACTAATGACAATTCCATATTTATAGCAAAATTCTGATCACTTCATATTTGATAGTGTATAATAAATAGGATAATGTTTATATTCTCACAAAGCAACTTTACATTTTCAAAATGTATGCAAGTCCCCCAAGGCCTAGCTCAAGTGGCAAAAGGTGAAGGATTTGTGGCTTAGGTCGCAGGTTCAAGCCCCATACCATGCAAAGCGAAGCCCGGTATTTAAGTGGAGAAGGGTAGAGGGGTGGGTCCATTATCCACCGAGTTTAGAAGGCTGTGATTGGTCCAAAGGGCGGGTCACAGACAGATTTCTTGGTTATCAAAAAAGAAAAAAAATGTATGCAAGAATTATTTTAATTAAAAGTTATTAAATGAAGGCAAACTAAACCCTTTTTTTAATAATTGAGCTGTTTCTGAGAAGGTAAAGGGACTGTTTTTGTTTTTGTTTTTTTTTAAAAGTGTGCCACGTTTTTGTGTCTTTCCTTTCCTTTTTATTAATTGACAATTAAATGACAAATAATAGACATAAATTGTACATTTGAAATAACTACAAAAGGACAAAAGTAAATGAATCATCTCAAATAATACTCCCTATGTTCCTATTTATATGTCATCATTTTAGATTTCACGTCCCTTAGGAAACCAAGTAAGTTATCCATTGTAAACTTATTTAGTGTTCTCTTGAAGTCAAATTTTCCATTAATGAACATGAATTAGTTTATTTTGATTAATTAATTTGACCAATGAACATGAATAAATTATTTAGTTTTCCTATGTTGGTCAAATTCATATTTTCAAGGCTAATAACTCTCCAGGGTAAAATAGAAAGAATAGTGTTATTTATGCATTGATTTTATGAAATGACAAGTATTAAGGAACATCTATTTTTAGCAAGGACTACATATAAATAGGAACGGAGGGAGTAACTTGCCGTAAATGCTAGGTAGATAAAGAAATTCACTCTAGTAACATCTTATTTAATTGCTTTGTTTATCATGTAAAATTTACTATTTAGTACAAAAATATCATCATCATAATAATAATGTTCAGATGAGGGGTTAGTATTAGTATAATATGATTATTATTTAATTAATTAGATACTTTTTAACTTGGTGTAGGGGGAAAATGGTAATCCAAACTTTGCACTTTAGAACTTCCTACTTTTAATAATCTATATCTATATGATGATGATAAGCACATATTCATAATTACAGTCACAGAAACAGTTGGGCAAAACTATTACACAATTGTCTTTTCATTCAGTTGTTAAAAGCACACATATTCGAGAGCAAGAGTTCATAGAAGTATCTACTGTCCAACTCCTTTGGAGGAACTGCTTCACTATTGAATACTGACTAAGCTACAGTCATGTTCTACTTTGTAAAGTTAGCAAACAACATAGAGGCAAAATAGGAACCTCAGAGATGAGCATGCATTAGAAACATCATAAGTGTATATTTATTGCATCACTGCTAACTATTCTCTAAAAAGTGGGTTTTAGAGGTGGCACCTTACCTGCCCGAGAAATAAGTCACGCACATATACGCCCATTGTGGTCATTTGGCCACTGGATCCAGGAGAGAATTCCTGAAATAAATAGTTAATAATCAGAATGAGCCCCTCTGACCATGAGTAGGCGAACAAACTAAAGACATAATGGTTCAGTTTTCTTAGATGCAGCTAAAACTACTGAAAAGGCTCCCACTGCTTCAAAACCCCAGTTCACAGAAAAAGAAGGAATAGAAGACGGAAACTGTAGAAAAATAAAGAGCAAAAGGTTAAATATCAGATGTGTACCACCATACAAATATGAAAATCAGTTCACCTGCAAAAAAAATCATGTCCATGCACCTTCAAGCAAGAGTGGTCCTTGCATCCTAAGGCATAAGGAGTGAGAATCATAGCAAAGTATGCACAGATCATGTAATACTTACGGCACACATTTTACCAATTTCGGAAAAAAAATGTAATACTTATGGCACACAATCAAGATCAATATCTCAGAAACAGAGCTGAGACCGACATGGTTCTATGCATACTTATAACCTGTTTGGCCAAGCTTCTGGGAAGCCAAAAGTGCTTATTTTAGAAATTTGAAGTGTTTGTCTAAGCTTCTAGGGATAAAAAGTGTTTTTGAGTAGTGGCAGAAACTGTTTTTTAAAAGCTAAAAAAAGTGGCTTTCTCCAAAAGTACTTCTGGAACATTGGCCAAGCACAAAGTACAGCTATAATATTGGCAAAGTGCTTTCAAAATCGATTAGCCAAACACAAAATGCTACTCTTCAAAAGAACTTTTCTGAGAATCACTTCTGACAATAGCACTTTTCAAAATAAGCAGATTCAGGAAGCTTTGGTCAAACAGGCTATAAAAAAGAGAAAGAAAGACAATTCTACCACTGAAGCTATTGGAAAGTGAGTTCTTGCAGTAGAAACAGTAAAGTGGTGATTCAAAGGAGACCATTAAGATTTTTTTAAAAAGAACTTATTTAAAACAGATCAGCTAGTTTAAAAAGAACGAAAACAGAGAGGAAAAACATTATCGTTTCAGGAGTGCCAGGAAATTAATTATAGAGGCAATGCTTTGAGAAGATTGACGAGACAAGAGAACAGTAACAAATGATTTCACCTCTCCTTCAAACACTATATTCCATGAAATTGAAGAAAATAGTCAAAGTTGCAAACAAATCTATAGCGTGGAAATGATCAGAATTGACAGATATGTCGTTTGTATGCAAAATGCCAGAATCCTAACAGAATGCACCACTGCATCATCTGAATCCAGAAAACACAATAGAATGATCTAGTTGAGGTAGAGCATTTCATTTTTACCTCATCATCTTTGAGGTAAGGTTCATACCAACCCCATAATGTCTTAAAATCACCAAGATATCTCAGATAAAGGAATCCAATCTGCAAAAGAATAATAAAATCATTGAATCCATAGCAAGAGGCTCAAAAATGCAAGTCCAACAATGTAAGAAAACAAAAGCCCATGAAGTTGAGGAAGAAGGGACATGGTTTGATTGGGAATGCAACTGAATTCTCTATTCATACATGTGCTATTTTAAATGGATCATGAAAGAAACTGCTGCACATTAGATGGAATTCCAAAAGTATTATTTGATTCTACTTGGTAAAACAGTGAAGGTGATGACAAGAAAGTAGAGGAGTTGGTTCCAGTTTGCTTAAAATCTAGCATCAGCAAGAACAAAAGGTAATTGTGTTAGCTTTCTGCAGCATTTAGCAGAGAAGAATAGAGAGAGGAAAAAGTATGACATAACATAGCTGGTAAAGAGAAGACTGAACTCGGTACGCCTCATTACTCAATATCACCATACGGATGAAGTGGGTCAATTCTCTATAAAAACTTCCTTACAACATAAATTGTAACTTCTGATTGTCTATCAACAATTATTGGACGAGTAGAAGTAATATTTTATTTTCCCTTGTGCTTTTGGAAACACATGACACACTCCATGGATGACTTCCACTCCTTTACTTCCAAATAAAAACCTTTTAATAGAAAATACTGTTGGAGGTGGTTAAAGCTGTGAGGGTTCTCACTATCCAACTCCATTTATCACTTTTGACTCTATTATGGCACCTCTAACACAAAAGCATCACAAATTGGACCAACTTCCAAGCCAACCAACAGCACCGGAAACTCTCAACTTTCATTAAGGGTTCTTAGGTCTTTACCAATCAAAACTTAAAAATGAACAAAGGTTTTTAAGGGGAGAATATGCGCACGACTAGTCTACTACTAACAAGGCATGATCATCAGCTGAAAATAAAATCATCCCCTAAATATCTATACAAAACTCCAAGGGAATCAAAGACAGTATATAGCGGAAAAAAAACAATTCACAGCCAAGAAAACAACAAATCTAATAGAAAAAGGGTAAGATACAGAACACCACTTACAGCTCTAATGTAAGGAGAATCTGGATGCTTTAACAGGCCATGCATTTGCTTGACAGTAAGTTTCATTGTAAAGAACTTGTAGAGAAGGCAGAAGGCTGTTGAAGGACCACGACAGTTGCCAGTCATCCATGGTTCCACATGATCAACTTGATTATAGATTTCATCAATCACTTCATGATAAGTTTTCAGCCGCAATAGGTCTCTGAAGTAATCAGAAGATAGAATGTTCATGCAGAGAACCTTCTCCAACAATTGGTCAATAGGTCTCCCAGAAGTCTTAAGCTCAGCCATGCCCTTAGTGATGTGGACACCAGAGTGTTATCTTTTCCTCCCTTGTGTGGCCAACAATAGAAATGATATTGGAAAAGGTTTAGGTTCAGATTCTGAATTACCTGTCACAAGAAAAAGTGAATACATTATAACCATAACAGCATTGATTGAATTGAAACAGCAACAATAGTGTGATCCCACAAAGTGGATCTGAATTGATTAAATTAAAACTTGTAAGAAATGTTCACTGATATAACCAAGTTTGAGCTAAGACAACCATCCCATGTCTGAACAGCTAAATGATCATTATTGCTTGGCACATTCATACAACCAATCAACTAAGCATCAATCCAACTTAACTGTGATCGGCTATATGAATCGTCTTTATTCATTCAGCTCTATTTAGGTCCAGTTCATCTGAATAGTAAAACAATTATCTTTCAAGGCAAATAGTGAGTTAACTAAAAGGCCTCTAAAACCAACACTTACAAACATGCAACTATAAGTCTCTTGCCAAAATAAAAAGACTCTTGACAAACATCAGACCAAATGCAAGTATAACGGTACAGTGATTCCCACAAACATCCACAAAATTATCACTTTATTGCTGTTATAGATCCACTACTTCTTCATTCAGAGGGAGGGAGGGAGCGAGGGAGACTAACCTTATAGCTTTCCATTGGGTAATAGCCATATGTGCACCTAACCCACCTATCAACTCATCTATATGATGTTCAACTAACTTGCACTAGTAGACTCCTATTGTATTGGAATTAAGTACCTATCTTTTTACTGCTGTCAATGATTTCTTCCACGTTTGATTTTTCTACATTAAAACATTTCTTCAAACCATCTCTGATGCTATTGAGGGGCCACAGAAGGCTACAAAAATAACAAAAAGAAGCTAACACAACCCTCATCAAGTAATTTCTTTCATTTCAGATGCAAAAATTGAAAAGTAACAACAAAAAAACAGTTAATTGGAATCAAGAAGCTGTTTTCACTCCAATTTTCTCACAAAAATTCAAAAACAACTCCAATTCCAATTTGTATTCATGGCCAAATACAACTCCAACATTTCAAACATCATTATTCACTTTGAAAACACAAACTCAAATCAAGAAACACTATAAAGGAGCTAACTTTCAAAACTAACCTCTACATGAACATTTAGAAACCCTAGATTCCAATTAGAACTCAAATTAGGAAGATTTCAATGATTCCAAGCTCAAAATACCAAAATATAAATGGAAAATTTGAGTTATTCATACCTTTTATCGGTTTTCCGCCGGAGAATCGATGAGGGAAAATGGAAAATTGACGAGGAAGAGAAGAAGAAGGAGAAAGGAACCGGAGATCGAGGGGTACAAAAGCTACTGATAAAGTTAGTATTGGGCTTTGAGAGATCCAATTGAAATTATTTTTGGGCTGAGTAGTTAATGGGCTTCTCGTGAACAAGAAAGTTGATGGGCATTCTGTTATCAGAGCCCAGTTTATAGAAATTGTTGAATATCATGATTCATGGTAAATACTTGAGTTCGATTTCAAGTTACTATATAGATAAGATTATATTGTGAAAAAATCGACAGAGATCGGATTTATTTTTTCTGTACTTTCGTAATGATTTTTAATAAAAAATTATATTTGTAAATTTAAGGAAACTTCCTCGATTTTAATCGATAAAGACCGTTGGTTTTCTTGAACTGATTCACCATTTTTCGATGTAGTCTAACCCGTTAGTTTTGGGTCAATTTTAGTATAAAAAGTAAGAGATGGATAGGTAGGATTATTTGTTCTTTTCTAAAGTCTCAGATTTAAGCTTTGAATATGAAAAAATTCAAATAGGAAGTGCTTCCCCTTTTAATGAGTCTTACACGTTAAAAATCCAAATTAATAGTTATCGAATACTGAATTGAAAACAAAAAAAATCATTTTTTTCATGTAAAGGAACTATACATGGATTGCATTTCTTTATTCAACAACAATGGCAAAGATTTAAAGTACACCCAATTAAGTAGAACCTAACCCATTAGATAGAATCTAAATAACCTAACCAAACTTACAAAAATCTTATATCACGAAACAAACCCTTTTAAGTTTTATTCAACAATGGAAAATTGAAGATGTCAAAAAAAAAAATAAAAAAAAATAGTTGTTACAAAGCATTTATATATCTACAATAGACAACATTGACAATTATGAAACTAGCTTCATTTTGCCTTCATGACTATTCACTTGACTTGCTTCATAGTGTTGAACATTGAGAAGTTCATGTAGCTAGAACATTTGCCATTCAACATGAAACTTGGTTCTTTTGGAATAGTCAATGGCCTTGTTGATCTGAAGTAAAAAGAATGCGAACTTAGAAATTTTACTAAGGGGTGTAAATATATATATATATATATATGAAAAAGTTGAGAGAATTCAAACATATATAGCATATAAATGTGTGTGTGTACGTGCACTGAAAATTCCGAAAAAATAATATAATGTTAGGTTATGAACCGATATTCTCAAATTAAAGACTCGGAATCTTTGATTCATTAAGTTAAAAATCAAAAACTGTGTCACAGTACAAAGAGTAATTAAGATATTTAAAGTTAGATTATTTGTTCAATAATAACTTTTTTGATTAGTATCATCAAGGGCGAAGTCATTGGTACAGTTACAGATTCAAAAAACTTTATAGTCGTATTAAAGAAATTCGTTAATATGTATAGATAATTTATTTTGAACCTAGTAAACCAAATCGATTTTGGTCCACTACAAATCCATAAACTAAAAATTCTAGATAGACTCTTACTTGTCCTTTGGCTCAATTTATAGAGAACCAACTTATATAGTCCTTTAATTTGTTTAATTATCATACCTCTGTGGAAGGAAGGGCTTATCAAAAAATGGCATCAATTGAGCTCTTGGTATCATTTCTTTTCTTAGCAAACGAACTTCTTCTTCTTCTATCATCTGTCCAAAGAAAATATTTGTTTGTTACATAATTTTTTTAATAAATAAATAAATAAATTGTAATATATATACTATAGTAAGAATGTGAATTTTATAAAATAATTAATGGAAAAAGACAAATATACCCCCGAACTAACGTAAATGGTATGCATATACCCTCTGTCATACTTTTGGGACATTGGTGCGCCCTCTAAAAACTAGAGCATATATACCCTTTATACTAACGGACATACACATGTCATAATCTTATCCACTGACTCAACATTTATTAAATATCGGATCAACGGATAAGATTGTGACACGTGTCCCTATTTACTCTTCCGTTAGAGTGAAGGGCATATGTGCTCTAGTTTTTGGATGATAGGGGCACCAATGTCCCAAAAGTATGACGGAGGGTATCAACATACCATTTACGATAGTTCTGAAATATATTTGTTCTTTTTCCCAATAATTAATGATTTTGAAGAGATATATATTTGTTCTTACCTTTTGTACTTTCTCTACTGTTTTCTTCTGTTGCTCTATGAAGTAAGATTTGGTTTCCATCTGTGAATTTAATTTCTTTTGTTAGAGTAGTATTCAAGGTTTTCATTTAATTTTTTTCTTGTAAGTGAAATTAGAGAAATGTATATAGGGATTTTCTTCAAAACAATTAAAATAATATTTAATTTAATATAATTCTTAAATAATCACTATAACTATTTAATATCGTTTTAATCGTATATGAACAAAATACGTGGCATAAACTATCAAAAAGTATAGTCTTAGATCAAATGTCACACTTTTTGATCAAATTAAGATATGGAGTGTACTTGCTAAGGCAATGATTTTCAAGAGGCAAAAATACAGTTTACAAAAAAGTGTTGCCTTTTCATAGACCAAAACCTAGCTTGTACGTTTCCAATATACCTACGTCTTTCATATTATACGAGCAATAGTGGAGTCAGAATTTTTCCTAAGAAAATTTAAAATCTAAAGAAATAGATACACAAATTAGTCAAAAGGGGTTTAATATGTACTATATATAAAAATTATTTTAATTATATATAAATAGTATAATTTTCCACGAAAATAGCTCCACCCCTACTACATTGTACACACTTTCATGCACGTGTGATAATTTAAATAAAAAAAATATATACATTTTTTTTCATAAATCTCATAATAGTGACGAATCAATTTTCAAGAGACATATCGTTTATTACCTTATCTACAATTACATTTATTATATATTATAATATAAATTAAATAATAGTGAGTAGTAAAATGTTCTTCATGATTAACAACTTCTAATGACATGAATAAACACTAATTATAATTAATTAAAACACTTACTGAGTAATTGAATAAAGCACGTCTTCTTGCTCTTTGTTGAGTATGAAGTTTGATCTCCACTGGTTTTATATTATCCTTTGCTAATGACTTTTGTTGAGCCTAATATAAATAAGTTTAATTTTAATTAATTAGCTCTCAAATTAAATTTTGAAGGAAACTAATTAATTAATTCATTCATTCATCTTACACAATATTGTACCTTGTTTTTGTCAACTGATTTCTCCTTTGACTCATATCTCAACTGTAAAAAAATAATATTTTAAAGTTATATATATTAATGTTGAAGCATCTTTAAAAAACCTAGACTTTTTTTACCCCAAAAAAATGAAGTTCAATTACATAAAAAAATTAACAGTAATGACTTTTTTTTAGTAGTGTGTGAATTAATTAGAGTTTAAATCATGTTAATTACCACATCATTATTTTTCATCGATTGATATAGAGGAGAACTTGATCTCACTGTTCTTCCAGGAGATTGGATTGGAGATTGTGAACTGCTCCTCACAAGCTGAAGTTGAAACAATCAAAAAGAAAAAAAAAGTTTGAATTATAAATCAAATTGTAAATTAGTTTAATTAATATCCATCGAAAATACTGTAAAAAATTTTACACTATCATCATTTAGCGGGTCACTTAAAAAAATATTTGTATGACATAACTCTCCATAATAAGTGTAGGAATTATAATCTTGATAATAAGACAACTTACTCGTTACAATATATACAAATGATATGATGGTGTAATTCTTTTTAAAAACTTTAGTGTAGGTAAGTTTGACTCATAAATAAGAGTATCACCAAGGTAACGGTGGAATAAACAAGATTACTCAATCCTTAATTTTAAAGGTCTTAGATTCGAACTCTGGATATAAAAAAAATTATGGTACATAGTGTTTCCCCTTTTATTGAAATCTTATGTACATGTGCAATTCTGGATTAATCGAAACCTTCAAACAGATATTAAAATTTGGGTGGAAACAAAAAAAAATCTCATTGTAAAGAATAAAATCCGTGATGTGAATTTGAATTAATTAAAATATCAATATGAATACCGAATTTTGAATAGAAAACAAAAGAAAACCTCATACTAAAGATTAAAGCATGTGTGAAAAAACAGGTAAAATCATAATTCTCACCTTTTGAGAAGATTTGGTGTTTGGGCTCTCCATGTGGTTTAGCTAAAGGGGATATGATTAATTCTAACTAAACCCTATATTTATATATAATACAAACACACCATGTGATAAAAATAAAAGTTTCAAAAAAATATTTGGAGATTTGCATTTGTCTTTGGATCAGAATCACTTGTTGTTGCTCAATCACAAGAATATTTCTTTTTTTCAGAAATTTGTGATTTCTCTTTTCTACCAAACTTTCTGATTAAATCTCCCTCTCATATCATAATTTAAACTTTTTAATTGCACATATATAGTTCATGCTTAATTCTTCATATGATGAATATTCACTTAATTAATTATTATTAATCATGCATACATATCTTATAGCTTAAGTTTAATGATAAGTTCCTTTAACATTAATAATAAATAATTAATGGATTACACTCTTCAAGTCTGGTCATGATGACAATATAATTCACTAAAGATGACTACAAAAAATACTCGTGTAAAAATCTTAATAGGAAGCACTTCTCGCTTTAGTGAGTCTTACACAACTCATATTCGAATTTGTTAGGGACACCATTACTGATATCAAACATCAAGTGAGAAACCTTTTTTTTGGACTCTAATTATATGATATGTACTTTGTCTAATTATTTCATACATATTTTTTTTCTCTTTTTGGTTGTCACCTGGGGTGTGTTTGGTATGAAGGAAAATGTTTTCCTAGAAAACATGTAGATTTTGGACTTATTTTTTCATGTTTGGTTAGTGAATAGAAAATATTTTCGAATTTTTTTTTTTAGTGTTTAATTTATGAATGAAAAATATTTTTGAGAAAATATCTTTTTTTTAGTAGAGAGTAGAAAATATTTTTTGAATTGAAATTGAAAATATTTTTTAAAAATAAACTTAAATCTTTTTTGTGGGGAGGGTGGGGGAGGTAGGGGTGAGATCGGATAAAAAAATAAAAAATTGAAATTGAAAATATTTTTAAAAACAAACTTTTTTTTTGGAGGGGGGGGGGGGGGGGTCGCAGGCAGGGGGTGGAGTGGGGTTAAAAAATAAAAATTTGAAATTGAAAATATTTTTTAAAAAAACAAACTTAAATTTTTTTTCGGAGGGGGGTGGGGGTCGCGGGTAGGGATGGGATGGGGTGAAAAAATAAAAATTTGCAATTGGAAATATTTTTTAAAAACAAACTTTAAATTATTATTTTTTTGGGAGGGAGGTGAGCTGGTAGGGGGGCTGGACTGGGGATGGGTGGGATGCAAAATAAGAATTTGAATTTGAAAATATTTTTCGGAAACAAACTTTAATTTTTTAATTTTTTTTTGGGGGGGAGGGGGGTGGGTCGAGTGTAGGGTTGGGATTTTGTGGGGGGGTAGGGGTTGGCAGGGATAGGGGGTGAGGGAGGGGTAAAAAAATAAAAAATTGAAGTTGAAAATATTTTTTAAAAAATAAGCTTTAAATTTATTTTTTTTCAACAAAAAAAAATTGTAATTTGAAGTTGGAGGAGAGTTTTGGAAAATGTTTTCCTTAATTTTTGAAGGGAAGTCATTTTCCTTAAATTTGAGGAAAATAAGTTGATTTGGAAAATATTTTACCCAACCAAACATGAGAAAATTGAAAAACATTTTTCGAAAAATGTTTTCCTTCATACCAAACACATCCCTGATCTTCGATATTCTCTTGGAACTCGACTAATAGGATACTCGTCGAAAAGTCCCACTACAGAAGTAAAGATCTCCCCAAAAGTCGAACTCCATTCTTAATACTCAAATTCAGAATTTCTAATTAAAGAATACTTAGAGGAGTATTTATTGCTCAATCACAACCTTTGTCCTTCTTGTTCCTCTTGCTGAAATTATTTTAAAATTACTTTCCCATACTCAAAAGCAAGAATCGTGTATTACAAGAATATATGGTTTTTTTTAAATTTAAAAAAAGAGTCAAAATCTATGTTCTAATTAAACGTACTAACTGTTTAACAAACTTGATGGTGTTATGCGTTTGTGGAATTGTAATTATGAAAAGGGATCAACGTAGGGATTAAGATTTGGTTTAGACTAATTGTAGTCAATTATTCAATTAGTAAAACAACAACAACAACAATTCCAGTGTAATCCACAAGTGGGATATGGGATCGGAGGGTAAGACGTATCCAATCTAATATCTATGTCCTTTTGGGGTAGAGAGAGTACTGTTTTTTGGTTGATCACTATCGACAACTCTCTTCTCTTATTTAAATTTGAGACCGACAATATGAACGAGCTCACACGAGTAGAATTTTATTTAATTAGTAAAACAGATAAAGAAAACAAAGATGGAAGGTAGCCTTTCATTTCTTGGGCAGTTTGTTGGTATCTTATCAAAAGGGGATAAATTAAATTGAACATGTCATATAGTTAGGTCATGAAATCGAAAATCAACCAAACTAATTTTGAAATGCTTATGTTTCAAGTTTGTTACTACTTATTACAACTTTATTCATTGATAACATAGTGTTCATGATCACTTGGAGGAAAGAGTTTGGACGAAAAATAAATTTTATATTAAAATAAGACTTGTTATGTGAGTGCAATAATATTGACTACTACAAAAACAAAGAATTTTGGATCGAAATTTTTCATTGAAAATTGATTAATCGGAAATATTTCCAACAAAGCATCTATCAGAAATCTCTAAATCCGATGACGTTTCGATGGAACACCTATCGTAAATTATTATTTTTTTAGTCCGCACACGTATAATAATAAATGAAAGAATACGAAAGAAACAAATTAAACAATAGGGAAGAATAAGAAGGCACCATATTTTGAGACCATACTTTAAGGGCTATTGTCTCGATTTCTTTGTGGGAAGACGCTTCTAGAATTACGTTTAACACTCTTTATGATTTTTTTGAGCACCTCAGGTCCATAGCTAGGCTTTCGTTTTGAGATCATGGACAAAATTCTTTTAAATTTCGATCGAATCGTTATATATTTTCTAAATTTAGATTAGAATTTCTTGCCACTCGCATTATTTTATCAACTATTCTTGTTCCCTAAGTTCCCTTTTAACGCCAAATTAAGCTCTTCTATTTTTATTTTCGACCTGCACCAAAAATATTTTTCCTCAACAAATTAAACACCTATTAATAATTAAACTTAAGTTTACTTACTACCACATTACTTTTCTACTATTAAGGTAAAAAAATATGTGTTAGTTAATCACGGTTAAGTGGTAAAAATTTATATAGAAGACAAGTGTAATATTATCATGGGAAAATTGTATGAAATAGCAAACATTTAATTCATATTAAATGTTATAGCTATAATTTACTTTATTTCCAATTCGCAGCTACTGGCACATAATTTGCTATCTAGCAGGACCCAAGATATTGTATAAAGAGGCGAAAGGTATATGTGTGTAAAGATATATACAAATCCAAGCAGTTCTTTTCTATCCCCATTTATAACATTTTCTCCTAAAATCTCTCACCCAGATTAGTTTCCTTTTACCCACATTATTTTTGAATTTTCGGTTATTTTCTCTCCTAAATTCTCTCACCCAGATTAGTTTCCTCTCACCAACATTATTTTTGAATTTTGAATTGTCGACATTACCCTCCCGATTGTGCTATTAAAATTTCAGGTAACCGCCAAAAACATGTTGAAATCAACTTTATATTTTTTTTCTTTGTATTTTGTATAATATTTTTAATTTTTTTCATGAATTTTCATATACATATACAAATTCAACTAATACAAATTTTTATTTATATACATATCACACACACACACACACACACACACACACACACACACACACACATATATATATATATATATATATATATATATAATTGAAAAGCACAACAAAAAGAACATATACTTATACAAATTACAGCTAATACTATTTCTTATTTGCATATAGATTTCACATATACACTTATACAAAAAACACGTACATATACAAATTACAACTATATGTACATATACAATGGACAAACCCAACAAAAAACACATATACATATACAAATAACATCTAATATACAAACACAATTATCATAATTAAAGACGAACATGATTGTATACATATACAAATATAAAAAAAACTGAAATGTTTTATACACAAATTATCTAATTGTATAAATGAATTTAACAAAACTGAACAATTTGTATATAAATTGGATGTATTTAGCGAATTATACAAATCAAAAGTTTCATAGCAAACATAAAATTTTCTATGGAGCGCAATTGTGCAAACTATAGCTATAGCATACAAATATGTTTTTTATATTTGTTAAACCTAAAATTCACTCTATTATCATTGATTTTCTTCTTGGGCAATTTACACATGCATTTTTAAGAAAATGAGAGAGCAGGCCCAATAGAGTGGGCCTGAAGTAGATGTGAAATAGTTTAGGCTTAACAGGCTGATGGGTCAGCCTACAACAATGTTAGTGGCAAGATGCAGTGGCGGAGCTAGGTAGAATTACACTTGTGCTTCGACTTTCTAAAACAAATTTGGATCATTTTTCAATTTGTGTGTGTCAGCATACTCTTCTCAATTTGTGTTCACATTTTTGGTACTCACAAGTAATTACAACTTGCAGGATACATAAACTGTCAGAACATTAGTACAAACACAAAAAGTTTGTTTCTCTATTAGTAAAATTTAACATCACACACACCGAGGGAATTTCTGTTAGGGTATATACTATTAATCATGTGTTTAGACATAGTATTCTAACAATTTTCAAGATTAAATATCTAAGTGGGAGATTGTTAGGGTATATACTATTAACCATGCATTTAGATATAGTACATTACAACAATTGTGATGGTTAAAAGTCTAAGTGGGAGATTGTTGGGATATATACTATTAACCATGTGTTAAGAAATAATATTTATTATAGAATAAATATTTGCTCAATTTTAATAGATCATATGTTCGTTTATAGTGTCTGTTTACTTATATAGTAGAGGATTTAGTGTGTAGAGTTTTAGCTTATACACAAAGGATTAAATC
Source organism: Solanum verrucosum (assembly GCF_900185275.1). NCBI lineage: Eukaryota > Viridiplantae > Streptophyta > Magnoliopsida > Solanales > Solanaceae > Solanum > Solanum verrucosum. The sequence continues at coordinate 2,996,817 of NW_026019988.1, forward strand.
ATCGGTTCTTATAAGTATAAATTTTTTTGTTCACAATCTAGGATGGAAAAATTGGACATGCCATCGGTACGATTGTAGCACAAGATTTATGTAATTTATCTTGATTATGGGAGCAGTATAGTTCCAGCTTCTTGTGCTAGTGCATTTTGTTTGTATTGAACGGGACCGAGTAGAGATAGTTATTTTAGACTGGCTGACAAAAACATATTCTCTAAACTATTAAATGTACTTATATTTTTAATCCTGATATAACTATTATGATCTGTATTTATTAATTATCGTTTGATTTATTAAAAGGTGAGATTCTGAGATGGGTCAATATGCCTGGTAAGTTGGATGATAATAATATATATTGGTGAAATAATAAGTTAGTTTATGGAATCCATGTCTCGTTATAGATATTGATTGATATGCCTTTTTGAGAAACTTATAAGTTTTCATCGTGTCAAACCTTGCAAGTGGATTTATGAATCCGACACATGAAATAAGGTAAGTAGTGCTCTAAAGTAAATTAATCATTAAGTTAAATTCGTCAGTAATTTAATTTATTGATTAATATCTGAAATCTTAACATGGGGAATTACATAAGTGTTTAGTGGGGAATTACGAAATATAAATAAAGGAGTGCAATTACGAATTTCTAGTGGAATGATTTGTAATTTATTAAGGTAAGAATAATTCAAATTAATTATTTGGAATTATTTCCATAATAGGAAGCCTCAATAATTAATTATATGGTCCCTCCAGTGCCCATATTTAACTAGAACTCAGAATCATATTTCTTAGGGCAAAAAGGAGTAGGCGTGTGTTTTCTGGTTTTTCAAGAAAACTGGTTTTCTTCTCCTTTTTGGATTGGGAAGAAATCTCTATAAATAGAGATTCTCGTAACCTAGAAAAAGATTGATTAATTTCTATTCGATACTTGCCCACTGAAGTATTGAGAGAGTTCAGATGTGAACCTAACTTGTGAATTCGCTTGAAGGTCCGTCTAACTTGGGGATTCGCTTGAAGGTATCTGCTCACGCTTCAAGAGGTATTTATCGAATTAAATTCAACAAGTTTATGTGTTCTAGCATAAACGATTTGGTTATCTATTATTCATGTAAGCAGTAAAATTCTAGTATGGTTTCGTTGTGCATATAGTTTTCCAACAATTTCCCCCCTATCTTAAAAACATCATTGTTAAAGTAAATACTAAAATCATACCATTGTTACAAGTCATACTCAATACATTCACATTGTACAATAATTGACAAAAAAGGGGCAGTCTGGTGCACTAAGCTCTCGCTATGCACATGATCCAGGAAAAGACTACTACAAGCGTCTATTGTACAACAATCAACTAACATTCCCCAATACACTGACCTGACGAGCCCTTATCGTCCGTTTAGTGATATATATATTCCAAAATGCACACATTTTCGTAAGAGAGCCAAATATTGAAGCGACTCGCTATTCAAGTACTACTGCTCAGAGCCTCAGTGTGAGATCTGGTGTCGAATTGTCTTTTTCAACAGACGGAGTCCACTCTACAGAATTCACATTCGAACATCCAGTAAAACTAATAGTAGGATGATGAGAGATGTCAACATTAGTTACTTGACGAAAACTGCCAGGCCATAATAAGTGATCAGCCTCATCGATATCCTCAACGTATAAAGACGGACTCTGATGGTGTACATATTCAAATCTCGCGCTCGTCCTGAAATCAAGTGATCCCCTTGCTTGTGGAAACCCCTGGTGCATTGAAGAATGTGCTTTGATTCCCAAGGACCGGGCAGTAGACCCGTGCAAAGGCAGAGCAGCCAAATTACCATACCTTTCCGAAAAGATTCCCATTCTCATAGCTCGTTTAGCTAATGTTCTCTCACGTTTATGAGCATTCTGGTGACCGCCAAGTGCCTGTGAACTATAGAATTTACGCTTGCAGAAATTGCAAGTGAAAACTCTTCTAACTACTGCTTCCCCTGAAGTTTGTGATGCTGCAAGTTCATTGCTGCTTTCATCACAGGTGCTTGATACTGAAAATCCTATCGAATCTTGGCTGGCAAATTCATCGGTAACAGAATTAAACCCGAGAGACAAGTCAAGTGACACGGGCTCAGGACTAAACTGAGAAAACTCAATGTTAGAAGCAACCTGACTAGTTATATCAGAATCATTTCCAGATGATGCTTCCATCTTAATTCGCTTATAATCCGTTACAACGGAGGGACTAATATACAGAATTTGGTGATCAAAATAACAATGAACTACATCTGCATCACTAACGTTGTCCTGCACGTGATACGAAAATCAACATATTATTTTCTGAATAAAAAATCTGTACTTTTGCACTTGTGTCAGTTCCTCCAAACATGCACTGCTTTTGCAGGATCCGACAGAGCAATATGACATAGGAAAAAATCCGGCAGTCATACACAAACTTCAAATCTGTGTCTAAAAGTATCTGTTTTGAAGTGTCAGGCTACATAACAATACAACATAGTGCTGAAAATCATTCTATTGTAAAAAATTGTAGAGTTAAATGGTCAAAAACGCACCTAAAGTATCCTGTTTTTTCGAGTCTCATATCCAAACTATCAGGTGTGCGAGTTTTTTACATGAACTATCACCAACTATTTATCAAAACACACCTCAACTATCAGGTGTGCGAATTTTTTTACATGAATATGAGAACTCTAGAAAATAAGAACTGTTCCTTTTGCAATAGTTTTCCAACTATTGATGAGACAAGACAAGCTATTGAGAGAGGGGAAGAAAAAGAGGGATTGTTCTACGTCTGTCGAGACATTTTCTTTTATGACCATCAAGTATTCGAAATTCAAAGCCATGAATAATCCAAATTCACATCACGTAGGTCCATTCAAGATCAAAACACTTTCTACTAGGTTTTTTACCCTTAATTTTCAAGGCTACAAGTAGAACGTAATGAAACTTCTGGTTAAGGGTGGAGGGATCTCATTCGACTACACTCCTTGGTTGGTGGTGACTTCTATCCCACAATAATAACTACTACTATAGACAAATAATTAATCACATAAGACATGTTTATTGAGGAAGATTAATCCATTTTAGGTATCACAAATGTTACAAAAAGGATCTCATCACTTAAAACTAGATACACAATTTTGTAAACTTATGAAGTCTATATCTAAAAAAAAAACACATTCTATAGCTTCAAATTTGCAACAAGACATGATAAATTCTAACACAAAATCTAGTCTCCCCCCCCCCCCCTCCTCCCTCTCTATGATCAAAGTTCAAGATTGATGGAAAAAAGTAATTATCCTTGTTTAGTTTCAACCATAATCCAAGCCAAAAAAAAAGAAAAGAAAAAAGAAGCAACAAATACAAAAAGAATCAATTGAAGAATTTAAAGAACTAATCAAAAAACATGAAGAAAATAAAATACCTGTGGTAGGATACATATTTTTGTTGAAGAGGAAGAGGGGAAGTTGTTGTTAATTGTGGTACCAAACAGTACTTTTCATCAAAGGACAAAATATGGTGCTGTATAAAATAGGCCCACAACTTTGATCAAAGTGTTACAAGAAAAAGGAACTTTAGGAGTGGGGATATATGAAGGTGTTCTTTCATGTTTAATTATGAGAAACCCAAGGTCAATTTGTGAGGTGGGTGGGGGAAATAATGGTACATATTTATTTATCAGTTAGTCATCGCGTGTTTTCACCAAATCAAATAAAGTGGAGATATATTGATGTACTCATAACTCTTTTATTATAAAATTTTACAAAATGGTGTCTCTTGACATCGCTTGGCCTAAGGTATACACGTGTCACCTAAAGAGTGTAATCTACGCAATTTACCTAGGCGTAAGTATCAAAGATAAATTCTACAATTTGGATCTACGACCTATAAAGTCATGCAAAAATAGTTTTACTGTTGCTCCAACATTCACTTTAAAAATTTAGTTATGAAGCTCACACAACTCTACAATCGTAAAGAGTTCATTCAAATTTTCTTCAGCGAAAAATTATATCGTATGTATAGTAGATATTGAATTTCATTAACTTCTTCCTACATTTCATCATTATATTTTAAACTTTGTTAATAAAAATTCTGATTCCGTGACTATCCGGAACCTCGAACACTTTAATTGTACCATCTCTTTTTGGTTATAATATAAAGTAGAAGACGACAGAGAATCTTTGGTGGAAACGACATGAATGACTATATAGTTTAACTGTTTTCTATGATCTATTCTAGATTTTCTTGAAACTCCAAATATCTTTTCTATGACATCCCACAATTGTTCCTCTTATAATTTTTCAATAAAAAACATATTGTATCGGATATTTAAATCATATATATATATATATATATATATATATATATATATATATATATATATTCGAGATGATATATATAAATCAATTTGAGTGGATAATGTGTGTTTACTTATTTAATTATATATAAATTTAAGTGTCTATTTGTACACATTCAAAATTAAAGGTCATGTCAATTGATGTCAAATATTAGACCTGATATATTTTTTACTTACTTATCGAATGCCAGAAAATAAATAAGAAAATCACTTATTTTTATAAATAAAAAATTAATTAAAATATCTTTCTAAAAGAAGAGATAATCTATTATTTTTTCTTTTTTAAAAATAAAAAATTCAATAAAAAAAAGGAAATAAAATTATATCAAATTTAAATCATGAATATGTGTCCGAGATCGACCATAATAAAAGGGAAAGATGGCCTTTCATTGTAATGAATCCATATAAAGTCACTTTACCAACTTTTTTTTAGGGGTGGCATGTCCACCATGTCTTTCATAATACAATATATTATTATCATTCAATTTTATTTGTTTCATTAATTCACCATGCAGTATTGCAGACTGAATATATTGAATAATAAGTTTGTTTTTGTTTCCTTATAATTATACAGTCTACTTCCTTAATTATTACCAAAACACACAGGCCACATGCCTGGTGCAGTGTGTTCACTTATATTAAAATATATTTATACACAGAGTCATCTTTAAGAGATTTAAATTTAGTCTTCTTAGTAAAATATGTCATGTTTTTTTTAGTTATATGTATTATTTTCATAAATTAGAGTCGTATGAGGTTTTATTGCTTATTGAAATTAATCCGTATAGCGAATGGTCATGACATATTTTAAGTGAATGACTAATAAGAATATGTTATTAGAGCTCAAATGGAACAAGCTGAGGTAATTCAAGTATTTAAATAAAATTTACTGACAAGTATATTAAAAAATAATAATCATATATTAAGCCTTTTTTTTAATTAACCAAATTTAAGTGCAATGCCCTTTCTATATTCGTTTTTCCATGATCATATCATTTCCTTTATCGACCATAATTAATTGTCTTTTTTTCAATTAATTATCATAATCTTTGAGGAAGCCCATAATATTATTTCATTTTCACCAATCTCTAGGACTTAGCCCAACCAACACTTGGTACTCTTTAGTAAGTGGACTTCTCTTAATTAGCACCATTATCCTAGGTTAGTATTAAACTTAATTTTATATATGTGTTAAACCATTTAGATTGTATTTACGAAACATAGCTACAGTTTTAAAATGTTTATGACATGTAGCTACATTTTAGGTTTTGTAGCAAATACACAACACACACATGCTTTGATACAATATGCATTGATATAATTCTTTCGCATGCGGCTTTCCTTTGATACAATATACATTGATATAACTGATATTCGTTTGATATAACTGATACTTGCCGTATGAATACAACTCTTTTGTTGATACACATTCGATACAACAATGATAGCTATACTTCGTAAAAAACGTAACTACAACGATATCTATGTTCTAATAAACTATAGCTATTTATGAAATTTTCTATATTTATTTTCACTTTATTCTAAAAGAAATTTAATAATTTGTCCCCCAAGTCCATCACACATTTTGCACGTGACTCCCTTAGATCCAACATAAACCATAGATTAAAATTAAGTTTTGGCTTAATCCCAAAATTAACCGACAAATGCACGTTAGCGCCGCTTAAAACGCGGCTCAAGAACCCTTTAACCTTAAACTAATCTTCAATTAAGTACCCGTTAAGGATTAATTAATCTTATTGAAGCTTTTGTCAACTAGGACTAATTTTATTATAGTACACACTCATTGGTTCTCCACCAACCTAATAAAGCGCCAACTAATTATCTTTATTTTCATTTTTTTAAGATTAAAAAATGTGTAATGATCCAAAATTTATAATACTAGGTTAACAATTAAGACAAGGCACTATAATTAGAGGCCATTGATAATATTAATTAATTGGAGTATACATTCTTAATTCCACCAAGTTAAGGTAGTGCACTTGCTTTTGTAAATTCACATGCTTTGCTTTTTATTAATTGTCCTTTAGGTTAATTGTTTATGCATAAACATATGGAATATTTTTCTACATCTATGTGGTATATGCCTTTCAAGAAGTTATTGATACATCTTTTCTTTGGTATTAGATTCTCCAATTTGGTAGGATGGGGAGGGAAATTGAAAATTAGTTATATAATATCAAAGTTGTTGAGTTGTCCATATCAAAATCATTTTTTTAATACAACATAGAATTGAATTTATAGACTAATGGTTGCATGTATATATATATTCTTCGTATACTCTCTATGTCTCAATTTATGTGATACAACTTGACTTTTCACAAAGTTTAGGATGGAAATGAAAACTTTTGAAATTTGTGGTCAAAAATAAATTTTAGACATTCGTGTGACTATAAATTATTTAATTAAGAGTAAAAGGAGGATATTAAATTTAAGTTATTTTTAATTATAGAAAAGTGACATTCTTTTTAGGATAAAATTAAAATAGAAATTGTGTCACGTAAATTGAGACAGAAAATATCAGTTAGGTGCAGAGTTCAAATACTAGGGCAAAACTCTTTCCGACTTGTTATTACCTTAAAAATAGTGAGAAAATGATGGAAATTAGTTTACGTATATCGGTCATGGAATCTAATGATGATTTGTACAAATAGGATCTTTCGATGCTATCGTTAAATTTTAATCCTGTTAAAAAAACATGTATAATTTACATAAATTTCATTGGGTCGTTTGGTAGAGTGTATAAAAATAATATCCAATAGAGTGTATTAGTAATGCAAGCATTAGTAATGCATGTATTAGTTATACTTGTATTAGTAATGCATAGATTATTTCTTAAGCATTGTTTGGTTTGGTGTATTAAAAATAGTATGCATTGTATAAAAATATTTATTTACAAAAGTATCCTTCACAATTATGGTGGAAAAGATGTAAAAGTACTTTTGAGGGGTAATTGAGTCTTTAACCATATTAATGCATACACTAAATCCTTTGCATTACTAATACCATGGATTTCTAGGTATTAGTAATACACTCCTCAATACACAATAGAGTGTATAACTAATGTACCATGAAAAAATGCACCAAACAAGGGATTACTAAAACATATAATTAATGCATGCATTATTTTTGCTAATACACTCTACCAAACGACCCCATAGTGTTAAGAGCTAATTATATTATTTCTCTACTCTTTTTCAAATTACAAAAATCCCTTAAAATTAATGGATTTCGGATACATCACTAGACTTCCGGATACATCACTGGACATCCCGGATACATCACTAGACATCCGGATACATAGGTGAGGGATGTATCAGAGAGGGGAGGGATGTACCCGAGAGAGGGATAGAGATGTATCCAAGCGTGAGGCCCATCATCATCCCATGTCCAACTTATGATTTTGAGTGAAGACGGTGAATTCTCTTCAAAAGCCCAAATATAGGACTAATCATAAGCATTAATTTCTCATGGACTTTAAAATGGGCTGGTGACTATAATCAAGCCCAGTTCAGATTGTCCCTCGGCCTTGGTCCAATTTAATAGTGATATAATAGTTGAATTTTTTTGACTTTTTTTAAATATTACATCATTTCTTTATATTTTGAATAGCTTTAGTGAAAAATTCTAATTCCCCAAAAAATAACTTTTTGTCTAATTTTCGACTTGTATACACTATCACAAGTATTGAATAACCTTTTAACTTCTACAACTTGCAAGAAAGAAATTGTGATACACCATTCTTTGGTTTGCATATATTTAGCAATTCTTATGTATACACATGCAAGTTTTGTCAATCCAATCGAACCCTTGAACAATCTAACAAGATAGATAAAAACAAAAATAGTACTAAATCTGAACAAGTTTTATTAATCGATAGAACCAAAAACTTGTGAATACTTATAAACAACACGTACAAGTTCTACTCATCCAACAGAACTTGAGAACAATTTGGATTAAAATTACGTCCCACTCAACAATATGCAACGTATGTGGATATGGAGCGTGGCAGGTTAATATATCTTTTCTACTAAATGTTTTCTCCCATACAAAGATGTGGATACATATCAGCCATCAAAATGACAAAATTAAGTCTTGGGGGGGCCTTTAAATTTCAGTTTCTCAACTTGCTGAATTGGACAAATATTTAAAATGTAATGTGCACACTAACTTATCTATCAAAATTAGAAGGTCCTACACTACTATTTTTTCCACTGCACATGGCTTGACTCTTCTAATACTCAAGTCCACAGTGTTGTCATTTTTTCTTTCATATTACGAGTTCGAATGGTGAAAATAATCAATAAATTAAAGTAATAGATCGTATATAACTGTATATCACATTTTTGGGATGAAACCCTTCCTCAAACCCAACAAATGTAGAATATTTGTGTTCCGAACTGTACTTTTTTATTTTTATTTTTGGGAAAAATATCCAAGGAGATTTCATTTTTTAATATGTTAACTGAGCAACGTGGCAAGATAAAAAATAAATAAAAATTCTGGTGATGTAGTTATATCAACAAATACAATGCTTAAAAGTTTTTAATTACAATATACGATTGACACGTTAAACAAAAGGTATGAAATCTATCAAAAAAGGAATTCTTTAAAAAAAAGAAAAGGATACACGTAATATATTAGACAAATACCACGCATATGGAAATGAGATTAGAAAATAGAAGACTTTATAGGACAATATTACAAATCCATGACATGATAAACACACTTTTAATTTTGCTGGTAACATATCTTAAGAGAAAAATTTGTGGTGTATATATAATAGTACTGTCATAAGTTTGAATCGCAATAAATGTGATATCATTAAATAGTTTCTCAATACATTTATGAATAAAACTTCGGAAAGAAATATCGAGTCTCTAAAGGAGATGTATATTACGTATGATGGAGGACGGATCGATGAGGAAATCATGTTGAACCTAACATTTGGACTTTGTCGATTACCGTCGGCTGATACCTCAACGACTTCTCTTTTGGGGATTTAAAACCATTGAAAAGTATATAATTGCGGATATTCTGTTTTATTTTATTTTTGGTCCTAATATGTGGATATTCATTTATAACATGTTAGCTTTTTGTTTGACATTTTCAACCAACTTCATTTAAAACGCCAAATAATGTGTGAGCAACATTTTCAAATTCACCATTGATAATTATAGGGGATGAATAATTTTTATTTTTTAAAAATTCTTAAATAGAAATTTTAAATTTGGAATTTAAATATGAAATAAATATGAGAAGGAGCCTTTCTCCTTTAAATAGGCGTCACACCAATCCAAATTAATTAGGATTTCAATACGAATATCAAATAAAATAAAATAAAAGTTTGAAGTCACGAAAAAAGAATACAATACACTTTTTTTTTATAATTTGTTTTATTACCAAACAAAACTAACCAATGTAATTTTCTCTTAATCTTGACTATATAACATATCAAACAATATATTTTTTGATAAACTTTTTTGTGAATCTTTATGGAGATACATGTTGGATTCAAATTAGTTGAACTTCTAGATGCGCAGAATTGAATCAAAACTGGTTGAATTAATAAATAGTCAAATTTATTAACCACATTAATCGTAAACAAGCTAGTCGGATCATAATATTTATGAGTTAATTTTGTCATCCTATGTGACACGTCCTCTATTCCCCTATGACCACGCTAACGTACAGGAGCGTTAGAAGAATTAATTGTAAACCCCAACTAGAAGAAGAATTATGCCAAATTTTTAATTCTTTTTGTTTCAATTTTGCCTGCACAAAAGTATAATATTTTTCTTGAACGACGACCCTAAAGATTTTCAGTATATATATATTTTCTCTACAAAGATTCTTTTTAAAAAAATAAAAATAAAAATACTTCAATCATTATAAAAGACCCATTCATATTGTTTTAAAAAAAGCCTTATAAATATAGGCAGCGTGCACTAGTAGATGATACTTATTAATATTTTTCTTGAAGAAAGATCAATTAAATACATATAAACTAAAAGTGGGTATATAGTTTGGTTAATTTCCTCTTATATCAAATTAGAATATTAATTAATGGTATTAAATTAAGGTCAAAATTGTTGATAAGATTATAATTATTAATTCGTACAAACGTCCCAACGCATGACTCGCGGACCAACCATGGAAATGTCAAAGTAGTACAATGATACAAGCTTTAGAAAATGAAGGAACATAAAATAAATAAATAAATAAAATAGTACAAATGAATAAATTTATGGCCCCATCGCGAGAGTGGCACAGACGAATCAAATTATTAAAGATTATGGTTGGATGAATTAAATTTTACCACCCTTAATAATAAGTCTGAAGTTCGAGTCTTGAGAATTAAGAAATTATTAGCGAGAAATGATGTTGAGGAGTGGACCGAATCAGATGAAAAAAAATGATGGTCTCCTTATATGATCTTGAACTAGTTTTGGATAGAATTATGTCAAATATTATTAATTTACATGATATCACAGTAACACCCCTCCCAGCTCTTGTTTCTGATGTTGAATCCTCATGTTAAACTGTTTGCGCTTTACACAGTCTTGATCATGAGATAGGCCGTTGAAGTGTTTCACCTCAGATGGAAAAAAAAATGATAATCTCCTTATATAATATTAGAAATTAAAATTCTCCCTTTTGAGCTAATTTTTTAGAGTTCTTTTTACAATCGATTTCCTTTTTAATGGGATATGGACAATAAAATCAGAATTAATTGAACCAATAAGTACAACTAAATATCATACGACTACTCAAAAGAGTATAAAATTTTTACGACACAACTCAACAAAGTCCAGAACAAAAAAATAACTTAATCTTTATTTATTTATTTACATTTTTTTTTAAATTAATATAACCATTGGTATACACTTGAGTATAAATCAAGGCGACTATAATATATTATAATTAGGATTCGAAATATCTATAGTTGACTGGCTAAAAATATTTAAAATAAGATATATTATAAGGTACTTAAACAAAATGCTAAATTAAACACTAATCAATAACTTAGATAAAAATGATATCTATTCCGCTACCACATATCAGATTGTATTGATAGCGTACTTTTTTTACACGGTTAGAAATTATATATATTATGAATCATAATATAATATACTAACTTAATATTCACGGGAGCATTAAGACAAGAAAAAAAAGGACACGTCACTGTTTTACAGCCTGGAAAGGAGGAAACTCGACAAGACCAAAATATATTGAGTTATTTTGATAGAAAAATAAACACGTCACAACTTAGAATTAATTCTTGGTAATCTTTTAGTTTTATCAATTTTTAAATTAGAAGTATTTTTAAAAGGTATAATGTGATTTTAACTTAGAAGTTAGAACATTTTAAACGAGAAATTTAGTCCTAATTAAATGATGAAATTCCAGAAAAATATGAAAGTGGTCACTGGTCACTATATTGAGGGGTGGAGAGACAAGACATGATTGCAACCTAGGAGAAAAGTATTTTCTTACTTTCACTCTTCATCTCATAGATGTGATGTGATTTCTTCACCTTTAGAAGTCTCGAATTCGTCCCTTAAAATAATACTTCATTTGTCTCAATTTAGATGACATTTTTCATTTTTTGAGAGTCAAATCGTTTAAGTTTGATCGAAAATTTGTGTATGGAATCTTCAATTTTTTAAAAATAAACTACGTAAAAAGTACTAAAAGTCACAATAGTTGACAATTCAAAAAATATATATGAAAAATTTACGATCGAAGATAGACTTATTTAAATCTTAAAATCTGAAAAGTGCCACATAAATTGAGATGGAGGGAATAATTTTATTTTATTTTTGATAAAATTCACTTTTCTCTTAATGCAACTCAAATTCAAATTAGTGGGGTAGTGGTTTCTTATACCACATGGGTATACAAAAGAAAAACAATAATAATTTATGTTAATCAAGATAGGATGGAACATTTATGATCCTTCGTTCTTAACTAAAGATCTCGAACACTAAAAATCTCCGATGAAATTTGGCTCATCCAAAGCTTTTCCAACAGAAATTCCATTGAGAATCGCACATTTCCAACATGCATCCTTTGGAAATTCATGTGTTCATAGTAATAATATTAAATAATATGGACAAAATTTTTGATAGGCAGCATTTTCTTCTTTAATGAGCTCCAGAATAATTGAATCGATGAATTCTGAAGACCAAATAACTATACACATATAGTGAGTGACATGAAAACAAAATATATAGAAGCAATTTTTATATACAAACAAGTAGAAGAATTATTGTAAGATGAATTAAGTACTCATCAAAAGTTCATCTAACAATTCAGCACCCAAATCTTCAAAAACTAAAACATTATTTTCCCTTTTTCTCTTCTTCCTATTTCTCTTATGTTTAACACATCTCATTTTATTTGTTGCCTTTAAAACAGCAGCTGGTGAAATTCCATCTTCACAAATATACTTAATATTTTCAAGTGATTCTCTTACTTTATCCATTGGAAAATTTAAAAGTGCCAATGGACCTCTCATTGTAAGTGCAGCTTGATCATACGCTAAAGCAGCTTCTTCGCCAGTATTAAATGTTCCTAACCAAACTCTAATTCCATTTCTTGTTGAGTCTCTTATTTCTGCTGCATATTTTCCCCATGGCCTCTTTCTAACTCCTATGTAGTGTTTTTCCTCTTCTAGTTTGGTGGAGTTATTGTTATCATGATGAGATGTGACCTCTTCCATGTCATGATGATTATTGCTTTCTATAGAGGAATTAGTGTCTTCTGAGTATGAAAAACTTCTTGGTAGTTGATGATCATTGTCCTTTTGGTTGGAGGAGGCAACTTCCCATGTGTAACTTCCTTTCGAGGTTGAGAATGAAGAACTTTTTGATAGAAAATGATCGTTGTTTTGGTCAATGTAGTCAACTTTCAATGGATAACATTCTTTCGAGGAGTTATTTTCTGAGAATGAACAACTTCTTGGTAGATAATGATCGTTGTTCTGGTCGATGGAGTCAACATCCCATGGATAATTAGTCATATATTCATCTAAGAAATGTTGATCATTCCATGGTAATGGTGATTGATCTTGGAAGAAATTGAAATTTGGATATTGAATTTTAGGGGATGAAAAATCCATTTCTATTATAAGGAATTGGATAAATATTTTTCATGACATTTTTGTTGGTGTTTGGGATGTCAAGAGTCTAAAAAACTCTTGGATAACTAAGATTTATATAGAAGGTACATTGGATGAGGAAGGGGAGGTCATACGAATATGTTAATTGTTGTAAGAACTTATTTATTGATGGACAATTATTATATGTGGACATGACAATTTCAAAATTGTTCAAAGACTTTTCCCACTTCCTATCTTGACTTGACTTGATCCAAAACACCTCAAGTCTTCCTCATAAAGAATCAATAATTATAATGAAATTTTTGATAAAAGAAGTGTCATATTCATCCTTTTGCAAAAGCATAAAAATTTAGATTTAACTTCAAACATGTCGACAATAACAATAATATATTTTGTATAATTTTACGAGGAATTTTTGAAAGACTGGTGAATATACAACTTTATTCTTATTTTATAAAAATAGAGAAAAAAATACAATAAACCCTCGACTTAGGTATAAGTATTCTTGTAGAATTAATATCATTTTTTAACCTATAACTTTTTAATGTTCATCAAGAAATTCACGTAACTAGGAGTAATAAATAACCTGATCGGATAAATATTTTTAAATAGTCAATATATATTAAATTTTAAATTCTAAAAAAAAGCTAGTAGGGGGCAGGTGTAAACCCAAGGAGAAGCAATACACCTAATTGGCAAGAATTTAGTGTATGATTGTACTAAATTGACATATTGTCCAAGTGGCAACATTTAAATGTTCATATTTTAAGATAAAAAAACTCATGAAATATCTAGAATGTAGGGTTTAATAATTTATGTATCGATATCTATATTAATTAATATATGATACATGTCTTCACATATATTAATATATTTTGGCAAAAATATTAAGTGTTGTTAAATTTTTACGCTTTATTAGTTAAAAAAATATGCCAAAACAAAAATGTCTCTTTCATTCTATTGGAGATATTTGAAGCAAATCGAGAGTGTTTTTCTATGCAAGTAAATTAAGCTACTGCCACCTTGCACGAAAAAAAAGAGAGACTACCTATGGTCAAGTGAATACGATGATTTTGATTTAAACATTGTATTTATATAAAAATAATTATTATTATTACATAAATAAAAAAATTAACTTCAAACTAAATTATTAACATCTTATATTACTCTCCTAAAATTAAAACCTATAAAATTTAGATTCAGAATTGATTTTTCTCCTATACATAAAGTTTCTTAGAGTTTTTTTTTTTTTTTTTTTTTTTATAAATTTTAGGAATCACATAGTTTTAATATGAAATTACAAACTATTTCTATTTAGTTTGTAATTACACTAATCCCTGAAAAAGTAAAACAAACCGGATACATAAAAATTAGCTCGGATACATTATAAAATAAACCGGATTCACAATATGTAGCTTGGATACATTAAAAATTAGCTCGGATACATTATCAAATAATTTAGAATTAGGAGAGAAATAAGGGATTTTAGAGGTTTTTAGAAATAGAAGGAAATATTATAAATAAGGGAAACATAAGACGTGTATTTCAGTATTTTATTTTTTTTTGAATTTTTTATCCGATTGTAATTTGATTACGTGTTAAGTAAAGCATTTGTAATGACTTGACATATTAGTTCTCCATCGTTAAATGCATATATATCATTTTCATATGTCTAGTCCATCAATAATGGATAAATTATTGTGTTTTTCCTTTTCAATAAACATAATTCTCATTGCAAGAGTCAGGAGAATTACTAATAAGAATTGAAGTAGAGTGGCATATAGTGATGGATGTTTGATTTTTCGATTTAATTTTGGCTTTTGATCGAGTGAGACAGCGAGCTAGTAGTCGAGTACTCACTAGTGTCGGGTGTACAATATTTTTAATTATTTGAACTTATGTTAGAAAATTTCAATTGAAGAATTGATACCCTAAAATTGAGAAGCGAATCGAATATCAAAATTTTAGAAAAATAGTACGGAAGACCCAAATTTATTTGGTTAAGTCCATATTTTTTGGCATTTATGCATATCCCTTAGTAGTATGTATTTCTTTATTCTTAATTAAAAGTCTCAAAATTTGAGTTTCAGATGTAAAACTTTCTTACGCAAATTTAAATTTAATTGAATCCTAATATAAATACAAAATATCAAATAGGAAAAAAAAAGGTTAGGAAAATTAGAACCCAAAAAAAGAACCTCATTAACTTTTAATTTTTCTGCTATGTTTGTTCTAGGATTATCATTTCCTAACTTCCGATCTATTTTTGTTAAATTTATTTTTATGAATCGAATAATTTCTGAAAGATAATGATACACGATTTGAAATTCGACGATTAATTAATAGGTCTACCTCTACTCTTCTCCATCCTACCTTTTTTGTTTTAGTTTAAAAGTAAGAAAATATAAGTAAAGTATAAGAAGAGAGACTCTATCTAGTCGGCAAAAAATTAGTCGCATAAGATATTTATACAGAAATTCAATAAATGCATGATATTAATTTGTGTATCAATCATTCCATTTCAGAATCAACCTCCTCACCCCTCCCCCCTCTCCGAATAAGTAAGACCTCGTGATTCTCTAAACTAGCTCTTGGCCTTATCTGGCGGAACCAGCCGGGGTATTTGACATAGACGAAGAGAGCATCTGAAGGGTTAATTACTTCACCAAAGATAATCACTCACAGATCCGAATAATCACTAGCTACAATTGATGAAATTTTGATTAAAACTATTCATAAAAAAAGCCGCATGAAGCTCCCACATAACCATAACAAACTTTCTCTAATGTCATACCAAGCCAAGACCTTTCCTATAAGGAAAGAAAGAACCTGCAACTCCCCTTTTTAAATACCCCTGACTCCCTCCGAAGTGAGTTCTTTTTACACGATTTAGGATCGACATCATAATTGGTTATATTATAGTTGATTGATGCAAATTCTAATCCCATTCTGAAACAACTTTGAGTGTGATAAAAAAGGAATAAGGCTCGAGAGGCCTACATCGAAAGAATAGGAAGTTTTTAAGTGGTTGTACCAGATTCTGCCTTAAATTGCTAAAGAAAAAGCAATCCAACAACAATAAAAGAAGGTTCTTTATATATATTGGAGGATAAATTTAAAATAATTTCTCAAATATTTCTTTGAGCAATTTTGATCTTTTGAATTTGTCAAAAATAAATAATTTTAGTTTTCGCTAAATATTTAACTAAAATTGCCGGTTGAATTTAGCGTGAGTCTAAAAAGAAAAAAATGATAAGAAACTCAACAAGTAAATATCAGTTTTTGTTAAATCTAATAGGCAAACAGGTAAAAATTGATAAAATATTAAGGGAGACAAAAAACTCAATTTTAATAAACTTTTAAGGACCAAAACTATCTTTATAGTTAAGGAACTATTTTAAATTTACCACCTATCATAAAGAAATTATTTCTTACATATAATTTTTTTCCCATATAACTATGAGTACTTATTTTATATGTTCTCACATCATTAAATCACTTAGCTATAATAAGTTGATATTTTGTTACTTTAACGTGTACGTCGATATCCGATACTAGTAAAATTTTAATTGGTTTAAATCCTAATCTACTTTTAACACCTCTATAATTCAAAATTTGGTAAGATGAGGTGGAGCACGTGCAAGAATCAACTTGTAATTCTATAAAACTTTATGTGAAGGCACTAATTTGTTGACTTTAAATGTACTTAATTACTAATTAAATTGAATTAAATAGTGATTAGTCTCGAAAAGCTATAGACATCATAATCATTCAGATACAAATGATTTTTTCTAGTCTAAATTAGACACGCAAGCACTTAGATATGCAAATGAATTTGAATATTGATATGTTGTGATTTTACTTCTTTTAGAAAAATTAATTTTGAAATGTTAGGTATACAATTTTTTTTTAAAAAACACTTTAAAAAAGAATCGTCACTTAATTTTTAAGAAATTATGAAAAACTTAATTTAAGAAGGTCTAAATAGATAAATTTTTAAAAATCTAGAGAAAATGGAGAAGAGATTTTTAGTTCTACTTAAAGATGGTAGCACTTAAAAGAGTACAATTATATGTTGATTTAACTAAAATATTTGACTAACTTTTAAGAAAAAATAATTAAGTAAAGAAAGCATTTTTAAAGGTCATTTGAGGAAAATGTTAACCTGAAACAATTGTAGTATTTAAAAAGAGAGAGTAGAATATGGTTGAGTAAAAGAAAAATTTAGATCATTCATTTTTTAAGAAAAGGGTTCTAACTAGAACAAAATTAAACAATTAAAGATAAGTAAAATTCGGTCAACATATTTAATTAAGTAAATAAAAAAACACATGACTTGATGAAAATGGAATTTTTTAAATTAAGCCAATAAAAAAAAGCTCATCTTTTGGAAAGTTCGATTAAACTAATTAAATAAGTTAAGAGTTAACTAATATTAATCAAACATTTACAATCAAAATAATTAAAAAAGCAAAGAGATGATGAATTTGGGCCCCTTCTTGGGCCAAATTCACTACTGTGGGCTCTTGTTACCAACCCCTTTTACACATGTATATCAGTTGTATATCATCATGTATCAACACCTCCAGAAACCTGTATATTAGCTTCCATTTCAACTTTACTCGAGGGAAAATGAGGTTTGCGCCTCCATGACCCATCTCGAAATACAAGAGAGAGAAATGGAGTCCAACACAAATATTAAAAAGAAAATGAGAAATATTATTTACATTCAAGATTTTCTATAGTAATTATACTAATAGAAAAAACAACAAAAAACTAGGTTCACACAAGTATGTTAAATACATGATGTTTTTAACATTACTCTTTTTCCTTCACTAGAATTATGTATATATCAAATAGACATTCAAGGGGAAGTGTTATAAACATATTTATATTATAGTGAATGTACATCATGTAGGTTCCTCTGGAGAAAAGTTAGGAACCTAACTTTGTGGTCAATTTAGTTTTTTCCTATAATTAAAGGGTTTCCTCATGGTAAAGAATCCCTCAATCTCTAATCCTTCAGGAGAAGTAAGAAGTCTACTATCTTCTCTCTACTTTATGTTACTTATTATTATATATATGGTTTCATAACAAAAAAAAAATAGTTTTTGAGAAAAAGTGCAATACAATAGTATACGTGAATTGTGTTATATTCATATTTTGTTATTTTCTTAAAATATCATATTATATTATTTTATAGAGTGGTGGTTAGAACCATCCTTATTGTATGGGGTGGAGTGTTGGCCAGTCAAGAAATAACATGTTCAAAAGATGCATGTTGTGGAGGTACAAACGTTGAGATGGATGTATGGGTGTACTTTGAGCGATAAGATTAGGAATGAGGTTATCAGGAGATGGTGAGAGTGGCCTATGTAGCGGGCAAGACAAGGGAAGTGAGATTGAGATGATTTGGGCATGTGTGGAGGAGGTGCATTGACACCCCAATGAGAAGGTGTGAGAGGTTGGTTGTATGGGATAAACAGAGCGGTCGAGGTACGTTGACGAAATATTGGGGAGAGGTGATTAGATAAGACATGTCGCATCTTCATGTTTCCGGAAACATGACTCTAGATAGGAAGCAGTGGAGATCGAGTATTAGGATAGTGGGATAGCAAGGGTGGAGGGTTGTCTTGCCTTGCGAAGGCTTAGAATTGTTAGTGTGTGTCGTAGTACTATTCATACCCTTGTAGTTCTTAACATATGTTGTTTATTGTGTTTTCGAGTATCATACGTCCTCTAAACATATAAAAAACAAACCACACAAATATTGAAGGGATCAATCCCAATTAATTACATGAGTGAATACAACAAGCCAAACCAGAATATATATATAAATATATATATGAGTAAATACAACACGCCAAACCAGAATATTATATATATATATATATATATATATATATATGTATATAATTACATGAGTGAATACAACACGCCAAATATATATATATATATAGCTTTATTTTTCTAACCCCCACCCCCCACCCCCCACACACAAGAAACAAGACATACCAATATTTCAAATTATTCACCCTTTTTCCATTTCAAGAAACCCAGTCTTTTGCTAACCATTGGTGACAAGTCTTTTTTTCTGAACTTCAACATCCTCCAAATCCTCATCCTCAAATTTGGTTATTAAAGAGAAGTACTCAACATTTTCTTTAAAAAACTTGACAAGAACCAAATAAAGAGAGAGAGTAAAAACAGTAGTCCCAACCAAATACCAACTAAATTGAATATTTGCTAATGCCTTTGCTCTTTCAAGTGCTTCCTTGTTATGACATCTAACCACTTGACGCCCTTCTTCCCATGTCAAAAAGCAATCTTTTGGGACAAAATGTGGAGTCCAAAGCATGATACCCGTGACCATAAACCAAATTCCTTGAAACATAATGGTATAAGATCTCACAAAACTATTCAAGAAACTTTTAGGAAAAGGAATACCTAAAAGAGTCGTGGCGAAAGACGAAAAAATAACAATTTGGAGAAGCCAATGGTATTGTCCTTCAACACCTTTATGGTCAGTAGAATGAAGATGGAATAGAAGGAGTTCTTGACCAAAAGCAAGACTTGCAAGTAATAATGTAAGTCCATTTTGAACTAGGGTTGAAGGGACCATGATTTTATCGAATATAATCGAAAAGATTGCATAGACAAAGAAATTAAGGGAAATAGTTGCATGTTCAAAGTTATGGAGATGATATGAAGGTATAGTTCCATCAATGTCAAGAGGTTGATGTTTTGATGGACCAATAAAGAGTTCCATTAATATAGAGACTATGGTGCTAAACATAATCACAAAAAGCTCTAAATATCTTATTCTTGGAGATGGGAACCATAACAAAGAAGTGTAGGATTTTGGGTGGAGACAATGTAATTTTATGTGGTTAAGCAAATGCCAAATACCAATAACAAAGAAACCAAATCCTGGTGCTACATGGCCTATTAATGTGCCCATTTTTGTTTGTTTGTTTTAGTGTAATGAGAATATGAAATGATGGAAAATCAAGAGGGTTATATATAGAGATACCTAAGGCACTGTGTATTTATATTTTTACCTTCATAATGTATTAGGATTTGAAATAATTATTTGATAACTTCCTAAGTTAGCATTGTACATATTCTATCTATTTTACTCCCTCCCAATTTATGTGACACTTTTCGAATTTCGAGATTCAAACAAGTCTATCTTTGACTGTAAATTTTTCATATATTTTTAAGTATTTTGAATTGTCAATTATTGAGACTTATAGTACTTTT
The DNA here is from genome assembly GCF_900185275.1 of Solanum verrucosum. NCBI lineage: Eukaryota > Viridiplantae > Streptophyta > Magnoliopsida > Solanales > Solanaceae > Solanum > Solanum verrucosum. The sequence goes on from NW_026019988.1 coordinate 3,017,570, forward strand.
TATGTAGTTTATAAATATATAAATTTTATTTTAAAAAATTGTAATTTATTTTGAGTAATTTGGTTTGCACGAAATTTAAGAAAAAAACTTAAAATATTTCGATTTCATATTGTCATTATATGGGTGGTTATAAAACTCGTGGCAAGTTGCAATTTGAAAAGTTGAATTACTATTTTAGTAGGTTTACACTATATTAAAATATTGTAAAATATCTAATTAATTAATTATTAAATAACTAATAAAGTCCGATTTTATGGACCAAAGATTTGATTGCAAAAATAAATAAATAAATAATAATAATCATATCATATTACTTGTATCATCAGCATGCATATCACATTATATCATATATCATCCTATTATATTTTAAATATTGAATGACTTTTTTTTCCCAACAAACAAATAATACCATAATACAATAATAGAATTTACACATTCTAATAATAAAAAAGAAAAGTGAAGGAAAAAAAATAGCCAAAGTCATCTCCGGCCCCTCAAAGTTGTCCTCATTATTCATTTAGACACCTCAACTACACCTAGTACCTATTGAACACCTCTACCACCCCAGATTTGAACCGTATAAGCATTTTTTTTTATCACATTTCATAACTGTGTGGCGCCTGTATTTAAGCTCCCCACGTATATCCGACGTGTTATAATGACCATTTAACAACTACCACGTGTATCCGATGTGTATTTATATATGTCTTAATTGGGGAAGATTCCTAAATCATTAACTTTGACATAACACTTCTCTCTCTTTCTCTTCGCGATTTCTTCCAAATCGAAGCTCTCCATCTTCGCGATTTCCTCCAGATTGAAGTTGGATTTGTCTTGTTCGTGTTACGATCTTGAAGATATCCTTGTGGAAGTTAGGATTGTTAATGATTTTTACATGCTTTGTTAAATGAATTCCAAAAAGGTAGGGTTTTGTAAAAATATAGGGTTTGTGATTTTTGCGAATATTTTGTCCCCTCTTTACTATTACCCAGAAATTATGCTTTAAAGCTTTGTTTTTTAATTGTTGTATGGGTTATATGAGTATATTCTGTTATCTTAAGCTAGGGTTTGTTTGATATTTTGTAGGGCTAACAATTGACCATGAAGGAGATTATATTTACAAAGATTTACCATGGTGGAATCTTATCCGAGATACATGTCCCTACCTATGTTGGAAACTGTGTGTCTACACTCAGGTATATTATTAAGGACCACTTTTCCATTTTGGAACTATTGTATTATACTAAAGAATTGGGGTATGAAACTGTTGGAGGCTTTTATGTGACGGATTTATTGAATAAAAAATGGGTCCTAATTATAACTGACCAACATCTCCTACACCTAATTAAAGACTTAAAACATGAGGACACTTTTGAAGTATTTGTCTGTCATGTATTAGATGAACCCTTACTTGACACTGAGGGACCTAGAGGCTATCTAACTAATGTTGGTGGTGAAGGTGTTGATGTTGACCTTGGTGAAGAGGGTGAGGCTGTTAACTTAGGTGGAGAAGGTGAGGTTGTTGACCTAAGTGGAGAAGGTGAGGTTGTTGACCTTGGTGGTAAGGGTGTTGATGTTAACACTGGTGAAGAGGGTGTGGATGATAACCTGGGTGGAGAGGGTGTGGATGATAACTTGGGTGGAGAAGGTGAATCTGATTTCTTGAGTAGTGATTCAGATCTAGATATACCTTCATAAGATGGTTCAGATATTGATGAGGAGTTGAGAGCTTTTAGACAAGAAAGAAGAAACAAAAAACAAAGAAAAAAAGCTACTGAATTTGAAGAAATACGAGTTGGAGAGGCTGGTGATATAGATAGAGGCTTTGAGGATATTGGGAAAAATAAAACTGACAAACATGCAGGGAAATTAAGTGAAGATGAGGATTATATTGATAGCTCTGACTGTTGGAGTGATGATAGTGATGAACAACTAGATGTGGATGTTGTTAGGGGAGTAGATATACCTGCTAGAAGGAGAAGCAAAAAAGTTAGGTATGATGAAGATTGTGAAGTTTCAATATTTGAGCTTGGAATGGCCTTTGAGGGTGCAAATCAGTTCAGGAAAGCAGTGGCAGATTATGCTGTAGAGTACAAGAGGCAGATAAAGTTAAGACCTAATGAAAAACATAGAGTGAGGGTGAAGTGCAAAAATGCTAACTGTAAGTGGTTGTTATATGCTTCCATTGACAGGGACTCAGGTGATTTCATTATGAAGAACTATCATCCTGTTCACAAGTGTATTCCATTAAACATGAACAAGTTGTGTAATTCAAAGTTAATTGCTAGAAAATTTAAGGATAAAATTGTATCTCAACCATACATAAAGATTTGGGAAATTCAAGATTTGGTTAGAAAGACATTGGGTCTTTATGTTGGTAATACTCTTTGTTACAGGGCTAAACAGAGGATTATGAAGGAAGACATGGGTGATTGAAATGTGGAATTTGCCAGATTATGTGACTATGCAGATATGATCAACCAAACCAATCCTTAAAACTCTTGTTGGGCAAAGATTGATAAGGAAACTGAACCAGGAAATAACCTTTTAGTGTATTTTTATGTGTGCTTTCATGCATTTAATCAAGGATGGTTGGAGGGGTGTAGGAATATAATTGGATTTGATGGTTGTTTTTTCAAGGGAACTTGTAAGGGTGAGCTATTAGTTGCTGTTGGAAAGAATGGGAACAATCAAATGTATCTCATTGCCTGGGCAGTTGTTGATACATAAACAAAACATAGTTGGAGCTGGTTCATAAGATATTTAATTGTTGATCTAAACTTGGGAACTGGTGTAGGTTTGGCTATAATGTCAGATATGCAAAAGGTATTGATAACACAATTTCTTATATTTTAGTTTTAATTTGATCTTTATTACTTCAATTACTTATTCTGTACATATTTTTTGTTAGGGACTTATTCCTGTCTTGTTAGAGTTGTTATCAAATGCTGAGAAAAGGATGTGTGTTAGACATATATGGAGTAATTGGCATGTGAACTGGAAAGGAGAAGAAAGAAGGAAACAATTTTAGAGATGCTCCAAGGCCTCCTTTGAAGTCAAGTTTGGAGAAGAAGTTCATGCAATGTCCAAGCTAGGTAAGAAGGAAATAACAGAGGACTTGCTACATTATGATCCCAGAAATTGGTCTAGGGCTTTTTTCCAAACTCACTCCAAATGTGATGTTATAGAAAATAACATGTGTGAGACTTTCAATTCCTGGATCTTAGCTGCTAGACATAAATCAATTATTACTATGTTAGAGGATATTAGGCATAAAATGATGAACAGACATATAGACATGATCAAATTTGCTGAAACATGGATATCAGACATTGCACCTATGGCAAGGGCAATACTAGAAAGAAACAAGGAGTATTCAAATAACTGTAATGTTCAATGGAATGGGTTGAATGGTTTTGAGATTAGTGAGGGGGAATATTCATTTGTTGTTGACTTGGAGAAGAAGTATTGTGACTGTAGGTTGTGGATTTTGAGAGGTATTCCTTGCCCTCATGCTATTTGTGCTTGTTATTACTTGAATCAAGATCCTGATCAACATGTAGAGCACTGGTATAAGAAGGAAACATTTCTCAAGGCTTACAGCCATTTCATCTAACCTATTCCCAATATGATGATGTGGCCTGAAACTACAAATCCATCAATAGAGCCTTCAAAACCAAGAAAAATGTCAGGCAAACCTGGAAAGAAGAGAAGAAATAGTAAGGATAAGCCAAAAAAATAGGGGAAACTTTCAAGAAAAGGAGTAAAGATGACATGTTCCCTATGCAAGAAAACTGGTCATAACAAAGTTGTGTGAGCAAGAGTAAGTAATACTTCATATTCATATTTGTAAATTGCTTAAAGTTTATATATATTATAATCATATATATTATTTTGTGGTGACATAATATGGGAGGGGGAGCACTTCTCAACCTACAAGTCAGGGAAATTCAAGCCAACAAAGTTATTCTCAACAAAGTTCTGTTTGTGCTGATACCACTGCTATGCCAAGAACTACTCAAACAACAGTAAGATTAGATTTAATAATTCATTTGCATTTTCTGATTATTCTACAAGTTATTCATATAACCTTATTTATGCTATATAGTCTACAATGGGAGGACCATCACATTCTACTTTCAGAACCACACATGCAACTACACAAACATCAGTAAGATTAAATTTAATAATTCATTTGCATTTTCTGATTATTCTACAAGTTATTCATATATCCTTATTTATGTTATATAGTCTACAATGGGAGGTCCATCACATTCTACTTTTAGAACCACATATGCAACTACACAATCAAGTCAACCAAGTTTTGTTTGTGCTGACACAACATCTGTGCCAAGACCTCCTCAAAATAGGGTTCAAGTTGGGATTAAAAGAGGATTGGGAAGAAAAAAAGCTAATGCAAGAGGGACCCCATTTGTTACTGAAAGAGATAGTGCTTTTAGTCAACTGCCACCTTTATCAGGTCACAAGAGACCATACAGTTCAGCCTCATTTGCTGCTGCTACTGGAGGAAACAGAAGGCCTGCAACTGGTTTTGGTGTTTACTCTGATCCTACAACTGGAGCCCAAGTATTTAATGTATGTTCACTTAATATGTTTACTCTGTTTTGGTGTATATTCTGATAGCCATATTATGATCTTACCTTACCTTATCTTACACTTTCTTTATTATATTACAGCCTGGTACATTAAGTGAGAAGATTCTACATGGGCCAACAAAATTGAAGAGTGCTTCACCAACCAATATAGACATTGGCTTTAAACCTCGTGGCCTAAAATGGAAGGGAAAAGATGCAGTCGGCACCTCACAGTTGCTATAAATGAAAGCAAACAGGAAAAACTAAAAGTAGTTCATTTGGAAAGTTGTTATGATTTTGGCCCATGTTGAACACTCGTGTAATGTATTTTTGAACCAAGCCTTTGTGTTAGCAAGACTATGTATTTTTGAACTATGCAAGACAATGGTTTTTTATTACCTCTCAATGCATTTGTGTTATGTATTTTTCAACCATGACTTTGTGTTATGTATTTTTCAGCCATGCATTTATGTTATTAGCTCAGTTTTTGAACAACAACTACACTACCTCTCAATGCATTTGTGTTTTTGTTAATAAGAGTAGTCGATTCCAGAACTAATTTTAGAACACAGGGCAAGTTAGAAAACAGAGGCAAGTTACAAAAGAGACATTGATCAATTCATACTGAAAGTTACAAAAGAGACACTGATCAATTCGACACTAATCAATTCACATTCAAACTTCCAATTTGATACAAAATATGAACTTAACAGACCAATTAAGTACAACACTAATTGATCTAGAATAGCCTCCTAACTACTGCAAAACTAAACAATTAAGTACAACACTAATTGATCTAGAATAGCCTCCTAACTACTGCAAAACTAAACAATTAAGTACTACAATCTTGAACTACTATGAACTACAGAATATTAAAGAACTATTTTATAGTTAGCAGACAAAGAAAAACAATCACAACTCGGTTAAATTTGACATTTTCCCAATCCCTTTGGAGTTTAACTTCCTTGAGCTTCTTGTTCAATACCATTATCTTCTCTTCATTTTCATTCAATTGAAATTTCAAAGAATCCCTTTCTTCTTCAAGCTCTTTCACTTTTCTCTTTAGTCGATCAATCGGATTTTGACCATCTATGAATCTATTCATTAAGGATGATTCATCAACATTTTCAAGTGACATATCAATCCATCTAAAATAGCCACATCCACCATTTTCCTACAAACCACATAACAGTAATAAATATACAAAAATGTTGATTTTTCAAATAATACAATAACAATAGTTTTTGTTCGAATAATTACAAACCTTTGATGCTTTGCATCCAAAAAATCGACGACCTGGGTTCAATGGAGTCCTCGAAGTTTTCAGTCGACAATAATAACCACACTTACATACATCGACTTTCTCGATATTCACTAAACTTTGCGACATTTGATAAACAAAAATGGCTTGATTTAGAAGAGAGAAACGTTGGATATTTTGAGAAAGAAGAGAGAATTGGGGATTTAGGGCTTTAAAATGGATTTGGGGGAAGAAGAATTGGGGATTTTATATCCAAGTTAAAATTTTAACGTTGGATGTCTTAAATGCAGGGTAAAAAATGGGAGAAAAAATAATTCACGCGCCCCATTTACGTGAATCACAAACGATTTGCCATGTAGGCAAAAAATGCTTAGACGGTTCAAATCTGGGGTGGTAGAGGTGTTCAATAGGTACTAGGTGTAGTTGAGGTGTCTAAATGAATAATGAGAACAACTTTGAGGGGCCGGAGATGACTTTGGCCAAAAAAAATCATTGAGATGTCAGGATAATGTTATGGTGGGTGGTACTTTAATGAATAGTGATGGCTTCTACAATAATGAATAATGATGGTGCATTTAAAATCTCAATCTTTTTATGGGTAGAACAAAATTAAGCAGTTGAAGAAAAATTTAAGTTGCACAATTTAATTGTTAATGAAATTATTTCAATACATAATTAAATTTTGATAAAAGCTTCACTTGTATAAGTAGAATCTGAAATTGAGATTTTTTTAAAAAGAAAAATTTATAGCTGACCCTCCAAAAGAATTTTAATTTTTTTTCATTTTGAAATATATATATAAATGACTATAAGAAACCGAATATAACAAAAATAAAAAATTTCAAAATTGAACAATTCAAAAATTAAAAGAGTTTAAATGGTAAGCATGTGATATGCTATTAATTATTTGAATATGAAGTTATATATTCTTTGCTAGATGTTTGCCAATTTTGTGTATGTGAAATATTGTCACTCCTCGAGCTTACACCCTGGGCGGGACTGGCACTTGAAGACCATTGTTGTCCCCAAGCGAACCCTTGGCCTGACTTACTTAACTCAGCGGAAGACTCTAAGCATGATTACAAAGATCACATGAACTTACTCAAATAGCTTAATAATATAACTTAGAATGTTAAAAGAGTTAAACATTCAACTTGGCCAAAATGGCAACCCAAGACTTAACATAAGATAAAATGAGAAGACTAAAGAACTAATAACTGATTGTCTATGAAGCCTCTAAAACAACTGAGATGGTTGTTGGGACAAACCCCACAACATCCTAATGAAGTAAACTAGAAAGCAAATAAATGAGTCCTCCGAATGCAAGGAGGCTCACCACAGACTTTGAGTGCTCAAGCTGGATCAACGAGGTGCTGGATGCTGATCCTGGTTACCTGCGTCTGCATCATAATAAGATGCAGGTCAACTGACATCAGTACATTGAATGTACGAGTATGCGAGTTGGAATGCTAAAACAAGATATAGGCTTGAAAGAATTCTGAAAGGAATACTTAGTTCCCATATACTTCTTTGAAGAATGAAACTTCAAATATTTACTCTTTGCTTAACTTGAACTTAAGCCTTAAAACAAAGTTAAAAGCATTTGCAAAAGACTTCTTGAAAAGACTCGAAGAACTTCTTAGACTTGGATCTTAATTTTCCTTGAATTTGAATTTATGGATTCAAGGCTATGATTAATGTTTCTGGATGATTTCTAGGTGTTCAGAAGTCCTTTTGAGTAGTAAGAATCAATGGAAAGTGTTAGGACACTTTAGAATAACTTAAATAGGCTAAACGATAAAAAATTGGTGAAAAATACCGATCCGGGTGTGTCGCTGGCGCGCCGCGCCAAACCCCAACTTACTGGGGATTGTTTTGGGCGCACTGCAGGCGCACCACCCCAGCCTCCTGGCGCTATGAGGGCGCAACGCGCCTGGCCCTCCCCAGGTGCGTCTGACGAGTTTTTCAACTCATTTTATTAATCCTAAATTGTTTTAATCTGATTCTTTCTCCAAATTCACTTTAGATTCATGTACCCAAATCATATACACAAAATCCAACCCAAACAACTCAAGGAAACAACACTTAGTCATCAAGAAACTCCTAAATCCTAACTCATATTCAAGAACGAAATCAATTCAAGAAGATCAATCAAGAACATCAAATTCTCAATCTTTTTAGGACGAAAATATGTTGAATTAAACATGATTGGCACGTGGGTGAACTAACTCTACGCTATGTGATCTCACATACCTAGTGGGGTCAATTCCTTGGTGAAATCCGCAACCGAAATCAATTGTTCTTGGCGAATCTTGCTTTTCCTCTTCTCCTTTCTCTTGCATTCTTTCTCCAAAAGCCCTAACTCTATTTCTCAAAAGTGCAAACTGAACTAACTCAGTTTTGACCCCAACTATTTTATTCAAAATGGATTTAATTAATTGGGTAAGGAAAAGACCAAACTACCCTTCAAAATCCGAATTGGGCATTTTCAATGAAGATGATGACAAACATATCTAAATAAGGTTTGAAGACTCTATTCATAAGATCCATGAACGTTGCTGGTGCATTGGTCAAACCAGATGACATGACCAAAAACTCATAATGAATATATTTGGTTCTGAAAGCTGTCTTTGGAATATCACATTCCCTTACTTTAACTGATGGTAACCTGATCTGAGGTCGATTTTCGAGAAACAGGAAGCACCTTGAAGCTGATAAAAAAGATCATCAATCCTTGGAAGAGGATACTTGTTCATAATGGTAATCTTATTTAACTGACGGTAATCTATACACATCTTAAGGGAACCATCATTCTTCCTCACAAATAAGATCGGAGCGCCCCAAGGTGAGACATTTGGTCGAATAAAGCCCTTATCTAAAAGACCCTTTAACTGCTCTTTCAACACTACTGGTGCCATTCTGTATGGCGGAATAGAGATAAGACGAGTATCTGGAATGAGGTCTATGCCGAAGTCTATTTCTCTCTCAGGAGGGACTCCGGGTAGGTCATCAGGAAAGACTTTTGGAAACTCTTTTACTATAGGAACTGATTGAATAGGAGGTACCTCAACATTTGAGTCATTAACTCGGACTAAGTGATAGACACAACCCTTCGAAACTAACTTTCTCGCCTTAAGGTACGAAATAAAACGACCCTTAGGCACTGCTGAACTACTACTCCACTCTATGACTGGCTCATTAGGAATCTAAAACTTGACAACTTGAGTTCTACAATCTATCGATGCATAACAGGCATGAAGCCAGTCCATACCTAGAATGACATCAAAATCTACCATGTCTAATTTAAATAAATCAGCCATGGTGTCTTTGTGATTGATAGAAATGACACAATCACGATAAACTCGTTCAGCTAGAATAGACTCTCCAACAAGTGTAGAAACACAGAAGGGTTCACAAAGTTTCTCAAGAATAACTTCAAACTTATTTGCAACATAAGGGGCTACAAAAGATAAACTTGCTCCTGGATCTAACAAATCATAAGCATCGAAAGTAAAGACTTTGATCATACTAGTGACAATATCTGGAGAGTTTTCTTGCCCTTGGCGACTCGTGATCACATAGAGGCAGTTTGCCCCTCTGCCAGTACCGAAAGTAGCTCCTCTAGGTGCAGCCCTGTCTGGTGGAGCAACTGATGAAGATGGGCTCTATTGCCCGGATTTCCACTACCTTGCTTATTCTTATGACACTCTTTCAAGAAGTGTCCCTCTTGCCCACACTTGAAACAACTTGTCTGGCCATCACGAACTTACCTGAGTGGTGTCTACCACACCTACCACATACAAGAGCCCAATTACCTCTTTGTGCCACACTACCTTGAGACTGTGTTGGTCTAGTTCTGAAGTTCTGCGAATTCTGGCCATTATACTCACCTATGTTTCTGGGTGCAGGTGTACTAGCAGATGATGGTGCAGACCCCTTTTGCTTCTGAAAGGACGGATGATTCACACTACCTTTCTGCTGCCCAAACTCATTATCTGTCTTCACTTTCTTATTTTTGAACTCTTCCCTATCTCTCAGCTTCTCTTCCTCAACCTGCTGGACATAAACCATCAATTTTTATATGTCCATGTCACCTATCAACATTGTTGCCCTACCCTCTTTGCTTGATAGACGGCCCAACCTAGCAACAAACAAGCTCATTCTACTCATCATGTTCTTAACCATCTACGGAGCATAACGGGATAGTTGGGTGAACTTCAACCCATATTCATGAACACTTAGAGAATCCTGCTTAAGTGTGAGGAACTCACGTACCTTGGCCTCTTTTAGTTCTTGGGGAAAGAAACGCCCCAAGAAAGCCTCTTCAAAACATGCCCAACTCGCAGGTGGTGCATCCTCAGCTCTACCTCGTTTCCACTAATTAAACCAAGTCCTAGCAACATTTTTCATCTGATACGCAGCTAGATAAACTCTCACAGTAACATGCATCACATCGAACACACCTTTTTCAGTTCTTCAATGAAGTTCTCTGGATCATCTGTAGTGTTTGAACTAGTGAAACTTGGAGGATTCATCCTCAAGAACTCACGAATCCTTGAAATGTCAGCCTCTTCTTGTCGAGCTCCTCTCTGCTGCCCAGCTTGGTTGGTCACAACTTGACTGAGCATCCTTATAGCCTCTCTGAACTCAACATTAGTGACTTCTTCTTGAGGTTGCACTTCAGGTGCATTTGGCAACTCTTGCTCCTCAACATTATGCCTAGCAGGACAACCTCTGACAACTCTTTGTGGAGGCATGATTATCTGAAAACACGTACAAGCACGAATTAGAAGGAAACTTTTTAGAGATCAAATTCTAACGCACGAAATGAGTGTAAAAGAAGTGAAGTAATTCCTAAATGTTACAGCCTCCTAATTATAGATGTGGTGCGCTTCACACCGATAACCAGGACTCTACAGACACAACTTCATAGACTCCCTAGGACTTTTGAACTCTGTGCTCTGACACCAAATTTATCACACTTCGAGCTTACACCCTGGGGGGACTGGCACTTGAAGACCATTGTTGGCCTCAAGCGAACCCTTGGCCTGACTTACTTAACTCAGCAGAAGATTCTAAGCATGATTACAAAGATCACTTGAACTTACTCAAATAGCTTAATAATATAACTTAGAATGTTAAAAGAGTTAAACATTCAACTTGGCCAAAATGGCAACCCAAGACTTAACATAAGATAAAATGAGAAGACTAATAACAAAGTAATAACAAAATATAATGACAAGGGCATAGACCCAAAATAACAAGATACAATTTTCGAAATTTGGGGACTTTAGGCCCATTTTCCCTCTTTCGTATACACTAGATGTATACTAATGTATACGATCTTGTATATCTGCTCCGAACCCTGTTTGCCAAATTTTCGGGGGATCTGACTCGGTACAAGAATTTTGGGGGCCTCCATGGCCCCCTAGGAAATGCAAAGATACAGTCCGTGAGGACTTGGACGGATTTTACATGTAACAAAACGATAATAAAGATTAGTACCAGATGATAATAAAGCAACAACATATCTAAGGCGAATCATAACAACCCCTAAGCCAATACAAAGTGAATAACTCGATTGAACTTTAAACAACATGGGCTTGAACAAGAGGATACAAACCCCCAAAGGTACTAAATTCAAGTCATGCTAGAATAGAGACCGTCTAAGCTACTATTTGACACTCAAAACCCATAGCACATAAATGCATTTCAACTTATTAAATAAACAGACATGCTAAAGAAAGATGCTAATAATTAAAGCAATAATTTATATTCAGAGACATTATATGAAGCACCCAGCTTAAAGGAGTGATTAGAAAAGCACACTGATTATTCAAATCAATAAATTAAAATGGTGACTAACAACAGTACACGTAACCAATAAAAAAAAATCCATCATGCTTTCAAATAACCAAAAATTATGCATGTAAACTATAGTGAACTTCATTCTTAAATAATAATCAAATTAGAAAATTCGTTAAAGTTAAACAAATCATCGAACTTTTGACGGAAGAGGTGAACAAATAAATGAATAAACCAAGCTAAACCACTACCATAGATAAAAGGGACCAGCCACAACTTGCGTGCAGTGATATTTAAATAAACAAATACAAGTGATCATGATTAATAACATATTTGAGAAAAATTAATCGGTCCTTTCCAAATGTACATATTTGTTAAAGGGTCAGTTGAACAGAGAGACATCTAGAAATATTTTATGCTAAAGGGAACACCTCTTCGAGGAAGGCACACAACCCACGATATGAACCAAGCAGCTATACAAAACCGAAGTAACGAAAGTCTTATAATAACTAAAGCTCTATTAAAGAAAGTTTCAACCGCAAACCGATATGCAAAATCACTCAATACGAATATATAACAAATACAAAGATATCTCTTGGTATGTAAGCCCTTGGAGACCCACTCAAAACTATAACATCTTCACTTAACCAAACTAACCGCAGGGAGACGAGCTGTGGAAAACGCTACGTATAAAAATTGGAGCATACTACCATAATAGGACATATTAAGATTAACTCGGTTAACAAGTAAGTAAAACAAAAATAAAATAAAAATAAAGTGTCAATATTCAAGATGCTTCACAAATGAACCCCGCAGTACACAAATGACCGCTAAATAGCACAAACTTACACATTTAAAGAGTACACGAAAGATAACCATAATTCCAGATTTAGCTCTCGGCTAAACGCATAAACAGAGGAAATGCAAAATAATCAGAGGGCAAACGGGCAGAAGTAAAAGGAGAGGTTTTTACCTTCTTATGGGCGGCGAACAAGGCAAAACGAGCTAGCCACCAGAAGACTCCACCACCAAAACCAGATTACGAGGATTCCCTTTTTTGCTTATTTATTTTTTCGCTAGAGTAACTCTTTGCTCTCAAAAATTTCTTGTCTCCAAAAAAAAATCCTCCCTTTACAAATGAATAATCCAAGAATATATAGAAGAAACAAGGGTTCGAGATAGGGGAAAACGGATGAAAAAATCCGAATAGAAAGGGGACCATTCCAAATTCAAATTTCAAAAAATCTTTCACAATTAAGGAAAGACACCTTTTCTTGTAATTTTCGCCCCATTCCGAAAGAGGAAAAGGGAGAAAACGCGTGCCTCTGTCCTGCTGTCAGTTGGTACGAACTGAGAGGGGCGTTGGCTGCTTGCTGCACTCGGGTCTGGGTTGGTCGCTGCTGGACCGCTTGACGATTTATGGGTTTCGATTTGCAACGCTGGTCCGGGAAATTGCTGGGTAGAGGTCTGTGGAGAAGAAGACATCGGTACAGGGGTGGGGTCTGGTACATGGGTTTGCTGTTTGTTTGGAATTGTATGTATTATTGTATGCCTCGGTCGGCTGGGAATTAATTGGGCTGGGAATATTAGTGGGTTGTTGGAATTTTATATTGGTGTATGTATTGTGTTTTGGGTTTGTTTAGTGGAATTAAAATAATGGGTTTTGGCTAAGAATGTGAGGAAATTAATGGAACCGGTGGGCCGGAAGAGTTGAGAGTGTGTCCATTGAGTTGTGAATATAGCCAAATTGAAATTACTTAGCAAACTCGACTAACAAATAAGTAAAGACAAATTAATATAATTAACCAACGAGCTTCCTAATCTTAACGAAATAAAATAGTTAACTCAAACATAAACTAAATAATTTAAAATATAAACTGTTATATAACTCAACTAATTAACCAAAATATTTAATTAAAAACAAAATCTTTTCGAGATGATTTTCAAATAATTATAAAATATACTAATCATATACATAATTATATAAAACATATTCATTATTCGAAATACTATAAAAATAGATTGAAATTATTTAAACTAATCTTGAAACTATTTGAATTTTATAAATCTAATTATTCTAAATCGTTTGAAAATTAAGAAGCTCAGAAAATTAGTTATTATCGGGGAGGGTCGAAATTGGGTGTCAACAACAATAAAAATAAATTTTTTTGTATAATTTGTTTCTATATAACAGTGAAGTTTATAGAAAGTCAAAAGTACAATATTGACTTATTATGTGAAGTTTTCATATTTTTTAAACCAATTGCATAGTCTGATTTATCCAGAGTAGAAACTACAAAAGTTTTTAGTCTACAAAAATCAGACACAATCAAATTTCACATAGAGTACAAAACTACAAAAGTTTTTTTCTTCTCCAAACATAATTAAACATATTCTTTATCACATAGAAATGTTTTTCTTTTCAAATAGTCTTCCAACTATAACATTTTGACATACTATTTTATCAAACAAAAATATGCATCTCTCATTTTGCAAACTAAAGAATTTTAAAGGCAACAGTATTTGCCAAGCAAAATTCATTCCACAACAAATGGTTTGCAGATCTTTTTCTAAAGATACACATGATAAAAAATCAAAATTGTTAACTCTTAGAAACTATTTTCCTCCTTAGATAAATAATAAGAAGGTTACCTGGTGTAATCTTTAACCGGAATAGCACCAATTTTTTTTGTACATTCTCACATCGACCTTGCTAAACAAAGCACCGAATTCTGGAGAAGTAATGCATTAATCTTCTACTTTCATGATTTGTTTCTCTCAATCAGTAGAATACAAGAAATACCAACAGTATAATAATTTTCTTAAGATTGTTATTCATCTTGTATTCCTAAGATACTTAGAACAAATCTTTGAAGAACAGAATTTGTAAAAACAGAAAGAAGATAATGCCCACTGAATGCACAGTGTTTTGAAGAACAGAATTTGGAAAAATAGAAAGAAGATCAAGCCCACTGAATGCACAGTGTTCCCTTAAGGAAATTATTCCTCTCTAGTATCCGAGGTTTGATTTGGAATATGTCCTCCCAGGATAGAATGATCTCAATCACCAGTGTATTGATACCCAAAACGCTGGAGTCAGCGAACCACTCAACGACAGTAAAGTACACTTAGAATACTAGATTTAGTAGTAGAAAAAGAAGTCCAGAAAAATTGGTTCTATTAAAATGAGAGGAAATTCCTCAATTTATAGAAAATAGAGGGTAGTGTGAAAAGGTTCTTATTGTGCATTACCGGAAAGGTCACAAACCTTTGAAAAGTCACAATCTTTCGGAAAGTTCACCACCTTTCATAAAAGTCACAACTTTTCATGAAAGTCGCAACTTTTGATAAAGTCACAACTCTTCATAATAGTCGCAACTTTTCATCAAAGTCACAACTCTTCACAAAAGTCGCAACTCTTCATTTTCCATTCACACCTTTTAAAACCCAACACTCAATCTACCTCATGTGACATTCTATCATATGTATTAGTATATTTTAAAAAATAGTCTTACTTTTAAATAATTTGGACCTTTTCATTTTAATCTAAGTTTTTATTGTCACAAAATAATTATAATTCTATAACATATTTGAAAACACAAATTTCAAAAGTCTTTATTATTTTTCTTAAACTTCGTATATAGTCATATACCAACACAAAAATTAAATGTTTCTTATATTACATATACATTTTTTTTCTTCTTACACATAATCTGAACTACAGGCACTATTGACTGGCTAGTTGACACGAAATAGTTTTGGATCTAACTCAACAATAAAAGCTATATGTATCATGACTTTAATCAACGTATGAAAAGCGATTGTCACCGCCATTGCCTGCCGGAGCATGTTTCTCCGGCGATCGCGGATTGCCGAAAAATCTACTACTCCCCACCACAACATCATGCCTTGATTTACACATCATCATGCCATATTTAAACCATAGCCACCCTTTTGATTTCTTAATCCTCATAATTTGCACATCATGACCAATTTTTTGACTTGCACTACTAGTTTCTATGTAGTGATTTAACTCCTTTAAGATTCTTTCAATCTCATACTTATCAAGAAGGGAAATATTATTATTATTATATTTATCATGAATTGGAACAACAATATTTGGTGATGGTTTTCTTATGTGGAGATGAAGATTGCATTTCTTGATAGAAAAAAATATGGATTTTAGAATTAGAATATGTGGGACTTAAAAGCTAGTTCTATTCTTTATTATATATGAAGAAATATGGTTGCTTTTAGCATAGTGGGGTTAGTAAACAAAAAAAATTAGGAGGGTTTTAGTAACTTAATCAGTTGGTTAGCTATCTCTTTTATTTTGTTGGTCAGAATTTGATTTTTCATGTGAAATATATTTTTTTTTAAAAATAAGGGAATGATTCAAGAACAAGTTATTTCTATAGCCATAGCTCATATAGTGTAGAGAATTTTTAAATTACTAATTTAGTATACGTGCTTTGTATGTGTCTGATTCAACAAATAAAATTATATATAATAACCAAATAATTTTAAAAATAGGAGTTAATGCTTGTTTTATTTAAAAAAGAATAAAAACGACGTTGTTTTTTAAGAGTCGTCACTTAATTTTTAAAAGAAAAATTAAGAAAACTAATTTTTTCAAAAGATTAAAACATAAATCAATTGAATATATTAAAGGGTTCGGGGTTCACATTAACATTTTGGGAAGGATTTAAAAGCACCCGAAATGTCCGCTAACACACGATTATCCGATAATTAACTATTTGGCTAGTTATTTTAAAGAAAATTGGCATACTTGATTAAATAGAGGGAATCAGCAATTAAGACTTAAAATCATTTTTAGGGTAGAGGGATATATTAAAAATATTATTAAGTAAAATTTTAAAGAAATTTAAGTAGAAAAATAAGCATATGATTATTTAGTCTTTAGAAAATCCCGAAGTGACTATCTTTTGGGGAATTGATTAGGAAACCTTAAAATTAAATAAACATGTAAACATCTTATAGCAAATAAATAGATAAGGAAAGAAGATTTGAGCCCAAGTCTGGTTCTGTCCGCCTGGGCCAGTACTTCGGCTTAATTCTAATTTGGCCTTATGGTCATTCACATCATATGTACCTGTCTTAGTCTAATATAAAGAAAATGCATTTCTTATGGGCCTTAGGCCCAACTCTTTCACCTGTCCTAAACTCTAACAAGATAATAGTAGAGCAACTTACAAAAATGACTATATTTATAGGGTTATTAAAGTACAATAGCTATAAATATGGTATTTATAAAAAATGACTACAATTTAACTTTTTTTCTAGCTATAATATTGTATATGTTTTTTATTTTTCTATTTATACACTAATACAGTTTTAATTAAAATGAACTAAATAAGGAAACTGTATTAATTGTACAAATTCAAATTAGTATCTTTATTTATAAAATTTAAAGTATTAATATATCAAGGATACAAGTATTTGTAAAAACTTCATGTATTAATATATTAAACAAGATAAAGTATCACAATTTAGCATATGAACACGATAATTTGAAAAATGAATACATTGTTGTTAAACAAAAAATGAATAAACCAATATAGTATACATATGAATACATTGTTGTTAAACAAAAGATGGATATATTTGACAATACATAAACAAAAAAAAATGAAAAATAATAGAATGTATAGGTAGCAAAAGTGTGCAAGTATTCGACTATATAAAAAAATGAAAAAAACCAACAAACGTCAATCTCTTTTTGGTCAAGTTTTTCTTATATCCATATAACATAAAAATAAAAATAAAAACTGTAGCTATTTATCTTTAATGTATATTGATGTTTGCCATATTCTGTAGTTTTTCCATATAATAGTAAGTGGACTTAGGCCCAAAAAATAACAAAATACGACTTTTGAAATAAAGAGTGGGCCTTTGGCCCAATTTTTCAATTCTCCAATCTGCTACATATTCTTTCAACTCCGGGACCTGTTCGTTGATTTTAATGGTTGTCTGACTCGGAAAGGGTTTGGGTTTCAAACAACCCGATATGCAAGAAAAAATTGAATCCAATGGACTCCGACAGCGTTCACATGTGACAAGAATGAATAAAACATGTAAATAACAAGTCATTCATTTAATGGAAGACATTAAGTAAAAAGGAACCCATATGCTATTGTTTCGAGTATCGAACATTATAAAGAGATGAAGATAACTCAAGCATGATTTAGACAATGAGATGAAACAATTTTAATTTGCCATAGCAAATCATTACTCACAGAAAAATTTGACAATAAGCAAGTTCAGTGAATAGGAGCACAATATATGGGATTCCAAATTCTAACTTAACCAATCAACCACATAAAAGAAAAATCATGATTCAAAAGTATATGTCATAAATTACATGTGACTCTAAATATGTAGCAAATGACAAATTACTACTATTCTTATCAACAAGCAAGACTATAATGGATTAATGATGAGAGTTCACATGCTACAAATTGATTGATAAACAAATAGAAGAAGATTCAATATTGGGATTAGAGCATTCAAACTTAAGAAGGTAGATCAACTCATACTAAATAATAAAAATACTAACGGACAAGCCCAAACGCATAGCAGGTTCACAAGGCAATATGCTAAAAATAAAAAGGAAACCAAACAGGAGGGAGATTTTTAAGGAGAAAAATTACTTCGGCAGGTTCATTTTAAAACAAAGACAAAACAGATCAACTTTTGGAAACAAAAATGAAAAAGACAGACCACTTACTTAAGCAACCACATTCAACAAGTTAGTACAAAAATCTTATATCAACCAACTCGAACATGGGTCTAAAGATAACGAATTAAAGAATTAAAAATGCATAAGAAAGAGCTTTCACTGATCCGAGAATGACTCTTTGGGAAATGCTAAAGAACAGCCCCAAAATTCTCATTTTTAAACAAGTCCTTGGCTGGAAGAGTTAAAACATGCGAAGGCAATGAATGACAAACTGACTCCCAAGCAACGACATGGCATACGAACTTCAAAAATGCAACATTTTAAGAGACAAAAGATGAACCACAGAAAACGAACTTGCAGGGAAAACCTAGACGACAAGGTATATGCAACCTGGAGAAGGAAAATAAGGCTTACCCCTCGAAATAGACTCGACTCAAAACAACTAAGTAAATGATAACGAACTTGTAGGGAAAAACTGGACGACAGGGTATATGCAACCTGGAGAAGGAAAATAAGGCTTACCCCTCGAAATAAACTCGACTCAAAACAACCAAGTAAATGATCAAAACGAGCAATAGCAAACACAATCTCATTCCTTAATTTCACAATCATAGATGTCGTCACACGAGAATAGAACGATAGAAGCTTTCATGGCTCCTTCCGAAAAGGGATCGTAATGTGAGCGAATTTGAAGACTTCCGTCAAAGGCACTTTCGAACTGGCAAGACTCACAGCCCCTTTCTGCTTCCACAAATACCCAGCCTGCTGATAGGTATTATGTAATAGAAGAATCAGGATTTGCGAGATATGGATATGAAACTGGATATGCTCGAACCGAACCGCATCTCTATGAACTCAAAACGGCAGTAAATACGGAACATGAACCCAGAATATTGACATCTTAGTTCATTCCCTCAACTTGAAGTGAAAGAATGAAGGATAAGACGTCAAATGCTAAGCAGCAATACAAATCAATCGATATTCAAAAGTGAGATCAGAAAGGGAAACGACAAACAAAACTTCGAATGAAATAGCAGGGGAATATCAACAATGAATACAATCTTCAAAACATTAAATCGATATTACAGCAGACTCTAAGAACACATACATCATATTAAACAACATCAACTCAGTGGTAACTTAACAACAAATAACTCCAGAAATAAAAAAAAAACTTTCAAACATCATAATGTCACTCCGAAATAGAAGAGCAAGCGAAAAAAGTATTATGAAGACGAAGACGTTACTTTTCTCCGGGCAGCGAACTAGAACGAAGACGAGTGGAGGCGAACTTCCACGAACACAGAAAAGCTTAGAGAGTTCTTCTGAATTTCAGCACCCCAGAAATGTATCGTAGATGTATTCTTTTATGATTTTTCACTTTGAGAATATTATGTCTCTGTAAGCTCTTTCACCTCCAACTTATCTTTTCTTCCCAACTTTTCTCCTTATTTCTTTCTATTCGTCTACCAGCCCCCAGACCAACCTAAATAACGAAGAAGAATGAGCTATTTATAGATGGAAATTAGGGCCAAAAAGGGAGGGAAATCGGGTTGAAATTGGATGAGTTTGATTTCGAATTTCTTGAAAAGGATCAAGCTACCAATGGATTTTCGTACCATTCCCAACAAAAAAACGATGAGGGCCGCTTGATTTAGAGAGGAAGGACGAACGAGCTACGAGATTGTAACACCTGGAAGATTCTTCATATGGAGAGGAACACGATGCGGAAGAGAAACGCGCGCGAGACTCGATTCGATGGGCTCACTGCGTGGCTGCTTTGGACGAGTTTCTAGGTTGTTGCTCGCGATTCTGGGCTTTCGATTTCTCTGGGTTTCGCGTGAAAAAGAAGAACAACAAGGTGGGGTCGCTGGTATGGTGTTGTAGTGGGTTATTTTGTGGGCTGCTGATTGCATTGAAATTAAGGTGTTGGGTTTGTTTTGTTTGAGAAGTGGGCTAGTAAAAGGGATTGTCCCAAAGTTGGTCTTTTTGATATTACTAATTAAGCCAAATTGAATTGTAATTGAGATTACACACTTAATTAAATTAAATTTTATTTGTAAATTCAGTTAAAAATCTTAATAAGAAAAATTAATATAATTAATTTAAGAGCTTCTCATTCTTAACAAAATAAAATAATCAATTCATCTATAAACTAATTAATTTTTAAAATTAACCATAATTTAAACCAAACTAAATTAATAAATTATTCAATTCAAAAAATGTAAAATCTTTTGAGGTGATTTTCTGATATTCATAAAATATACTAATTATATATATATAATTATATGAAACATATTTATCGCTTAAAAACTATAAAAACCGAATGAAATACTTAAAATAACGTTGAAAAATATTTGAATTTTATGAGGCTAATTATTCTAAATCGTTTGAAAAAATAAGAAGCTTGGAAATTAATTATTATCGAGGAGGGTCAAAATTGGGTGTCAACAATGCTAAGATAAATATTTTATCTATATAAATGATAAAGATGTCATATATGATGGTTAAAAAGTTATTTGAAAAAATGTGAACCTTTAAAAAATAAAAAATAAAAACTTATTTTGGTAATCATAAAATTTCTATAAAAAAAAAAAATGTATTTGAGCTATTAGATACCAAAACATAAATTTAGAGGGTTTATGCCAAATTTTAGGGCTAAGTTATGCTGGCAAAATTCCTATTTTTTTCTGATGTGGTTTTACGTTGCTTTCAATCTTTTGTGATGTATCTTATAAAAAAAAATATTTTATTTTTTCCATATATTTTAAAATTTCTTAATTATTAATTATTTTAATATCTTACTAAATATTTTAGAACTCCTTAATGTTTAAAATATATTCCTCTTCCCATATATTTTATGATGGATATAAGTGAAGTTTAACTTGATAGCCTAAAAGATTTGGTCAATGTATACAACTTAATTAAATTCAAGAGTTAAGAAGTTTTATTCCCTCTAATTCACTTGGCACAATTAGATTATTTTACTTTATCTTACCATGTTTTCATAAATAATATTTTTTTTTTAAAAGAAAATTGTTAACTAATGTGACAACTCTTTACGTACTTTCTGGTATCTATATATATCGTTTCAAATAATTTAATTATTTATATTCGAATTGATATTCAGATTTAATTAATTTAACTTTCGAATATGTCACATAAAATTGAAACGTAGGCATTCGTATTGTTGCTATTACTATGTGCATCGATTGGTTCAGTTCGGTTCTATGTGTTATCTATTTAATTTATCGGTTTTCATTTTTAAATACGTTAAATCAATAACCAAACCAATAAAATATTTATTTTTACCATAAGTTTTTCAATTTTTTTCTTTAAACTATGCACCTAATTAAACCGTGTGACATAATTAAAACGAAAAGAGTACTAAGTAAAATATATTTATCATATATTAATTAGTAAACAAACAATTTGTTGTGGCGGTCGGCTGGTTGTTTAGTCTAATTTATGTGTGGTGAACACCTAGTAAGTGGCATCTAGTAAAGTCATTTAACATCGTTAAACAAACAAAAATAGAGTATAATAATAAGTCATTAGCTGTAATCCTAAAATAAAACTGATTAGTTATACTGAAAGAATAAGTGGAAAGAATTTTTTTTGCATAATATCCAATCAAATTTCAATTAATAGCCACTATATATGGTCTCTAAAAATATCTACTAATTCATAAATTTTATTGTGTGTTGTCATTTTATAATCATATCCACGCAAATATATTTATTTTTCTTTTCTATAATTAAATATTTTAGGGAAAACTTTATAAGTAGTGTACCGGTGGGGGCAAGTTTTTTCCCTTTTTTTTTCTTTCAAAACATAGCAAAATGCATTGTATTTGTGTGCCTGTAATATCTAATCCTAATATAACCGTGTGAATATATATATATTAATTAGATTTTGAATGTACATGAAGACATCAATTGTGGTGTGACTAATTGGATCTAAGGTATAACATGTTTTCAAACTGTATGTGCACGTCAATTAGATGTGATAGGGTATGTTGTAGGTAATGGGGAACCACCACCTAAAATGATACTATATGTTATACGTATGACGGGTATTCATTAACGTCTGATTAAATCACTTAATAATAGTAAATTTTACGTGATTTGATGTAAACACCTAGCTAGAGGTTTTAGTTTTCCATTCTCCTTGCTAATATGGGCTTCATAGCTCCTGTACAGAAAACTTCTTGAATCAACAAAACTCATGGGCCAGATATATAGACTTGGCCCAAATCCAAGTCTGTTTTGCCTTCATTTAGCCCAAACAGTACTAAGTTGTAGCCGAAGAAAGAAAATAGACGAGAAGATTAGGAGGTTATTAAAAAAAGGAAAATTACATGGTTAAGCGAACTTATACTACTTAATTACTCATCATACCTATAGTTTGCTATAATTATCATTCGCGACTAACATTATATATTAATTACGTTGGCTGATTTTGAGTTTGTATAATTGGCCACGTTTGTATATGTATAATTCGCCAGAATATACAAATACATATGTATAATATACAATTATCTAACTGATATACATATACAATTCACCTCTCTCCCACTCTTTGTCCTCTCTCGCTCGCCTCTCTCCTCTCTCCCCTAGTCTCGCTCACCTCTCTCCTCCCTATGATATGTAGCTACGAAATGTAATTATCAAACTATAGCTATGAAGAATAATTAGGTTATTATTGAGTGGCTATATGTGAAAGTTCCTCTTAAAAAAAGAAGTGGATGATCTTTAGTGCTTGTTAATTTAGTATAGTTTTGTTACCTCGTTAGCAGTGGCGGATCTATGCAGAGGTTTGGGGGTGCCACGCCACCCCCGAACTTCGACGGAAACTCTATATATACATAGGTATATATATATAATATTTATATTAATATAAAGCATTCCACCCACAGAACAAAACTGTCTTGTGGTGCCATGGTAGGAGGGCAACTTTAGAAAGCTGATGTTGCGGGTTCGAATCCCATTTGTACCTATTTTTTTGAGAAATTTGATGCAGACGTTATTTAAGAAAAAAAAAAGACTCCAAGCACGTTTTTTTAAGGAAAAACAGTTGGCACAATTTTTATTTTTATTTTTTTATAATTGTTATTGACTTAAATTAAATTAATTACATTATTACTCCTTTGACTTTTCTTTTATTTGATTAAATACTCAATAAAAGTGTAATATCTTATTATTTACATTTTATTGATTGATTTATGATATATATCGAAAAGACAAATAATTTAATCAAATATAAAATTAATTTAATCGATAAGTCTATTTGGCACCAACGGACTCTAAATCCTGGATCCGCTACTGCTCGTTAGGATTGATAAAGTAAAGCCTAGTCTCCTTGCTTGTACTTATTTCTATTGAGTATTTTTATTTTAATAAAAAACTGCTAGATACTCTGTCTGGTAGTATAAATAAATAAAAGTATTATAAAATATAAGCTCAGAATAATATAATATAATATAAAGAAAAGAAAACAAGATATGGAGATGAAGAAGAGGATTTTTCTTCTATTCAAGTGTATCTTTCAAATGGTGAATGTTGTCTCTATTTATAGTGTTGAGATATCACTCCCAAAGGTCACTTTGTTAAGAGCCCAAACTAGTAGTACATGGTTATCCAAAAAGGTTCTTATCACTTTGAAATTATACATACATAAATTCAAATAATTCTTGAGTAAATCAAATGGACAATCCACTATGCAGTGGATTTATAACAAAAAGAATGTTCTTTAATGAGATTCAATGTTCATTAATTTTTTCTTACTTGTTTATTTTCTTAATACCAATAAACTGATTTTTTTTAAAAGATCCTTTTAATTGTTTATTCTTTCATGGTGAATTTATGACGGGATATTAAGATAAAAGTTATCATCCTGTGATGAAGAGGTCATGAGTTCAAGCTGCAAAAACAGTTTCTTGTAGAAATGCAAGAGAAGGTTACGTACATAAGAACCTATGTGATCCCGACAATTCCTAGGCCAGCAGAGCGGAAACTTCGTGCATGGGGCTATTGTTTTCTTTATGTGAAGGAAACCTTCAAATCAACTCATGTGTTCAAGCCGCAAAAACAATCGTAAGATAAGATTGCGTACGTAAGAACCTCCCAAGCTCCTTGTAGAGTGGGAACTTCGTGCACCGAACCATCGTTTCTTTTATGTTGAAGAAATTTTGCAAACAATCACAGCTAATAAAACAGAACATATGCATTTCTGAAAAGTAGACTAAGTTAAACCCTTCCATATTGTTATTAATAAGATTAAAACTCTTATTTTTAACAACATTGCCAAATCATTTTGGCAATGAACTCAGGCTTGCTGAGTACAATACAAATTGAAACTTAGAAAACAACATAATATATCAAAATTACTAGCTACATAACTCTCTTAAGGACATGTGAGGAAAGGGTTGTTAAGAAATTCAATTCTTTCTCCATATGTTGCACCCGAGAATATTCATCCCATACGCGTTCAAGGGTTCCACAGGAGGGTAGTCTCCGCGATCATAGAGGTCACGATGTATGGATCCATGTTCGATGCAGGCCTCCTGTCCTCAAAGTATCCCTTGCCTTCCTTCTCCGTGTCTCTTCCCACACGAATGGATGCACCACGATTTGCAACACCCTAAACAATACAAAAACATTAACTCAAAATCAGATACAAGACTTATTTTCATGGAATTTAACTTATATACACTAACAGTATAAAAGACTAGAGTTTCATCATACCCATTTGAACGTGTTGATGTCAGCTGTTTCGTGTCTTCCAGTGAGACGACGTTCATTGCCTTCACCATATGCTGCAATGTGCTCCTTGTGCCTAAGTCCAAGCTTCTCAATAGCCTTCTTGATAACTTCATACCCTCCCTCATTCCTCATGGACTTGGTACTGAAAAAAAAAAAACATTCCAAAGTTTCAATCATTTTGAGATAGAGAGAAAAAAGTACTAATCGCGGAGTTGAATATGAAATGTTATTAGTTACTATTACTCTACCTGTAATTTGTATGCGCTCCTGCACCATTCCAGTCGCCCTGATAGTCAAGAAGTTACAAAAACGAGTATTTGAAGTTAGCAAACTTAAGCGTTTGGACATGATTTGATTGAAATTTGAAGGGGAAAAACGAACTATTGAAGTTGAAACTGTAAAGAGTATTTTGGTTCACACGACAAGTGCACAAAATAATGATCTTACCGGAATAGGTTTGGGGTCGAATGACACGACAACTCCAGCAATCTCTGTAATCCTCTGTTTAACAACCAAAATCGACAGAATAAGAGAAATGAACTGATATTTAGGCTAAATTTATCGATAACTTGGCTACATTACCTCGAGAATGTAACGAGCTGCCCACAACTCGTCACCTGATGCAATGCCAACTGAAGGTCCAATTTGAAATTCCCACTGCATTACGTCAAATAAAGCAAACAACAAATCAATAATCATCCAAACTGAGGCAGAGGCGAATCTAAAGCAAGTTCTGTGAGTTCATTTTGTTTTATACATATTATAGTTTTACACTCATTCTGAACTCACTGACTTTATATTCTGGATTTGCATACCTGTCCAGGCATCACTTCTCCGTTGATACCACTAATGTTAATCCCGGCATAGATACATGCCTTGTAATGAGCATCAACAATATCGCGTCCAAAAGCCTTTCCAGATCCAATTCCACAGTAGTATGGTCCCTAAGAGCGATCAAAAAATTAGTCAAAATCATCACAAATCGCGATAGGACAAGGGAAAATGTGAATTGTCACTAAATCGTCTGGTCTTAAACATATCATGTGGAAAGTTAGAATTAAAGAGTTGCTGAAAAAGAAAAGATGCATTCGTTTTAAATGTACTAAAAATGAAAGTAAGACTAACAAATTGAAACAGAGAAAATAGCATATTGAGAAGAGCAATATTTGCGTATTATCATCATCAATGCAACTATAAGAGGAAAAAGTTTAAAAGCAAGAAAAAGATAATGGTTGAAAAACTAAATATGTGATACTTTTTCCCCCTTTTATTCTATTTTTTTCCCATGTGAAGATAAGTCTAATTAGGTATTGAGAACATATGCCTGAAAGCTATGTTGCTCGAACCCTCCAAAAATATTGCCGTGTCCATGTTTCCCCCTCTCTTTTTTTCTTCCCATGTGAACATAAATCTCAATTAGGTACTAAGAACAAATGCTTGAAAGTTGTTGTTCGGATCCTCTAAAAATGTTGTCGCACCCCGATTGGAGGATCCCACGGATACGTTAAAATTTTTGAAGAATCCGAACAACATATCTCGAAAGATGTGGAAAAAAGAAGAGGAAAATTAGCATGTGAAGTGGGGAAAAGGTTGTTGAAAAATTTACCTGTGGTCCAGGAAAACCACCAATAGGCCATCCAAGAGGCCAATTAATTTCCTTTTGTAGCAAGGTGTATTCTTGCTCAAGACCATACCTAATTTACACAATATATCAAAAAGTTAAGGAATTTCCAAAATGACACAAGGAAAAAAAAAAATCAATTTGAAAGCTTAAGTGGATATGTTAATATTCACGCAAACTAGCTCAGAAGACACCATAAAAAAACGGATATGTAAGTACCATGGTTCCTCAACAACAACATCAGGGTTGCTAAATATTTTAGCAGCATTGTGCCTCTTGTTTGTTGGAATTGGTTCACCAGCTGGGGTGTAACAATCACAGATGACCTTTAAGTAAAAAAAAAAAAAAAAAGGAAAAAAATGTCAATGATATGTATAAAGTAAACTAGTAAAGGTTTTAACTTATATACACTGATAACATAAAGAATTTCTATGGACGCTTACGTGTAATTGTTGTTTTTATATATGTTTGACAGTAAATAAAAGTTAAACTCAAACGTAAATGTTTTACTCACCAGGATATTGTTGCCCCTCCTGAATGGATCCTTGAAAATTGCTTGAGGACTGCATCAAAATTACAATAAGCATTCAGATAAGTGTCCATAGGGATGGCAATGGGGCGGGACGGAGCTGAGACATACAAGTGGAGGTTTGACTCATAAAAATATCAATCCGTGCCCTCATAGCAATTTCTTTTATTTTCAACACGCCCTACCCCACCCTGCAAAACATTTTTTTTATTTTCAATCCCTGTCTTGCCCCGCATAGCATTTTTTTCTAATTTCAACACACCACGCCCTGCATAGCAATTTATAGAATTTTCAAAACTCCCCACCCCGCATAATAAATTTTGTATACTTACTATAGGATCACTTCACTGTCTTCTCCAGGAGCTTGACCTGTGCTAGAACCATCATAATTCCATTTGGGAAGCTTTGAAGGATCATCAACAGGACCAGATAGAGTCTTTATATAAGAAATAAAATAATTTTAGAATTCTTCACATATTATCCACAGAAAATAAAAATACAACTATGTTATATAAAATAAAGATTTATTACCCTGGCTTTGCTCCTTACATCCATTCCTGATCCACCAATCCTGATTATAAACACAACATGATTAACATCAAAACAACATAATCATTAATCACCATAGAAGCAAAAGATTCCATTTTACATATATAATGTTTCCTTTTGCTTTTCTTATTTCCACCCGGTGTTTGGTATCTGACTATATTGAAGTCCCATATATATGTCTCAAATCATCATTAATTCAAAAGAGAAACAATTTTTTATTTTTATTTTAAAGTTAGGGAGTTCAAAATACCAATGTACATGCTACTTCTCTTGTGACAATAAAGAGAAAAAATGAATCTAATGAATTAACTGATTATGAAAACTTAACAATTCACCATTTTGGATTTGGATTTTGAAAAACAAATTGAGACTTTATCATAACAAAATTTCAAACTAATAAAATAAGGCACAAATGAAGCATTGGAGAAAACAAATTTGTAAACAAGGTGTTGAGTTACAGTTCTGCTTATAGCTTATGGGTTCGACACAACTCAACAACTTTGACCTTTTGACTCTAACACTGTATTTGTATTAAAAGATCTATTCAAAACTCGGTAAATTGTCATTTTTTGGAATTCAAAACGTATAAACTCAAATTCGAGTGTTGCCTCAATTCATAAGAACCAAAAAGAATGATACAAAAGAACTAACCATATGTATTCAGCAATGATTTTGTCAGAGGAATCAGAGAGATTGAGATTGACAAGATCTGAAAGATGAGCCATTATGTGAAAATAATAATAATTCAAAGTTTGAATTTGTTGAATGAGAGAATTTAATTAATTTGTATAAGCAGAGGTGAAGATAAAGAGAAGCAGTTTCCTCTGTTTTTATAGGCAGCTAGAGAGAGTGTTGGTTGTATAAAAGTATTCACAATTACTATTATCATAATATATATATGTCATTATTACTTATTCAACTTCTAATTAATGTTTGTTTCTTTCAGTGTCTCATAGGTTTAATTCAATTTAAATTCGTGTCAGAATATCTTATGATGGATTATATTAAAATGTTTTCTTACCAAGACAATTTTATTACATCGTATGACTTGAATCCGAGACCCTTATAAGATGAGAAAAAATTGTTCAATCAAACATGAGGAAATATTAAAAACATTTCCTCAATACCAAACACATATTAAAGCAGCGTTTGACCATAGATTTTAAATCAAAATTTCAAGTTCTCAAAAACTGACTTTTAGGCCAATTTTTGAGTTTGTGAGACATCCACTTTTAATACTTCAAAAAAACAAATTCCAAACACAAATTCAAAAAATTATTTTTTTCTCAAGAGTAGGTAACTAGTCAAAAGAAATTTTAAAAAATAAAATAGGAGTTGCCTATAGTAGGTAATTTTCAATGCACAAGATTTTTTTATATTTTTTTTTATGATTATAATGTTTATAAGAGAGTAATTGAACTGCTGCTTTCTCTATTAACTTTATCCGTTTTACCACATTTCTTTACTCATAATGTCAAAAGATCTCGGGTCGTAGTGAGATGATTGAGATCTCTCAATCCTTAGTCAAAAGTTTGAGATTCTAATTTTTAAAAAGAAAAAGAAATTCTCTTTAGAGTGTTGCTCCTGAAAAAAGTCTTATAACATATGAATTTAAATTTAATAAAACCTATGAATCAATATCAAATATCATATATATTTTTAAAATGTCATAGGGTGAGAGATTTTATTGTCTAAACTCTAAAGTAACCTTTTGGTTTATTCTTGGAAACATGCTATCGTCCAACATGTGTACTGTTGCAAACCAAAAAATTTTATTCACGTAATTCAAAGATATTTTTAGATATTTGCAACAAAATAACTATGGTAAGTTTGCTCTGCTCACTGAACTAGAGACACAAGGGGTTTAATCTGAAATTCTTGAACTGAAAAATAACTATATTAAGTATTGAATTTTCTTTAACTTCTTTGTACATATAATGTTACACATTTTATATTTCATACCTCAATAACAAAATTCTTCCCTTTTTCTTGTCGTACCATTATAGTACTCAATCAGTTTTCATTTGTTTGTCCTATTTTGATTTGACATAAAATTAAAGAAAGCGGGAAAAAATGAACTTTATAGTCTTAAATAGATATAGATTAAAAGGAAAATAGGACAAAGAAATTAAAACGGATGAAGTATATGTTATACAAATAAGTAGGTAATATATATATATATATATATATATATATATATATATATATATATATATATTAAAATTTATTTTTTCAATGAATTAGGTTATATTTAATTTTCCAATGACGATGTAGCTTGTACGGTAGATCAATTTGTTAGACAAACCATAGGTTATATCGTCCGATTCGTAAACTCCAATGATTTAACTTAGAATTTTCAGATTTAAAAAATCGAAGTTTTGTTAAATGTGTGACCCAATGCCATCTCAAACAACCAGTGAACTACCAATTGTCTTATTTGGATTGGTTCATTTCGACCATTGAATCATCAAGCCAATAGTTTGTTAGATCAAATTTCTAAAAAGTCAAAAGTATATCATAGCAAAATTTTCATATCATTAAATGAAACTAGCTAGTTTTTTTTCTTTAAAAATTGGTTCGCGCTTCTTAAATCTTTTTTGGTTTTGATATCAAATAGATTAAATTATATGGGTTAAAAAACAAAATAAGGGAATGTTGTATCTACGTATAAATTCATTATTCGCTTATTTTTGTTCTAAAAAAAACCACAGCTATGTATTAATTAAAAGAATTCATTTGGCGTAATAAAGAATGAAAAAATCGATTAATAGGAAGTAATGAATTAAATTTGTGTTACTTATTACACGTCGATAAGGATTTTAATTTTTTTTTAGAAGGGAAGTAATAATGACATGCATGTAATCAAAGCTAAGAAAAATTGAAACTTTTAAGTGTCCTTTTATGGGTTATTTTTTTGTGAAAGAAACGTTTCAAATGAACGATAACAAACAATATATCATGGGGTGATTTAGACTAATGCTAAGGTGGATGCTATATTGATTATATGAGTCTTTTGTAAATCCATAAGTTCTAGTAACAGAAATCAATCGAAAAGCAATAAAGACAAAATGCCAAAAGAAGAAGAAAAAAAAAATGCAAATGAAGATTATACAAAAAGGTCATATCAACTTGTCTATATATAAAGAGATATTTTTTAAACAAATTTATCATTCAAGAAGAAAAAATAAATTATATATTACTATGAAGAGTTGTCCAGAGGATTGCTAACTATTTCTAAATTAATGCTAACTATCATTAGTTTCTAATTAATGATATTTTTACTATGAAGATTATACAAAAAGGTCATATCAACTTGTCTCATTGAAACTATTTCTGAATTAATGCCAACTATCATTAGTTTCTAATTAATAATTTAAAATTATTCAAAATATCTCCCCACATTTTATGTTGTATTAGATAGCAATAATAATAGGGGGAGGCAAATTGAATGTTGACTCACATAAACACGTTTTACATTGGGTAAAAATGTTATTTTTGAGTCGAGAATCTTGAAAATTGTTTTTTTTTTTTTTTATGAGGTAAACATGTTATCCCCTACATAAAAACGTCTTACATTGAATCACAGTATTGTTCATTTAGAACACATCTTACACTGAATATGATATAATTCATTGGGAATATGTTACATCTTATATAAAGTGTAAAAATAAATATTGTAAAAAATTTGAACGATCGTTTATGACTTAAGCCAAATAACTAACAAGTATTTTACAGCACATGATGCCAAACCTGAAGCCTTTGAACGACTCAACGCTAAACTGCTTTACGTGGCTTAATATTAGCCGTACAAACATGTCACAGATTTATACGGCAAATTGAACGGCAAGGATTTCTTATCGTGCCGTAAAGTTGACTTTCGCTTACCTCTACCTGGCCAATTGCTGAATACGTGATTTTGACGTTGTTATTTTATTTGTGTATGTTTTTAAAATATTTTCGTACTTTGGAATATCTTAAATATATTTAAAATTAGTTTTGATAAAACTTAATATTACATGTGATATTTGAAATTTGGAAAAATTACTTGAATTGGTACATTTTAATAAATAATTACTGATTTTAGCGATATTTTTTATTTATTACCATTTATAGCAATACTATGTTAAATCCACAATATGTATTAAAAGTGAATTATGTATGCAATATATATGAATTATAACTATTTTTTAAAAATATATTATACTTGTTTCGTAAGAAATTGACACATTGAATTATAAGTGTATTAAAATGTGTGATAAATGTACTATCCATCAATAAAACTTGTATTATATGTGAATAATAAATTGTTCTTTGTAATATGTATTAAAATTGTTTTACAAATATATTAAAAGTGATCAAGTGAAAAAAAATGTTATTGCTATAAATGGTAAATATTTTCTTAATATACTATATTTATGTAAGTTCTACATGACTGAAGTCCAAGAAAATATAATTGAAGTTTAATTATTTTTATTTAATTATAATTATTTTTTTTCTTGAGATTTAGCTACTTTTTATCTGACTTCAATCATTTTACCTAATATTTAATTTTTTTTAAGCTTAACTCAAGCATCACATGTTCAAACTCAGTATATATGTAGAATTTTAAAATAGAGGTACAAATTAACGAGTGATATCAAAATAAGTTAGTCCCATGAAAGTTTTGGGGAAATGATTAAATTTAAACATATGATGTTTGAAATTATCCCGTAAATGTATTATCCAACCATATTAATCATTTATGGTGCTTATATTTTTAATTTGAATGATCAAGGATTTTATTATGTAAATAAAATAAAGATAGTTGAATATCTTCAAATCGCCAATTCTTTTTTGTTTCCCTTCAAACATCCTACAATTAAACCTCTGACTTTAAACATCAATTCATAAGATTCTATATATTTTGGTTAAAATAATACTATAGTTTAAAATTCCTATGTGTATTAGCACAACTACAAGAATCTTATGTACCAAAAAAAAAAAAAAGAATCTTATTTGTATTTTTTGTTAATAATTGTTAAGTCAACTAAGGGAAATATAATTACTAATTTGAATAAATATTATAGTTTTGCTTGAGTCACTTTCATGGATACAGATTATCTGCATCTGGATCTATTTTCCTAACAATAAACTATAAAATATCTCCAAAAGCAAGAAAAAAATGTTGAAATTTATCTATTATATTATGTGAAACTTATTCATCTTAAAGTTACAATTAAGTACACAAAGAAAATTTGCTCTGTTTTTTTTTTCTTGTTTTTTATGTTGCGTTTGGATATACATAATTTAATGTTCGGTCAATTTAAATTCGCATAAAAAAATCTCACTTTGAAATGGGACAGGGTACAATGCTCCCTTTTAAAGACAGGACTATGGTTTGGATTCAAATTTGAGCCTCAAATTTAGAATCGAGAAATACTTATCATTTCACCACAACATAGAGAGATAGGAGCAAAAATAATGATTTAGGATTCTTTCGACCTTTAACCAGATATCTCGAGTTTGAATTTCTAAAAAAAATTATTGAAAGTGTTGGCTCCAAAAATAAGTCATTTAATACATAATTTTATATTTAATCAGATTCTAATATTGATATCGAACACTTCAAGCGAAAAACTATAGAAAATAAAGTTGCTATGTATATGTTTTTTCCGAAACCAGAAAGGCCACTAAAAGCTGAAAAGGTAAAAGCCAATGAAAGGTCATGGACCATGCAATGTTAGAAAATGACATTATCGTATTATATTATTTATTAGACAACTACTAGAGTTGAATTTTAACAAAAATAAATAAATTATTACTATTCAGTCTCGTAATCATCATAATAATGTCTTGATTAAGAATTTAATACTATAGTTGATAATTTGCAACTACTAATCCTCGCATAAATCACATCCAAGTTGGCTAAATGATTCTTCAAATTTATATCATGTAATGAATCTTTAAATAATAGTAAATAAATATGTGGATGATGGTCATGATGATGAAATACCATTTTGTGTTTGACAAATTTTAGATATATGAAGGAAAAAATAGTTGAAAAAAAGAAGAATATGAATATATATTTTACTCAATTTGAAAGAGACTTAAATCGAAGGGACTTTATGGTCACTAATACTCACCACTAAAAGCAATAATAATACAAGAAAAAAAAGGTTCAAAAATTAGTGAAAGGCTAATTTTTTTAATTTAACTCATACATAGATACAATATTTTTTATAATACATCAATGTATTGCAACATGTCACAACGGTTTCTTAGCTTATTTTTATTGTTGTAGATCGGAATAAAGATAGAAGGTGTACGTTATACGGGATTTGTCTGAATCTCCAAATATATACTACATTAATATTGAAATCTTTGTGTGTTTACTTTTTTATACTTTAAATTTTCTATATTGAAAGTTATAGCTCCTCTACTGATAGCGGTTAAATACTTAAACGTGGTGATATAAAAAAAAAACAATATGATTCTCTTGTAAATTGCTCCGTTATCTAGACGTAAATAATAGTAATATTAATAATAATAATTAAAAAATAATAATATTGTACTGCATCGAGGTTCATTGATATTTAAAAAAAAAATAGATGCATTTTATTTTATTATATGCAGATAAACACAAAAAGTTCGCGGCTAATCGAAGTGGTAAACAAAACACAAGTTAAAAAGATTCTTATTACTAAAAACAAGACTAATTAAATATATCAAGAAAGCCAGCATTGTTTGGTATGGTATATAGCAAATCGTTACTTTTAAAATGCAACTTCTTGTTCTTATTTAGATGTAATTATTTTATAATGATCTGAGTTGAAAATCGTGATATTGCGGATTTAAATTTCAATTAAAAATACTTGATGATCTTTTTCATTTATAAGCAAGTCCAAATAAACTCAAATACGATATCAGGATCGTTGAACTAAATGATTTTCATGAAGTATACATATGTACATTAGCGAATCGTGAATTTGAAAGTGGCAGAACACGCCAATGTCTTTAATTTAACATATATAGACATGTCAATTGTATGTGCACCCAAAATGAACCAAATTTGAATAGTAGGTGCACACAATAATATCTACTATCAAAAAGATATATAGATTTGACCTTATATATATGGACCAATTTGAATGGTGTAGTAACAATTTAATTTGTTTTATTTTGTTCCCTTTTTATATTCACTAGCCTATGGATGAGGAGGAAGAAAGAAGAAGGCATCAGATACCAAATTTTTTACAATTTTTTTGTTGCAAGTTATAAATGAAATCTTTGAAGGATGATGAATTGGTGATGATAGTTACAAGAAACAAATTCATTGGATGTCATGCTCTGACCAATCATGTTGAGCACATATTCTCTTCTTTTACTTTTCTTTTTTCCTGCTCGATATTTATATTAAGATTTGACTGATTAAATTTATGTCGTGTAAGGTCTATGGAAGAAAGTACTACATATAACAATAGTGACATATTAAGTAGGATCTAAAAATTGATGAAGTTTGAGAAGAATGGTTGTGTATGCAGTTTTATCCCATTTTATAAAGGTAGAGGGTATTTCGACGTTCGATTAAAAATCAACATATCAAATCAAGTATGAGGAGAAAGTACTCCATATTAGATATTTTTTCATACCTCATATTTTGAGTCGAAATCTTAATTAAGGATAACGAAATCATATTCATTCGACCACGACAATGGTGGCCCTTCCTTTACACGTTTGGCTGGCTAATTGCTGTAATCTCTAGGTACTACCCTAAAAGTTTAAGTCAAATCTTATCTATGATCTTTCTTTTCTTTTTTTTTCCATTTATTTTAAAGTTATTACATACATGATTAAACTATAATTTTATTTTCTATTAAAATTAATGATCGCGTCAACTACTATAAATCAACAATTACAAGTAAGAAAAAAATTAAATTAAATTAAAAGGTGTACTGAGAAAAAATATGTACAAATACATGTGATTAAATCGGTTTTGGTAAGTAAATTGATATTCTCTTCAACCTAACTTATTTATATTCAATGAAGTACACATTTTTAGAAAATGAAATAAGTCATTTTACATGTAAGTCTAAAATAGTAAAATGTATTTATTCAAAATGAGTCATAGTAAGGCCTCATTTGTTTTCATTAAGATTCAAACCTCTGAATCTCAATACACGTCTGAATATTAAGATTTGCATTAAGAGCTAGGTGTCTAGATCTGAATACACATCTGAATATTAAGATGTGGTCTCCAAATCTGAACACTGAATGATTATTGTTTGTTTTCAATATCGATCTGAATGTGTATATGAAATCAAACATTATATTAATATAATGTTATAAAAATTCATTTCAACAAAATATATTACTTTTTGATTAAAAAAATATCATAATCAACAAGCATAACATATAAAAAAAGTTTTAACTCCAGAGCAGTAATCATCTTTTCATCAATTTCCAATTCATACCAATAAGTTTTTTTTCTTCCCCAAAACATTTTTTTTCCAGCTGAAATAGGTGATTGGGATGGAGAATTATTAGGAGATTCATTATTTTTGTCACTAACTAGTTCAACAACAATAATATATTAGTGTTATCTACCAAGCAGGTTTGATGATCAAAGAGTCTCAATAAAGTTATTGGCCTAAGACAAAATTCTAATAAGAGACCTCAAATATTTATACATAGTTATTATTTTTAATCATTAATAGTTTTTTTTTTCACTCAAAAACCTTGACGAACATCAATACACAAAATATTATTGCAACAAGTGTTCTTGACAAACATCAATACACCCTAAGAAAATTATTAATATAAAAAAAATACATGTAAAGATTATGAAAACTTACCAGTTCAAGAGGAAAACATTGGTGTTTGATTGAGAAAAGAGAGGAAGAAAATTTGTAGTTATGAGAGAAAAAGTCACGCAAAGACGGATAGAGACGATACAATATTATTTTATAACTTATTAAATAAGTCTGAATGGTGTTAAGACTCTCCTGCAGATCTGATCCGTTCAGACCTTTTCAGGTCCATTAAGAGGTTTTTTGAAAAAAGAAATAAATAGACTTAATGGACTGAATCAGAATCATTCAGATTTAGACCTAAACACCAAACACGCTTAATGGGCTGAATCTGAATGATTAAGATTCATACCTCCATTAAGTGCAAACAAATGAGGCCTAAGAGTTCCGATAAATCATGTCATTAAAGGAATGAGAATGTTGAAATTAATTAGTTTTTAAAAAGAAAAAAAAATCTATATTATTTATGCAGATAAAAAGATTAATATATATTACATAAAATGAGATAGATAAATTGATATATATTGATTCACAAATTTACAATGGAATTACTTCTACTTTGTTTGGTTAGTTTTTCATTTAATATATATTTGATACCTACTTAAAGTTTGATTAATTTGGAATCAAGCCGAAAAATACTACTTTGAGAGGAATGGGTGGAGGATGTTTGAAATAACTTCAAGTGCATACACCATGTAAAAGATGTATCTATAAACTTGTACAGTACCTTTACTTTTGTTAGAGATCACAAAAAAATAATATTTTGAGGCTAGAGAAACGGCCCAATAACATTCATGAATCGAATTAACAAACATTATCCAAATTCGCCCCCGATGGTTCTGACCAGAGGTGTCAAATGGGCGGGTTAAATTGAAATTGGAGATATTAAAATAGGTTAAAATAGAAATTGGTTGGGTTCTGATCCGTCAAAGTTTACTTTGAGCTAAATGGATTTTAAAATGTGTTGGGTCTTGACCCGCTCAATTTGACTCGCTTAATCTCAATAATTTTAATATAATGTTATTTAAGTTTTATAACAACAATTTGAATTTCAACTCAAGATTATTATTTTTTTTAAAAGAAGAAGTTATAAATTGATAGATAAATCCTAAAAGATATGAAATAGATAGTAATCCATACATTCAATATAAGATCACACATTACAGCATTGCAAATAAAGAGTCTTAAAACGAGTTGAAATTTGAGATTAAATTGGGTCAATTGAGGATTCTCTTAAAAATGGGTTAAAACTTGAATGAGTTGAGATTTAATCTAATTCAAATTATCTTAAATTACCTATAATTGAGTTCATTTTTTACGCCTCTAGTTTTGACTTCTGACCAAATGAATAAATCATTCTATTTTATTAAGAAGTTTTAGGTTAAGTCTTGAAATGAAAAAACAAAATCTTTGATAGAGCGTATTTTTCCTCTTTAATTAATTAGTTAAAGAGTTAAAATACAAATAGCTAATACCAAATAAGAAAAACCATCCAAATTCTTGATTAACATGCTTATATAATACTCCCTCCGTCCACAATTGTTTGACAGGTATACTAAAAATAGATGTCCAAGATTAATTGTCAATTTAAACAATCAAGAAATAATTAAACACTTTTTTCCAATTCTGCCCTTAATGATAGTATAGTTCAATTGAAAAGTTATGTGGACTTTTGGTATTCTTGATATAGTAGAGTTATATTAGTCAAATTACATCTTGTATTAAATTTTTCTTGAGGGATATGCATGACCTTACCCTTGTGGACGGAGGGAGTATGCCTCTTAGACATAGCATGGGTTTCCACATCTACCAAAAACAGCTTTTTATGTGGAAAAAGAAGATAGTACTAAGAAAAGAAAAGAAAAGTAGCAAAAGTACATAGCTATAGGGAATGGAATTTGTTGTCACTTGTGGTGTTGGGGGACCAAATTAATGGATAAAAATTAAAGTGAGAATTCTTTGAAGAATAGCCGCATACTTTGCAGTCAATTTGAGGATGACAAATTCATGGAGTTAATATCTCATATGATCACTCAACTTTTAATAGTTAATTTGGAAAGTTACTCAATTTTTAATAGTTAATTTAGAAAGTTACTCAACTTTGAGTAGTTTACTTAAAAAGTCACTCAACTTTATTTTACAACTCAAAAGTCACTCAACTATTGATATTTCACTTAAAAAATCACCCACCTATTGATATTTTACTTAGAAAGTCATCCAACTAATTTAAATAATTTCTTCATTAAATTTTGTTGAAATATAATTTTGTTTAAACTATTTTTAAAAAAAAATAAAAAAAAATGCTCAGTTTAATTATTTTGTTAAACTTTGTTGAAATACAATTTTTTTTAAAAATAATAAAAGATTGCTACTGTGCGTCTTTTTTATCTTTTTGATTACGCCTTTTAATTTAATAAAAGATTGTTAAACGTACCATAGCAATTAACAAATTAATGCCCGTTTGAATTGACTTATATTAGGTGCTTTTAAGCCAAAATAGTTTTTAAGTAATTTTGAAGTGTTTGGATAAAGTTAAAAAATGCTTATAGACACTTATTTTAAAGCCAAAATAACAAAAATAAACCAAAAACCATAAGTTAGGGCCTGTTAGGATTGAGTTTCGGCTTATTTTTGTTATTTTGGCATTAACTTGCTATTGTCTTACTAAAATTAAATATGCTGAAAAATGCTACTGTACGTTTTTCAAAAAAATTGTAATTAAATGATAGAAGTAGGTCAATAAGATAATTAAAATAACTATTTTATTAATTCTTAAAAGTAATTTAAATAAAATTTAGATTTCAACAAAATTTAATAAATAAATCATCTAAGTTTGTTGGGTGACTTTCTAAGTAAAATATCAATAGTTGAGTGACTTTTCAAGTGAAATATTAATAGTTAAGTGACTTTTGAATTATAAAATAAAGTTGAGTGACTTTCTAAGTAAACAACTCAAAGTGAGTGACTTTCTAAGTGAACTATGTAAAGTTGAATGACCATTTGAGATATTATCTCCAAATTCATGAACTATAGAATAAAATAAGTTTCAAACCAATAGAAGTTTCAAAAGGTAAAATGGAGGAGTAAACGAGATAACTGATATGTTTTACATGTTCGTTTCATGTTATTTCACAATTGAACCAATTTAAATTTCTTTAAATGATATAAAGTTAAGGATTTGTGGACATGTAATGTTACACCAATATCTAACCAAAGAGCAAGCATTCTATCGAAATGATATATTGATACAAAACAATAGTTGGCCGCAGAGTAAATCAGAAAGTGTGGAAGGATTTCTTTGTAATTATTTTTTAGTTTTTAGCAGATTAAATTGTTGATTTTTTTTTTTATTTTGTTGCTTTCACCAGATCTTTTAATGTATCTAATTGATTTTGATTCTTAAATTAATGTATAATTCGTTCATTTCACCTTTATGATACATGATAATTATATCATATACAATATATCATTTTCAAATATTAGTTTTGATACATAACCCTAATTATATTGAAACATAAGTCAGTATGTATCATGATCATAGTTAAGTATTTGATACACAACTATTACAAAATTCGTTATTTTTTACTATCGATACATCCCAGTCTAATTCAACTAGTAGGAGGTTATGTATCTGTAAACACTATCAAATAGTAATGTTGATATATAAACACTAATGTTTTACAACAAAATTAGTTTGTATCATATTTATATTTATGTATATGGCACATAACTTTGTTATGTATATAAATAGTTATGTATCACATGTTGTTAATTATATAAACAAAAATAAGTGTATATCATAGTTATATTATTTTTTTTTTTGTATATGATACATAACTATGTAAAATTGGTGATTTTTTTTTTAATCTGTTACAATTTGGAAGAGATTTGAGAGAAGAAAATTTGAAATTTGAATTGTTTGGAACTGTTTATTGAAAGAGATTGGCATCAATTTGATTTACATAGTTTGGGGAACTGATATTTATTTTATATTTATTTTTCTTTTTAATCTCAACGAACTAATTGTCAATGTATCAAATGTGATGTATCCAGAAAAATGAGATGTATTCAGATAATAACAATTTTAGGAGATTTCAATAAATTGAAAAATAATAGGGATATGATATAATTTGCTCCTTACATATGGGATTCCTAAATTTTTTACTTTTCTTTATGCACCTATAAGCCACTTGAGCTACAGATTTCTCCATTGATTGATTTTTAAAATCACCTCTAAAAAAATAGGGAACTTACATAAATTCCGTAGTTTAGGAGCTAATTACTTTGATACATTCTAGTTTGCAATATTACGTATCTTACCAATTTTTGGGTTGTCTAGATATGTTCAGATACATCCACATACATGTATATGGAATACATGAGGTCAAATTTAGGTGTAATTTGTTCTAGATACATTGTATCCAGTGGATTTGCATGTATATGAGATACATAACAAATCTCACTCGCCTCTCTCCGATCTCGCTCGCCACCCAGATACACGCAGATGACTCTAGATACATATAAATAGATGTATTTAGTGTGATTCGCATGTATCTATGATACATACGAATCTCACTTGCTCCTCTCCTTATTTTTGTGTATTTGCCTATCTGATAGCAAAATACATGTATCTAAGTGTATTTTTTCTCAATATATAGTAGGAAACACATAATTAGTGGTAAAATACATATTATTTTGAAATTATAGGTAATAATAGTGTGTATATATATATATATATATATATGATAGTGAAGTACGCCTAATTATGTAGTTTTTCCCAAAAAAATATATGATTTATGATGGTCCCCCCAAATTTGTTTTAACAACATATATAATTTAATTATACAATTTAAAATTTTGAGAATTTGGCATATAACAAGAGAATAATACTACTTGGTACATATAGTAATTAGTTGATGAAATAAAAATTTAATATTTTTAAAAGAAAAACAAATAAAGAGCAAAAACTAAAAGGGGGTATGGAAAGAAATAGATGGAGGCTTTATTTAGATAAAA
Organism: Solanum verrucosum; assembly: GCF_900185275.1. NCBI lineage: Eukaryota > Viridiplantae > Streptophyta > Magnoliopsida > Solanales > Solanaceae > Solanum > Solanum verrucosum. Next base: position 3,059,196 of record NW_026019988.1, read on the forward strand.
TAAGGTCTCAGATAGGACCTCCAGTCCAGCATAACTTTTTGGGCCTTATTTGGAAGACTAAGGCTAATTCTTTTACGGCCCAAATAATTTCCTTTTGGGAAAAACTACAAAATATGGCAAACATTAATATACATTTAAAATAAATAGCTACAGTTTAATTTTTTTTTATGTTATATGGATATAACTATACAATAAATAGCAAAGTTAATTATATATAAATAATCAGAAAAGTTATTAATATTAAATAGGAAAGTTATTATTACACACCTAGTAATTGATTATGTCTAGGCATGTTTAATGTGATTGGTTCCCCATGATTACCCTCATTAATACTTTCTCTTTCATCAATCTTCCTATATCACAAAATTTCTGTATTTTTCTCCCAAATTTCTTCCAATTTAAGATCTTTTTGATGATTCTAGGAGCAATTTTTGTAATTTGAATTCATCAGATATTGCTTAATTGATTTTCTCCTCATTTTTATGAAGATCATATTTGTATACATATATATTGCATCTATTTTTATAGGCTTTCGACTGAAGAATTATTTGTTTCTACATTACAATGGCTATAGTTATAAAAAAAAGTAGTACAAGATGAACACGAGAAAAAAATATTGAGGTTTGTGTGATTGTCAAATTTGTATATAGTAGAATAGTTATATACATAATACTTGTATTCTAATATTAACACAAGTTGAAATGGTGATTTGTGAATACAAGTGTAATCTATTGAATTTAAAAGGTTAATTAGGCAATACAAGTATAATTGGATACATTAATACTATTTTTTTATAAACAAATACATGAGTCAACACCAAGCCTTAAGTATTATATGAAAAACTTGACCAAAAAGAGATTGACGTTTGTTGGTTTTATTTCATTTTTTTATACAACCGAATACTTGCACACTTTTGCTACCTACACATTCTATTATTTTCCATTTTTTTGTTTCTGTATTGTCAAATATATCCATCTTTTGTTTAACAACAATGTATTCATATGTATACTATATTGGTGTATTCATTTTTTGTTTAATAACAATGTATTTATTTTTCAAATTATCATGTTCATATGCTAAATTGTTATACTTTATCTTGTTTAATATATTAATACATTAAGTTTTTACAAATACTTGTATCCTTGATATATTAATACTTTAAATCTTAAAAATAAAGATACTAATTTGAATTTGTACAATTAATATAGTTTCCTTATTTAGTTCATTGTAATTTATTGTATAAGTGTATAAATAGAAAAATAAAAAACATATACAATAATATAGCTAGAAAAAGAGTTAAATTGTAGTCATTTTTTATAAATACCATACTTATAGTTATTGAACTTTAATAACCCTATAAATATAGTCATTTTTGCAAGTTGCTCCTTTTTTTTAGCTCTCGGTTCAAAATAGGAGAAACTATATAATTAGACATACTTCGCTATTATATATACTATTATAACCTATATTTTTAAAATATTAGGTATTTTACTGCTAATTAAGAGTTTCCTACTATATATTGAGAAAATTATACCTAGATACATGTATTTTAGATACCAAATACACTAAAATAGGGAGAGGAGCGGATGAGATAGGGATGAATGTGAGCGAGATTTGTTATGTATCTCATATAAATGTAAATCACATTATACACACACTAGATACATGTATATTTATATATCTGGGATACTAGGTACATAAAAGAGTGGGCAATAAGATGGGAGGAAGGTGAGGGAGGCAAGTGAGATTTGTTATGTGTTTCAGATACATGTGAATCCACTTTGATACAGTGTATCTGAAATAAATTACACATAATTTTGACCTCATGTACCTGGGCGTATCTGAATGCACCAAAAGCTGACAAATGTATGCAAGTAATTAGCTCATAAACAAATGAAATTTATGTAAGTTTCTCAAAAATAGTAGGCAGCAATTGCACATGATAGTCAGTGTAATCTCACGAGTGAATGCGAGGAGGGTAAATATACACAAGTCTTATCCCTATTTCGAGAGACAAAAAAATTGTCTTTAATAGACTCTCGCTCATGAAAAAACATTTTAAAGCACAGAAAAAAAAGAAATAATAACAAGGCAATACTACATCCCACCAATTTATTTAGATGGTTGCTACCTATTATATGTATCATATCGTTATAATCTGGGCAGACTCACGTGGGTTCCAAGGGTTCACCCGAACTCCCTCGACAAAAAATTACACGATATATATAAGGTAAATTTTATGTATTTCTGTAGATATACATACCCCTCAATAACAAAGAGAAACTGATGACGCAGGCAAGTTCCCCTGAAATTAGTCTGTATGTCAATAGTTCAAATGTGAAAGCATTTTATCCTTTTCTTTTTTTGTTTTTTTATTTTATTTTCAGTTTTGTTTTTCAAGTATTTTTTTGTTTTTTTTTTACTTTAAGAAACGTGCTAAAAGTGTGGTTTTAAATCCAAAAGAATTCAAGGTTCCCATTTCTAAAGGCTTATTTACACATTTATACTTTTATTTTTCGAACCCCCTAAACGAAAATTATGAATCTGCCACTGGTTATAATGTTTATTTTATTTTTCACTTAAATTTAAGTATATCATATTCTTAAGAATGTGGTTCACGTTTGTGCTGTACTAGCTCAGTGTCATAGTAATTGACCTTTGTTAATTTGACATTTTTTAAAGATAACTTTAATTAGAGATGTAGTTTATTAAATTAAATTCATTAATGAATTTTAGAATTCTAAATTTGACTATTATTATTATTACTTTATGCGTATTTTTCTTTATACAGGAGTAATATGAAAAAAAAAGTACTAAATCTCTCTTAATTTGTTAAAATAGATAAACCAAATGAAATATTTATTACTGATTAAACGTTAAGTAAAAATGAAATAGAGGGAGTAATTAAGGAATTTTTTTTCTTCAAAAAAACACTCTTTAAAGTTATTTATGAAGCGGCTAAATATATAAATTATTATAAATTATGGGCTATATCTTAAATAGGGTAGTGGCTAATATATGCATCACCTTCTTCCTTAAGTTCCTGCTAAAACCCTAGGCGCCATATTTCTCTGCAACATCAAACACTTCACAAATTTTTCTTTCTGAATCTCTAATTAACCCAAACGAATAATCTTCTAGTGAAAAGTTTGATTTTTGGTAATTACTTTGTGAATTTGTTTAATCATCCTGTCTCCATGTTGATTTGATTTCTTCTCATAATGAGTGTTGATACTCAATTTTAGCTTAACATTTTCGAAATTCGTAACTTTTAAGTTTTATTTATTTAATAATTGATTTTTTTTTATAATTTTAAATAAATTTATCGATGACTATCCTTATTTGTCAAAATTAAAGATTTTTATCAGTTAATTTTAATTACATTATTTTTTATTACAACCGGTTGAATACGTTTAAATATTTATTCATTTTGATTAAATCATTAGTTCTGTTAAATTGCATTTTTTACATGTCATTAGTTACGTTCATTACATTTTTTAATATTCATTTTATTTGTTACATTTATTAATATTCATTTTGATATTTTGCACAATCTAAAAATTCATTCGAATATGAATAAGATTCATATACAAATTTTATTAGCTAGTAATTTGATCCATGATTTTTAGATAATACTATTGTACTATAGGTGATTTTTAATTTTCTATTTAACCTATTTCTTAGTATTAAGTTGGGGGCGGTGAATATTTTTTTTAAGATTAGGAGGAAGAATACCAAATGTGCAAAAAATCCCAATTTTTCTGCCGCCACCACCCATGTCAAAATAGCAAACCCAAACTACCTGTTTCTCTCCTCTCCCACCACCTTTTTTCCAGCCGCCAAACCACCAGCAAACCAGACCTCAAACCCCACCAGTCCTCTACCAAACCCAGCCCCTTTCCTTCACTTTTCCAGCAACCAAACAGCCCCCAAACCAGCCTGAAATAGCCACCGGAAAACACCCTCTTCCGCAGCTCTCAACAACCACCGAAAACTCAACCAAACCCATTACTCCGTTCAGTGTTGCTATGGTTCTGTTTTGCTGATTTGATATTGATTTTGTTCAAAATTCATTCCAGTGAGTTCTTTTTTAGGCTCTAGTTATGGTTGATTTTTTGTTTTTTATTTATTTCTCTCATGGGCTGTTGTTTATCTTATTAATATTGATGTCATTCTATTAATTGATTAATGTGTGAGATCTCCTGTTGGAATATGATGTTATTATTATTATTATTATTATGCTATTTTTCTGTTAAAAGTTTTTACTGTGATGCTTTTTTGTTCATTAGTTTTTGAGTTAATTTGAAAGATTTTACTCTTTCCATTGTTACACTTGATTTTAGTTTTAAATTAAAATTTCATGCATTTTGTATTTGTAAAGAAAATAAAAGGATAGTGTTATGTCTTACCATTTGATTATTGTTTGCTAGGTGCTTCAAGCCATTTTACTTTGTTATTTTATTTAGTTTCATATGATTTTGTGTTTGAAAAATACATTAAATTGGGCCAATGAAAATATCTCTCCGTCGGTTTTCAAGGCCTCTCCAATGTTAAAAGATGAAAATTTAGTTTAAGTTCGTATATTTTTGTGTTAAAATTGGCCGATGAAGAAATTACCGTCGATTTTCAAGGCCTTCTATGTTAATAAGACGAGTTTTTATTTTGAAGTTATTATTTAATTCATTTATTTTTAGTTATATTTATTTAGTCCTAACACTTTTACTAATACTAAGTGTCTTTGCATGTACCTTGAGTTGCTTTCAATTGAAGTTATTCGAATGAAGTTCGAATTATATTTTTTATTCACTATTGTATATATTGTCGATGTTAGACAAACCTCATGTCATTTTTGATATTATTGTTTTGTTTTATTACTTATATATATCGCATGTTTGTTTTACTTGCATGTTGTTTTATCTCCTCCTCAATTTGAAAAAATGAATTCAAGTCGGAACCCACAGTCGTGGATTTCGAAGGATGCCTAACACCTTCCCTTCGAAATAACTTGACCTTCTTACCTAGAATCTAATGGTTTCGTAAATATTTTTATTAAAATTGGTTTCCTAGTTTTCCTAAAATTAGGTGGTGACTCCTTTAAAACTCTTTTTTTTTCTTTAAATTCTTTTAAAATTTAATTAATTGATTATTTTTTGAGTTACCGCGACATTTTTCACCCTTTGAATAAAGTAGGGATGTAAACAATGAGTTTTTTGCTTGTGGTTGTAGGTTAATAAAGAAGTTTAAGAATGATAGCAGCTATTTCATGGGTTCCCAAAGGGGTGGCAAAGTCTGTACCAGCTGAGGCTGACCCACCTTCAAAGGAGGAAATTGAACAGATTTTGAAGAGTGGTCTTCTTGATAAACGGTACGTGTTAATTTTTTCATTATGTTTTTTCCCAATATCTGAAAGTGGCGAGAACCCAAGTTGAGGAGCCTAGAAGGTAGGCAGAACTTATCATTACCTCGTGAAGGTAAAAAGAGTGTTTCCGAATAATGCATAATCGTTATTACTAATTAAATTAGTTCTGCTGAAACAGCTAGGCTAAATACCACAAAGAGTTTGAGTGAGTATTATCAGAATGAATTAGCCTTCCAGGCGGTGTATTGCATGTTGTTTGATTCGGCAACACTGATGCTTTTCTCATATCATACAATTCACATAGAAAAACTTTTTGTTGTGCATAACACTCTGTTTGGATAGTTGTTACATATTGTTTTATAATGTATTGTGTTGTATTGCTTAAATGAATACAATGTTTGGATAGATTGTATTATTCTTTCCTACATAATTTCACACATTGGATAAACCTACAAGAAAAGTAGGATACAAGATAGAGCGAACAACTACAACATATTCAGTGTAATTCCGCAAAGTGGAGGTCTGGGAAGGGTAGCTTGTATGCAAACTTGACCTTTAGCTCAGGGTAGAATGGTTGTTTCCGGTAGACATTTGACTCAAGATACAAATAGTCTAGAAAAAGAAGTAATAGAAATAACGGAAACAACAGACTATAATAAAACAACATATAGTATGGTAAATGATAAAATAAGATTATTAAATAATAAGTAGTCATAAAATGATAAGAAAAAATTAGGCTAACTACTTAATCACACCAAATCAGTCATTACACGAAATGGTACTTTTCGGCGTTATCTAACGATAGATACGATTTAATAAAATTTAAGTAACAATCCGAACAAACATTGTATTTAAACTAACATTGCAATACAGACAACCGTCCAAACAAGGTGTAAAAGTAATTAACATTGATAGATTAAAAACCTATATTTCTTGGAATTAAACTTGATACTTACGTTCTGTGTAATCTTTACTTTGCCCTACTCTTGAAAGTCTGTTTCTTTATTCCCCTTCCAGTGAAGATAGTGATGATGAGGAAGCTGAAGAAGATATGAATGTTGATGAATCCAAGGGAAATGAGGATGATGAAGTTGCTATTGCATTAGCTGCTGCTGATGCACTTGGAAAGGCTACTCAAGTTTCTTCTGCAGGAACCGATGACATAATAGATGGTTTAAAGGAATTGGACATGGACAACTATGATGAAGAGGAGGAGGGTAAATTTAGTGCATTGACTCATATGTTGATTTGGGTTGAACATAGTTTTTTTTTATATCTAATATGATGGCGGTATTTTTCATATTCAACTCTTTTTGATAAGATAAATATTTTCCATATTAATTTTCCCAAGCCTAGCTTATATCAATTTTTATTTGGAAAACTGTTCCTAACTTTTCTCTCTTTTTGCATGTGTTTGACATTGTCAGGAATTGAGCTTTTTGGTTCAGGACTCAAAGACTTGTACTACGCAAGTAATGACATGGACCCATATCTCAAGGATAAGGTTGTACTATGATCAATTTGTTGTTTCATCATTTTTATCCGATCAAGTATTACTAACTCAGAAAATTATTCTTTCAGGACAATAACTCTGAAGAAGATGATGACATGATAATAAGACCTGATGATTCTGTTATAGTTTGTGCAAGCAATGAGGATGATGTCAGTCATCTCGAGGCAAGTAGAACTTACTTCACGACTCAACGGCTTGATAATACTTCCATCTGTATGGTCCAGTTAGTTTCATTTTGACCGCCCTTTGATTTGTGACTCTGATCCGTGCCAACAGATAATGATTTTGGAAGATCTATCAGATGGTGAAACAAACATGTATGTTCACCATGCTCTTATTATACCTGCATTTCCTCTCTGCACAGCATGGCTTGATTGCCCTATTAAAGGCGGGGAGAGAGGTATGGTTCTGCTTGAAGTTGAGCTTTATGCTGTTGAAGTATTTTCTCTTACTGGTTTTGAACATATGTTACCTTTGAAAGCAACTTTTCATTTACTCACGTTAATAAATGAATTATACGTTGATAGGTAACTTCATAGCTGTGGGTTCAATGGAACCAGCAATTGAAATTTGGGACATTGACATAGTAAGTGACTCTACACTGATGTTTATGAACTCCTGAGTCACTACTGATCGTATCTCACTGTCTTCTTTCTCTGTAGATAGATGAGGTGCAACCATCTGTCATTTTAGGTGGCATCGCTGATATAAAAAGAAAGGGGAAAAAGGTAATTTAAGCAATTTGACCTTTCTATTCTTTGATCCAATTTTCGATTGGAATGCTCTTGTATGCTACGTCAGCTTGTGCAGCTGAAATTTGTTCTAGATGCTAAAGCCTAAAGGTAGGAAATACGTCAATGATTTTCATTGGTCATTCTCCATGTCACTGTGAAATAGTTTCCGGAGACTTCTATTTGGAATAAAGTAGTAGGCTACATCAAACTTATAATATCAAATAAAAAAAATGAAAAAATAGTAGGCTATGACACTTGGCAATCGAAAATGGTCAGTGTGCTCTGGTTTATGTCTCTCCTAGTGCCGATTGTCCCTCTTTCTTCATACATGTGCCACATGTCAGATCTTCAATAATAGGTTTGTACTTTGTTGCTTACTATTCTGGAGTAGGAACTATTTGCATTAGTTATCCGACAGACTCTAATTTATGGCCATTTGAGCAACCTGAGGTGGTACCCTACAAGGAGCTTTAGGTTTGTACCAACAAGTCAAGTAGCTACCTTAACAGGTTTGGACTTCGGGTCAACCGGCATTTTCTTGTTTAACTTACTCTCATTCCTCTACTCTATTTACTGCAACATGCCATACATGGTAGGCATATTGTGACTATCAGTGTTCCTAATCTCAGTACCTTCTTTTGGTTAATAAGAGCACCACAAGCACCAGCTTTTATGTGTACCTCCCCCATTTGTCCTTGTGGGCATTGGGCAATGCTCTTTTTGAGTGACAGATAGACACGTGGTAGAGGTAGGAAGAGAGACAGAGAGACTTATAGTAGTTGCTGCATTTGGAATTGAATTGTCATATTATTTGGTTTGAAGAGAAACTTACTCTAAACCACTATTTTGTTAGTCCGTCATGGCAGCAGACATGGTCAATTTTGTGGGAATTAATGCACCCCCCAAAAAAAATAAAAATAAAAATTAGGACCTTACTCTTTAAGAAAATGAAAGAAGGCCGAACGATTTGCCAGTTTTTATCATTTGCATGGTGGTCTTTACTGAGTATATGATAATTGTCTGAGAAAAACTTACTTATATGCTCTATTTACCTACTTTGCAAATTTTCTTGCAGAAATCTATCAAATACAAAAAGGATAGCCACAAGGATGCAGTACTTGGTCTTTCTTGGAACAAGGAATATAGGTAGGGTAATTTGATTGATGAGTGTTTGATGTTTGCCAGTGCCTCTCTTTGAGGCTTAGTCAAACTTCAGATCTTCTTATTCAACATTCTATGCAGGAATATACTTGCTAGTGCTAGTGCTGATCATTCTGTCAAGGTTTGGGATGTGACTACTGAAGCCTGTAATCTCACTATGAATGACCATACTGACAAGGTAGAATTTAGAAAATTTAGCAGTTCTATAAACGTCTCAATGTGTTGTATCAGAACCCCAGTAACCTAGATAAAGTTGAAATATCTCATCTTTGCTAGAGTTTGGAATATGACTGATGATAGTTGAATTACCTATAGAACATTAGACTAACTTGCTTACAAATTATTGAAAGAAGTATATTCATCGTCTTGCTATGTTTGACAGGTTCAAGCAGTTGCATGGAATCCATTTGCTCCACAGATTCTTCTGAGCGGGTCATTCGATCATACAGTTTGCTTGGTGATAAAACACTTCTCCTTTTTCCTTTTCTGCCCCCTTTATTCTTGAAAGTTAGGACTGTGGATTAGTTTCTTACTTTAAGATGCTAATTAATCTTTCAACATGTCTTGCAGAAGGATGGGAGGAAACCCTCTCACAGTGGATTTAAGTTTTCAGTTGGTGCTGATGTTGAAAGCTTGGCTTGGGATCCACATTCGGAGCATTCATTTGTGGTCAGTGCTCGCATCATGTTTGTTACTAATTCAATCTATGTTAAGGCTTTATTTGCTTTGGTATGCTACATGATATATAATTTTTTGATTCTGATATGGTAATCATTAGTGGAAAGATTGTTAACGATTTCTTAGCATTAGTATGAGAACGAAGGATGGGATTGTGTTCGTTGGTTAGGTAACTATACACTATGGGAGTATGGGTTGGGGGTGGAATGTTATTGAAATTAAGTTTGACAATTGTTTACTTTTCCCTCGTGCATATTAGTTTTACATTTTTTGCTTGTTGAACTTTTTGAATTGTATTATTTATTTAATACAGAAAATTGTAAGTATTTATCCGCCTCCGAGTCTCTATGGACTTAAATGAAAATAAACACTGGATAAATTCAAAACGACGCAAAATCATGTTTCCCCTTGGCTCAATCACTAAATTTCTGTACCTTATAATGACACCTAAGCGTTTTTTGGGAAGGATGAATAAATCCATTTTAAAGTCGGGTCAGAAATCTCAGTCTTGATGTATATTGGATATTAAGAAATTGCTAACCAAATCAGAGTTCCTTAAATCTTTCAGGTCAGCTTGGAGAACGGTACCGTTACTAGTTTTGATATCCGTGCTGCTAGTTCTGCTTCGACTTCGGAGACAAAGCCAAGTTTTACCATCCATGCTCATGATAAAGCAGCGTCCTCGTTGTGCTTCAATCCTCTAGTCCCAAATGTAAGGAACTTTTTTTTTTTGGCTTTACCCTTAATTAATGTTTCCTTTTCAACATTTGCCTTCCTCACTTTGCTCGTGTATTGTTGGGCAGCTTCTTGCAACTGGCTCCACGGACAAGATGGTACACTCTATCTGTCTCTGCTGCTTATTACCTAGTTTTGATATATTCCGTGGGATGAGAGCTATTTTGGTTATTAATTTGATAAATGTGCTGCAGGTTAAATTATGGGATTTGACCAACAATCAACCTTCTTGTATCGCATCTAGGAATCCGAAAGCTGTATGTGATTTTCAAATGTTTTGTGGTTCTTAAAAATACATGTTTGATGCTCTTATATTTCCTCAAAACCTGTTATGAAAATAAGGTTTTAGATGGTTGCTTAGACATTTTGATTGACGGAATACTAACTATCATGATGACTCTTTTGTTTTATATTGTTATCAGGGAGCCGTCTTCACTGTATCCTTCTCAGATGATTGCCCCTTTTTTCTTGCTATTGGTGGCTCTAAAGGAAAGTTGCAGGTGTGTTCTGTTCCTTTTGAAACTTTTGGTAGTCCTGGTAAATCCCCCAGACGTCGTATTTTTTGGAACGAGGTCCTTGGTAACACAACATAAAGAGCTATTGGTTCTAATTCATCTCTGATGATTATTCAACTATTTTAAGTTCTTTTCTTTCGTATTCTTGATAAACCAGCATTCATATATGCAGCTCTAGTTTCTGTGTTTTTGGGCTGAGAATTTTGTCTTTGCTCATCACTTGCAGCTATGGGATATTTCGTCTGAAGATGCCGTGTTGAAGAAATATGGGAAATACGTTGCACAAAAAAAGCCATCGCCCAAATCATAATGCAAATGTAGTTATGGAGATAAAGGTGTTATGAGTTCTATAAGTGAAAATATTGCCTCCCATTATTTACATATGAGCATGAAATTTTTTGCTGTTGCTGAGGAAAGTGAAGAGTTTGGTGGAATCAAGATAGCTGTGTGTATTTTTTTTAGACAACCAACACAAGTTCATTGAGCATGTACCGGAGCGGAGATTAGGCAGAGTTATCTTGTACTTGTGTTGGTTGAAGGTAGCAGATTCCCAATGATGTAATAGTTGATGTCTAGCTAGCTGTTCGAACACCATCATTATCTAGAAAAAGAAAATACATTTAAGATTTTGGTTGATTTTTTTAATTTATCAAAGTCGAGGGTAAAATATGAAAGTAGGACAATCTTGTTCTATTTTTACATGGTTCCTTTTAGAGCCAGATATAAGGAAATGCATTACATATTGTTAATTTTCATAGCATAGTTGTTTGTGAAAATCAGAAAGATTTCAAGTTATCACACAAGAGACTGATAATACTATGCAATTTTGAAAATTGACACAAAATTTGATAATATTATCACATATTTATATAAAAAAACAAGCATTTTTATTGAGATTTTGACTCACAAAGGAAGAAAATTGATTAATAGATGGAATCATATATACACAGTATTTAGAGAAAAAATAATTAGTTATTGGAAAAAAAAAGCATACTTTTAATGTTGAATTAGGATTAACAAGAACAAAAATAAAGCATTAGGTTGAACTCTACTTCTTGTATAAGTTGGGAAAGGATCCGGTGGATTAACATTGGGAGCTAAGTCGAAGATCTCAATAGTCTTGTTAGTAGTTGATAAAGTGTGATGGTTCCCGGCCTTTCTAATAGGTGAAAAGTAGTGGGTGTCCACTAACGACTATTCCTGGCTAGGCTCCAACTCCACCAAAAATCGATAGCCTTCAGCACCATCAGTATTTGATACTATCTTGATAACTTCAATAGTTCATTGAAAGCCTTCGGTATTCAAAAAATTTCCCCTTAAACACTCTACCATTTGCTAATATTATCATTGATCTTTTACATAAATATTTTTGGAACATTTTTTCACTCATCAATCAAACACACTTCTAATTAGGGGTGTGCACTATTTGGATTAAACCAAAAAACCAAACCTAATCAAATCGAATTCTAATTTGATTGGTTTTTTTGGATTTTTGGTTTGGTTTTGGATTTATAATTTACTTTGTTTGGGTTTTTGGTTTGGTTTCGGATTTAGAAAAATGAAAATTGAAAAAACTGAATTATACATATATGTTTAGAATTAAGTTGGAGTTAACCACTTTTGTCCCTTTTTAGTTATTTTCATTATGATTTAGTTTTTTTATTTTTATGTTTGGACATCTATAATTGATATACTTTTAAGTATTGTGTTTTACGTTTTACTTGTGATTTATATTAAAAAGTATATTTAAGAAATTCAATATATATATTTATCGGAAAAGGGTCAAAATTGCCACTGAACTATGTGAAATAGACCACTTATACCCTTCATTACATTTTTTGATCAAAAATGCCCCTGTTGTTATCCTATGAGACCACAAATACTCTCAAGAGTTAACACCCCAAATTTATATTGACGTGGCAAGCCACGTGGGACTAATCCTTCCACCTAACATTGCCAACTACGATTCACTACAAAAGAACTAGACCTTTAGCGGCAACAACAGTCGCCACAAAAGTCCAGAAAATCGTCACTAAAAGTTTTTAACATTAAATTCTAATTTTGTGTTTTTTTCTTCATTGTTTTTAAAAAACAAAAAATGATATCGATTAAGTAGGGGTTTGAAGACACTGTATGCTTTATTTTTATGTCATATGTAAATGTATAAAATGTACAATGATGCATTATATAGTAGGAGATTTGAATCGAGAAGTAATTTTGATGATTTTTTGTAATAATATTGTATGTTTTTAATATTGATATTGCAAGTTATTTATTTTAGAAAATTAGGTTGCAATAGAAAATTAATTATCATATTTTTTTGTTGAAAAAATAGGTTTTACTCAAGAATGGTTGTTGGAGCCTTAGTTGCCACTAAAAATAACTCATAACCTTTAGTGGCAATATTTTGGGAATTTGTGGCGACTTTGTCGCCACTAAAGGTTAAGTTCTTTTGTAGTTAATCTTAGTTGACAACGCTTAGGTGGAGGGATTAGTCTCATGTGGCTTGCCACGTCACTAAAAATTTGGGGTGTTAACTCTTGAGGGTATTTGTGGTCTCCTGGAATAACGATGGGGGTATTTTTGATCCCAAAATGTAATGGAGGGTATAAGTGGTCTATTTTGCATAGTTTAGGGGCAATTTTGACCCTTTTCCGTATATTTATTTAAATTGCAAATATAACTTTGTTATGTTTCTAATTATTGACATAACCGATTAACCAAACCGAAAAAACCCAAACCAAAAAGAGAAAAACCAAACCAAATTTATTTTGATTCGAATTGGGTTACACTTCTTCAAAACCAAAAACCGAAAAATCCAAACCGAATAGTATAAAACCAAACCGAAAAGCCGAATGCACACCCCTACTTCTAATGATAAAAATTTAATTTTTTTACATAACGAAAAAAGTAATAAAGATATAATTACAATTATAAAGTACTTAATCAAGTTTTATGATGCTAGAAAGACATTAACGCCTTAATTTTCTTAATTAATGCTATCTTAACTTAATGAGTTTCAACAATGATACTCTCTCCGTCCACAATTGTTTGGCAGGTATACTAAAAATAGATGTCCAAGATTAATTGTCAATTTAAACAATCATGAAATAATTAATTATTTTTTTCCAATTCTGCCCTTAATGATTGTGTAGTTCAATTGAAAAATTATGTGGACTTTTGGTATTCTTGATATAGTAGGGTTATATTAGTCAAATTACACCTTGCATTAAATTTTCCTTGAGGAATGTGCATGATCTTACCTGACAAACAATTGTGGACGGAGGGAGTAGTTGAGAAGTCTTTTGGGAAGGTGTTTATATTATTTGAAAGACTTCCATGAATAGATTCTTTGAACCCATAGAGGTGATGCCATTTAATAAAGAACCTATCCTTTTCATTAGGAGATAGGTCCCAATTTTTTAATAATTATTTGTGAAAAGTAAAATCAAAGACTTAAAAAAAAACAATCTATTTTTAAGTCAATTAGATTCATTTGTTTGTAAAGCTATTGACTTGATACATATATTTTTGGAACATCTTTAATAGTGGGGTAAATTGTCAATTATTATTTTAAAAAATTACCATCAATCTTTTTCAGATACGATTTTATTTCATTTATAGTTAAATATGAAGACTAATAAATGTGAAATTAATTTGGAGATTGCTAGAACTTCAACTTTCATTAATTTCAATGTGAATGAATTAAAGAACTACAAATTGCCACCCTTTAAAAGGTCTAAACTCCAAATCTGACAAAGTCTTGGCTCTTTCAATGCTTAAATTGGTAACCTATGAGATTAATATTTCTATTTTGACCATAGCCTATGGAAAATTTTAAAACTTGTTATTTATTATTACATTAATATAGTAAAAATATTTTACAATATCAAAGTAAACTATTAATGCAAGAAGGAATGTGGTTCATATTTCTAGAAACTAAGTCTAAATTTATGAAGTATTTAAGATTTAACGCTTCAAAATCAAACGGCAGACTTCGGATGTGAAAATTCAAACCTCGAATTGGAAGTCTCAAACCTCAAACTTTGGAATCTGAAGCTTGAACAATCATAACCTAAATTTAGACCCAAAGGTCTTGAAGTTTGATTTTAATAGTTCAATCTTCAAACATTCGAGTTTGAAGTTAGACTTTGATAGTTTTAAATTTCAGGCTCAACAATCTAAAGGAGGTGGAGTGATTTGAAATTCGCTAAATTCGACAAATAAAATCTATAGAATATTTTTTCTTCCAAAAATTAGATATATTTTATAACGATGTTATAATTGATAAGTTGGCCCCAAAGAAATATCTTGAGAAATTAAACTGATAAATAGATTCTTATCTGAAAGGGGATCCAGAATTTAAAGTTTATGAATTTTAAAAGCTTTGTTAGGTTAATAGTAATACAATAATAACTTTCATGATAAAATATTTAATAATTTTTTTTAGTATATACAAAATTTGTATTAAACATACTAAATTCAAAGGAACTCTTAGTTGGACTTCTAGATCCACCCATATTTATCTCTAGAAGATAAAGATAGACATAGCCCCTATTTTTTGGTAAGAAGGTTTCATACACAAAGAATTGCACTTGAAAATTTGGCATAAGATACGTATGATTTTCCCTTTATATAAATTAATTTGACATCAAATCAATATTTTAGATTTAAAATTTAAAAACTAAATAATGAAACCAAAAATACATGAATTGCTACTCATCTCAACCCAAGCCGATCAAAAATACGTTTTTAAATGCTGATCAAAGTTCACTTCAGTTTGAATACCAAATGGCGAAAGATAAAGATGAAACGGAGGGTGTACTCAATTTGTGGGGGATAAATTTGGTTTTTTTGGACCATTTCAATTGAAAACAAGTGGCTAACTCAATTATTTCATATCATATTTTTCTTTATAATAGAAGTATGACATTTTCAGTTTTCACATGTAGTTTCTGATTTTGTACAAATTGCAGATGAAGAAAGACTTTCGCAAGTCAATTGTGGTTCATTTTCATTCTAAGGGTCATGTCAAATAAATCTTGGGCTTTCTCAAGGGGACAAAAATAAACATTGGGCGGACTTTTGTTTTATGAGAAACTATCTAATTATATAAATATTTCTATTATATATATATATTTTTTATGGCCTGAAAAAATTACATTTTATATCATTAATTAGTAATTTCATACTAGAGTTCAAATTAGATACGCCTAAATACATATTTTTTGCTATCAGATACACTAAATTAGGGAGAGAGGAGGGCGAAAAAAGGAGGGAGGCGAGCAAGATTTGTCTATGTATCCCATATACATGCAAATAACATTAAATACACGCTAGATACATGTATATGTATGTATATGGTGCGATTCACATATATCTGGATGTATCTAAGGTACTGGATACATAGGAAAGTGGTGAGTGAGATGAAAATGAGGCGAGAGAGATTTGTCTATGTATCCCAGATACAAGCAATTCCACATGGATACAATGTATTTAGAACCAATTATACCACATGTATCCCAAATACAAGCAAATCTACTTGGATACAATGTATTTAGAACAAATTACACCACATGTATCCCGAGATACATGTATGTGGACGTATCTGAACGCATCAAAATTTGATAAGATTCGTAATATTACAAACTAACGTGTATCCAAGTGATCAACTCCTAAACTAGTGGAATTTCTATAAGTTACTCTTTTATTAATGTTATTTATATTTTTAAATGTTTTTTTTCTTTTCCTTTTCAGTGTAATCGTTCGATATTCACAATCCATATACAATGCTAGTCTCACAAAGGAGTAAGAGTGCTCGGTATTGGGAAAGACTCCATTCCTGAAACTCAAATGGGTGATCTTATGTTTAGAGTAGTAAAATTTCAACCATTTCATCATATTGTCGATGATATTATGAGACATCCCGGGGGTGGGGGGAGGGGATAGGGTTGTATGAGGCCAATAAGTTAGGAAAAAGTGGGATAGAATCATATGCTTCAACTTTTTGGATGTATGGTGAGAATAGAATCTTATATCTTTTATGTTGTAGTTTTTTTCTGCTTCCAGTTTGATATTGAGGTCCGATTAATTTGAGTCACATAAAAAAATTTCATATCAAGGGAAAAACGTTTTTTAGCTATAAAAGACGACTAAGTTTGGTCATTTAATTTTCGTTATGATATGTGTTTTTATATACTCCGAATTATTATATTTCTTTTATTTATATATATAAAAAAGTAGAATTAAATAAGAATTTGCTTTTAGTTTATTTTTGACAAACCAAAACAAGATTAGGTTTGTTAGGTTACAAACCTAAATTTCTAGTCATCCTATGTAGATTAAGGTCCCACCTAATTCTATAAAAAAGGATCTTTAATGTTGTCCTTATACCAAAAATAAAAGATGCTCTTGTAAATCATTTTCATTTTGTTATGTATCTTTTAGCTACGAAATTAATCGGTAATTTATCATTAATCTTTGGGAAAAAGGTCTGAAATATATTCAAACTTTGGCCGAAATTACTGTTACAATACTGAACTTTGGAAATGACCTTTTACCCCCCTTGCACTATTTAATAGTGTATTTTAAAGGTATATATGTGTACACGTAGACATCATAAATATTGTATAATTATAAATAGTAACGTGTCCATGTGGGCACATATATCCTTTAAAATACACTATTAAATAGTGTAGGGGGTAAAAGGTCCTCCATAAAGTTTGGTATCGTAACAACAATTTCGGCCAAAGTTGGAGTACAGTAAAACCTCTATAAATTAATATAGGTGGGACCATAAAATTTTATTATTTTATAGAGATATTATTTAATCGATAAATTAATATTTATTAATTTAAAAAATGATTTGAGATTTAATGAAGGTTAATTTTGATTATATCAAAATTGTTGTATTTTGTTAATTTATGTATCATATTTATTGATTTTACATTTAAAAAAAAATTATACATAAAGTACAACGAATACATTAAAATCATTGTATCTTACTAATTTATGTATCATATTCATTGATTTCACAAAAATATTAAATAATTATCCAGCACATAATATTAAATATTGAAGCCATTTTTGGATATGGTTTAAAGAAATTTCCTATGTTGCTTAAATAGTTTTTTTTTCTCACCATCATACATCGAATGTTTTTAATAAAAATACAATGAATAATAATTGATTATTAAGAAACAATGAACATTATGTATTATTTTACAATGAATTAAATTCTTGAATTTCTTGACAATGAATCGAGATAATTGTCGAGCCCATAATAGAAATATTAGAGGACTACAAAATGTTGAATTGTTTTTCTTGCCACCCAACATGACATCCAAAATTCAACCTTGTGATGCTGGGATAATAAGAGCTTTCAAGATGTATTATCGTAACATATTTTATTACAGGATATTAGAAGGCTATGAAGTCGGACAAACTGATTCAACAAAAATTATGTTTTGGATGCTATCAATTTTGCAATCCTTGCTTGGACAACAAATGCTAACTTATCGCATCTAGAACTCTTCACAATTTTATGGTGTAGTTCGAAAAACCAACACCGAAGCTCTTGGATGCAATAACAAAAGTTAGAGATGAGCTTCAATTAGATTTAAATTTTAAGAAAAAACAGAACACAATAGAATCATATTTCACTAAATTATCTAAGATATATTTGTACTTCTAAAGAATTATTAATTTATGATATTAATGGGACCATATATTTATAAAGAGGTCTTCTGGAAATATATTATCTTATTATCTTATCGAAATTGGTGATTTTTTCCATTGGCTCAAGTCGGGATCCAAAAAATATTATTTTAAAGAGATTATTAATTTATCGAATATTAATTTATAGAGGTTTTACTGTATTTTTCAGACTTTCTTCCCTTAATCTTTTAACTACTTTTTTCTAGTACAAACTTAAATATAAACCATTTGAATATACTCTTTTCTTTCCTTTTTTGTTGTTTCAGTTTCCTTTTTTAGAGTTAAATTACAAAAAGTTTGACTAACATATAACTATGTATTTTTTTCATCATATTGATATACAAAAAATTGTAATTTATAGTACTTCTCGTATAATATTGGAATATTAATTTTTTAGTTTAAAATATCAAATTAATGTAATTCAATTTAACTTTAAAAATTAGTCGAATTGACTTTTAAAAAATGCAACATGACAATTAAAATGAAACGGAGAAAGTAAAGATTTTTTTTTTCATCAAGAAAGTAAAGATCGAAGTGAATGCACTTTTGTCAAGTGATTAAGTAAGAAAAATGAATCACATTAATGAAAATTCATATACTTAATTCCTTGTTCACATTTGTTATTTTTTAATTGTACTTATACTTATAGGTATTGAATTTATGGTATGATAATTGAAATTTCTTCATTCTTAACTAAAGTATTTAAGTTTGAGCTTCTGAAAAAAATATTATGTTCAAAACATCGTCTTCAAAAATAAATCTTATAATATTACACAAATTTAAATTTAAACAAATCCAACTATTATCACTGAGTGAAAAAACAAGAAATAACTCTTCTAAACGTTCACAATTAATTAAGTAATTATTTATTAACATTTTCCACGTACGGTTAGGTATCATTGTTGTCTATATCCTAAAAAAATTGATGCTAAAATATTACTTTATCTCTTTTATTTTATTTTTCCATTTTCCTATCATTATTTTTTGTAAAAGGAAAAGTAAGCAGCTTTTTTTTTTTGTCCAACTTTAGTTTTATTAGCGAAAAAAAAAGACTTTCTACCACTTTTGTAGTTCTCTATGATGTGACAATTTTGGAATTATTAAATTTTTAGTAAGTTTCTATGAATTTCTTTAGTGTTCTAATATAGATAAAGATACTCTAGAAATGATCTCATACAGTTGACATAAGTATTTTTATACTCATTTGATTTAGTTCATTAGCTTCCAATTTTCTTCACTTGTTTTGTTTTTGTCTATTCCTCTTTAGTTGATCTCCACAATCATTAATATTTTAGTATTTAAAATTTATGTTAAAGTTTGATTAAATTTAAATTTATATATTGCTGAATTTATTTTTAGAAATAATGTTTTCAATATAATCTTTTTCATTATCAAGAACTCGAACGTAAAATATCGATCTCAACTTTAATTTCACAAGTAGATATATTTCAACATATTTCTTATACATATGTTCAAATCTTTATTACTCCATATAGTAGGAGAAGTATTTTTGTTACTGAGATATTACTATACTTACTATATATAAGAGTCTAGAAGCAGGCATGTCTTCGTCAATATATAAGAGTCTATAAGCAGGCATGTCTTCGTCAACATGCCTGCTTGTATAACAAGGGTAATTTTGGCATTTTCTATGTTTTATTCTTCAAACAATTTGTATTTTGCTTCTTGATATTTGTACCTCTCCCTGGTTAGACAAAAAAAACCCAGCCAATATTAACAGAATGACTCATATATCCCCAGAAGATTTGTATTCAGTTTGAACATTGAAGTTTGTGGGCCCAACTTCCTTTTCAATATCGGCTGAGAGATGTCATTCATACATAATAACTTGTACTACTATATTTTCTGAATAGCACAACCTTTTTGAAATGTTTATCTCATTCAGCTATTATTAATATTTAATATTTTATTTCAATTTAATTGTTTTTTTTTATAATTTATTAAGCTTATAAAAGAAATATTACTTAAAATATCATTAAAAAATCACAATAATTAATAATTTAAATTATTTTACTTTATTATTTTATTTAGAAGAGGCTAGGGAAGCAGCTGTTCGTCAACATGCTTGCTTCCCTAGCCAGGGGTAATATAGATATTTTCTTAATATTATGTTTGAAATATGTTGTACTTGACTGTTTTATAACTGCACTTTCTTAATGTAGGACATAAAAGCCCTTCTAACATTTCCCTTTCTCAGCCGCAATATTGGCCCAATTTTCCAAGCAGGTGAACCATTCTTTTTCTTCCTTTTTCACTCTATTTGTTACTAATAGTTGTAATACATATGGGTCCCACTTTAAAATACGAATTACTTTATTTGTTACTACAAAAAAAAAAAACGTTTAGAGTTAAAAAAATAATGAATGGAAAATTATGTCTTTTTAAAAAATTTATATAAATAATACTATATGTCATAATAATTAACAACTTAAATATTAGAAAGTTATTAAAAAAATTCGATTGACTCTCGAAATTCTATTGATATCACATAAAATGAGTTAGATGATAAATATATATTGTTTGAAAATAACCTAAAAAGTATTATAAATCACAGTAGTTAACAATGTTAAAAAAATTAAAATACATAAAACAAATTAACTGACTCTAAAAAAATCTATCAATGTCACATAAATTGGGACATGAAATGTAACATATATATTATTTGAAAATTACGTTAAAAAGATACTATAAATTACAATAATTTACAACTTAATATATGTAAAAAAAAAACATAAAAAAGTAGTTAATTTTAAAATTCTACATATGCCACGTAAATTGGAACAAAGAAAGTACAATATATTATTTTTAAAATTATGTAAAAAAATACTAACAACTTAAAATATTTTTAAAATCATATAAAAATTTGGATAACTTCTCAAGTTTTATGATATCATGTAAATTGAAACAAAAAATTTAATATAACAACTTAAATATTTAAAAGTTATATAAAAAAAATTCGATAGACTCTCAAAATTTTATTGGTACCACATAAAATGGGTTAATGATAAATATATATTGTTTGAAAACGACAAAAAAAATATTATAAATCATAATAGTTAACAATTTAAAAAAAAAATGAAATACATATAAAAAAATCAACTGACTCTAAAAAAATCTATGAATGCCACATAAATTGGGACATGAAAAGTAACATATATATTATTTGAAAATTATGTTAAAGGGTACTATAAATTACAATAATTTATAACTTAATATATGTAAAAGACATATAAAAATGGTTAATTTTAAAATTGTATATATGCCATAGAAATTGGAAGAAAGAAAGTACAAAAAAATATTTTTAAAATTATGTAAAAACGTACTAACAACTTAGCTGGCACGGTCCGGTATCTAATATAAATATAAGAATTGCAATATCTTTGTAAAGTTTTATAAATTCAACCTTTAAGACTCTCAATATTAAGATTCATTATATTTTTTAAATTATAAATTCATACTTACTGTTGATTACAATTTTAGTGAATTTAAATTTATACTTTACATTAAAATTAAAATTTTAGATAAACTCGATATCATAAAGTTGGATCGGTCCCTAACATTGGTCATCACAAGAAAATGTTGTTACATGTGCTAGAAAATAAATTATTGATTAATGACTATGACAATTGTTGATTTATACGAAGGAAATTTCCTATTGCTATAATTTAATTATGTCACTTTCTTTGTCGTGAACATGACCCCTCACCCCCTTTCCTCCCTAATCGAAAGATGTGGTTGGATGAATGATATTTTTATATTTTTAGTAAGAAATTTTGTAGTTAAAAGCTCAATACGTAACTAATGCAAAAACCGTTAATAAAGTAACTTCCTCTTTTAATAGGCGATACACACTATTCGGTTTCAATTATTATGCCTTTATATCTTAGGAATGAAGAAACTGTTGATAAAAAAAAAATTTACTTTTTCCATTTATCACTATAATAAAAAGACATTTAATGATAATAAATTATTTTTTTATAGCAGTGATATTTATTATCACAAATATATTTGATCGTAATTGAGTTAATGTTGTTTCATATTTGTATCTAGAGTTGCTGAAATCTTAAATGACATTTATATAGAGTGTTGGTTATAAATATTTGTATTTATTACTCCCTCAGTCTAACAATAGTTGTTCACTATACTATTTTAGGATGTCCAACAATATTTGTCCACTTTATGAAATCAATGGATAATTTTACACTTACCCTTATCATTAATTATGGTCATTTCCCTATTATATTTTTCAGGACACTGTATTTATTATATTCAAATGTGATATAGTATAATTACCCTTCTATTTATAGGCTTTAAGAAGTCTGCAAAGTCAATAGTGAACAACTATTATTCGACAAAGAAAGTATTTCCACTAAGACTAAATATAATATAATATAATATTAATTAAATTATTATCGCTAAATAATGACTAGTAATCTTTTATTTGTTTTAGTATATAAACCTATAATATATAAATTCGAATGAGTTGGACATAATAATTCATTCCTAAGCCCCCACACCAAAAAAAAAAAAAACGAAGAATTTGAATTGACATATATCCATATTTAATAAGGAAACCACTTAAATTCAAAGAACGATAAAAAAGGATAATTTAATACAGAAACCATTTATTTTTACTTCAAAGGAATAACATATACATACATACAAATCAACGACTGATTTCACAACTTAATTTTATAAAAAATAATTTTATCAATTACTTCACGACTATACTGCATGTACTGTTTGGTCAAGTAATTATAATTCACAGAACAGGAAGAGATGGATCTTGATAAGTTAGTGGGTGCACACTGTGCAATATGACTGTAATTACACTATTCTTTGAGATAATATAATAGCTTCTAACACAAAATATTAAAAGTAATGACTAGGACTATAAAAGTGTGGACATTCATGTGGATAAATTTATTAAATTTGAGATACATTGTATTTGTTTTCTTAATAAAAAAATGAATCTCAAGCTTAATTTAATTTTAAGAAGTTGCTTGTAAAATAAAATATTGTTTAGTAAGGAGCTAATAATTTATATTATAGAAACTTAACATTTCTTTTATGGCGATATTTGAATACAAAATTATATAAAATAGGAGCCAAACTCTGAATAAATCATTAATTAAAATGGATTCGACTTTGATATTAAATACAAGAAAAAAAGTATTTTCAGTTTCATTTTATGTATGCTAGTATTTAAGGATAAAGTGAAATTGCCAAAATAAAATTATTTTTAAATATAAAAAAGTGATATTTTTTTTTACAAAATGCACTAAATTTCGTACATAATAATGAAATAAATGAAATTTATATTTAATAAGTGTTGTAAAGTAGGGCTAATTGAGAGCGTTTAGAGGTGTGACCCAATGTGGAGGACTTAATTCTTAATTTTTCAAAGTATTTTTAAGTGTAGAGCATGTTAAAAGTCGCAATAGAATTATTCAAATATTGAAATTCTCTTCTTTTTTTTATAATCGCTTATTTTGATTTCACTTCATTTGAATTAATTCTCACTCGTATAAATAGATATATTAAGCATAATACATTAAATTTCAAACTTACAAGATGCCAAAAAGTACTAAAATATAAGATAAATACCAAAAAAATTATATCTATTAAGAATTTGATTTTCAAAGATAGTCTAGAATACTTTTAGAGGAATTTTTTTAAAAAAAAGACCTCTAGAATACTACTTTATTTAGGTCCTCTTTTATTCCTATTATTAAATTAATTTCTAATATATACTTCGAATCATTTTTTGCCTTCTACTTTCTTCATGACACGATATATAGACGGGTCATCAGCCTAATGACTTAAGAGATAACTTACATAAATACTCGATATTTATTTTGCTACGTTATTTGTCTTTATTTTAATTACGTGTAAAATAAAAAAAGAGAAACTATTTACACGTGCTGAGTCACACATACGTATGACTCCAGACGCACCGATTAAAATAGGAGTTTGGAAGTGGCCTTTCATATCATTTAAAGTAACGGTTTTTGCACTATGTATTAAACATACAAATCAATAATTTTCACTCCAAAATTTGGAGAATCCACTATTTTTCTCCATTTTTTTGCTGATTTACTTTCTGGGTTTTTCTTATTTTCAGTTCTTGAAGTTTATAAGAATCTCATTTCAAGTGTTTTTTTTTCTGGGTTTCAAGTAAAGACTCCATTTTTATTTTTATTTTGCAGAAATTATCAACCAAAATTGGAGAATTCACCGTTTTTTCTCCATTGTTTTGTTGATTTCCTTTCTGGGTTTCTCTTGTTTTCAGTTCTTGAAGACTGAAGAATTTGCATTTTAAGTTTCTTTTTTCTGGGTTTCATATAAAGACTCCATTTTTTTTGCAGAAATTTTCGACCAAAATTGGGGTTCACCATTGTTTCTCCCTTCTTTTGTTGATATCCTTTCTGGGTTTCTCTTATTTTCAGTCCTTTTATCTTATATAAGTCTCATTTCAAGTGTTTCTTTGTCGTTGTAAGTTGATTGTTTGTTCTGGGTTTCAGATAAGACTCCATTTTTTGCCCAAAATTGGGATTCACCATTTTTCACCCCTTTTTTTGCTGATTCCCTATTTGGGTTTTTCTTCTTTTCAGTTGTTGAAGCCTATATAAGTCGCATTTCAAGTGTTTTGTTTTGATCCTTGTTGATTTTTCGTTCTGGGTTTCGAATAAAGACTCCATTTTTACCCAGAATTTCTTCGAATTGAAAAGTATGGTGGTTCTAGTTTCACGTTCTGGCAGGCATTTACAGAGATACAACCAGGGTCGTCGCCAAGTCGTTGGGTATGTTGACTCTAAAAACAAAAAAAACTCACTTCCCCCCTGTATTCATGCTTGTTGATAGAGACAAATTCAAGATTAAATTGTATACACTAACAACTTAAAATTTCAGTGTGATTTAATATTAGATCATGTTTGTTTTGAACCGAGGGATAAAGGTAGGATAAGGTCTGCGTACATCCTACTCTCCCACGGACTGCACTTGTGGTTACATTTGTGTATGTTGTTGTAGATCATGTTTGTTATAATCAATTAGTACCTTTTAACTTCATGTATTAGATGTATAATTTTTGGAAGTTCTCCTGTTTTTGCATATCCTTCTTGGTATAGTAGGCTATTAGTTCTTGTCTTTTTGCTTATAGTGTCCAAATTTGGGTGAAGATTAGCACTGAGTTTTTATGAGTGAATATTGGAACTAGCCTCTCTAATGACAAGTTCTTGGATGAGGAGTTGAGGCTGTTTTAAAATTAGTTTTACAACAAAGGGGTAAGGTCTGTGTACACTCTACTACCCTCCCCAGATCTCACCTGTGGGGTTTGTTCTTGTTGTTGTTCTCCCACCCCCGGGGGCAGGGGAGTTCAGTCACTGGAAAATCACACTTATATACAAGCTCAGTCTTTTTCTAATTATGTATATGATGTAGATGCTGAACCCCCATAGTGAAAATCATGTCGCGGCCACTGTCCGAGCCAGTCACAGGACAAGAGCCTTCTGCACGGGCTCCGCCTATTTTAGTTTTAACCAGAACTTTTGGTGGGAGGGGTGGGAGGAAAGTGGGTGTAATGAAGAGTTAACTTCTAGAATGAACAAAATGATAGCGAAATGGTCCATTTCAGTCTGCAATTACAAGAATCTCTTTTATTTCTAGCCATTAGTTTAGTAGGTGGAGGGCTAAGTGGTCTAACATCAAGAATGATTTACAAAGTAGAGTCTTTGAAGTAATAACTACTGTTTCAAGTTGCTTGTTTTACTTTGCTTTTTAGTTCTTTTCTTTTGGTAAATCTTTAATTCTTACTTTCCATGTGATATGCTTTTTGACATGCTTAAGACTATAAGATTAAAGGACATTTTGGTACATTCTACATGTCTATAGTTTTCTTTTAATTTTGTGT
The DNA here is from genome assembly GCF_900185275.1 of Solanum verrucosum. Lineage (NCBI taxonomy): Eukaryota > Viridiplantae > Streptophyta > Magnoliopsida > Solanales > Solanaceae > Solanum > Solanum verrucosum. The sequence goes on from NW_026019988.1 coordinate 3,085,540, forward strand.
CAAGTCAAAACCAGACAAGCAAATTGAAACAGAGGGAGTACTTGATTGCAGCTTCTCAATCTATTGGTTTCTGAAAACGAAGTTTTTGTATTTTTTGAAAATGAACATGAGGTGAACTGTTTCAGTTTTGACATTTACCAAAGATTGATAAAGAAATAAATAATTAGTTAGCATAATTTTTCCCTTCCTTATCCTTATCAACTGACCTCATATGTCATTTTCTAATCCCTATTGTGTATTTTTTTTCTTTTGGATGTTTCTGTTAAGCTTGAAATAGTCATGACCTCGTGGCACAGTGTTCACCTCATCACATGTTTTGTTTTTCTCTGGTAAAAGGACCATTTTTTCTTCTCATTTAATCTATTTAATTGTTAAATGAAAGGGTAGGTGAGACATTTATTCATTGTCCTTTTCTTGGTGCATTTTTTCTTCAAAAGTTCTAACAGTGCAAGTGTGATACACTGTTCTTGGACAACAAAAACAACAACATACCCCCGTGTAATCACACAAGTGGGATCTAGGGAGGGTAGATTGTTGGTAGACCTTACCCCTACCTCGTGAAGATAGAGACTGTTCTTGGACAATAACTAAAATTAAGTAGCTGTTGTCTAATAATATCGATCTGATCATTGGTAGCACATACCAGTTACCATGTGGATTTGTTTCTGTTATATGATTCTCTTGTGTAGAAGGCATCTAAAGAATGACTAATACTAGTTTGGATTTATTTTTGGACCACTAAAAATATGTAACTTCATCATTATGCTTACGTTGTCCTGGGATGAGTTTCAAGTATAGATCAACGGTGTGTCTAATTCTCTGGTGTCTTCTGCAGATGTATTCCTTACAGATATAAGGATAATTTTGACCTATCCATGGCGGACGAAGATGCGTTTGAAGTTCTTCTCATAAGTCCTCAGAGAAAAGGAAAAGGATTGTTGTTCCCCAAGGTAGCCACCGATCTATATGGGTTTTGTTACTCGATGATAGTTTATTCTCTAAACTCTACAGATTCATTTGTCTGCTTTGCTTACAAATCTCGCTCTTGTTATATCAGGGAGGTTGGGAAAAGGATGAAACAATTGAAGTTGCAGCAAGGCGTGAGACGATTGAGGAAGCTGGTGTTTGCGGCGATATTGGGGTTAGTTTTTAAAACAGTGATTCCTTTTAGTTTCTTATAATTTCAACTTGTTACCATTAATCCTGAGTATTGATTTTGAATCAGTACACTAGTTTCTGATTCAATATGGTTTCATGATGGTTCGCATTTAAGACTCGTACTGAAACCAGATCACCTCTTAAAGATACTCTTAATCTTCCAAATCAATGCTTAATAGTAACAGGTCGACTAAGTATGCTTGTTCAACGGCGAAAAGAAATCTTATTACTTGCTAGCGGTTTTTTAATTGTTAATCTGCTATCCTGTTGGTGTTAATATCTACATATAGGTCGTTAGATGTAGTTCTAACAAGAGGTTGGAAACTTTATTGCAGGGCAAACTAGGAACATGGTTCTTCGAGAACAAAAATGGTGACACTGCCTATGAAGGACACATGTTCCCTTTATTTGTGAAAGAGGAACTAGATTTGTGGCCTGAGAAAGACATCCGTGAAAGATTTTGGGTATGCAGCTGTCCGTACTCGATAAGTTTGCATATAAATAACGTCACATAATCATCTTTGCTTACTAGTATTTCCAAATGTCATTTGCAGATGAGCGTTCAAGAAGCAAGAAAGCTCTGCCAACAGGTGTGGATGAAAGAAGCATTGGAGATGTTAGTTAGTCGGCTCACATCACAACGTAGGCGGACTATAATGGACCAGTTTTCAAGAATCAGCCGTGGCTCCAGTGGTCATGGAACTGTTTTACGTTTGGGATGTAGGGCTCAAGTACTTACTCCACCACCACCAAGCCCGGCAGAAGAGGCCTAGTTTCCATCAGCCAAAGAATGTGGCAGAAATAGCTTGTAAATAAGAAATTAGAACAGCACATGGCATGTGGATTAGCTGCACAGCACGGTTGGAAAGCTGCTGCAAACAAAAGCATGGTTTTGAGTGAAGGAAGGTAGAGGTGTAGGCCCATTATTCTCAAGATTTCGAACTGTAGGCCGGTGATCCTTCACCAAGTGTTGAACCCGGTCATTCACCAAGTTTTGACCCAGGCGCCTATAATCCTTGGGAATGTCTCGGTTATTAAAAAGATAGGAAATCGTGTACGATGGCTGGTGGAGTACAAGTCACTTTATCCAGATGTAACAGTGTAGTAGCAACTGCAACTGCAGACGGAGTCGTATGTCTAGCTAGCAATCTGTCTTAGTGCTAACTCCAATTTTCAAGAAAACAGAAACATAGAGGTACCATAGAACTGTTTAGTTTTTTTTTTTTCCCTCCTTGTTTTGTTTTCTTAGAATTGGAGTTGTATATAGATGGACTGTTGAATGGCTTTAGGCTCAGAAACCGTGTTGTTTAGGATGCAGTCTTTTTTAGGAACTTTACTTTTCTGCCGAAAGATAGTAAAGTTGCCTTTTAACTTATGATGATTGCTCTTAATGTCGAGTAAACTTTTATTTACTGTATCAATACACTCTGTCATGTGGGCTTGGATTTCTTTTCATGGGTCAAAATACATGTTTATGTTTTTTTGAGTGGCAATTAAATTTGAATCAACTCACCTAATGAAAAAACAACTTTTCCACCCCAAGAGTTTCATCAACATGATACAAGGACTTGTATGTTTGATTTAACTCTGGACTGGAAGTGTCATCGTGTTTGCCTATAACTATAGATAAAATGTCTATATACAATAAAATTACGCTCATTCTAAACCAATCGCCTTTAGTTGAGTACTCTTATATGGTTAAAATTTGATTTTTGTAACGTTGTAGTCACCATATGACTGATCTGAACATATTTATCCACATTCAACGGGTTATTATATAAACAACTTGTATGCTAAGATTTGCCTATTGAGTAATGGGAAGCAGGCTAGTCCCTGAAAATGCCCCACCAGTAAGTTCCTTCTGTCATTGGGAAAAAAATATAGTGTAAATTCCTTCCTTGCTTTCTGTTGGTCATTAACCAACTAGAGTGTTCTATACTTCTTCCCTACTCATACAGTTAGAGCTATTTTGAAGGAATTGTTGTCTCAATGCCTTTAACTGGATATTTTATCCACATTTACACTTCACCAGACAGGGAAATACAAAAGCAAGAAGTTTCTTCATGCTAAAAATTGCATCTAGGTCTTTTTATCTTCTCCTTGAGGCATGAAAATGGAATGTTTTAAAAGGGATATATCATCTTTAGAATTGAAAGGAAAAGATCGAATCTAATTGCAAACTATACACGAAAATATAGAATAATAAATAAATTTTGACTACTGCAATCTTCTTCATTGCTGTTAACAAACAAATGAAGATGAGCAGTAGCTAATATAATTTGCCTAAAATCCCAAGCATATCAATTTCATTGGCATGTCTATAACAACAACATACCCAGTGGTGATCCCATAAATGGGGTCGGGGGAGGACTTTGCCCATACCTTGGGAAAGGTAATGAGGTTGTTTCCAATAAGACTCTCAGCTCGTGAAAAGCTACGTTGCAAAAAAACTGAAGAATTCTTTGGCATGTCTGTTGGCTATTATAATCAAATCATTAACTCTACTAGCCTTCTCCTAGTCAAACTGCCAGCCACTTCCACAGTTCCACCTCAAACCACTCTACACTCTCTCTCACACACAGAGAAAAAAGACCACCACACTGCCATGCCACTTTCAGCAATGGGCTTGACACAACCAACATGGTTCATACTTTATACAGTCTGACTTCTAAATAATGACCCCAAATCACATTAATTGACCTCAATTACAGTCAAAAAGACTCAGATGATCATCATCCTAATTCCTAACCAGTCAGTCCACCAGACTTGGCCAAACTCTGTTGTAAGAAGTTGCCAGGTTCCCCAGAAAATACGGTGCTGTTGGATATTCTAAAAGAAGGTTTGTTTTGGGATTTCACTTGCTTTCTGCTTTAAGCACCATATATTCCCAATCAATAAATCTCCTCGCTGTAGCATACCCTCAACTAATTTGATGTTGATTTTCCAAATATTGGTTCTTGTTTCTAAGAGAACAAAAAAAAACATAAAGCAAGATACCCTTTTAAAGGCTCCATATTTGGTCATGGATACAATAAATAGTTGCTCAAAGTTCAAACAAGGAGATATCAGAGCTGTTGGGGATGGAAAAAGCATGGTGACATGGTCTACCAAGGCCAGGATTTGAAAGAGAGGATTCACTTTCCGAAATTCCAAGTGACATGATTTCCTCCTTCAAAAGCTAAAGTTGAATGATTGAAGTCTCCTTTAGGTTCAGTCGAAGAGATCAAAGTGAAGTCATCAATTCACCCATTCGAATGGTCTCCCCCAAGATTGATCTCTTTTCCAAATAAACCAAACCTTGATACCACATTCATCAAATAGATATGGCCATCAGTTAGTTTTCTTAAAGCAAGGTGATCCTCCTTTTTGTTGTCCAATACTATTCACAGCTCCTTTCAGCTCTATCCTTAGGAACTAAATTCTGTAGCATAGCTAAACCCCTCTCTACCTTGAGATCTCGTCCTGACCCTTAGTAAGTCATGATTACTCTAATGGTTCACATAAGGCTACAGTAGGTGGATTTTTGAAGAAATGAGGTTGCCGTAAGAAGAACCTTGTGGAGATCTCAGAGAGCCTCTCTCAAATAAAAAAATGAAGGTAAGTGACAATAAAAGTAGTTGTGGCAATGGGTTGGGTCAAGGGTTAGATTACTCTTACAAATAATAAAAAGGAAATTCACTAAACCAGAGAGGTGGAGCAAGCTAGTTTTAAGTTGGGTAAGACTATGTGGGGCAGGCAAGGATATATGGGAAGAAATGATTCCCGCCCCATTGCAATCTTTAAAGAGTTAGTAAAGAAGTTGTTAGCATTCTAGTTAATTTGGTTAACTCCACCTAAAAGGCCAACTCGCTTGGTATGCAAAATACACTAGTTAATGTGTTATGCTTAACAAGAGACAAGAGAACAACCATGCTTACAAGTAACCATGCACACCTCATCATTTAAAAAGGCGGTGCATGAGCCATAAGGATATTTCAAGTCTTTTGAGTAGTAACAACTTATTGTATCTAAACTAACTTGCACGCACCTTGGCCAACCACTAGGGAGCGTGCTACAATGCAACAAGCAAAGGTTGTATCAGGGGATCAAACCTCGGATCTACAGTCCAATATTTCAATCACCAGATCATCCCCTTGAGAAAACATTAATGATTATTTCTTTTTTCCATTTCCTATTTTATTCAGCAAGACATTATTTTAGTAAAGGATAGTAATCCAGTTACAGTTACAGACAATCCAACATCTTGGTTCCAAATCTCTACCAAAACACACAGCAATCAAGAACTATACCAAGAGTATAGCACGACGTTCAGCATTTTGGCAATATGTGTAGTTACTACCTATACTATCAACAACATCAACTAAAATACTTCCACATTGGGCTTACCAAGCACTTACCTGCTGCTCATGCTGTCCACTTGGTGAGCGGTGCGCTCATTATCCTGATTTTTCTTTCGTTAGGTTGACCAATGAATAAAGTTTAAACTTTTATTCATGAATACCACATAAAGTTTCTAGACATGGGTATAACAATGACACCCGTGTAATCCCACAAGTGTAATCTGGGGGAGGGTGGCGTGCACGCAGCCTTACCCCTACCCTGTGAAGGTAGAAACGTTGTTCCTACAGACAGTGGCGAATTTACAGCCAAAAAATAGGGCACCCGCACCCGTGGTCTCTTCGTAAAATTAGATATTTTATATGTATATTTTTTAAGATTTTGTATAATACTATATTCTTGCACCCGTACTACAAGAAGTCTAAATAGTCCACATGGTTAGATGTTGAGCTTTTGACCTTGAGAATTAAGGATCAATTCTCACTTCAATACTTTTACTTGGTGCACCCATGTTCGAAAAATCCTAGATTCGCCTCTGCCTACAGACCCTCAGCTCAAGTAACAAAATATAAGATGCATTACCCATTAAGTCATAAATTCCATAATATAGCTCATGCATCAGTCTACAAACAATCAAAACAAGTGCTAACTAATATAACAATCGAAAACCCAAAAATCAAAACAAGATAATCCATTGAGCAATTCACAAGTCGTATAACATTATTACTCCATAATTAAAGATCAAAGCAGTACAAGAAAAACCCAATTCACTAAATATCCCAGACCATATAAATACCAGCAAAAGAGTGGCAGATCCGATTGGAAAACCCGAAACTCGATCCAAATCGTTCACTTCAATCCTGAGCCTTCAACTTCTCCACACGCTTATTCAACTGCTCAACTTTAACAACAAGTCCAGTAACAGAATACAACAGCCAGTAGAAAACAAGAGCAGATGCGATGAGAAGCGCGTTACGCTGAGACTTCATAATCGATTTCTGATGACGGAGGTGCTCCGATGGGGAACAAGATTCGGCTGATTCACAAGTGGGTCGGGTCTCATACTTCCAGTATATATCCATTAACAGGAAGATACAAAAGGGTACGATCGAGAGAAACGGTTTGAGAAGATTTCGGGTCACGGCGATTAACCCTTTACGAAGTGGGTCAAGACCCGGAATTGTTAGGAGAAGGAGCATGATTGCTTCTGCACCCGCAGCGTAGCTGAGAACAACCCATTCCAACGCCATTGATGATTGATCGAAGAATTGAAGGTGCTTTTTTTTTCTCAGAGAAGATGAAGAATTGAAGAATAGTTTTTTGATTAATTAAGAAGGAAAGTATCAATTATAAAGTGTGAAAAAAAGAATTTGGGCCATATTGATTAAAGCCCATCTTGCAAGTTTCCCAAATCCCAATAACAATAGAAATTGTATTTGTTAAGCCAATTTCATTTTCACATGTGTTATTTAAGTTATCGTATTTATTTTTGGCAAAATTACCTAATTTACATAAGTGAAGGTCTTTTATTTAATAATTATCACTTTTAAATATACTTTTAATTTATTATTATTTTTGTCAATTTTTAGCAATACTTACTTAAAATAATTTTGTTCCTGTTTATGTAAGTAAAGAATTTAAACTTAGCAAGTGCTGTCATTCGCAACTTTTAGCAATAATGTCATTCAACCAAATTGTTATAAATGGTTAAAAGAATAATGTTGACAAATATCGTAAATATTTTTTAAAAAGTGTACACGTAAGTGATTTTCCCAATAAATAAACATTTATATCATCTTTATTAATTCTTTTCAGAAAAATTACATATCAAGTTTGGTACATGCATTTTTGCTACCACATACTCTGAAATACATATTTATAGGGGGAGAGGCGAAGGATGGAGTATGTGTCTCTCACATACATGTGAATCACTATAGATATATGCAAATGGAATTTCAGATACATTCTGAAATACATATACAAAGGGAAAGAGGTCACAGACAGAGAGAGGCGAGAGAGAGTTAAATACATGTAAATCAACTTTGATGTACTATATCTAGCATAAATTACACCTTACTTTAATCTCATATATCTGAGATACATGTATTTGAGGTCCAAATTTCTAAAAAAATTGTAACATTAAAAACTAACGTTGAAGGAAACTAATTTGCTCTAAAACTAGTGAGATTTGTGTTGTTTGCACTATGTTTTTTAAAAAGTAGTTAACCCGTAAACAGTATTGACTAGGGGTGTCAAAAATGAACCCAAACATAGATAACCCGCCCAGAATTTTAAGGGTTGGACTCAAGATAATTTGAAGGAAAAATTACTTGGATGGGTACCAGAGGCGTATCCAGAATTTTGAGATGATGGGTGCACTGTTATAAAAAGGTTGATTTATGATTTAAATTTGATATGTTCGACATTTTGGTTTTTAATTTACTGAAAATCGTTAAAATTTTAAAATTATAGGTCTAAAATTAATTCATGTATATATATATATATATATATATATATATATAGCAGTTACCACTTAGAGAAGTGTTATCTAATTTTAGAAAGAAAAATAAAACTAGAAAGAAAAATAAAACAAGATAAATGTAAAATTCAAATTTCTAACCTCGCGGAGAGGGGTGCATCCAATCATAATCGCATTATGCGATACTTCAAGTGTGGGTTCACACATCTATATTTCAATATTTTTTTAAAATATAACACTACTATATATGATCTCGGGAGGGGACCATGGGTTCACGTGAACCTGATGACCCTCCCTTAGATACGCCTCTGATGAGTACCTTTTAATAAATAACTACTAATTTTAGCAATACTTTTTATTTATTACTATTTACAGCAATACTATGTTAAATCTGCAATATGTATTAAAAGTGAATTATATGTGCAATATATATGTATTATAACTGTTTTCATAAATATATTATGCGCGCTTGGTAAGAATATGACACATTGTATTATAAGTGTATTAAAATGCGTGATAAATGTATTATCCATCAATAAAACTTGTATTACATGTGAATAATAAATTATTCTTTGTAATATGTATTGAACATGTATTATAAATGTATTAAAAGTGATCTAGTGAAAAAAAAAGTTATTGCTATAAATGGTAAAAATAAATAAATTAATATAGTATATTTATGTAAGTTTCCCTTTGATTTGGGTTCAATCTCAACTCATTCAAGCCTAACTCATTTTAAGAGAATCCTCAATTAAGCTCAATTCAATCTCCAATTTCAACCCGTATTAAAACTCTATACTAAGATATGTTTTTATATTAATGGTATGAATTATTATCTATTTAACATCTTTTAGGATTTATCTATCCATTTGTTACTTTTTTAATAAAAAAAAAATCTTGAGCTGAAATTCAAATTGTGATTATAAAAGTTAAATATCACTATGTTAAAATTGTTGAGATTAATTGGGTCAAATTGGGTGGGTCAAGACCCAACCCATTTTTTAACCCATTTGAGCCCAAAGTAAACTTGGGTGGGTCAAGATCCAACCCGATTTCTATTTCAACTCATTTTAATATCTCTAATTTCAACCCAATCCGCCCATTTGACACCCCTAGGATTGACTATTGAGAAACTTCAGACATAGCTCATGCAGGTGTGGTAGATGATACTGTTAGTTCGATAGTTTTAACTTTTAATCTAAATATTTAAAGATTGAAGTTTCAAATTGCATGAACAATATGCAACTCCATATACATAAATTTGGAGTTAGATTTTGACAATCCAACATTAGTAACTTTAGTTCGAATTTTCAACTTTAGCTGATAAGTATTGTTTTATTTAAAAAAAAGATATTTTTGACTGGTTTAGAGTCGCCACTTAATTTTTAAGAAAACATCAAGAAAACTATTGTTTTCAAAAGACTAAAACATAAATCCAATGAAAACTTAAAAGGGGTTCGAGGTTTTTATTAGTGTTCTAGGAAGGGTTTTAAAGTATCTAGAACACCCGCTAATGCGGTTATCCGGCAATTAATTATTCGGCTAAAAATATTTAATTTAACTTGAATTGAGCAAATTTTGTAGTTAGGACCATTTCAAGAGAAAAAGGAAAAAAATATTAAGGTATTATCCAAGTCGAGTATTTTGCAAAAAATATTTTTTAGGCCTCGTTGAAGGTGATTGATTTAGTTAAGTTATAAAATCAAAACGGGTATCTTTGGGGATTTGAATTTTAAAACCTTAAGATTAATTTTAGCAAATAAAACATATAATAGCAATTGAATAGATAAGGAAAGGAAATTTGGGCCTGAGTCTGGATCTGTCCGCCCGGGCCAGTACCTGGGGCCATTTTCATTTTGGGGCATTTGGCCCATTTGAGTCACCTGCGTCTGTCCTAGTCTAATATACATAAGACATTTCTTTTGGACCAGGCCCAATGTCCTTCCACCTGTCCTAAACTCTAACAAAATAATAGCAAAGTGGGCTTAGGCCCAAAAGTAACAAAATACAACTTGTTAAATAAGGAGTGGGCCTTTTAAGCCCCTTTTTTATTTTTTCGTATACACCTAGTGTACAGAAATCCATATCGGCTCTAATCCCTGTTCGTCAATTTTTTAAAGGACATGTTCTTCCATTCCATTGACCCGTTTAACTCGATAAGAAGGAAGTGTTGAGCTTCAACCAATCTCGAGATGCAAGGAATAAAGGAGAGGGTCCGATAGACCCAAATCGGGGAAGATCATGCATAAAATAAACAAATAATAAGGATTAGTAATTAATCAAGATTGGATACTCACTAAAAATAGCTAACTATACAAGATGGTAGTAAGATCAATTTTCCTCACAATAACCTGGCAGACACTAACCCCCATGACAACATTTACTTTCGCACATCTAATAGCCAATCGAGTGAAGCTATGCGTTAAGAACATTATTCAAAGTGAAGACAAGGAAGCAGAACATGGGCCAAATTTAATAGAAAGAATACACTTAATATCAACCCAACATGCTTTATACAATTAAACTTTAATAAAACATGTCAAACCTTCCAATTTCAAAGAAAACAAAATTCACTCCAGTAAGCAAAAGACAAAAAAAATGAACTGGGCAGACAAACTCATGGAGAAGGGAAAAAGAAAATAAATAAATGAATAAAATAATAATAATAATAAATAAATAAATAAACAACCCAAAAAATATAATAAAATAGAAGGAAGTGAGCAACACAGCTAATGCAATACGGAAAGTAAACAATATTATTCTTAATCATCAAGGGGGCTTCTTAGCTTTAGAAGACGTGCTATTTGAAGAAAAATAATTTCACCATAATGTGCACTTTGAACAATACAGAGAGCAACCCACAAAAAATACGACTTTACGAATGCACCGCCTAAGCTATTTAACCCGAACAAACAGCTTCCCAAAATTGGAAAGAGGAATAATTTTAATTGCTGCAATTATGGACAGCAGCCCACCACTAATTCTAACCCCTCCTTTATAATATTATAGTCATGACACATTCTTTCAAGAAACCATAATCAACAAGCATGGATATTGACACACTATCAAGGCAAAATTTAAAAAAAAACGAGCCACATGGAACCTAAGACACATAAAATTAGTTCATAAAATCCGACATGGAATAAATAGCAACACAATATTAAGGAAAAATCGAGCTACACTAATGCTCTATTAAGTGGGTGACAACTATTTCGCTTCAAATCGGAAACATGGAATAAAACTTGGACTAATATAACGAGAACATCGCCACTCTTGTGGAGGCATCTTCATGCTAGTAGGAAGCTCTATTAACTAGGATGAACAAATGAGTCGTAATAATACAAACAAATACATTTAAACTACCAAAATATGACTCCCAAATAAGATGGAGGCTCAAGCTTCAAAAGAGAACAAAGACACACTTTCTTGCAGAAAACTTTAACAACCAGCAATACAGGTCAAACAAATAAAATGCCGACCTTTCGAATGCTAAAATGACTACGACCAACAATAAGCAATCACATAACAAAACCTTTTTGACATCGAAACACCATCATCTTCTAAAAAAAATAATAGGAAAAATGGGTGAGGAGAGTATTACAGAGGAGGGGACAATACTTTATTCCGTGCAACGACTGAGGCAAAACGAACAGGACGAGCTCTTCCACAACCACAAACGACCTTTGAGAATTCTATTAAGCAGCGGAAATGTCGTCTTTTAAAAAGATGAAGCTGGGAACGGAATACTCTTGTAATATTATTGATTTCAGGGTCTGTTTTTTCGCTTTTTAGTCTATGTATATTCTCCCTTTTTTCACTTCAAAGAAAAAATCCCCCCCTTTTCAACTGTGAATAAGAGAAATTATATAGAAGGGGAAAATGGTTCAGAAAAAAAATGGGGGGAAAACCAACGAAAAAGGGGCAAACCAAGGCCCAAATTCAAAATTTGAAATAAAAAACCTTTCACCAATTCGGACAAACATCTTTTCTGAGGTTTTCAACCCATTCCGAAAGAGGAAAGGGGAGAAAAACATGATTGCTGCCTGTTGTCTGCTGCTGGACAAGTTCTGGGTTTCTTGCGTGAAAAAAAACGAAGAAACGTGGTTGGGGTCATTTGTTTGCTATGTATTTTTGTTTCTGAAATTTGCACATTGTTTTGGGTTTCTTTTGAAGAAATAAAAAGTGGGTCTGGTTTGAGAAGTTTAGAAGTGGGCTGCAGTAAATTGATTAATGACCCAACTTTGGTCTTTTAAAAATGTGTTGAAATGAGTTGGAAATTTGGCTAAGGAAAATATAATCAAACAAACCCCCCAAATGAATTTCCGAACGTAACCAAATTGAGATTGGCAATGGCAACATCTCGTGCCAACCTCTGCGATTATCAATCATTTTCCTCAAAATCTTTTTTATGTTCCTGTTGGCAGCTTCTACGGCTCCATTCATTTGGGGACGATAGGCGGTTGAGTTTCGGTGAGTAATCTTGAAATGTCCACATATCTCTCTCATCAAGTGACTATTGAGATTCGCCCTATTATCTGTAATGATGGATTCTGGTACTCCAAACCTACATATCAAATTGTTGCAAACAAAATCAGCTACAACTTTCTTGGTCACAGACTTATACGAAGCTGCTTCCACCCACTTGGTGAAGTAGTCAATGGAAACCAAAATAAATCTGTGTCCGTTAGATGCGGCTGACTCTATTGGACCAATGACATCCATACGAACGGCCAAGGTGAACTCATGGCATTGAGTTCATGAGGTGGGACACGAATCAGATCTCCATGCACTTGACATTTATGACACTTATGCACAAACTTGCAACAATCATGCTTCATGGTCATCCAAAAATACCCGGCGCGAAGGATCTTCCTCGACAAAGTGAGCCCATTCATGTGAGTACCACAAACTCTGGCATGTATCTGTTCCAGAAGCTTCGCAGCTTCGCTAGCATCAACGCATCTGAGAAGACCTAAATCTGGAGTCCTCCTATAAAGGATTTCCCCACTTGCAAAGAAATTGAGGGTCATGCGGCGTATCGACTTCTTTTGGTTGTACGTTGCATTCTCAGGATAAGTCCCGTCCTCTAAACACTTCTTGATGTCAAAATACCAATGCAAACCATCTGGTTCTGCTTCAATATGTGAACAATGAATAGGCTGCTCTTTTACCTCTATATCCAAGGGATCAATATAACTTGTATCTGGATGTTTAATCATTGAGGCAATGGAGGCGAGAGCATCGGCCAACTCATTCTGTGTCCTGGGAGTGTGTTTGAACTTAATCTTGGTAAATCTCTTGCACAACTTCTGTATATACCGCACATACGGTGTGATCTTTGGGTTTTTCACGGCCCAATCCCCTTGAACTTGATGAATCAGCAAATCTGAATCTCCAATAACCAGCAACTCGTGAACATTCATATCAATTGCCATCTTCAGACCGAGGATGCAAGCTTCATACTCAGCCATGTTGTTCGTGCATTCAAATCGGAGTTTAGCCGCCATAGGATAGTGTTGACCGATTTCTGACACTAAGACCGCTCCGATTCCTTTCCCTTGATGATTCGCCATTCCATCAAAGAACACTCTCCAACCAGGGTACGCTTCAGAAATATCCTCACCAACAAACGAAACTTTCTTATCGGAAAAATAAGTCTTAAGCGGTTCATACTCTTCATCAACTAGATTCTCTGCAAGATGATCAGGCAAGGCTTGCGCCTTTATCGCCTTCTGAGTCACATTCACAATGTCAAACTCACTCAAAAGCATTTGCCATTTAGCCAACTTCCCGGTCGGCATTGCTTTCTGGAAAATGTACTTCAACGGGTCCATCCTGGAAATAAGGTATGTGGTATAAGAAGACAAATAATGTCTCAACTTTTGAGCGATCCAAGTCAAAGCACATATGGAGTGAATTTCTTGCTCAAGTAATAAATGGCTCGCTCTTTCCTCCCAGTTTCGTCATGTTGACCAAGCACACATCCCAATGCGTTATCTGAGACAAACAAATATAACAATAACAGACTCCCTTCTCGCGGAGGGACCAACACCGGTGGATTGGACAAATAGTTCTTGATAGCATCAAAAGCAGTTTGACATTCTCCGGTCCACTTGGTCGAGGCATCTTTTTTCAATAACTTAAAAATGGGCTCACACACCACAGTGGATTGAGCTATGAACCGACTGATGTAGTTCAACCTTCCCAAAAAACTCATCACCTTTTTCTTGGTCTTTGAAGGAGGTAATTCTTGGATCGCCTTGATCTTGGAAGGGTCAAGCTCAATGCCCTTCCTGCTGACTATAAATCCCAACAATTTGCCACCTGGCACTCCAAAAGCACATTTGGCGGGATTTAACTTCAAATTATATCGGCGTAGACGATCAAAGAATTTCCTCAAGTGAGTCAAGTGATCCGAACTCTCGCGGGACTTGATTATGACATCATCTACATACACCTCGATCTCCTTGTGAATCATATCGTGAAAAATGGTCATCATAGCCCTCATGTAAGTAGCACCGGCATTTTTGAGACCAAACGGCATCACCCGATAATGATATACACCCCAAGGCGTGATGAAAATTGTCTTTTCTGCATTTTCTTCGTCCATCAGGATCTGGTGGTAACCCGCATAACAATCCACAAATGACTGCATCTCATACTTAGCACAGTTATCAATGAGGATGTGAATGTTTGGCAATGGAAAATTATCTTTTGGGCTAGCTTTGTTGAGATCTCTGTAATCAACGCAAATTCTGATTTTTCCGTCTTTCTTGGCAATCGGAACAACGTTGCCTAACCAAGTCGGATATTGCGTCAGTTCCACTACTTGAGACTCGATCCATTTTGTAATCTCCTCATTGATATTCAAACTCAACTCAGACTTGAATTTCTGAGTCTATTGTTTTACTGGACTGAAATCTGGATTGATCGACAACTTGTGGGACACCATATTCGTGCTCAAACCTGGCATGTCTTTATAAGACCGGGCAAATACATCAATGTATTCCGTGAGCAAACGAAGTAGGTCTCTTCTTTGGGCTTCAGTCAAATGGACACTGATTCTGACTTCTTTGACACATTCCTCATCTCCGAGATTCACAATTTCAGTTTCTTCAAGATTTGGCTTGTGTTGATTCTCAAATTGTCGAAACTCCTCAGCAACATGTTCGGGAACCTCATTTTCTTCTTCATATTCCTCACAATCATCATCACCTGTCACAATTTAAAACATGACATTGACAGATTTTAAATTAATATTACTGAAATCATAAACAAACAAAGTTAGGAAAGTAAAATATAAACAAATAAATTTTGATAAAATCGGCTTTCATTTAAATTGAAATTCAAGCACAAACTTTGGCCATGGCCGAGGGCCATTTTGCCTTTTTAAACATCAAAAGGGAATTTAAAAGCTTCAAACAAATAACAATGCATAAAGGGTGGGTCTCGGGCCTCTTCCGAACTACCACCAATTTTAAAACAAACAGAGACATATGTCTTTTCTACCCAGATGAGCGGGAAATTAGGAGTGGTGTGGAGGTCCAGTTCTGCAATTGCTCATCAGGTTGTGCATCACGGATGCCTGATGTCCCGGCTTCTTCTTCGATGACCGCATCAATCTCCTCAAAGAGGCCCCAGATTCCTTCCCCAAGACTAACATCGTTGACGTTTTCTTGTACCGGAAATGACTTGTACAGATGAGGAATTGGCTGGCCAATGCTTGATCAACACTATTGTTCTTCATCTCTGCTTCGTCGTTTGTTGGGACATATCCCAAACCAAACTTTGCTCCTTTGACGGGAATTTGGATAGGCTCGACGATTCCTTGGAAATGCTTCCCCAATCCAAAACCTGGTTCGAAACCATTCTGGAGCATAACAGTAGCAATCATCTTGTACACGGCAGACATAGGAGGCTGTGGAGTCAAGTCATCACCAGTGGCATTTACCAGCTCCATCGTGTAGAAATCACAACCTCGAGAGAAATCATCAACGATTGGCACATACCCATTGGAATGACTCCCTTCGCCATAAATGACTAATTCCTTGTCCTTCCAAACAAACTTCATTAATTGGTGAAGGGTAGAAGACACAGCCCCAGCCATGTGAATAAACGGTCTTCCAAGAAGCAAGTTGTAACTGGTGTTGATATCTAACACCTAGTACTCCACATTAAAATCTGCAGGACCCACCTGAATATCCAAGTTTACTGCACCCAATGTGTCTCTTTGCACTCCGTCAAGGGCCCTCACATTGACTTGGGTCTAGTGAAGCTTTCCCAAGTCGAATTTCAGTTGCCTCAGAGTCGAAAGTGGGCAAATATTAAGACCGGATCCGTCATCGACCAATACACGATTAATTATCTTTTCTCGATACATACAGGTGACATGCAGAGCTTTGTGGTGCATCCTCCCTTCAAAGGGTAGCTCTTCGTCACAGAAACTGATTCGGTGTCCTCGGATGACCTGGTTTATCATGGCAGCTAAATTATCACTGTTAGTACCCACAGGCACATAAGTATCATCCAAAGCCCTCATCAGAGCCTGCCTATGTAACTGCGAACTCATCAACAAAGCCCATACAGATATCTGAGCTGGCGTCTTCTCCAAGTGCTTTACAATCGAATAATCTTTCGGCTGTATTTTTCTCCAGAACTTCTCGGCCTCGGCTTCACTGATCGGCATTTTTGCTTGGTACTTCTTCTGCCCCTCTTGGGCTAATTCTTCCGGTGTGTAGCACTTGTCAGATCTGGTCATGCCTTGAGTAACAGCTGTTTCAATAACAAATTTTGGTCGGGTAAGAGTTTCTCGTGGCACCAAGGCAACAGCCTTCCAGGTGTCAGAATCACAAACTCTTTCTTTTCTT